>NC_132804.1:33886242-34537909 GCF_048594095.1 Paramormyrops kingsleyae
CAGCTCCTGCCAGTATGATCGTAGGCTGCTGAAGTAGCGCTTTCCGGCATTGCTGCCGATGCTGGGATGGTCACTGGGATGCTTGTGCCACTGCAGGATTGGAATGACCGGCCGGTCTTTTTCCACCGCATCTTCAATGTCCACCAGCGTCTTCAGTGGAAGCAGAGACACAGCTATGTAATAGAAAAGTCGCTCGCTGACAGCCTGCGCACACGCATAGCCTCCATGCCCATCAAACACACCGAAGAGCATTCCCCTGCTCTGCAGGCAGGTGACGGCACTCCACCGGTCCTCAGGGGGCGAGTTTGAGGGCAACAGGTTGCTGTCAAACCCCAGCACCGGACTGTTGCTTCTTCCTTCATACCCATTGACTTTATAACTATATTCATTACATTTAAATAAATGATTAATCTGAGGAAAGGATATCTGATTTGTCTGAGAATCAGCTCTATACTTCCTGTTTTGGGTTATACTTGGATGACAGACCCCCTTGCACACTGAGAGGCCAATGAAGCGGCATAGTCTGTTGAGATCACAGCGCAAAAAAAGCTGACGGAGACGGTGTGGGTTTACTGATTTCCACTTGTGCATTGCTCAGCTAACAATGACGTAAGGTAGAATTAGAGGATCTTCAAATGTCCAAGAGATGGAGAAAGGTACTGTCCTTGACCTGTTTAAATAAAAAAGTGATACGTCATAAAAATATATACGAACACACCTTATGATATGCTGCGGGGCCACAAAGTCCTGAATTTTTTTTTTTTTTTAATCTTGTGCACACAGGAAATTAATAAAACTTTAAAGCAATGATCTCCAGCCCTGCTCATTGTGCAATAAATGACCATTTAATGTTGTGCACTATCCCATACTGAACTGCTTACAGCACATTATACTTGACATGTCTTTGGTTTTAGAGTTATTAACTTGTTTATTTATTCCAAACCACACTGAATGTATAGATTGTGTTTAGTAATAATTATATATGGAAATATATAATCTGGAAATACAAGTGGTGTGCATTGTCCCCCACAGTCAACTGTTCAAAGCACAGACATCTCTGTTTCATGTTGTTTTAGAGTTATTATAAGAGTTATTACACTATGAAGGGACATTCAGGGAGCCTGACTGTAAGTGAATGTGAGGTGCACATGGCGACGCTCAAAAATTAATTAAAACTTCGCCGTAAAGATATCTTGAAATGCACGGGGTGTGCAAGAGTTGCCATTAACTCTAAATGCTGAACCAATATCTAGTTACAGCTGAAATAGTCTAATTTCATAGTTATTAACAAGATTAAACACAAACAGTGAAAGGACTTGAATAGCACAATGATTGGTGTACATCGTTGTCTGTGTACTAGACATCAAGAATGTGTCATTTAAAAAAATCTCCTGACTTGCTATTGTTAAAACATGAATACACTGTCAGAAAAAAAAAGAGTGGCAAACTGTATCTTTGCTTGTTACTGGGACTGTGCCCCAGTGTAGGGTCTGCCAGTTGTACCCTAGCTGTAGGTAAACATACCTTTCAGTCTAATTTAAGGTAGAGAAATGGACTCTAAGGAGCATCCCCAAGGTACAAATAACACTAACGTACCCTGTAGTCCATGTCTGTAGCTTAAAAGGTACTTTTACCTACAGCTAAGGGTACAACTGGCAGACAATTGAAGGTACAGCCCCAGTGACAAGCAGAGGTACAAATTGCTATTGTTTTTTCTTACAGTGTATGAGGCTAACTTCCCGGCGAAAGAAGATGATTACATTATGTGCACAAGATTAAAAAAGATAGGTCTATGATTTTTTTAGACTAATGCTGATAATGTTTAATAATCATATCTTCAGTTGGAGCAAAAAGCCAAATCCACCTTAAGCTATAGTCAGGAACTGACTAATTTGTGCTACAGCTTCCGCTTTAAAATATGGTAGGTAAGCTGCACGGCTTTTAACAATTATCATCAAAATGAAAAAATCCACATATTAAGCTTGGTGCCTAAAAGTATCACTACTAGGGGTCACTTACATTTTTATCTACAAAACAAAAAATACATTTTACATATAAGTAGTGGCTAAAATAAGACACTGAGCATACATAGCAAATCTCCTTACAGAAGGGTTACTTACCTTTTCTGTGCCGTCTTACCTTGATAAACCATGTCATTTCCTCCTGAAACCCTCACGTTTAACCCAATGTCTTGATAATGTGGTTACATTTTAACTTGGACACGTCCTCTCTCACTTAATATTTGTGGCACAGGGCTTGTTAGTCACCTGATCTGTTACAGACTGCAGTTTCTGAGAATTACTTAATATTCTTTGCACAAGTCAAACGGCGATGTTTAATAAACATTAACCTGAAACTCAGTGTGATGTAGGCTCACACCGATTCTGTAAGTGCCATTTGCTTGTTCTCCCTGCGTCCACATATGTTTCCGTCACAGATTCTCCTCACACCAAAAAAGGCAAGCGCCATGTGGTTTAAAAGGACAGTTGTCCCTAAACCTTGCACGGTGTGAGTGTCTGTCCTGCGAAGGCCTGGCGTCTGCTGCAGGCTGTTTCCTGTTCTTCTTTGGAAATGCTTAGGCAGCATACATTCATACATTTGGCTTATTTCATATCTGAAAATATGTTAAAATGCACTAATTTACTTTTCTCTGAAATTCCTCATTTCAGGGGCCTACTTCAATGTTCATGAACTCATGAAACAGGAGGTAAAAAAGTCACATCCATCCATCCATGTCCTGTAACCGCTTATTCTACTGAGGGTCGCGGGGGGGTTCTGAGAATTTCCGGGAGGTTGTGGGTACAAGGCAGGGAACAACCCAGGATGGGACACCTACCCATCACAGGGCACAGTCACACACCAATCACTCACAACAGCACACCTACTGCCATTTTGGTAACTGCAATTAACCTCCGTATGCTTTTTTTTTGGGGGGGGGGGGGGGCGGGGGCGGAAACCGCGGAGTACCTGGAGGAAACCCCACGACAACACAGGGAGAGCATGCAAGCTCGATCCACACATGTAGAGCTATGGCGAAGACTCGAACCCTGGTCCCAGAGGTGTGAGGCGACAGTGCTGTGTGTCTACATTACACATGCAAATATGATGTGTTAGACAATTTTGTATTAAAAAAAAAACTTTTTATTATTG
Source organism: Paramormyrops kingsleyae (assembly GCF_048594095.1). Taxonomy (NCBI): domain Eukaryota; kingdom Metazoa; phylum Chordata; class Actinopteri; order Osteoglossiformes; family Mormyridae; genus Paramormyrops; species Paramormyrops kingsleyae. The sequence continues at coordinate 33,889,393 of NC_132804.1, forward strand.
TTGTTCCTGCCAATAATAAAAGTTCCCACTAAAATTGACATAACAGTTTACACAAATTGCAAACACAAAAGATTTTCGTTATCAGTGTATATAATTCATCTATAATTTATTAGTATTAATCCGGTAAGTTTTCGTTACATTTACATTTGGGGCGCTTTTTCTGGATTAAAATGAATATTGGGATGCGTATAAATGCGCAAGGTACGTTGTAATACATGACAATACTCGACCGTCTAAAATCATTAATTATCATTGCCGTCTATGTTTGTCTATATTTAAACACAAGGGAGAGAGTGTCGTGCAATGCAGGAATAAAGATCACGCTAGAAACCGCTTATAAACACTCTGCAGAAACACTTTCCGGGTTGTAGTTCACGGTGCACGGCCGCTTCCTGCCTTCCCCTTCTCCTTCCTGCCTGTCATCCCATGCTACTTGTGTAACCCTTATGAGGTGCGTTCGAGGTTCTTGTTATTTTGCACCTACCCATTTTCCCAGTAGTTACCGCACTCTGCTGTGACAATCCTCTGATCGCTGGATTATTTCACTTTGTAAAATTTACGTACTTGCTGTTGTAACTTTAGGCAGCTTCATTGCACAAGTGTCTCTTCTGACTGGGATATCCACACACATACTAAACGTGTTTGATATCTGTTTATTAGGGAGCAGCCTCGTCAGCATCACTGCTGTGTGGTTCAGTAAAAATGTTTGGCAAGACAGTAATAAGGAGTATTTGGGGATCGAGGAGTGCGGCGGCATGCTATCGTCGGAAGTATACAGAAAGTGCTGTCAGTGCCGCCCATCGACAGAAGGGTGAGTATTTAGTCAATCCCTTTGCTATATGACGCAGTTATTCTTTAGCTATTCAGCTAGTCTTATTCTATTCCTGTTATTGCACTAAATATTCAGCATCCTGCACATGTTAGTGTTTAAGCGCAAACATATACAATGACGTTTAAGAACAGCGTTATACTCCGTCTGATATTTCAGAGGAGTTACCACTTACGTTTGTGTTTCTCTTCGTGCTAAATAGAAATTATCAAAAGCAGATACATAGAAAAAGATGAGCTCCGGCCTCTCTACATGGATTTTCAAGCTACAACTCCAATGGTGGGTCTCCCGTTAATTGTACGGATTTGAACTTAATAAATACGGTATTGCATCATAGTTTATCATCATCAACAACAATAATAATGTTTATTATTATTTAATTACAGGACCCACGAGTTTTGGATGCCATGCTTCCTTATCAAGTAAACTATTATGGAAACCCGCATTCCAGGACTCATGCCTATGGGTGGGAGAGTGAGAGAGCCATGGAAAAAGCCAGAAAGGTTTTTTTCCCTTCTAACCTTAAATTATCTAAGGAGCCCATAAAGGGCTGAGAAATATTATTTTTAAAAGTAAATGAACCCAAAGCAATTACGAGGGAACGCAGAAGTGTTCCACAACAATATTTCCCGACCCTGTCACATAATGGGCTCCATAATTATCTTCCTGACTAGTGTTTATACAAAAAATCTGCAAGTCATGCATCAGAGGAAACGAGAAACTGAAAGTCAGTCGTTTTTATTTATTATGTATTGCTTGTTAATAATTTGTTTGTGTTTCTGTTGTGTTGCATGTATTCCCTGTTGACACAGCAAGTAGCAGATTTGATTGGGGCAGATCCCAGGGAGATTGTTTTTACCAGTGGTGCCACGGAGTCAAACAACATGTCCCTCAAGGTAAGTGCTGGTAATAAACAGCAGTGTCCTCTGGAGGTTTATCAGGGCCGATGTATCATAGCGGAATCTTTATATTTGAGTAGAACTTTTTTGCTGCTTTTCTTTTTCAGGGAGTTGCTCGGTTTTATAGATCCAAGAAGAAACACATAATTACCACCCAGATTGAGCACAAGTGTGTTTTGGACTCATGTCGGATTCTAGAAGCAGAAGGTTTTAACATTACTTACCTTCCGGTGCAAAGCAATGGCTTGATTGACCTAAAGGCAAGTTAACTCTCCGCAAAACTACAGTACAACTGAAGTATAAGTATAGCAGAGTGTCATCTATGGAAGTCCATAGAGGCAAGTCCATCCCACTTAGCTGCATTTATTGGAATTTTGAAGTTTGGCCAATTAATGGATGTTTTAGTAAACAAAGCCTGCCTGTTATGTGTGTCATATGCAGTTTATATTTTATATTTTGGATGTGCATACAACATGCTAAGTAAACTCTTATTTTTACACTAATTTGCTGGATTCTTGTCATTATAGTAAAGTTGTTTAAATTTATACAAAAGATATGCTAAAATACAAATTTTAGGTCATTTCAATTTATGTCTGTTCTTTTTAATAGTGGTTTCAGTGCAGATTTATCACTTTAAAGAATAAACAATGGATTCTGCTGGGCATTATTGAAATCAGTGGATCTCAAAATTTTGTGAATTTTGATTAAAAAAGGAGATACCTCCGCGTACCACTAGAGGGAGCTTGGGTACTACCAGTGGAACGTGGCTCTGCTTAACATAGTTTGAGAACCCCTAATTTAGATGACTTTATTAAATATCCCTCTTATATCACATTTTACGAGAAACAAACTGATGGTCTTGTAGGATGTAGTGGCTGAAAAACCTTTAAATTTAAAATAAACCAAGTTTGTTTTTCTTTTTTGTTATTCTGTGGACTGTGTTGATGTCTCAGCAACTTGAAGAAACCATCCAACCAGATACAAGTCTGGTATCAGTGATGACTGTGAACAATGAGATTGGAGTGAAACAGCCAGTGAAGGAAATCGGTGGGTCCCTTTTAGCTGAATTTGCACAGATATGTATTTTTTATTTCCTGCACTATTTAACCTTGATTTCTGGCTACTAGTTCTACATAGAAATGGCACCGTTTGCGATTCCGTCTTACTTGAACGTTGGCTTGTCTTCGAATTTCAGGTGAAATCTGCCGATCGAGGAGTGTGTTCTTCCACACAGATGCTGCGCAGGCGGTTGGAAAGATACCCATCAATGTCACAGACTGGAAGATTGACCTTATGTCTATCAGCGGTCACAAGATATATGGTCCTAAAGGTAACAACAATGTTTAAAAAAAAATAATAATAATAATTAAAATTAAAATTCCTTCCTTGAGTAATGTGATACAAATTAATGCATGTAAGAAGTATAATTAAGTGGTCAGAGCTTTGTGAATGTCAGAGACCGTTAGACCTGCCCTGGTCGGCTGCTACTCCTGTTATTAGACTGTGGGGTAGCGGAAATGCATCGTCACAGCAAGCAGCAAAATTTTTGCACCATGGTTTGTCAATGTGGAGAGCGACGCCGCCTCGGGCGAAAAGCACCGCCCGTTTTTTCTGCTTTGCCGTGCTGCTTAAAGTTCAGATCCATTGAACTTTCACCTAGTTCTCTGACCTCTAGCAAAGCAGCATCCAATCAGATATAATTTTCAGTCTGTGATGAGCTTAACCACTTAACAAAATGTAAGAGGAACTAATAATTAATTATTTATTTAACGTCACCTTAAAGTCATATTGAAACTTAATACAGAAAAAATCTTCTTGGAGGTGTATAAATGCAGAGACAGGGATACCAGGTTGGTTTTGGTAAGCATATTTAGCTAATAAAACTTAAGTAAACACACTTACAAACGCACTTTTAGACCCAACAGCAAGAGAGCTCTTTTTTTGTAAACCAGCAATGCAACTAATTTAGTTTCAAGCTGAAAAACATTTTACAATCACATTTATTTTCATGGCAAGCACTGTTTCATGACATTGTATTCACCCATCCGGCATCTTTTGCAAGCATCGGGCGGTTTGCCGCTGGTGCTGTGAAGACGTAAGAGGATTCTTCACATGCGGCGAGTGGTTCGCCACGTGTCGTGTGGACTTAGGCGGGTGCCAGGAGTACATTGTTACCCCTTTTCCACTGCAAAGGTGCCGGTGTCGTTCCGGTGCCGATCCCCAATTTGGAACCAGTGCCACGATTTTCCACAGAAAAAAAAAATGGCGCCGGTGCTGCAAAATCGGCTCCGAACCGACACCAAACCTTTGCTGGTCTGGATGAAGCACCCGTGTCATCTTGAGAGGTGGGCGGAGTAACCGAGGCAATGCAAAATAATGTTGGAAAGTGGGTGTGGTTTGTGTGGTGGGTGTGGTTTGTGACGTGGGCGTGGTTTGTGACGTGGGCGTGGTTTGTGACGTGGGCGTAGTGTTGTCACCTGGTTCCCACTGGGCTCTCAAGTCCGTGGAAATGCAGGCAGGCTCTTGCTGGTTCCCAACTTCAGCACTGGCCGAGCACCAGCCCCAGTGCTAGCACTGGCACTAGTGGAGTGGAAAAGGGGCCAGTGTCAGCTGTAAAGTTTGGTGGATGGGACATGGTTTGGGGCTGCTTTTCATGGTTTGGTCCAGGGCTCTTGGTTCCAGTTAAGGGTAATCTTAAGTCATCAGCAGACAAAACTACAACAGGATCTTGATTTAATTAGCGACTGGGCTGATACCTGGCAGTATTAGAATTTAACATACCTTAAAAAGGACATTGCTGCTTTGGAAAGGGTTCAGTGTAGGGCTACAAGAATGATTCCTGGTCTTAGAGGAATGTCTTATGAGGAGAGGTTAGCTGAGCTGAATCTGTTTAGCCTTGAGCAAAAGAGAATAAAGGGGGACATGATCCAGGTCTATAAGATTCTAACAGGTCTGGATGCTGTTCAGCCAAATGGCTATTTCAATATTAGTTTAAATACTAGAACTCGTGGCCATACGTGGAAATTAGTGGGAGAACATTTTAATACGAATTTGAGGAAGCACTTCTTTACACAGCGTGTAGTTAGAGTATGGAATAGTCTTCCTGCTAGTGTAGCGGAAGCTAAAACCCTGGGTTCCTTTAAATCAGAGCTAGATAAGATTTTAACAGCTCTGAGCTATTAGTTAAGTTCTCCCCAAATGAGCTTGATGGGCCGAATGGTTATTTCTTGTGTTCAAAGTCATTTTAGACAATTATATGTTTGGCAAAGGCCCTTCCCTGTTCCAGCATAGCTGTGCTAGTGTGTACAAAGCAAGGTCCATAAAGACATGGTTTGACCAGGTTGGTGTGGAAGAACTTGACTGGCCTGCTTAGAGTCCAGGTCTCATTTCTATTGAGCCCCTCTGGGAGGAATTGGAATGCTGGCTGTGAGCCAGGCCTTCTCACATGACATTAGTGTCCGACCAAATGGTCAATGGGCTCAAATTCCCACAACCATACTCCAAAACCTAGTGGGAAGTCTTGCCAGATTAGTGGAGACTGTTAAAAGAGCAAAGGAGAGGTCATTGTTTTGTTAGTGCCCATGGTTTTGCAATGGGACGTTCAGCAAGCATATACAGATGTGATGGATAGGTGTCCACATACGGTTGGCCAAGTTGTGTGTATTCAACGTTAAATCAAAATAATGCAATGCAAACCTTAACAGACTTGAGTAATTAAGCATTACCATAAGTGCACAAATACTACAGATGCTAGAGGGAAATTTAATACGTTGAAGTCATGGCAATGTCAAGTAAAGTAGTTAATAAGGTTAATAACCGTGATGTTAAGTAAGGGATAATGTTAATAAGTCTGCCTTTAAAATACATATTTGAAAACTTTTTTTATTTTTTTTTAAAGTATATATTTTTATTACTTTTATGCCTCACATTGAGTCAATAACATTTAAATTTCGTTGTTCAGGTGACAAAGACAATAAAGATTTATCTTATCTAAATGGCAAGCTATGTATGATATACTTTGAACTCGTACAGTAGAGCAAGATTATTCATTAATTCCTCATATCCCAGTGTCTTTGCTTGTAAAATTTCAGCCAGTGATGTATGGCTATATTGGTTTGTGGGTAACTTACATTGGTAATAGTAAACTCTAAAATGTTTACAAGGTGAGATGTTGCGGCATTTCAGTTCTTTCAATTGTATAGGATTTCACACAAGGCATCTACTGAAGGGACGCTTGCCCCGATCCCCGGCTTCCTTGTATAGAGCAACAGTGTATGAAAATAACTCAAACCACTGACTTCTTTCCTCAATCGTAGGCATTTGTAAAGCTGATGTCTGGGTTCATTGGAGTAGTGGTGGTGATGTGTCCCTGCATCTCGACAGGAGTGGGGGCGCTGTACGTGCGGCGACGGCCCCGGGTTCGGCTGGAGCCCATTCAGTCTGGTGGGGGACAGGAGCGAGGCCTGCGTTCCGGAACCGTCCCCACCCCCCTGGCGGTGGGACTAGGAGCTGCATGTGAAATTGCGCAACAGGAAATGCAGGTAATGCATGTTAGCAATTTAGGTGTTTGTAAGGAGCATGTAGAGTAGAATAGGCGTACCATAGAGCGGCATGAGAACGTAAGCTCCGCCTCCTGCTACTGAACATGCTGTGTTGTGTTTATTTTCCCCTCCTGTCATAGTATGACCACAGTCGGGTGTCTATGCTGGCCAAGCGTCTTCTTCAGAAAATCATGTCAGAGCTGCCTGATGTAGTCGTGAATGGAGATCCTGACCAGAGATATCCAGGTAAGAACGGTCTCATTCAGTCTCTAACAGACAGTCTCAGCCCCGGGTTGGGGAGCCACCATCTTAAAGGTGCGATCACACTAGCGCGATAAAAATGCGTCGTCTTCACAACCCAGAACAGAAGTGGAAGTGACGTTTTGTTTTAAGACATTGTTGGTGCAATGATGTTATGGAGTAATGTTTATAAGTTTGCCTTTAAAATATATATTTGAAAACTACTATTTTTTTTTCCTTGTATCTTGCCAGTCAGTATTGGTGAAATTAGTAGCAAACAGTGGAATAAATGCATGATGTAATATTAGCCTTCTAGCTCAGTAAGCAAGATATGAAGCATGCTAATTAGTAATGTTCTATCATGCACTGTAATATGCTTTCTACCTTTTGAGACCCATTTGAATGCTCTCCTGTTAATACATTTATATTCTGGTAATCAGCAGTTAAAAAGAATTGGTTGCTCCATGGTCCATGGCTGGTGAAGCTGAAAGGTCAAGCTCACCCACACCAGACCTGATTGGTTGAGCTACGCAAATTTGCAGGTCAAAGTTCAATTAAGGTCAACTTTGTCAGAAATCATTCTGCAACCGGAAGTGAAGAATCTGATTTTCGCGAATGGAAGCGAGTGACAAAAGAATTTTTATTCTCGCTAGTGTGGCCGCACCTTAAGCCGTAGCAGACAGTGCTAATGGCTTTTCATGCCCTTTGCAGGATGCATAAATTTGTCCTTTGCCTACGTGGAAGGTGAGAGTCTGCTGATGGCCTTGAAGGATGTGGCCCTGTCCTCTGGCAGGTTGGTCATATGGCAGTGTAGCAGCGACACACTTTGTTTGTGGTGTTTTTTTGGTGGTGTTGTTGCTCATATACCTTTGCATCCATGCAGTGCCTGTACTTCTGCATCGCTGGAGCCCTCCTACGTGCTGAGAGCCATTGGCACAGATGAGGATCTCGCACACTCTTCAATCAGGTTTGTACCATGCTATGGAACATCTTCTGAAAGTCACAACTACCACTAGTTTTGCTTTCTAGTCTGATTATGGACAGTAATGTTTGTTTGTATTTCCTGGTTTTGGGATCAGTTCTCTACCACAGACACTTTCTTGTTAGTGTGAAAAAGTATGTGATGGATGTTCTAAGATCTTTGTAGACACTTTGGGTGAAGATGTTCGTTGGGAGTGATCGAATATTGAGAGAACACGCACCGAAATTGATGCAGCCCTGCATAAAGACAAGGCTGCCTTAGACATTTGATCTTGTCAGCATGAGAATGCAAAGTATTTCTCTAAACTTGCTCAGCCTTTGCAGACACATTCTATGGGTGATGATCTAGTACTGTGTAAATATTGAGACAAATTGTATGAAAACATGGGAAGGAAGGCAGAGAACATTGGTGGTCAGAACATGCATAGACACATTCATGGACAAGTAGACCACAGTAGACCAAAATGGCATGTACAGCAGCTCCAGCAGCCATAGTTAGTGTGTTACGTTGCGGGTAGGCTAAACTGAAGTAATATGTTTAGAGTTGATTTACAGACCAGGATTCATCATCCAGAACATGAACTGGCACACCATTGCGCAATATAGGAACCCTGCCTGAAGGATGTGGTTTAACATAAATTTGTTCTGTCAGGTAGGCAGGTGCTTAACCTTTGAGTGCCTTATATGTAAGTAGCGGAACTTTGAAGTCAGTCTTGAACCCATTACATTATATGGATGGAAATTTACACCTGATTTCATTTTTAGACAAATCACCCCAAAACTAAAGCGGCAGCACTAGGTGACACAGGACGGAAATGGAAGATTTTACCAGTGGACTCAATCTTGTGAACACAGTAGCTCTAATAGTATTTAATTGAACTTTCCATGAACATTGTGTATGTAGGTCACTGGTTCTCAAACTGTAGGGTGCAAAGTTATTCCTGAACTGTGTGACCCGGTTGGTGGAATTTATCATGGGGGAATTTAATTCTATATGAGAAGAACACTTGACCAGTGTTTTTTTTTGGGGGGGGATCTATCAAATTTGAGAATTAGGTAATGATCTGGGTCTTATTTCATTTTGAGACAAATCACACCAAAATTGCAACAATGTTGCATAATGATAGCAAAGACAATGGCTGATTTCACTTAGTGGCTGTTGATGAAGAGAGCCACAGATGCAGAGCTGGTGAGCCTAATTACATTAAGACAAGTCACACAAAGATGGGCTTTTAATAAAGATGTTTTGGAGAAGTGGGGAGGGAGCCATCTAGGGAACATGTTGTCGTGTATTTTATTCTGTTTTTTTCCCCCGTTACATTATTGTTGGAAGAAGTTTGTAGTCTTTTTGCAGTGACATTTCAAATTCCAGTAAGAAATGCTTTTTTAAAATATAATGCTTCTGTGTATCTTAAGGTTTGGTATTGGAAGATTTACCACGGAGGAGGAAGTCGACTACACAGCAGAGAAGTGCATCCGGCAGGTCAAGCGTCTGAGGGAGATGAGGTCAGAGCTGAGCCTTTGTGTAAACTGTGTCACGAGGGATATGTTTTGATACACGTGTGCATTTAGACTTTTGCTAATTAAAGAATAGAGCAGGGGTATTCAACTAAAATCTAAAGAGGTCCAGTTAGAGAAAATTTCTTGAAGCAAAGGTCTGGAGGCTCATAATGTCTAACTATTTAGTGTGATATATATTTAAGTAGCCTATTACTTTTATCAACCTTGCATGTAATCAATACCTGACTGTCAAATCTAATTAATTCAGTACAATTCAGAAACTTTTTGACATTATTTATTGTCACATGACATAGAACTGAACATGTATGCATGACTGTAGATGTGTATAATGTTCTCTCATTTAGAATAGAATAGTTACTTTATTGTCATTCAGAGATACACGGGTTAGTGCATTTATTAAAGTAGGGCTGCATTTCAAAATAAGAGAAAATAAATAAAATGTGAACATTGTGCATGTTTAAAGTCTGCACAAATATGTAACAGTTCTTACCTTGTAAATAGTCTGCTTTTGTATTTAACCATGTAAATACACCTTTGACGTAGCTAATTTTAGGTTTTATAATGGAATAATATAGATTTGCCGTAAGATTTCCAGCGTGAGTCTGAAAGCGTGAGTGTCATGTCAGATGCTTGAGATTTGGCAACCCTGAAAATGTACATTTTTTGTTTCACCCAAGTTGTTTTATATAACAGATAACATTACTTTACACATATGTTAAAAAGCAGAAACTTCAACGAACATCAAATCACCAGTAAATTGCGTCTATTTATCCAACATGTTATATAATATATACTGTGTTTGAAAACTTTTCGGCTTTACAATTTGAGGACAGATCAGCCACTCTCTAAGGAATATTACGGCATTTTGGTTGCGGGTGTTACCTTCGCTGCTGTTATTAAGCAACCACTCTCTTAGGAACATTACGGCATTTTGGTTGCGGGTGTTACCTTCGATGCTGCTACTAACACTAACGGCACTTCAGCGCAAAGAAAGGCCTGCATAAGCCGAACTACGTCTTGCTTTGCGGTTAAAGGCGTTTGATGTTCATTGGCGTGGGAAACGGCAGTTCTAGTGCTAAACCACTACCGAAAAGACTATAAAAGTTACGCCGGTTAAAATAGAAGCATCCTGTCAGGTTTTAAATCATAACTTTCTGTTTTGGCTGTCAATCCAGGTCCGTATGAGACAGCTTCTGGGTCCGGACCGCGGTCCGCCTGTTAGTTTATACTGTATTCCAGAGGTCACTATGTAAACCTCAAATTTTACTTGATTTCTGTAATTCCGTTGCTTGCACATAAATCTTTCGACAAATAGCTTTTCTGGAAATCTATAAGGTCCATTAAACTTTTTTTTTCCTTCCCCCTATACAGCCCCCTGTGGGAAATGGTGCAGGAAGGAATTGACCTGAAGAGCATCAAATGGACACAGCACTGAAAAGGATTGTGGGAACAACAATCTTAGCGGGAATGTGTTTTATGTGTGCTTGAACTTGTTATAATCCTATGTCTGAGTAACAAGGATATTTTTCCAGAGGTATTTCCCTGTAGGAAATGCAAAACACGCACAACGTTTTTATTTGAGGAGCTGTATACATTACCTGGGTGTGGTATCTCTTTTATGTTGGACAGATTTATCCATTGCACGATAAATGTAGTAGAAGGGCCAGCTCATTAGCACTGTGACTGCCATCGCTGGACAGAGGACAGAACAAAAGGCTTTGGTCTACCCCAAGTGCAAGGCCACCGAATGACTTCACACACAAGCACCAGTCTTAGGGAAACATTCAAATGGCTGCATCTTGGAGCCACGGAGGTGCTGTTTGCCGCCTTCCTAATGCATTCTACATGAAATAAGTTTGTCTGTATTACTTTTGGAAAGCTGGGATTTTTATATTGCAGTAAATGATTATATTCACTTGATGCCTTAATTAGAATGAATTCTTTAGACTGTTTTGGAGTTAAATCACTCATTTTCAAACACTTTCTGAGAAAAGGGTTGAGATTAAGTGCAGTTGCTTGACTTATGCCTTATTTTTTAGCTCCATTTGTTAATGGAGGTGCAGTGCTTCATCCTGCTTCACTGATTACATTTCACACATTTACACCAATTTAGTTGTCAGCTCTTAACTTTTGTGTATATAGCATATATATGTACAGCATTTGATTGATGATCAAGGTCATGACCATTATTCATATGCTTCTCTGCTGTTCACATAGCACTGCTAGGGCAGGGCAGTGAAGAGCCCTGCATTCACCATGATTTATGTAAATGTCTGAATAATCTATTGAGAATATTGCTTCATATATGAAAGTCTGTATATACAAGCGGCAAAATTCAGTGATTGCAAGTCATTTTTATGTTCAGTCTTTGGGTTTACGGATGGTGTCAGAAACAATGTAATATTTGTAACTATCACTTAAAGCAGGGTTCATACATAAAATCATAAAATTAAGAAATCACATTTTCCGGAAAAGGTATGGAAAATAAAATCTGAAAGTTTTGGAAAACTCATGGGATTTTTCAAAACTGCATTTGTTTTTAATCAACGTTTGAAGTATAATCCAGTCTCTCTCGAGCAGTATCTTGATTATATAAGTTATTACCATGATGTCTAAATTGGAGCACCCTCTATCCATCCAATTTTCTGAAACCGCTTGTCTAGTCGAGGTCGCGGGGGTCCTAGATACGGTGGCCCCTAGAGACAAAACACAAACAAAAGAATAAGCAGAAACAAAATGAAAATGCGCTGCAAGTGAAAAAAGACAAACAAAAGAAAAAGCAGAAACGTAGATCGACTGGCAAATCGAGAGCTTTGCCTTTTGGCTCAGCTCCTTCTTCACCATGTCAGACCGACGCAGCACCCGCATCACTGCTGACGCCGCACCGATCCGCCTGTCGATCTCCCGCTCCATCCTTCCCTCACTCGTGAACAAGACCCCGAGATACTTAAACTCCTCCACTTGGGGAAAGACTCCCTCCCCGACCTGGAGAGAGCACTCCACCCTTTTCCGGCTGAGGACCATGGTCTCGGATTGGAGGTGCTGATTCTCATCCCAGCCGCTTCACACTTAGCTGCGAACTGTCCCAGTGAGAGCCGAAGGTCACGGTCCAATGAAGCCAACAGAACCACATCATCTGCAAAAAGCAGAGACTCTACAACTACAAAAGGTCTCCCTTTTGGAAATCCCTTCGTGAAGCTGTCAGTAGGCACTTATCGTCATTTAAGATTTAAACCATAAGAGAATGAAGAGCTTCAATAAACTGCCGATAGGGAATATTGCTTGATGGTACATATCAGTTTATCACATCACAGTTATGAATATAATCATGTAAAAGTCTTTCATGAACGGACAACCTTTGCCCAACAAATACACAGCATGTTTGGTTGAGTAAGCAGAGCTCGCTGCATGCTACTGATTTGTAACACACATTAATGGGCAATACCACTGATTTTATTTTTCCTTTTTTTCTTCTGATTTCAATATATGATCCCAGCCTGATCCTGGCCCAACTTAAGGGAGGCTAGTGGCAAATGTTATCATCCATCCATCCATCCATCCATTTTCCAAAGCCATTTATACCATACAGAGGCATGGGGCAAATTTTATCATTTAAATTAAAAGTAACATGAACAACATGATATTTTAACATTAAAATCACAATCAAAGTGAAACATTCAGGTCGAAATAATTGATATTTCAGTAGTGGTGTCCTTAATCCTTGATGCATGTGAATCATGGAAGAGATGAGCGCTCCCTCCAAGGAAACTTCAAGTGTCTGTGAGAAAGGCAACAGCTCAGCAGCCAAAGCATCTTTTAAAAGGGAGATATTGTGGATAAACAAGGTAAAAAGATGGCGGTGGTGTGGAAGTACTGTGGCTATTTAAAGCCCGACACGTAACAGACTGGCGCTGTGTAGGCCTGTTGTAAACTGTGCGGAATACTTGGCCAGCTAAAACTGGAATTACTACAGACTTATTTCACCGCCTGAAGCATTGCCAACCAGTATAACTTAGAGAAAGTCACAAACACCAGCAATGTCTAACCCGTCCCTGGGAACAAGCAGCTAGGCAGTCGGATAAAAAGCCCAGCAACAAACCTTGCTATCAGTGGGCTATAGGAGTACAACCTGTGACAAAAAAGGTATATTTTGTACGAGATTTATTGAAAATAGATCTCAGTTCACATTCTATTCAATTTGTGCTTGTTTTTCATTTTTCGCCACACCTGTCTCCGTCATTCCTCCTGAAGCCCCTGGTACTTGGCCAGGTTCCTCTCAAAGGCCTTCTCTATACAATCTTCCCAGAGCACAGTCAGTTCTATCAGGGCAAGCTGCTTTGGAGCCTCTGAGAGAATGACAATGTCTGGCCGCTGTGATGTTGCCACGATATGTGCCGGAACCGTAAGTTGCTTGGTTAGATCAACTATTTTCTGCCAATTCTGTGCAGTAGAAAGTAGACCTGCAGCGGCTCTAGGTTGTCGTTTCAGCTGCTCTTCTGCCTTGACAAATGTTATCTGCTTCTTTGGGGGACAGTGGGTCTGCTTCTTCTTGCGGCTGAGGAGACACTCTCAGCAACTGCCTTCAGCACCTGGTCATGGGGCCACCAGTAACAACCCTCCCCTGGGGCCTTCGGACAGCTGCTCAGAATGTGTTCGAGTGTCCCTCTCCCAGAGCAGAGGTGTATCAGCCTTGTCCCACAGGTTTGCAGGGCTGTGTAAGATGTCATATACAGCTTGGATTAGGAATTTAATGCACTGGAGCTCTGCTTGCCAGATGTCCATCCAAGTAAGCCTTCATTTCCCATCTTACTTTCCCATCTCATCCAAACTCCCTGCTGCCTCATTCCTGCCATCCTGCTGGTTCTTTCCTCATCCATTACTGCTCTCATCTCTTCCTGGATGTCCTTGGTGGATGTCTAGATGGCTGCCACATTTCTGAGGCTGTGGTCAAAAAATTCTCCTACTTTTTTTTGTGATTGTTGACACACCACAGCACCCAGTGCACAACAACGAAATGTGTCCTCTGCATTTAACCCATATGTGACTTTCGTGACATAGCAGGGGGCAGCTAATTCAGCACCCGGGGAGCAGTGCTTGGGGGTGGTACGTTGCTCAGGGTACCTCAGTGGTGTTTTGTTGGTTGGGGATTTGAACCTGCAATCTTCCGATTACGAGTGCGCTTCCCTAACCATTATGCCACCACTGCCACTTAATGAGTCTCCCCAGCCCTTGGAGTAACCATATGCTCCCTGGTACAGAGGATGTAGTGACTGTGAGGTCATCCATATAGGCTCTGAAGGGGGGCTGTCACACACCGGACTTAGTTGATGGGCCTCTGCACTCATCTCTGCAGCTTTTACTACCATGCTTATGGCTAAGGCAAGGAGGATGACTGATATAGTGCACCCCGTGATAATGCCCTTCTCCGATCGGTGTCTGAAGCTGTTATAATAATGAAAGATGAGCTCATTGATTTTACTGGGAACTTGGTGCCGAATAAGTGCTGACTCAACCAATTTGTGTGGTATAGGCTTGTATATATTGGCCAGGTCTAGCCACAGCACAACCAAATCTCTTTTCCCCTCACGTGCCTCCCTGATAAGCAGAGTGACTATTCCTGTGTGTACGAGGTACCCTGGCATCCCTGGAGTTCCACCCTGTTGCACTGAGGTATCAACGTAGTTGTTCTTGAGCAGGAAGTTTATCAGCCGGTGGGACAGGATGCTGAAGAAGATCCTGCCTTCGACACTAAGCAGCAAGATAGATATATACTATGCCAGATTGTTCACAGTAGCTTCCGGGGAAGTTGGAGTAACTCTGAACTTTGTACACTTTGTAAGGACCTTCACTTGGTCCTGGGACTGCTTACACCCCTGGTTGATCAATGAAGGCTCTCTGCTGTTCCAAACCCTGGTCTGTCAAAGGATCATGTTGGGTGGGGTAGAGGAACTGATCTACTTCCTCCTTGGAACTTGTCAGGTGTCCAGTGCTCTTGCTCCCAAGCATCTTCCTTGGGGTTGGCTATAAAAGTAGCTCTCTCCTGGCTCTCTCCCTGCCCCTTCTCCTCTGCCACACTGCTCTCTGCAGGGTCCTGACCTTCCTCCTTACTGTGTTCCGGAGCTCAGCAAGTGGCGGTTTCTCCTCTTCATCTGCATTCTTGTACTGTTTTGTGAGGGCTCCGAGTTTTTGTCGCAGCTGATGAATCTTACCCGCTCTACAGTTCACAATGTAGGGCGTTTTGCCGGACTCCTCCATCTCCAATCACTCTGCTCTATAACTCACAATAACTGCAGACATGGCTTGAGGGAGGCTGTCCACATCCCCCTTCCACATGTCCACATCCTCCCCGAATTAGTGCCACTCTGGCTGGGGGATGTGGCTGGGGGCCATTTCACTCATAACTTTTGGACTACTTGGCCCGATGACAGAGCTTAATATGCTTGGGGGCGCTGGGCTCTGTGGGGTGATTCAGGGCCAGGCTACTCCTGCATCTCACCAGGGTCAGACCCTATGTGCTGCACTGTAGGCACCCGCACCAAGCACTTCATCTTGGTCTGAGGTATTTTAAGACTGCGCTCATTCTTACAGGCCTTGCCGCAGATGCATCTCGTGATCATACTTCCATTTGCGTTCGTTGACATCCTTAGATCCGTCCTTGTGGGGTTCTCATTGTACCCCCCTTGGGCTCCCCTGGGGTATTTGCTTGAATGTGGTTCCGTAGCTTGTTGCAAGTTCTCTCTCTCTCGAAAGATGCAGTTCGGGCTGCCAAGCCTCCCTGCCCTGGCTTCATGGTATTCTTTTGGTTTGTTTTTTTTGCCCACCACCTCTTCGGAGGACAACTTTATGTTTAATTACAACATAAAAAAAGAATAAATGTTTACATTCACTTTTTTTTTTCCCAGGTAGATGGGGGGGCTCATTTATAACATACAAAAACCCGAAATACAACATAAAACAAAATAAAACAAATAACAAGCATACAGGAGGCAAAATAGTGCCACAAGATCCGACAATGATGACAAAGCAAAAAGACAGACAGACAAGAGACAATACAAGACAATACGAGACAATACGAAGTGACTTACGAGAGACTGGGACACGGCAGATAAGCAGTTACAGTTAGAGATGCTGAGGTTGATCAGATGTATGTGTATGTGTGGGGTTTGTACTAAAAGTTTATACAAGTAAGTGTGTATATGTGTACAGAGAGGGAGGGGGGAAAGGGGTTAACTCTGGAGATATACACATTTTTTTTTTATATATATATATATGTTAGTAAAGTTATTGTGATGGAATATTAAGAAATGTTATAAATGGGTTCCAGGTGTCCTTAAAGCACATGGTATTCATTCAACAATGAAAATTGCCAATCAAATGAATTTATCTTGCCTAATGGATGAACTCATGTTCTGAATGGTTAAACATATGTCAATCATCTTGGTGTTGAAATCATAATTGGAAAAACTAGGTGAATTAGATTTTGGCAATTGGGGGTGAGGTGGTTGTTGAGTGCCCCTGAACTACTAGAATAGAAGGTCATGGGAAATTCATTGAAATACATCAGTGAGGCAGAAAATGTCTTGCTTTTCTGAAGGTCCTTGTACAAACCTAAAGTAGGTGCTGTTATGCACAATACTTTTTCAGACGTTTTTGAACAACTGCACTTTTTTTGTTTTCACATGGAAATGATTGTTTTGATTATACATTGGCAGTAAAATATTCAATGCGATATGAATGTTACTTTTTTCTTTTTTTTAGTGAAGCTCTTCTCCACTGATATGTAGAGGACTAATTTAATATATATATAAATCACCTTTCTTAGCTTTCCTGGACATGTCTGCCATTTTTCACCTTTGTTAAAAGATACAAAAATTGAAGTGACAAATTCTAGAACTCTTTCAACTAATAATGTCACAAATGCAACACCATGCTGAAAATGATGCAGCCAGGAAGACAGTGTTCATTTCTTTTTGGATAGTTGAGGAGGAAGCACATGGTGTGATTTTTCAGATTTCTCACAAATTCTGAAACCACCCACAATCAGACTGGTGGTTGCAGCGGCCTGCAACACCTCCTCCATCTTCTGCCACCTTCTGCCCTGGCTGAGCGGTCAATCGTTAATGCAGGTGGGGGCGGTATACAATACTCCACAACAGATGTTCCCAGTCCTAATGTATGTGTAAACATACCATGTGTACACACTTAAGCCTGGCTCATACCTTGCCTTGCTCTGAGCCGGCAGCACAAAGGCTATGAGTAATTATAGGGGCACGAGCCTTTGTGTCTACAATGCTGATGAAGTCACGCCTGTCTGTTTCACTTATAGGATTGACCAGCCCTGCAAGCACCTCCAGTCATGGACATAAATTTAACTTTCTTAGACCAGTGGTTCTCAAAGTGTAACCTTTTCCCTATATCCCTTAAGTCCAAACCATGCTCAAACCACAGCCAAATCATGCCGTGCAGTGTTTAGTGTGTATAAATATTTATTGTGGTTCTTAGTAGATTAAAACGAACTAGTTATTTTTGTGTGTAATTACAGTTTTTTTCAATTGCTAAAATACATTCTACAATACTGAAGTCATTTTCTCAGAACTCTCCACACATTTAAACAGAGAATCATTTGTCATTGCTTTTGTACAAAATGCCGTCAATGACTAAATGCTTCAAAATTCATGGATTCCTTTCTCACTCAAAATCCACCACCATAAAACCTTTTAGAGGCCACGTTGCACATGCTTACATACTGGTCCCAAAACTGTTAATTATAGATTCAAAACTGTATGGCATCTATTTGCTACAGTACTATCAAAATGCTTCCAAAATATATTGTAAAACTGACACTATATAAAAAAAATAAAGATATATTGCTAGGGAGGACATCACATGTGATGTAGATAAGACCTTGTGGCTGGTGTGTGTGTGTGTGAGTGTGTACATACATACATACATACATACATACATATACAGACGCTCCTCTACTTACGAATGTTATGTTCCGAACGGCCGTTTGTAACTTGAAATGTTCGTAAGTCGTTATTCAACATCATTTTAAGGGTACTCAAATCTACATGCATGAGTAAGTATGATATAAAGTCAATACATGTTTTCTTATCCTAAAACACATTACTAATTATACATAAAACAAAAATGGATAATGGATGCACAGAATATTTCGCAATAAAAACGAAGTAAACTTTGATCTCAATAGAGCATGTCTTACCGATACGCAAGTACAAAGAGCTGGGATGCTGGGAGTACGCACGCTACGCTGCTGCGTGGCGGGAGTAGCGGCCAGAATTTGTACTAGGCAGAATTGGTGTGTAGAACAAATTTTGATGTTGCGGACAGGAAATGGGAGCCCAATGAACTCAGTTTGGACTTACAGTCCTCTTCGTTCGTATGTCTGAAAGTTCGTAAGTTGAAAGTTCGTAAGTAGAGGAGCGTCTGTCTATATATATATATATATATAAATACACACATATTTGTGTGTGTATATATGCACATTTTTTCCCCCTGTAATATTTCCTGGAATACTACACTTTTGCGTTTTTTTTGTACAGTTTTTTTCAATTGCTAAGGCGCTTTCTGCAATACTGAACTCACTTTCTCAAAACTCTACACACAATCGGCATAACATTAGTGTATGTGGGCTAAACTGTCAATCGTTTCGCATTGCTTTCATACAAAATGCATTAAATGACTAAATGCCTCAAAATCCACTGCTATTAAAACAAAATGTTTTTCGAAGGTATTTTGCACATCCTTACATACTGTTGTCAAAACTATTAAACATACATTCAAAACTATATTAGTACAATTTACCATATTACCATATTGCTATCAAGGCTATGAACACAGCAGAGGATGAGAGAGAACGAGAGCACAAATCTTTTGGTATTTGTTGTGCTGTGGGATAATGTGGCATTCCAGCACTCCAGTGCAGTCACAGAGTGGTTTGCAGCACACCCAAGGATGTCCTCATAATTTCTGCCACCATACTCCCCTTTCCTAATCCCCATTGAGGAATTCTTTTCTGAATGGAGGTGAAAGGTTTATGACAGGATGGATCAGCTATGCCAGGAGATATTACCCACGATGTATCACTAGAGAGGACATCAGATGTGATGTCGATGAGAACTTGCGGCCGAATCCATAGAAGCAGATAGATTAGAAATTTACTGCTATAGTATTGTTACAGTCATGGACCAAAGGTGTGTATTTCTTTGTTTCTGTCTGTAGTATTGACAGTAAGTATTTTTTTCCAAAAGAATATTCTGTATTTACTATACAGTATGAAAAATAAAATCCAGATTTACTCTAAAAATGATCCTTTAATGATGAACCTTTTTATATTTTATGCAACGCTGTCTGTGGTTAGTGTTTTGTAGGCCATTCTTTTGTGTGTGATATAGTGTTCTTCAAGGCAGACATCAAGTGCTAATGCTTTGGTGGTATGAGCATCTTTTGAGGCATGGTTTAACTTTTGGTTAATGGTTTTGGTGGCTGTAGTGCATTTTGGAGTAGAGATTAGCTGTTTGGCCCAGGTGCATGTTGGTATTGTAGACTGAAGGATTTTGAGAAAGTGACTTCAGTATTGCAGAATGCATCTTAGCAATTGAAAAAAAAACCATAATCACATTTTCTCTCATTATCAAGTTTGTTTCAATGCACATGAATATATTTATTTCATAGCTTTAATGTTTGTTTCCTTTTTCTCAGATTAAATGTGCTTCAATTATAGGTTTTTTCTATATCATAGCATATAAAATGTAATGTACTTGTGGAAAAAATCAACAAAATGTATTGTAGAATCACTATAGACTTCACTCTCCATTGTATTTGGCCATAAGTTCTCATCAGCATCAGTCTTATATCTTGTTTGGAGATGCGTCTTGGAAAGTATCTTCTGGAATATCTAATCCAACCCTGGCAGTCTCCAGGGGAAGTGTCTCTACACACCACCTGGTCATGTGGATGGCGGTCATGAACCTTCCATCTCCACACAGAGAAAAACTCCCCTATGGGCTTTAGGAAGGGGATGAATGGTGCCAGGAATAGTACTGAGATCCAGGAATATGCAACAAACCAGTCTGTGACTGCAGCAAAGTGACGAAATGCCACATTATCCCACATATTAACCAAGGGGAGTTTCCTGCCCCTCACCTTCTCTCCTCCGCTGGCACAAGTTGATAATGCAGATCATCCAAAAAGGAAATGAGCCTCTCTATATTGTAGGGCTTTGGAATGATTCTTTCATTTTCTTGTAAAAATTCTGCTAAAAATTTCTATATATTGCAATATGCTTACTGCAGAAATGCACAAAAATTGCCATCATTTTGTTCTGAATATGTTTTTAACAGTCTGTTGGCATTTGAAAAATGTGCTGCAAATGTATAGTGTTCTGCAGTTGGTCTAGTAGGAATGAGAAGAGAGTTCATAAATTTTGTAAAATGTGGTAATTGAATGCATTTTGTGTGAAAGCGATGAAAAGCTGTCTGAAGAGTTTTGACATTGTGATATCAGTTTTGACCAAAGCATGTTAAAATACATATGTATACATATACTGTATATATATATATATACAGCTCTAAAATATTTTGAAAACAATCATGCTGGATATCTATACAGTATGTTGACTGGGTAATGTGTTAGGAATGTGTTAACTGTATTTGACTCCCTGCCGGCCCCTGGAGGATGGGCTCCCCCTTTGAGTCTGGTCCCTCCCAAGGTTTCTTCCTTCTGGGGAGTTTTTCCTTGCCATTGTCGCCTATGGCTTACTCACTGGGGGCTTTGGGTGGGGATGCTGTAAAGCGCTTTGGGACAATGTAATGTTGTGATAATGCGCTATACAAAAATAAATTTGTTGTTGTTGTTGTTGAATGAAAGGATGCCACATCGTTTGACGGAAATGAAAATGATCATATAGGGCTGAATTCAGAGACAGCCTGAAAATCAAACTGAAAAAATGATGCGGCAGGCTAGTCCATTTTGCAGCAACTTGAAAATGTACTCAGTAGTTTGTATGGCCCCCACGTGCTTGTAGGCATGCCTGACAATGTCGAGGCATGCTCCTAATGAGATGATGGATGGTGTCCTGGGGGATCTCCAGATATGGACCAGGGCACCACTGAGCTCCTGGACAGTCTGAGGTGCAACCTGCCGGTGTCAGATGGACTGAAACATAATGTCCCAGAGGTGTTCTGTTGGATTTAGGTCAGGCGAGTGTGGGGGCCAGTCAATGGTATCAATTCCTTTATCCTTCAGGAACTACCTGCATACTCTTGCCACATGAGGCTGAGCATTATCATGCACCAGGAGGAACCCAGGACCCACTGCACCAGCGTAGGGTCTGACAATGGGTCCAAGGATTTCATCCTGATACCTAATGGCAGTCAAGGTGCTGTTGTCTAGCCTGTAGGGGTCTGTGCGTCCCTCCATGGATAAGCCTCCCCAGACCATCACTGACCCACCACCAAACTGGTCACGCTGAACAATGTTTCAGGCAGCATAATGTTCTCCACAGCTTCTCCAGACCCTTGTCACCTAACAAGGAAGAGGATGGACTGGAGAGCATCCACCAACAACTGATGGACTGAGCCAAAGGTCTTTTGACTCCCAGGTCTCCAGGGTTGCACTACCCCTCTGAGTGTTTTGAGTCTGGCCCAGAAGGAGCCATCAGCCGTCGCAAGTTCCCAGAGCCTTGCCGAGGGAAAGTCACCAGCGGAATCTCCGACCCATGGCCAGGGGAAGTCGCCACTGCGATCAGCTTGCGTCTCCAGTGTCTGACCCAGGGGAGACCACCGTGCCTCCAGTGTCACACAGTGTCACACAGTGTCATCACCTTTCTCCTGTCTGCACCATGACATGAGTCTTTTGATTTGTCTTCAAAAACTGAAATGGTAGTTGACACATCTGCCCCTTAACCACACACACCATGTGCTTTCATCTGCAATACCCAAAATAATATTGGAATGAATCAAATTTGACTCAGAATATGTCCCACTTGATACTCCAGTCACCTGTGAAACACACTGGCAAAGAGGGTGGGACGTTGGCAACCACGCCTACCACAACTGTCGACTGCTGGCATGTGACAACCTGTGCAACATCTTCAGCAACGTCTTCCTGCAACTCTGCTGGATTGCGACATCTTCTTTTACATTTTGTCAATGTAAAAAAAAGAAAAAGGAAGCAAGTTCACCAGCTTCTCACACCATGTTTCAGTTTATAATCATAAAGGATGACAGAAGCATGTGGTCCAGTATAACTGTATTCAGAATGCACAGAAAAGTCCCCTGGATGACAAAACAAAATTCAACCAGCTTGCAGGTTGCTAAGTTGGTGATTGAAAAGGGGCACCCAGGACCTCATAGAAGAGGTGCTTCCAGTCATTCAGGCGAAGGGCCAGGTGATTAGGCACCCCCAGCCCACACACAACCCTGCAGGCAAGAGGCAGAGCAGCTGTGTGTGTGGAGATAACAACCTGGCCCTGAATGTGGAGAAGACCAGGGGCGTCATAACACAATATCGGAAGACAGTCTCCACTGACCATCAACAACTCAACTATGGAAGTGGTGAAAGGCACTGAGTTCTTCAGAGTACACGTATCACATGACCCCGTCAGGACCAACTACATCACCTATCAGACAAGGAAGGCACAGCGGTGCCTACACTTCCTCCACCAACTGAGAAGATCAAACATCCCCTCTGGAGTACTCAAAGATTTCTACAGAGGAACCATAGAGAGCATCTTAAGCAGCTACATCATCCCACAGCAAATAATGAGGACAGCAGAGAAGATCACAGGAATATATATATATATATATATATATATATATATATATATATATATATATATATATACACAGTATATATATACCCACTCTCATGGCCATATATAACAATATAACAAACGCTGCAGCAACAATGCATCATAGCATTTCTTCACCCCCCTTCCATCTGTAAAAAGGTTCCCGAGCATTCGGTCCACCTGCACCAGAGTCTGCAGCAACGTTTTCTCCGAGGCTATCAGGCTTCTCAGCTCCTGCCTACCATATAAATGCTGATAAAAAATTGCACATTTGCACTGCAATGTTTCTGTTGTTTGCACAGTCTTAACTATTAGCAGTGTTCTGCATCACTGTGTACTTGTATTATTTGGACTATGTCATTATTGTTGCCGTCGTTGTACATTGCTTGTACTGTTTTTTTCTTTTTTTTCTATCATATTTTTCAATCAAATAACTAGTACAGTGTAATGGAAATATAAAATTCAGATATGCGTTGTTTCTGAATAAAATATGGTACTGTATTTAATATATCTTCTGAAGTACGTTATTTATTTATATAAGGGGTGATATGACAAACTGAGAAAGATTTTATATTCAAACGCTTCAGCCAGCGTTACCGTACGTATTTAACGGGGAATTATAAAAATGACTTGGAAAAAGCAGACCTGGCACTTGAAGTAAATGTTTTTTTAAAGTGTAAATTTGCGCGTCCTTTCAGTCTATTGGCTCAAATTCGCGAAAGTCAGTGATGTCACGGAGCGCCTGGTGTTACGGCTCCGTTCAGGCCACCGTCAGGGCGGACATTTTGTATTGCTGCGCTGCGGGAGGAGAGGAGCCAGGAAGGGGGGCAGGAGCGCCGGCCATCGGCTCGTTAAATTAAATTAAATCTGTTTGTGTGCAGATATTTTGGGTAAGGACATCAAAGCACAGAATTTACAGCAAGATTCGTATGGCAAAACAGTACGATCACACTCCTTTAGGGTTAGAGACTCAGAGGAGACACCATAGTTTTAAATTGGGCCTGTTTTTATTGAATGTTACTAGGGTGGAAATCAGTGTGTTTTGCATATGATCTCGTATAGTATGTGTATGAGTGTAAATTACAGTGCTGGCTAGTGTTATGCTGGTGTTATCCAGTGCCATTAGTGGAATTTGCTTTTGTATTTGGCGATGCAGAACTGACCTGTATTGTCTGGTTCAGCGCCATTTTGACCGAGTCAACAAAGTAACTTTAAAGAGAAAAGCGGTGCTGCTTTAAACCGTGTTTGTTTGAATCGTTTCCCTTTTGTGCAATATACGGAATGCATGAAAGGGGTGGCTGTCAGCTGGATAGGGTCTTCACAATTTTCCATTGTTATCAGTGGGTAGTCTGCAAGGGTAACCCCCATCTTTGTTCACGTCTGCTCGAAGTTAGTGGCAGGGCATTTCTCCTGTCTCTAGGCTGCCAATATAAATGGTAAAATATTCCTGTTGCGTTTCCTTTCTGTGCTTTGAATTGTGCTGTTTTTTTAATTAACGGTTATTTTGCAATGTGATGGTAACTGAATTGAAATTACGAAGTAATGTTTTCTGCTTAATTTTCATGGGAGCACCGCTGAAATTCAAAGTATTTAAGATTCTTCACATGTGCGCTATGTTTGTACTTATAATTCTCATTTGAGAGAAAAGGGGCTGGGTTCTGCCTTTGCTTTTTGTCCCTGATGGCTTCCTCTGTTTTTTGATATCTTGTAATATGGGTGGTTTTTGTGTGCATTGCCGAGAAAAATGTTTGGATTTTTGGCTCACTTATTTTTGGGGATATGATTGCATAGGATGTTTGGAAAAGCAACGATGGAGTTTAGTAGAATCGTATCCAATTTTAAACGTTCTTCTCGTTTTGGGTAACATGATGTCATTTCTTCTTGAAGTCAGTTTCTTGTGAGGGTTGTTTTGGTTTGATTTTAAGATATTGGGGTGCAAATCGTCCAATGTATTCCTTTCTCTGAAGTGGTTTGAGTGTCGTGGATCAGTAGGTTTGGTTTTTAATTTTGGTTTGCTATGCAAATAAATGCATTTCCGGTTGAACGGTTGTACATTTGAACCACATCACATAAAATCCACGTAATTCACAAATTGAATGACCAGTCTATAGTTTGGGTTGAGAGAAGTTTGAATGGTTCTCCAGAGGTGGTAGTTCATGTTGGATACCCCAGTTGCTTTGATTGATTTGCTGGCATCTCCATTGTGAGAACTGGGTTGTTTGGTTGAGTTGGTCAAAAATTCTATATAGTGTCTAATTATGAAACTGTATTCTGCCCATGCTTTTCCACTGCTCTCATAGATGCTGTTGTATGGTTTCTATTACAGGTAGATAGTCCTTGTGTATTATTGCTTTTTAAGGAGTATCAGCATGCAAGCTTCTGTTTAATATGAGTATCTTATATACTGAATGCCAAAGAAACGACTTGGAACTGTTTATTTTTTATTTTTGCGGAAAAGAAAAACAAAATTCACTGTGTGACTGGAAGCTGCTATGCTTATTTGTTCCCTAGCATGAATATGAATAGTCACAGTTCGAACATGATTCATGCCTGTAACCTGCTGAAGAAATCCCGCTAATTTGTTTGAAGTTCTGTGTTGCATTGAATTTAGAGCAACATCTTATGCATATGGAATTAATAATTATTTCTCTATGTTTAATCCTGTTTAAATAAGAAATGGGAGTTTGACTTCTAAAATGAGCATGTTCTGTTTTGCTTTTTCGGGTTTATCAAATATGCAATGGGATTTTTAAAAACGTTTTGGAAAAATGCATGTTTTTTGTCAGATGAATTTTAATTGTTTTTGCCTGCTTTTGGCTTCTGGCAAAGCATTCATTCTGAAAATGTTCTGCTCTCATGCTGATGTCAGTGTACCACACTTTCTGTGTATGACTTCTGGTGCTGAATATTGGGACTTCTGAGGCTGAATAGAGTTTGACTTGTTACATGGTGCACAATGGGCCTACATCAGTTTTGCCTGCTACCTGCATTCATGACTTCTGCTTCCATTTACTTATTTTTTTGTTACAGTCTAGAGTTGGGTTTTAATTGCTTGCCGTCAGGATTGACTTGGGTATCCTGTGCAACTTATAACGAAGCACCACTTAACACAGGTAAGCTTTTGAGAAACGGCCCTGTACTTCATTCATTTAAGCCACTCCACTGACAACTAAGACAGCAGGTTCCGTCAGTAGATTTCTCTGTACAATTTGCAATGCATTATTAATTAAATGTCAGTGTATAATAGGACTGGGTATAGCCAACTAGCCCCTGATGCAATACTCATCATGATACCAATGTCACGATTCAATGCATCGTGATATTTCCATTGTATCCTGTTGGTTAATACTCCAATACTGAAATCGTGGAACTACTAAAATTTTAAAACTTAAGAAATTTAATTAGCAGACATTAATAACCTTTAACTACCAAGGGTGAATTAGTATCTTGAATAAAGTCGCTTCATATTTCAACTCGCAGTTGTATAAACTGCATTTTTTGTGCATACATGAAATGCACATTTGTTTTTAAAATGGCAAACATGAAGAAAAATATATATTCGACATTTTTTCTAACATTAACTGCCATTGTTTAATGGTACTGCAGTAAATTATAAATCAGTGCGAAAAGTAAATCATGACAAACCTGAATTGCAATTTAACAATTCGGCCTAATCACAATATTGACTCTGTGATATAAGCTATCAGGGACCTATTTTTGTGCGTGTAATCTTAATTCATAGTGAGTTCTCCACCAGATAATCTGTTGCACAATATCCCCCCAATCCCCCCCCCCCCCGCCAAAACTGAGCAAGAGCGGCATCGAATATGAAGTTTCTGTGCAGATTTTAAGCGAAAGTCTGCTATTTTTTACTGCTGTAACACAGCACTCTGTTCCGGTGGTCTGCAGTTTCATTAATATGTTAAATTATTCTGTAAAAATGTAATTAGGAGTTTTGGTTTAAACAGCTCTGAAGTCTGTCCATGTTATGTGTCTGGGTAGTGTAGACCTGGGATTCAGAATTCTGCTTTGGAAAAGCCCCTTGTGTGCCGGTTTCTTATCTTAATTATGACTGATTCAGCTGTGTTGTCCTTAAGCTAAAGCATCTTTATGAATTTGGTGTTCACTTTAAAGTACTTGAACTAGTAGAGTATTTGTTTTTAACATGCAATTTTTAACCACGTTGCTGTGCATGTTTGTATAATTCTTATATTCACCAAATTAGGTATGAACAAATTAGCACATTTTATACAGGAAAGACTTGAGTGGCAATATGCACTCATTGTGTGTGTGTGTGTATGTGCATATATTGTATTATTTTGTTACAGCCTGGGAGGAAAATCAGCTTACTCAGGGATCTACCAGGACCAGCATTGTTCCTGCATAATTTTTTGGTATAATGTATATGAAGTATGATAATATAGCATGTTTTTACTGGTTAATCTAGGGCTGGGTGATTATACACCATATATAAACTTATTGTCATATACAGTTTAAAAGATAAGAAAACAGAAACTTTGATCAACTGTTGATAAGGAACATAGCTTGACAGTACACATCAGCCTGAAACATCACAGAAACAAACACAATTCTAACCAATTTTATGGTAGTCTTTTAAGAACCAGCGACACAACTTGCCTGGGACAGCAAGCATTCTGCCAGGTTAATTGACTAAGCGGCGCATGCTACATGCTACTGTTTTGGTAATTCATGTCAGGGTTGTGCGATACCACTGATTTTCTTTTCAGTTCGATTCCAAGTAATACCAAGGTTGGTATCACTTAATTGCCAGCAGCCCTTGAGGTCGGGCCGGGATCAAATACTGGCATTCAGTATTCATCCCAGCCCGGCCTCAGGGGCTGCTGGCAATAAAGTTTTGCGCTGGAGGAGGGGTCACTGACAAATGAAATCATATAAACATTTAATATGTTTAAATCGAAAAATTAAAAATCATGATCACAATGAAACATTCAGGTAAAAAGAATCAATATTCCAGTATTGATGCGCACATCCTTAACACATGTTCATGTAGTTTAAATTAAAATTACCATGAAGACAATGATACTTTAACATTGTTTCATTTTGATTATGACTGTATTCAGGTCGAAATAATTGATATTTCAGTAGTGGTGTCCTTAATCCTTGATGCATTTGAGTCATGGAAGAGATGAGCGCTCCCTCCAAGGAAACTTCAAGTGTCTGTGAGAAAGGCAACAGCTCAGCAGCCAAAGCATCTTTTAAAAGGGAGATATTGTGGATAAACAAGGTAAAAAGATGGCGGTGGTGTGGAAGTACTGTGGCTATTTAAAGCCCGACACGTAACAGACTGGCGCTGTGTAGGCCTGTTGTAAACTGTGCGGAATACTTGGCCAGCTAAAACTGGAATTACTACAGACTTATTTCACCGCCTGAAGCATTGCCAACCAGTATAACTTAGAGAAAGTCACAAACACCAGCAATGTCTAACCCGTCCCTGGGAACAAGCGGCTAGGCAGTCGGATAAAAAGCCCAGCAACAAACCTCACTGTCAGTTTTCTATTGATACACCCTATGACAAAACAGTATGTTTTGTATGATTGATTTACAGAAAATAGATTTCTTTGCAGTCTATTCAATTTGTGCTAATCTTACTTGTTCTGAATCTGTTTAAGGGAAAGCCTAAGGGAATATTAAAACAGCCTCGAAGTAAAGAAATAATGACGTGAATGAATTCATAATAATTAACAATTTCAACTGACATGAAAGAGTATTGCGATAAAATATTTTGTCATATTGCCCAGCCCTAGGTTAACCTAAACTGTATAGCTGAGAGTGTGTGTTTTCTGCTTTTGTATGGTGGTCATTTGGTCATAAACTCCAGCAAGTGCATTTGAAAGACAGAGATGTATCTTGTTCATAACTCAGATTGGCCATTGGAAGGCTATGCTGTTATTGAAGAGCTGATAGCATAGGACTGGGGTATAAATCATATAGAAAACATTTAATATATTTATGGATTTGCAGAAATGTTTCTATCCAGCAATGCCTATTGTGTGTCATAATTTACAAGTGACACTTATTTGGCCATTTGATCCTTATGGTGTAAATTGAACTTAAGACTTCAGTGATGTGAAGCTAGTATTTTGGAATTTTTGTTTTTTCCTTCTCCATATCAGGTCTTTGCCTTTATTTTGTGTTTGTTTTACCACAAAAAAAAATCAGATTAAGCCTATTATACAGTGTTGTTCTGTAAACAGTCTCCCCTACTGTTGAGTGGAAGTTTGAAGACCACGATGCTCAGTCTTTTATAAAGCCATTTGAAGTCATGGTCCTGAGGCGATGTAAGGTGGTTTGCTTAATAGTTGTTGGTAGCTGGTGATTGGTATATTGGGAATTTTTGTTGGTGCTCTGTGTGAATAAGCCCCCTCCAAAGTGCATTTGGGATTCAAGGGTGCTTTATTCTGACTGCCATGTGGTATGACTGGAATAGTTTTATTTTTTTTTTGTTATATTGTATTTTTTTGCTGACTGTAGCCTCACACAGACGTTACCTTCTTTTGCCTGCAGGTGTGTGTTGGTACGCCTCAGCATGGCTGTGGTCATCCGCCTGCAAGGTCTCCCCATTGTGGCGGGGACTATGGACATTCGCCATTTCTTCTCTGGATTGACCATTCCGGATGGTGGCGTGCATATTGTAGGGGGTGAACATGGTGAGGCTTTTATCGTTTTCGCCACCGACGAAGACGCAAGGCTCGGCATGATGCGTACCGGGGGGACAATTAAGGGGTCTAAGGTGTCACTTTTGCTGAGTAGCAAGACCGAAATGCAGAACATGATCGAGCTTAGTCGCAGGCGTTTCGAGACTGGTAACTCGGAGGGACCTGCAGGGAATGGTAGGTCTGGGCCACCAGTTAGCAGTGGTGGAAGTGGGAGATCTAGCTTGCCGACTACCATGCCGGGGTTCAGCAACCCCTCACCAACCACCGTCACCACTACTTCCTCCATACACGAATCTGTTGTGAGCAACAAAAATGTATCTACGTTTACAACGACCAGCATGGCGAGCATGCCCCCGAGCTTCAGCAACAACTTCGGCAGTCCCAGTCTTACCATGGGATCCACTATGACAACAGCCATGTCCACCTTGAATTCTGTTCCGCCCCCTATACCACCTTTGCCCACTTTACCATCTCTACCACCCATGCCTTCCATACCACCAATGCCAGTGCCGCCACCAGTGTCCAGTTTGCCGCCAGTTCCTGCTGTCACGCCCTTAACTCCTGTGCCCCCTGTTCCACCTATGACTCACATGCCGCACATATCTACTCTGCCCCCCTTCAACCCAGGTGTTCCTCCCCCAGTTGGTCCTGTGACCAGTGGGTTAAGTGGGTCAGGGCCTCCGTTATCTATTGGCAACCCGAGCCATATGTTCCTCGGACCTCTGAACCCACTAGGCCCCCTGAATATCCAGGCTCCTTTGAAGTCCACTGGTGTCAGTCCAGATGAGTTGTACATACACCTCCAAGGCCTGCCATTTTCTGCTACTGAAATGGATGTCAGGGACTTCTTCCAGGGCCTGGGAGTGGACTCGGTACGTTTTCTGAGGGACCATCTTGGCAGGAGCAATGGTAAGGCATTGGTGAAGTTTTTTACACCCCAGGATACTTTCGAAGCTCTTAAAAGAAACAATGGAATGATAGGTCAGAGGTATGTCGACATGACGCCTGTGACGGAGAGGCAGTGGCTTGCTTCAGGCGGAGTAAGCAGCACAAGTGGAGGTCAAGGGTTGGACAAACACGCAAGCAGCACTGACCATGACCAGCACCGTCGCACAGGTTCCAGTTCGGAATCACCCTCTGGCCGTGAGCGGGCCAGATCTCGCTCTCCCCACAAACAGGAATACTGTGTCTATTTGAAAGGACTGCCATATGAAGTAGAGAATAAGCAGATATTTGATTTTTTCAAAAACCTGGACATTATAGAAGATAGTATTTACATAGCTTATGGACCAAATGGCCGAGCAACTGGAGAAGGTTTTGTTGAGTTTAGGAATGAAAATGATTACAAGGTTGCCCTTAGTTGTCACATGCAGTTTATGGGCAGCAGATTCATACAGGTTCACCCGATCACCAAGAAAGGCATGTTTGAAAAGATTGACATTATCCGAAAAAGGATGCAGGGTTCTCAAGGTGACCAGAAAGGCAGCTCGTTGGAAGGTGGGGGAAAAGGCTCCAGGACATGTGCACATATCTCAAATATTCCGTACAATGTGTCCAAGAAAGATGTCCGTCTGTTCTTAGAGGGGATCCAGCTGTTTGAAGAGAGCCTCAAAGTTCTTGTTGACGGTAATGGTAACGGTCTTGGTCAAGCCATAGTACAGTTCAGGTCAGAAGAGGAGGCGCTCAAAGCAGAAAGGCTCCACAGACAGAAACTGAATGGGAGAGATGCCTTTGTACACCTGGTGACCTTCGACCAAATGAAAGAGATCGAAAGAAACCCACCACCACAGGTGAAGAGGGGACAAAAAAGTCAGGGGAATGTCCAGACACACGTTCCCGGCCACACCTCAAGCCATGCCTATCCTACCATGGCAGGGGATGAGTACTCCTTCTTGAGAAACAGCGTAGGTGGTTTAAATAATGGACCCCCTTTTGTTACCCCTTTCAGTGGGCCTGGAAATGGTCTTGGGGGTCCACCACCCCCCATGCCCCCAATAGCAGGTGCCTTAGGAGAGGTTCCACTGAATGTTCCTCCACCAATGGTTGCTAGTCACTTACCTGGTCCAGTGCTAGAGCCTCCTGGCTTCCGACCTGGACCTGGTGGTAACAGTGGCCCACCTGGCTTTGGGCCTGATGGCATGAGAGGTATTCCGCCTTTTGATAATGGGCCCAGAAAGAGTGGTGCGCACCCAGTTCGGGGTGGCGGACAGGGCAGGGCGGGTGGTGCCCAGGCTGGATTTGCTCCAGGGTCTGAAGCAATGAGAGGCCCCTCTGGTATAAGCGGAGGCCCAGGTAGCCAACGGCCAACAATTGTCAAGATCCAAAACATGCCGTTCACAGTCACGGTTGATGAGATACTTGATTTTTTCTATGGTTATCAGGTGTTGCCTGGCTCGGTGTGCCTCCAGTACAGTGAGAAAGGCATGCCTACTGGTGAGGCGATGGTTGCATTTGAGTCACATGATGAGGCCATGTCTGCAGTCTTGGATCTTAATGATAGGCCTATTGGCTCACGGAAAGTAAAGATAACGTTAGGTTAGGTGTCCTGGCATTACGCTGGTTTTTGTAGATGATGGAACAGAAACAGTGCAATGTACTCTGTTTTACTAAAACCAAGGTGAAAACTTAACATTGATTGTTTCATTTAATACTAACAGATGAGTGAATGTCTGTTCCTCTACCAAAGCATTCAGGCTTTTGATTAGTGAAGGAAAGTCATTGCATCCGTTTAAGAACCAGGTATGCTTATATGGTATGCGAGAGTTTTTTTGCTTGTAGCAGAGAGATGTGAGTTACTTGTCGTACTGTAAAGAGTCAAATCATTTTTAGTAAATATATATAAAGATCCTAAAAAAGAAAAAAAAAAATGGTTTGGGCCCCAGGTTAGATTCTGACTGTAATAGATGTGCTGACATTTTTCCTTTTTATTGAGAAGCATGTGATATTATTTTTTGAAAACGCCGTGACAGTTTTGTGTATTTGTATTTCTGCTGTAGATCTTACATTTCATATTCTTCACCTGTGCTTCTGCCTACATTTATTAATGGTATGTGCACCAAGGACTGCTGTTCCTGGGGTGTGTGCGGTGCAAGGGCAAAATGTCTGGGTTGAACCTTTTGCTTGTTTTTTTTTTCCCCCTCCATGCTATTTTCTCCCGGATTATTAAATGCCATGTCAACGTGGTCACTGCTAATGTTTTGAATGCATCGCAATACCTGCAGAACCATAAAGATTTTGTTAAGGAATTGATTTTATTCCATTTAATTGTGTTGCATACATCAGAAGACTACGGTGTGTAGAAGTGCTAGCACCCCTGCCACGTCTTGATTTTGCAAGCCATTTCCAAATACACTATGTTCTCAAAATGTGAGTATTTGTTTTCTATGATGTAGTTCCTCTTCGGGATGCTTCTGTGTTGTTGAACCCAGATTAATTGTACTTTCATTTACCTGGACTTGACTGTGACGCTCCAGCACACTTACTTTTATTTTGCAGTTGTATATATACTGTTCGGCTTACATATTTTGTCAATAAAAATGGCGTTCCTAAAATAATGATCCTGCAAGACATTGTATGTTTCTCTTGTGCCTTTTTATTGCTTGCTATTATTGGCTTTTGAAGGAAAAATAAAGCATTTGTTTGGCATGACTCCTCTCTAGCATACAAGTTTCAGGTGTGATAGTAAGAATCAACAGAGTTTATTGTGCAGTTAAACCCCCTTCTGCCTCCACCTACCTGTTTTGATAAATTTTCTGGCAAAGTCGGTGAGTACGTAGTTTGAGGAAACACATTTGGTCAGACAACTCATATTAACAAACCCATGCTTCACTTTGGCACTCAACAAATGAACCAGTACTGAAGAACTCAGGGTTGTCTTATTTTTTCTTAGGGGTTTTTTTTTTTTTTAGCACTGAGAATGGATAAACTTTTCTGTGGAGTTCATGCATTTGTATGGACACATGCTTTACTTGTTTACTAGATCCCTAGCTGTTAAATGTAATTTAGTTAATTTAGTTAATTTAGATGTGTTTCTTAGGGTTCTTTAATCAATGCTAATATTTATGGGAAGTTTTAGGCTAAGAATATTGCTTAAGAACTGAATGCAGACACAAAATTGAGTGTGGATTTTGGGCTTAATACATCTGTCACCATCTCCATATTAAACATGCAGGCTGGCTGGCTTGCATCCTCAATACCTTGAATGATTATTTAATATATTTATATACCACCTTAAATAAGGAGCAGGTGGCGTCTGTTTGGCATTCTATGCCGTAGAAAAGTTACTTGATTGGATTTTGACATTTCGTGGATTTTAAATGACAGACATGGTTGAACTGAAAATTCAGGCTTCGGCTACCCTTAACACCAATGTTTTATGTCTAAGATCTGGACGATAATCTGGCAAAATAAACCACTTTTATATGTTGTCAGATGTATGCTTTACTTTGTGCAGCATAATTTCAGAAACTGACATTCTCAAAATATTTAAAGGAGCATATTCTCTTCCTGTCAAACCCTGGAATTACTGTGCCACCGACATTGTTTCTTGGTACAGTCAGATTAAAGCACTGTTAACATTTCTACATATTTAAGGGTTCTCTACTAATAGTTTTTTGTTGTCAGTACTGTAAATACCGCTATCAACCAAATGTTCTTTTAGATGTATTTTCAGTAACTTTAACACATTTATATATGAGACTACTATGTACAAGCACTTCATGATGCTGAATGTATACAAGACTCATTTTACATGGAGGCCTGAGTAGAGGCTCGTTATTTTGGAGTGCAATAGTACTTTTTCATGTCTGGATCA
This sequence comes from Paramormyrops kingsleyae, assembly GCF_048594095.1. NCBI lineage: Eukaryota > Metazoa > Chordata > Actinopteri > Osteoglossiformes > Mormyridae > Paramormyrops > Paramormyrops kingsleyae. The sequence continues at coordinate 33,923,728 of NC_132804.1, forward strand.
ATGCTGTGGGTTTGATGGCTAAACCGTGGTAATTTTAAAGTTTACAAGTGCTTGTCAAGGCAGTGCTGCAGTGGTTGGTTTGTAGTGTTTTCACATGGGTGGGTCCTAAGGAAACACTGATATGTAGTATAAAGCAGTGATGATGCTCTCGGTATTTGGCTTATTTCACATTGAAGCTGTTCTGTGCTGCTTTGCTGGACTGGTGCTTGGTGAGCTTCTTAAGCAGTGTTGGGAACTGAGATTTGCCAGAATGATAGTACTGCACGTTATACTGGAGCCTACAGAAAGCTGCTCGGTTAAGGTAAGTGCACTGGCTTAAGTTATCACTACCCATGTTGCATTGTACTTGCTGTCGAATGCACTTATGCTGAAGCGGTTTGCTGTTTGCTGTGTTGCAAATTTTGTATTTTTCTCTCTTAATTTGCTCCTCGTATAATTTTGTCTGGTGTATAAAGATCCAATGTGTAAGTTTCTCGTTCAGGTGAATTGTTGCAATGTTCATTTTTCTACAAAATGATACAGAATTGCTTGTCATGCTGTAACATCCGGTTGCCCTAATGGGTAATTTTTCATGTCCATTTCCGAGTTCTTTTTTGTACAGCACACATGATATTAATGCATCTGGTCTGCCAGCTATGACTGTTGATTGCTATCGGTAACAAGCACGGCCCTGTGCAAAATAAACCTTTAAATTGCTCCAGTCTGATTTTCTACATATGAGTAAAGATGTCTTAGGCACTGAAGAACTGGATCATTGACAAAAATGTTCCCAGGCACACATTCCAAACAAGTTGGGGTGCTGTAATATTCTGCAAAACATTCTGTCTGCATTGCTTTACAAGATAATCTGTCTGCAGAGAATAAGACTGTAAAGTTCTGTGTGCCTTAAATCGATGTTAGCAGTACAAAGATAGAGAAGTCACAAACATCATTTTCAAGTGGGCAGTAATATAGAAATACTGTATGTACTTCAGTTCTGGACTCAACTACAGAAGAAAAGTATTCATATATGGTGTCTATTAGCTTTTGTTGGTTCATATGTGGAATAAAGTATATGAAATTGTTTATATAAATACTCATTCTGTGTCAGCATTTGATAGCCTAATCCAGAGACGAAGAAACTAAGTAAATGAAAGCTTGACATACTTTTTTTTTTTTTTTTACTGGGCTGAATGAATGATTGGTATGACAGGCATCCCAGAAGTCCAAGTTGTGATGTGAGTTGTCGGTGGTTTGGGGTAACATTAATCATAGCTGAGCTATGAGGTCAGGAGTCCTGCACAGGTTCCCTCGATTGCTTTATGTCATGGTTCTTGGTACAGGTTTGGTCTCAGGTTTTGGGTTTCACAGCTTGGAGTTTACCGGACATAATACTGTTAAGCACTGCGCAGAATCGAATGAAGTCGGTACTGGAATGCTGTTTAGGAAATAATAAATCACTTAGCTTTATTGCTGGCCCGCAGCCTGTATTGTTGATTTCTTAACCGTTACTTTGAAGAGTAAATATATGTACCCTTTTTTAAGTCAAACGTACAATTGAAAACATCTTTTAATACTCGAGTGCGTCAAACGTATTGCTGTCTCCAGTTTGGTAAAATTCTGATGCGATTTGCCATGTACGTACGGAAATTTCCCCTCGCTTGATATCGATAATATTGTTCATATGAGCTGAGTGAAGTAGGGTTGTCCCTGTTATTAAAGCTGATTTATTGAAATACAGACCTCGTTTGCAAAATATAGAACAAGATCGGATCGGGTTGAGTTGAATGGTGCTCCAAATATACGTCAGATCGTTTCCTGCTGTCTCCCCACCCACTAAATGTGTTAAATTATGCGCACATATAAGCTGCCTTTTCATATTTAACCAGTAAAATATTTTCTTAATTATGAGTCAGTATTTGTGCAATTTCATGTTGAGACAAGTGCTGTTACTTCATATTTCTCTTTCACATATTACTTTCTGGCTGACTCATACGTGTCTCGTCACATCTGCTTAATTGCAGTTGAAAGTTTATCTTTTATCTGACGGTGCTAATTCTTGCTTGTGCGTACCGTCGCATTTTGTTTTATTGCTTCAATAAACGTGTGTAAGTTTAGATGAAGCTCTAGGTGGTTATACGTAACTTGGGAAGGCACTGGTGATGTTTCCGTGGTATGCTGTATTGCGGCGGATAGCTTAGTTTTCACCCAGTGTAGCGGGCGCATTCGTTAAGGTTTCTTTTTCATTTCATGCACCGCCATTCATTGATGAAAAGCTGCTTAAACTACAGAGCATATTTGATGCTTTTCGCCGCACTATCGGAAAGTCGGTAAAATAGCGTCGCTTTTGAGGAAGAGCTGGTTTTCTCTCCGCACTGCGGGTCGGCACTGTGATTGACAGCTCGCTTGTCTAATAGGAAGGCGCCTTCTCGAGCTCTCTGGCCAATCACCGGGCCGTGCGGCATTTCCGTCTGTATGACTGCCACACCTTTCGGGCTGATCGGAGCGGAGTGTCTGTGTACTGCTGGGGAAGGGAAGCGTGCAGTCGCTGTCTGTGCTTCTTTCTGCAAGCAGACTTAAAGGCTTACGTTTCAAAAGGTATGCTTAATTTGATGGCCAACATTTTCGTATCGATCGACGTTTATTGCATATGCATTTGCTGTTTGTGCACGCCGCAATGGAAGTTCTAAGACTTAAGAGTAGTGCTCAAAATGAAATCGGCCCGTTTTATGAGCTGCTTGTGTAAAAATGGCAGAGTGTAATAAAACCGTTGGAACAGCTTGATGGCCATTTTACTTTATCTGTAGTTTTGGGCAAAATGGGACGCTTTGAAACTTTAAGGTAATTAGTAAGATTGAGATTTTATGCGCTTGAAAAGCAAAAACCACGCCCGCTATAGCTATTCTTTAGGGATACAAACAGACGGAGAAAGTTATTTGTTTGTTCTTCTTAAATCGTTCGACTTAAATACTATCTGGCACATTTATTAATTGGTGAATTTGTAAACGTGAATTGTTTCTGTCGTTTTTAGAATTTTTTACCGCAGATAATGTTTCTCTACTCAAGTAGTCTGTTTTGAAGATTTCAAAGCTAGTTTTAAAACTTTCCCTTCTTCTGTCTTTCAGATGGCGGCTCAATGCGTCACCAAAGTAGAGCTCTCAATCTCCTGCAACAACCTTATTGACAAAGATGTTGGCTCCAAATCGGATCCCCTGTGTGTACTGCTTCAGAGCGTGGGTGACGATAAGTGGACCGAGGTTTGTAGCTTGGGAGGAGCTCGCACAACGAGAAATGTCGGTTTTCATTAAATACTTGATGACGTGAATGCATTTCACAACCATTTGTCTCATAAAATATGACAATTTAATGTATTAAGACAAAGCTAATGTTACCATTGTTTACTATGTACATTTTTTCTATGTATTTAAGGATTGATGAACAGTTAAAGTCCAGCTGAATCATTAGCACTTAAAGTTATTATAATTGTAAGGAGGTAAATCAGCATTTTGTTTTTGCTTTCCTTGTAGTTGGACCGCACAGAACGCATCAAGAACTGTCAGGACCCTGAGTTTTCTAAGAAGTTGCTCATAGATTACTATTTCGAGAAGGTGCAGAATCTAAAGTTTGGTGTTTATGACATCGACAACAAGTCCGTCGACCTCGGAGATGACGATTATCTCGGCGGGCTTGAATGCAGTTTGGGGCAGGTAAAAGCAGTTGAGCTCTACCCCTGTTGTCTTGCAGCTCTCATGAGACACTTAAGCATCTCCATGAAGGCATTTGTATGTTATATTCAAGTAGCTGTTACAGTGTAAACGGGGTACGTAAAGGCACTTCGCTGGCTAGTGATTATAGTGTGATGGTAGTACACGTTGATTGCTCAGAGTGTATTTTCTTGTTTAAGGTGGTGTCGAGCAAGAAGATAACCAGGCCTCTGCAGCTGAAGAAGGGCAAACCTGCGGGCAAAGGCACCATCACGGTCAGCTTTCCCGTGCTTCATTGAAAGCATAATTTCCTTGAAATGCACTTGAATAAGATAATGTTTTGAAACTCCTAGTGCTCAGTAGCTGTTCCCTAGTCATCTCCAGTATCTGTAAGGAATCCAAGAGTCTTGGTTTTCTTTTTATTCATTTGATTTATTCACCGCCCTTACGGATGCAATGATGAGACACGGTGCCAACTATGAGATCAGACAGTAACACTTGTCTGTGTGGCATTTGCCATGACTTTCCACTACATACTCCAGTAATTTATCACTGTTTGGTGTCCTGGATATGTTAATTTTTAAATATATGGATGGATGGAGGCACGGATGAACTTTATTGTACCCAAGGGGAGATTTGTGTAGAACAGCAGAGAAGCATAACGTGCACAGATAATGTAAGACTCAACACAGATTGTGAAGGCAATGCACCCAGTGTAAACAAAGAAAAATGAATGTGATGTACAAAGTGGTGCAGGGTGTCCGTACATAGAAGCTGTCGTGGTTTGTGGTTATGGGTGGGGTTAGGGAGGCACATGAGGCGGAACCGACCATCGACAGGACTGTTTCAGGGTTATGCGCAGCCAGCCTTGCCTGCAAATGGCGGAAGGGGGCAGGCCAAGAGAACTCATTTCCTGTAGAATCTGACATATTTATTTTACCTGTAGTAATAAATTAGACAAATCTGATAATTGTAGTTTCATTTTCCCCAATTTTTAATAAATATTTTCAACTTTCTCATTTCATGGTATTTTCAGGAAGTAGTTCTTGAGCAAAGTTATCTGGCTGGAGCATTCTCCTGTGTGCATAGGCCTCTGTGAGATTCGAATTATAAAATATACCTGAGAGAAAAGCAGTTAGTAATTTACCTTCCTGTAGGTGAATACAAGGGAAATCTGGTTCCTTGGGCCTGTTTGCATTTATGACACTGTCCCTCATTTGTTGGTTTGTATTGCAGATCACCGCAGAAGAAATAAAGGACAACAGGGTGATCGTTTTGGAAATTGAAGCCCAAGGCCTTGATAAAAAGGTAGCAAGCTGATATGGACCATAGTTGGTTAACTTTAATTATTTCTGAATATTTAAAGTGTTTTAATACTTGGATGGATGTGTTTTTTTTTATTTTAGTTATTTACTATTACACTCAAGAACAGCAAGATTCCATGCATATGTCTTTGGTTCCCAGCAGTGAATATATGCTTCTGTCCATAGGACTTGTTTGGGAAGTCGGATCCATTCCTGGAGTTTTTCAAGCAAGGAGAGGATGGAAAGTGGCAGCTTGTTCACAGAACAGAAGTATGACCCTTTCTGTCTTTTTTGTCTTCGCTTCATTTATATTCTTCTATAGCTTAATGTTTCTCCTGGCATTGAGCTGCTATGTGAAGTTAACCAAGCAATTGTGTGATGCCTCTAACTTCAGGTAATCAAAAACAATCTTAATCCATCATGGAAAAAGTTCACAGTTTCCCTCCAAACGTTCTGCAGCAGCGACATGAACAAACCAATCAAGGTAGGCTGTCATGTTTTTCTTCTCTTAATGCATCTTCCTAAGCCAAATATAAAGAGCGTAAACGTAGTGTGCTTATGTTACAGCTGATAATCATCCTACATGAGTAGAGGACTCTAATAATGAAACGGTATGATCACAGGTCGTCAGAGCTCCAAAATGTCATGCTGTGGTTGAATCGGCTTGTTTGTATGTGAAGTATCGGGCAGATTGACGTGTTGCAGACATGTGCCTGATCCTCAGGTGTCTTGCTGGCAGGTAGCCTGCTACGATAAAGACGAAGACACCAGTTCAGATATGATAGGAGAGTTTACTTGCACTTCCGCGCAGCTATTGGAGGCACAGAATCACGTGGTGAGCGAGAGATCAGTCCCCCCCTGAATCCCTCTTCTCTATGCCTTCTCCCTGCAGGTCCATTGCTCTGATTATGATAGTGATGGCTCGCATGATCTTATTGGCATTTTCCAAACTAATGTGACAGAGCTCCAGAAAGCCAGCCTTGGCTCTCCGGTGAGACCCTGTTTCATCGCCCTCTTGATTTGTTTCTTATTCATGTCTAAGAAACAAGTCTGTGATGTTTACAGCTTTACCATTCTTCCTTGAAACCTTAACTAGGCCCCTTACCTGCTACACTCCCTGCTTCTCTATACCTGAACTTTTTATGCCTGCTAATCCTGCGCAGACGTTGTCATGGAAAGAAGGTCTTTATTTTTGATTTGGACTTTTTTTTTTTCCCCTCAAGGTGACGTTTGACTGTATTCATCCTGAAAAGAAACAGAAGAAGAAGAATTACAAAAACTCGGGAGTTGTAAAAATTAAGTCTTGCAAGGTAATAATTTGTACTTTAGAAAATGTGACAATTATAACAGTTTTCAGTGTTAGAAAAATGTGTGCATGTTATAGTCCATCTTTAAATTTAGTTGAAGATATATAAGGTTCTGTTCTACTTTTTCTTGTTTCCCAGATTGAAGCAGACTACTCGTTCCTAGACTACGTGATGGGTGGCTGCCAGATTAATTTTACAGTAAATATTGCTTGTTGGAAAATAACATTGCAAGGTTTTACATCTGTTACATATTCTTTTGTGCAAGTATGAAAATTGGGTGTTTTCTATGTAATGTTCAGGTAGGGATTGACTTCACTGGGTCCAATGGGGATCCACGTTCTCCAGACTCACTGCACTACATGAGTAAAGATGGACTAAACCAATACCTCTCTGCCATCTGGTCTGTTGGGATGGTGGTCCAAGACTATGACACGTAAGGGCATGTCTTACGTTGTGAATGTTACATATTTGGTATTAGTACAGTACAGTGTTGGTGGTCTTTGCTCCTCTGATCTAGTACTGTTGTTGACTTTGTCCCGCAGTGATAAATTCTTTCCCGCCTTTGGATTTGGTGCCCAAATACCTCCAAACTATCAGGTGTCTCACGAGTTTCCATTGAACTTCAACCCTAGCAGCCCCTTTTGTCAAGGTAAAGGGAGCTCATGTTGTGGATTTTAGGTTGCATTGATCCTGCTTTTAACCACATGTGTTTGGCTGAACGTAGGTGTCCAGGGGATTGTGGAAGCCTACCGCTCCGCCCTGCCCCAAGTGCGGCTGTATGGACCCACCAACTTCTCCCCTATAATAAACCATGTGGCACGCATTGCCTCAGATGCAGCCCAGCAGAGAAATGCCTCTGTGAGTCCCTCACCTTTCTGGCTTCTCTCTAACTTCATAACCCTTCCCATCATCCAGGGGTTTTCAACCAGATCAGAGCTAGGGATCGTTGCAGTGTGCAGAGTCAGCAGTATGTGATATATTTGTTCAATCTCATAATTTTAGAATTATGGGGGGCTTTAGTAATTCTTGTTCAGGGACAGTGGAACCTGGAATATTTTCCGCATTGCTTAAATTGGGTAATTATGCCAACAAGCCTTCGATTTCGGGGGTTTTTCTGTTCTACACACCCCAAGTTGAAACACCCTCTTTTAACTGGATGACTGTTAGAAAGCTGAATACCCCCAAGCTCTGTTTGACATTAACGCAGATTTCCAGAGGGTCATGTTGTTCATCTTTCAGTTCACAATTTGAAGTTGTCGGCTGAGATTTAATTTTCACGGCCTGCCTGTTCACAATAGCATGCATACTGTATAGCATGCATACTGTATAGCATGCATACTGTATACTGTAAATGTGATCACTTTGGTGTGCATGTCACTTGCTGCATTTTTAATTCTGAGCAGAACAAATGCTCTTTAATGTAAGAAGAAGCTTTACTTTAAATGTAGACCTAAAATGCATATGATGAATCATGTTAAAAGCAGCAAACACTTTTAACACAATTAACTTCTTCAAGAAATGTTGGAAGAACTGATTTCCATTTTCAGAATTGCAATATATGGAATCGCCAATACCAAATCAGAATCACTTTATTTTGCCAAGTATGTTGCACGTACGAGGAATTCATATTGGCATGTGCACATGTGATTGAGACGTAACATCACAAACCGGTGAACTACATACTATTTATATATATTCAAGGAAACTTAAAAACTAAGTAAATCATGAAAATAACAATATGATGAGTGGAGGATATAAACATGAGAATATCTTGTATAAATTAAGTATGTGAATGTGTACTTATGAGGAACACAGATGGAATCTGTTATTTGCAATATGTTACAGGGTCGCATGTACTTTGTGCACATGAGCACCAGTGCATTATGGTAAAGAGAATAATGTGGTTGTTTTAACAGTGGTGGATACTCCGCACCTTAAACAACCACAGTGTTCTCCTTTCCTTTATGCACTGCTGATGCAGGAAGTCTCTGCCAATCCCTGGTCCTGCCAGGACACTAACCTCCAAGCTACGCTACTGCGCAGAGCCTTGTGTAGTTCTGCTTGAGTGAGCTTCAGTGTGCTTTCCATGTGTCCTCCACACAGCAATATTTCGTACTGCTGATCATCACGGACGGTGAAATCACTGACCTGGATCAGACGCGGCAGTCTATCGTCAGCGCCTCCCGTCTCCCTATGTCCATCATCATCGTTGGTGTTGGGGAGGCCGACTTCAAAGCCATGGAGTTCCTGGATGGAGATAATGGTGTCCTCAAGTCCCTCACTGGGGAAGCTGCTGCCAGGGACATTGTGCAGTTTGTGCCTTTCCGGGATTTTGCCAAAGTAGGTCTAGTGATAGTCAATAGCATTGTGTTTATATTACATGCTGGTTCGTTGTGCTTTATTTGACACAAACAGCTGTTGTAATATTGAAATTGTTAAATATGGTTTGTGATCATTTCCTCCACTTTCCATTATATATGTAGATGTGAAAATGTAATCTTCAAGCTTTTGATAGTGTAATCTGGTAGCATGAATACCTTGGCAAGGATTTACTCTTGAGGAAGTGGAGCCGTCTGCAAGGCCCGGCTCCCTCACTCTCTGAGCCATATTCAGTATCCCTGATCCCTGGTTTACTGACATTCTCCCAGTCCTGTGTCTTGGTCTAACATCCCCTGTTCTCTCTCTCACTCTAGGCTCCTAAGGAGGCCCTTGCTCAGAGTGTCCTGGCAGAGGTGCCTAATCAACTGGTGTCATATTTCAAGATGCTCAACATTCCTCCCGTTAACCTTCCCCCAACCAAGTAGTCCGTGCAGGACTGCTTCCCGCCACAAGATGGTGCCACTGCTACACCTTGAGTACAATTTGTAGCACTTGAGCCTTTACCCCCAGTTCTAGGTGCAACATTTAGTTTACTTTGTGGTCTTTATTTTGTTTACTCCTCCATTATCAAAATGTGGAATCTCTATGACTGAAAATGATGTAACCCAATTTATCAGAGTTCATATTTATCCTACTAGTACTGACATAGACAATAGACCAAAACCTGCTATACAAATGATCTAGGTTCAGAGCGAAAATAAGGAAATACATTTACAAGTATGTGTGCCTGCATCTGTGTAACATAAACAGGATTGCCATCTTATTAAAAGTAGTATACCTTCTTACCTATCTGTGTTTCTAACAGAAAGCCATTGGATGTCTTTTGAAAATTCACGTGAATTGTAATAGTTTGAGGTTCTGGCGACTTACTCAAGTCAAATAGTTCTTTTGGTAGGATAGTGTGTAAATGCATTCTTTAAGGGAAGTCATTACAAGTTGTAGTTCACATGCACTTACTGGTGGTGTTGATGCAGAGACTATGTAATGTACATTTTAGCCAGTTAACCGTGACACGCATAGCATCAAAGATTGTGGAAGTTTCCCATTAATGTCCTGTGTTTTGAACCGGTCAGTTTACAATAGCCTTTTACATGTATGAAATTATATGACCACTCTGCCGGTATATTTCCTGTCCATATGGTGGACATCGGTTGGGTCCATTTGTGTTCTAGAACAAGCCAGTTGGTGCCAGGGATTTGATTCTTATTCCTGTAATCTCCTGAATAAGAGTAATGTTATAATTACTTTTAGCACTTTGAAGGTATGCCAGCGTGTGGTTTTGGAAGAATGGGAAACTGAGCTACTAGCCCTGATCATTAATAAGTGGTGACAAGCTGCTAGTCCGCTCAGAATTTATATGCAACTAATATCTCTTGTCAGCTGTCAAACAGTGTAAGATGCTTTTTTTCCCCACAAAACTTTAGTTCAGATTCTCGTAATGTCTTTGCAGTTTCTTTTCCCCGTTGAGCTCACTCATATCAATATAGCATGATTGTAGAATATCTTAATGAACTCGACGTATGCTTTACTTGCTTGTGCCTTATACTCAAAATTATAGCTTAGCTGAGCTGGAAACCTAAGGTTGGAAATGCTTAATTGCACAAAATTTTTACCTTTTGCTGTGCATTGTCTCAGTGGTGAGAGGGGGGTTTGAATTCCTAATCTATATAAGTTGATATTGGTCAGCCTTAATTTGTGCCAAAGTTTATTTTAAAGGGGGTGTCGCTCTGGATATTGAGCAATTTTTGTGTCAAATGCTGCCCCCTAGTGGGACATCAGGACATAACCCTGTGGTGTTTTTGTGTAAATGTTTTACATTTATAAAGGTTATTGCTAGTCAGATTGCCCAGCACTTTCTCTTTTCTAAACCATGTTAAGCCCTAAATTTAGCTTCACTAATCTATGTGGGATCATTTTGCATTTTTGCATTTTACACTCTTTACTTTGCCTTTTAATGGGACACAATTAGCATAATCCCTGATAACTTTACATCTTTTCCCCTGTGTGTTTCAGGGTGATCCTCTGGTATTTGTCAGTTAACTTACATGCCCATATATGCCAAATTTCTGCTTTCTAACAATGTATTGTGCTGTGACTGCATTATTTTGATTGGTAGTAACCCTGAAGCAATTATAGACATCAAAACTGCCTTATTGCACAGTACTATATAGATTTTATTATGTATTTTTTCCACTATAAATAAACTGGGTCAGTGTCAAACGTTGAGTGTGTTCCTTGCTCTTGTGATTCATCTATGGATGCACATGTGTTGTGTTTCAGGACTCTTAATAAGATGGATCCCGACTCAGTCACGTGTGTCTTATCGAGTGCCTAAATAGCTCAGCTGGGAGAGTGTTAGCCTGAAGCTCTATAGGTCCTTGGTTCAATCCTGGGTTTTGGTAGATGCTTGATATGCTTCCGGGTGGCAGTGTGTGGATCGCTGATCCTAGGCCTCTGTCACTGTAATTTAAAGGTTGCTTGTTTGAAAACCGTGTTCAACAGAGCATATCTCCCTTGAGCAAAGTCCTTAACCCCCCGCCCTCCCCCATAAAAGATGCTCCAGGGACTCTGGGTGGACAGTGACCCCCATGTGTATGTTTATTTAAAAAGATGAGCCAGATGAAATATATAAAGACCTTCCAATGTACCTGTCCTGTTTAAATGACAAATCAAGCTTGGTTGAATTCATCTGTTGTCTCGTTTGTGCTTTCACACTCTGTGTTTCACAAAGAGAACCTTTGTAGTCAATTAGCCATTTGGATAACGAAATATGGGAAAACATCTGTACATGATTCCACATGATTTATTACATATCGTTTGTTAAATCATTATTTTACAATCCAAAATAACACATTTCCCTGCTCCAAATGATTGGTGGCTTATTTATCAGACCTTTCTGTCCAAAGCGCATTTTCACGAAAACCATGACAGAATGCTATTCACAAATGTCTACATCCTCCACTGCTATGTACCACATATATGAGGCAAGGTAATGGTTCACCTGATCTTTGTAAATAAAGCCGGTCTTTTGCTGAAGCATTTAGCTTAAATTTATGACAGCAGATGAGCAGAATATGGATGGGTGATCTACTCAATGTAAACTTGGTGTGGTCCATGACCACTGAACACATCTATGTAGGGTGTGGCATCAAACTTTGGGCCCCAGGCACAGTAGCGTGCCCTGGCCGTCCCCAACCACCCACAGAACCCGTTCTAAGAAAAATACATAATATATTTATTACACAGATCTACAAAAAAAAAAAAAAATTCTTTTTCAGGTGCCAAGGTTTTTTGAATGGATTTAGGGTATTTTGTGGGTGCTGAATTCAAAAATCACATTACTTTTGCTGAATTGGTTCTAGTTTTTGAGATAATGGACATCCATGAAAATAATGCATTTCCCCAATGCGATTTGTGTGTGATAACAAATGCAATAGCTTTTGGTCTGTCTTTTGACTCTAACAGTGTCTTAGGTAATGAAATTAATGATGAAGCGTTGAAGGAGAGTCTGAAAATAAAATTAGAGTAAAGTTCACATGTGCGTGTTTGCATGTTCATTTATTGCTGTTGTTACTGTGGTGGTGAATATTTACCCAGATCAAATCTGCCAAGTTCTTCAAAATAAAGAGCATCATGGGAACACCTCTCTGGTTTTTAGCCAGAAATGGTTGAAATGCTTGTGATAGGACCATGAAAAAATGTAGTTTGGCCTGAAGAAGGGGATCCATTCAGGCTTCACAAATGCAGTCCAAAGAAGATGTCCCTGGATTTTTCACCTATTTTGACTTCACCAGGTCCACATATTTCACAATAGAGGGTCAGACTTCCAATGCTCGTTCGACAGCTGGCAAATTTTCGAGCCACCGATGGCCACAGAAAGGTACTGTAGAGGGAATCTTGAGGATGATGTTGCAGCTGTGAAGTCCTCTCTTCTGGCTGGTGCAGAGTGGAAAAGAAAATGTAGTGTTTTGAGCACTTTCTCCACCATCCACACTTCAAAACCAGTCTTGAATGAGCTGTGAAGGGTATGTGGGCCACAACCTCATACAATTACTAACTATGTCCCAGCAAATTGCTCACCACAGTGTGAATGACATCATTGGATGTATAGGAGTGATGTCGGCTAACCGTTTGCAAAGCCCATAGCACTTCTGCTGTCAGTGTGTCGGTTGAGGAGAATGTACTGAAGACGTTGCTTGTCGTGGGATCCGGAGACACTGCCAAAGCGGGTGTAAGCCTATCTGTAGAGGTTGTACTTGCAGGACTGGCAAGCAACTGAATGGGGACAGTTGTTGTCCGACTTTCGACAAAACGCTTGTGCTTCTCTCCCCTGATATGTGAGTCGATGGCTTTAGAGCCCATTGTTTCCAGTTTGATGATTTTTTTTTTTACAAAGGTCGCATCGCACTTCATAGACATTAGTCATCTTTTTCAACCAGCCACAGTGCTTTTTTTTTTGAAGCATTGACATTAATAACAATGAATAACTAATTAATATTGTATTATTTAATCAACAAATACCTGACAATCATTGAGCGTTTTAAATTATATATCTTGCTATAAGAGGATTACACATACACTTAGTCTCTTACACTGGTTAGTCTCTGTTTGAAACAATGTAATTCAAAAGAAAAAAATAAAGCACAATATAAACAGATAAGGTGTGCATGCTTCATCAATCATATTGTGGTTAAATGAGGACTTTACACTTGGAATCTGATCAAATTTAGCTTGTTTTCAAGGTAACATGGTACTACACCATAGTCACTGTTTGGCACTTTAGGCTCACCTGTTTTCTGAAAGAAACCTGTCAGCGGTTGCCTGCCCTCGTTTAACTTTACCTCTCACTCTCTGTGCTTCTGAAATCCTGATTTTTAGCTTAGGTTTCTGTAATATTCTCTGGATAGTGCGTAAGGATGAAGTGGATTCTTGGAATTCTTCACCGGTGAAGCAGCTACCATTATCAGAGACCACTATTTCAGGCATAACATGCTGACTGAACCTAAACCTCAGACACTCAGTGGTTAAGGCTGATGTGGATCACCTCCCTGCGTGTGCCTCGATCCACTTGGCGTATTAATCTACCAGGATTAGGGACATCCATGGATCAGCATAGTCAGCATGGATCCTTTTTACGGTCTGTCTGGAACTTCCCATAGGTGCGAGGTTGCCCCCTTGGGCTGTCTGTTCTCCTGATAGACAGCACAAGCCGCCACCAGAGACTCAACCTCAGCATCCATGTTTGGCCACCACATGTAGTTGAGTGCCAGAAACCGGAAAGGCTGTGCTTAGTGTGTCCCTTTCCCGTTCATTACAGAATGACTGATCTCAGGCGACACACGTCTTTGTGCTCATGGATGCACAACAGTTTCTGTTTAGGGCTCAGCCCTACATCAGAACCCTGGGAAGCAGTACAGATCAGGGACACCTTGATGGAGATACAGAGGCTCCGTCAGCCACTTGCCTGCAAGAAGAAGCCAATTCAGCCACTACTGTCCCACAGGGAGAAACTGCTCCGCCCGCCATATTCTTACAGCGACAAGCCGCTGCTACCTCACCAGCCTTTTGCTGCTACATCGCCGGACCCTGGTTCCTCTGCTGCTGCCCCAGAGTCCTAGACTCTTTACCCAGGATACGCTGTGCTGCCCACAGCTGGCCCAGGTGAGACCGAATCTCTGACTCGAGTTTCACCCGTGTTCATGCAGAAGACCTGTGGTCCCAGCGATGGCCTGATTCTGGTTTGTCAGCACCTGTGGCTCCACGCACGGCCCTCATCCCTGTTTATGGCAAAACTCCCAGCCCTGAACTTCCAACTGTTCTTCTGGCCTCAGAGCTCCCTGCTCACTGCTTTGCAGGTCCCTGACCTCCCCAGTTATTGCTATGCAGAATCTGGACCGAGGTTCAGTGATATCAAATAGTATTATATCATAGCCAATAATAATAATAGGTACAAAGATACAAATGATTTTATATATATATATATATATATATATATATATGAAATGCAAATTATTACCACAAGCAGTGATAATTAACCCCAATAATCAATTAAATGCACAAGCAGTTGCAAGCTATTCATACTCGGACGTGCCATCATCACCCACCTTCACACACGGACTGGGGAGCCCTTTTCAGTCCTGGCAGGAGACCAACATGTGAGTCCCAAGAAAGTGCCGGGTGACGCGCGCTCTATCCCACGGCTGAGCTCCGGTCAACACTGAGATCTCCCCCTTCCTTGATGAGCTGGCCAGGCTCACCCCCTCCCCTCAGGCAATGCGTTCTCAAATTTCCAATTTCGTATGAGTAGTGCTTGTAGTTTCAATCAGAAATGATAAGACAAGTTTCCATAGTCAATGCGTCCCCCTCCTCCCGAGGATGGGCAAGCCTTCCACACACCGACCGCTAGGTGTGGTTCCAATCAGAGATAATAAGACAAGTGTCCTTGAGCAATGCTTTCCCTTCTGTCTGAAGATCTATCTCATACACCGATCAATGGTGTGCAAAACATATTGGGCAACACCTTTCCTTGTCCTCAGGAAAGCCCCTCAGAAAAACATGGTAAGCATCCCAGATAAGGATACTCCTTTCAGGAGAAACAAGTCATTTGTGAAAAACAAGTTATATAAGTGATCAGTAAGAAAAAAAACATGCTTATGCAGTTCAACTTTAATACAATAATATTATAGGTGAATCATGGACAACATATCTGAATCTCAGGATGATTAGTCCACACACGGTCAGAATCGATCCACACTTCAATCACCTCATATGTATGTCTGCTAGGTGGACTTGGAGGTACTCCACCAAATCGTGAGTAGTGAAGCCGGACAATTACTACCTCCCAAATCATCACAGTGACAGGGGGACATTCAACATATTTCTTTAATTCTATGCCACTAGGGCGACGTGGCCAGTTATGTGGCCCATCAGAGAGTGTGTCTTAATACACAATTATACCTTTTAAAGCTATAATATTATACATCATCATTTATGTCTTGTTTGCAGACTTTGTACAAAAATAAAATGTTAAGGCAGCTATGTCATTCATATGGTTTATACGTATGATACATTACCTGTACACTCGTACTCTACTCCTACTCTGTTCTATTGCCAAACTTCCAGAGGACCCCAGAGCTGTGCGTGTCAAGATGCCAACATTAATGATTAATTAGAGTGACATATCTAAATAAATATGTTTCACATAAATATTACAATTTATATTTGTTAAAAATTTGACAAGTTGGCTGTGAACAGTTAAATTGAAATATTTTTGAATTTACCAAATGACATTGGTAAAAAAAAATAGTTAAAAAAAAAGATCTGGGACCTAGACATCTTGGCTTTATTTAGGCATAAGGTTGCTGCTGTTATGGATGGACATGGAGATGCACATGTGAACAGACAAAGAGTCAAACACCAAGGGAGAATGGAAAACAAGGGCAACTGAACATTACTACAAGAACTGAACAGGGAGCAAAAACAACAAACAATAACACAAATACACAAATACAAAATTAACAAAGAAAATACTGTAACACTAAGGGAAGCCTGGATGACATAGCCGCCTACTCAAGTCATGCAGCAGCCCAGGGAACAAGAGAAACACAAAGAGCACCAAACGGGATGACAAGCAACACCTGCTAGCTAAACGGGGAACTGACATATAAAAGGGGGCAGATCATGACTGCTGTATTAAGAATTGTGAACAAGGGCATAGAAAACATTACAAAAATGTGGGGCCCAGCTAAAGTAAATAACATATAATTATTATATGTTAAAAAAGGATATATGTCCCCCTTGCCCTATACAGTCCCTACACTTTTAAAAGTGAAGCACAGTTATTCAAGTACAGCTATTATTTGCAAATGTTCATATTCATGGGGTGACTGTACATTACCATTACAGTAAAAGACTTATCAGGGTAAGGCATCTTGGCCATGATGTATGTTTAAGACTTTTAGGAGGTGGGGGCGATTCTCTGTCCCCAGCTTCAGCCTCGCAATAATATATAAAAAAATCATGATGTTAAAAATCCATGTTTGAATGAAAATGACCATTGGTACTAACATTATATCTCAGGGCTCAAAATTACTTTTTTTATGTATCAGCAACATAAACACACCAATTGCAAAAATTTATTTATACTTTTTAAAGATACGTGCCGTGTGGTGAAAAGCGTGCAGGAAACTGCATAATTAGCCCGGCTGACCAACCCCGCAGTGTCACATTTATCTTTCCAATCGTCGGCAGAGGATGGACTCAGAACAAAAGTTCCCCTCGAGTACAGGGGCGTTGCATAACAAATTGGGCCCTGGACACAGTAGTTAGTAGCTGCACAAAATGTATTTATTGTTTGGCGCTTTAAGCTCACCTGTTTTCTGAAAGAAACTTGTCTCTTTTATGTTTAGCTCTCTGCTGTCCTTGCGCTTATTCTTCGTTTTGGATTCAGAGTTAGCGAAAGCCACTGGCAGCATTCATTATTTACATGCACATGAGGATCAAACTACTTTTGCTTTTTATGCGGGGGAGGCGGGACGAGAAGGCAGGGAGCAGGGAGATACGCAGATAAAGGAAACAGGCAAACAAGCAGAACATATCATGTAAGATATGACTTTTTTCCCTATAATAACAGAAAGAATTAAAAGTAGAAACCACAATGAAATTATTTCTGGTGCTTTTGGAGCGTCTCCCACCCGGCCAGGGTCCTGGTTAATCAGGCCCACCATTACTCGCAGTCCGATGCCACTGTACCTAGTGTTCGAAGGAATCTTTTGTGATTAACTGGGATCGTGCTATGCAGCCAGCTGCACCCCTGTCATAAACAATAAAATGAATCAATCTCTGTAGCCATTTGTCAGTTTCAATCCATCATTTAGGTTTAAGCACATTTTATCTCTATTCTTATTTAGCTGATATTTTAGCAGACTGGAAAATACTGTAAGTCAACCAGAATTGGCCTGATTTCTTTTGGCATATCTGGCTCTCTATAATTATTTTTTATTGTGGTGGGAATTTGTTTATTAATATGTTTCTTACTATCAGTATCATACAGGAAACTCTCACCGAGCTACTTGCAGTACATCATGATGTTAATTGTAACATTAGTTGAAGCATGACATGTTTAACAAAAGAAATACTACAGCTACTGTAAGTCACTTCTCCTTATAGCTATAGAATTGTTTGCCTTTCATTGCTTGACTTTAGGAAATGAAATTTGACAGCACAGAGGTAATATACCTACAGGTACTTTCAAATTGACCTCCTTGTTATGATCTACTAGTACTTGTGTTAATGTTTACAGCTAATTCTGTAATAATGAGAATGTCTTTTCAGCTAAATGTTCTTTTTCCTGAGTTAAGATATTCTTTTTCTTATTTGAGCCCTGAACTATTTCTAGTTCTTTTGTAGACCTTGCTAAATAAAGTATAGAATAGATCATACAGAAATCTGTCTCTGACTATTTCATGAGATTCAGGTAAATTCAATACTCGAGCTTCAGTACAAAAAGTCATAGGTAAATAAACATTCACTGTAACAAATTCACACTGGCAGCTGAGATGTAGAAACCATTCATCAAGGTTTGTAGCCCAAAGAAGGCACTGCTGAGGACAGAAGCCATTTCCCACCAAAGAATGCCTAAACACATTTCATAAGCATATGGTAAACTACCCATCCATCCACCCATCAGAAGCCTGGAGCTAACCAGATGGAAGCACCAGATGCAAGGTTCCCGGGGTGGGTGGCAGTTCATCACAGGGTATGAACACTAAGCCCTATAAGACACGAAATCTGGAGAGAGCTCCAGATGCAAACACTCCTAATCCTGGAAGTGTGAGGACACTGAGTGAACATTTTGCCCTACAAGCCAACTCTGAATCAGGTTTTTGACTCCCATGGGTCCACCTATCCAATACAGGCTCACAATGAATGTGCAGTCTATCCCATGATCTAACTTCATGGTTTGGAACCAAGCAAAGAAACCAGAACCCCAGGTCTGGGATTCAAACCCCTACCTGAGAGTAGGCATCCCACTGTGCCACCCTGGCATGCTTTACAAAGCTGGTGGGTGTAGGTGCTGAGTTAAGCTACTGGGCCTGTTTATTAGAGATTTGCGAAGAGCTATTAGTCCTTTGGTTATCAGAGGCCTGAATAGAGAACCACAGCAACAAACTGCAGCAGAAAACTGCCAGGGTCTGCGGGCAAGCATGAAAAGTACAGTGTACTCATCCCAAATACTGCAATGAAAAAATCTTGTTAGGTTCTTGATTTGTTAGTAGTAGTTGGGTTGTTATTTAGCTGTTGTATAGCTCCTGCCCTAATACTGCTTAAAATTCACTGGAAGCTCAGTTTAGCTACACATATGCCTAGTTAACTCCTTGACAGCATATTTGTTTCCAATTTCCCTCACTTTTCTGTTGCTCAGGTGAGATTCAGGGCCTGGAGACTATCCCAGGCAGCAAAGGGTACACACTGGATGGGATGTCAAATAAGTTGCACCAGGCAATTTTACACCACAGAATGTTGTTTCAAAGGGAGACAAAGGGATCTAGAAAAAAGTTCTTGGTAATGTGAGGCTGCCAAACGCAATGGCAATAAACCCTGCATGAAGTTCCACAGGTGTGTATGTTGTACGTGTACCTCAATTTAATGTTAGATCCAAGAATTTGATTTCAAATTTTATTGCTGGGCTTCTCATTAGCCTGTACATGTAATGTCTTCTAGTTCTCCAAATGCTTTATAAGTGAGACTGGAGGTTCAAAATGGGATATTTATCTATCCATCTACTAACAGTGTTTCCTGGTTAGAGGTAGAGGGGGACCTTAAGTCTATCTTAGGCTGTGTAAAGCATGAGGCTAAGGTACAACTGGATGGGACGCCAATCCATCACATGTCCATAACCCATCTAGCTGCCTGTCTGAACCACAAACCAACCCCCTCAACAATGATCAAGTATCAGTACTGAGTTAATGCAAAACATGAAATATGTCAAGCACCCTGGCTTCCTTGAAGCAGGGCTAGCCACTCCCAGAAATGTGGGATCTCCTCCATAAGAAATTATTTACAGAGTGAATACAGCTAGTGACAGCGACACAGTCCAGCCTCTCTGAAGCAGTCAGTGCAGTGAGTTTGCAGCTCGACTGTATCGGGAGGCCAGCTGTATGATGCATGTGAGGCTACAGCCATCAACATGTCTATCACTGTTCATTTAAAGAAGATCACCAATCTGCCAGGGAAATATGATCGCAAAGTAGAGCTGACCTTCAGAGGTAAGTGGCCCTGCTCTCCCACATATTACATAATGTATGGCAATTCCTCAGCTAATATGCATCAACATTAAGATGGTTCTCCATGTGTCGATGACTTTTTTCTTTTATGTTTTGGTTATAATATTATGCAGTATGATGTAGTGTCATTGTTAATGCTTATCAGGCTCTCTCTAGCTTAACGGACTTGCTAATTTTTTAGTAGAAACTTTAGGTTTCTGTTTCTCCATTAATTAATCTTTTGTGTATTTACAAATGAAAATGCTGATTCTGGTAAAATGTTCAGGAAATCCTGTTATACTTGTAAGTATTAGTATTTAATATTTTTGGAGATTAAGTTGTAGTTATGGTAAGGTGGCCAGTGTCAAATTCACATTTTGAATGACACACAGTAGGACATTATCACAAGCTGTCTGGCAATATGAGCCGAATGTTTCAGAATATCATGATGTTGTTTTACTGCTGTTCAAAGCATTCCAGAGCAGTGCTGAACTGCTCACTCACCTTGGCTACATGCTGGTTTGATATGGAAGCTGTGATTTCAGACATCCTTTTAGCGATTACCATTGTTGAGGCATTTCCCCCATTTGTGTTTATTTCCATATAAGACTTCACATACAAAACCAAGATCCTGCAGTGTGAAAATGTGGCCATCTTCAATGAGGTACTGTAAGCCTCCTCCAGCTTTGCTGGCTGTTACTGTTGATTCACCTGTCACATGTTGTGTGTGCGCTTTTTTAAATGTCTTACTAAGTATTAATATCTGCCACAGTGCCTATTATATCACCTTTCACTGATTTTTGCTACATTTACATATTTAGCAGACCCTTTAATCAAAAGCAACGTACAATTGAGAAATCGGGGTCAGACAGTTGTTGGTGCTATTGGAATTAAGGGCCTTGCACACAGGACCACTCTGTCCACACTGGGATTTGAACTGGCGACCTTCTGATCATGGACATAGCATCCTAACCTGCTATTTGGGCAGTACATTAACAATTTTACATTATTTACATATTACATTAATATATATATATATATATATATATATATATATATATATATATATATATATATATATATATATATAGTACAATTCCTTGTCAATGATTTTTAGTTTACAGTTTTGCAAAAGAGATGGTTAGCATATGAGAAACTTCATAGTTTGGGTCATGCTCGTTCTGGGGTGTGGTTTAACTGGGATGATTCAGAATGGTCAAGAAGCACTTTAACATTTATACAAAGCACATTCCCAGTCACACCCTCTCTGTTTTTTTCTTCAAAAGCTGTCAAGGTGTTCTTATTGACATTTGAGTTGATCAGATTGTAATCTTGCACCTGAAATAGTAATACTAATTTAAGGCCTCCTCCAAGGGGAATTCCTTATGTTTTTATCTTCATTACAATATTCCAGTTGAATCCTTCCACTTTGCAATGGTTTTGAGTGCCTGCCGGCTGAGAAGGGTTAATGAGGTGCAAATGTAAAGTATGTATAATTATTAGCAGACAGTTAAAGCATTAATAATCATTACCCATTCTTGTAATTACTGGTCCTGATTACACATCGAATAGATCTACTACAGCATTACTTTTGGAAAAAATAATCTTATGGTGTTTAACATAAATATGCACATGGTTTTGATTTAGATTGCACATATGTTCATTCTTAAAATAAAATTAAATGAGGTAATATCTATATATGCCTTCTAGGGATTCGTTTCTTTTTCATGCTAATGGCATCAAGACATAGAGCACAACAAGGATAACAAACATTTGACATGCATGGCTTACACAACTACAAGGAAAACATATGTATGACGTGAGTTCACTTTGTCCCAAACTGCACCTTCCTCAGTGAGTCACTGGCCTTCCTGGATCTCACCTGCTAACCAGCACATGCACCTCCCTCATGGCAAACACCCGTTCCCATGGCAACCTTTGCAGTCTTTTCTAATAACAGCAGCCCCCCTTCCTTAAAGTTCAACATGATGCTGAAGCAATTGTTCTGTTGACACAGTAGCCATCATAAAAGTGTCAGATGACCTAGTTACAGACATCTAGTCTATTTGAAATCACAAGGATTTGATTCAGTCTTCTCAATCTGGAGAGTAAACAAAAAACTTAGTTAGACATTATGTAATATTTAGGAAAACAGACTCGCAGTTTTACGATATTAGAATCGTTTCTCAGAGTGTGAATACATGTATTGATTTACATTTATTGAGTAGCCACTTTATCCAAAGCGACGTGCAATTGAAAGTGCAGGGTCAGCGATTGGGGGTTAATTGAGGCCTTGCTTACTCAGAAGAGTCTTAGCCCACAGAGCCACACAGTGCCCCCATATGTCTTCAGAATGCATTGCAGTAGATCATTAACTAATGATGATTGTTAAAATCCCCTGGTCCAGGGCAGGGGGGAACATATATCTGAGGGAGACAGGTCTGCGTACTGGGGAGCCCACAAGACCACACAGGAAATATGTGCAAGACAGCAGCTATGCAACCCACCAAGGAGGGTAGCTAGCATGGCAGTAAAGGAAAGAAAAGAAAAACGATAATTGCTCATTTCCACAGAGAACACTAGCCTAGACTAACATCGGTCCAGAGCTACGCCATTCTGCCTAACCCTACTCAAAATTACAAGGGGTGATGCTCACCCACTATCTAGTGTGTCTAGACACAACATCCCTACAGGCAATATGTAGATGCACACACATTCTCTCTATCTCCACCTGCCGAGGTAATGTAGCAACATTATATAACTACTGCCATCAAAAGCAATGTAGATGCACACATCCTACAGCACGCATCCACACTCCCAACACCAGCATGGATGACAGCCAAAAGGGCAATCGCTGCAGTCTTCCTCAGCCAGCATATAGATAGGGCCAGGCTCCACCCACCCAGCCCCTAGCAGTTTGTTGAGTGGTCTGAGGCGATGTCAATCATCATTAGCACAGGACATTGGGGAACCACCTAAAACAAACACAGACCACAAGCATACACGTAACAATGATCATGAGCTTGCATTGTTACCCTTATGTTCAACCTGTTCAGTTTTTCTGTTTTTTTGGTTATAACATATTTCATGTTTTATCTGATATTGTGCCTGGCACTTATAAGACAGAAAAAGAATTGCTTGGAAACAATCAGTTTGCGGTCAGGCTATCATGGATGGTATTGCTGTACAAGTGAATCAGAACTGTGATTATTTTATGTGCCCCTCCAGCAATTTAGGTGGCCTCACTATGGGAAGGTTGTCAAAGACGAGATGCTCTCCATCAGTGTCTTTAACAGCAGCAGAGTCTTCAGCAACAGGTCAGGCCCGTGCACTGAGCACTCTGATTGGCCCACTCTACCACTTTCCTCCATTCTACTTCATTAAATTATCTGTAGAGGAGTAGGTAGCATAGGAACTCAATCAGTAAATAGACTTGGTAGGTCAGTAGATAAACAGCTTTTATGATAAAAATCATGGTGGGGCCTGGAGTGGACACCAGCTTGGAGGTGGGGGCTTCCTGATGTTTGCCTGGGCCCAGGATATAGGCATTGGATGCATTAATCTGCCCCAGGGCTAAAGTGACTATTAAACAGGTAAACATTAAAAAGCAATATCAACTGCTGCACTTGAAAATGATCCATCAGTGTAATTAGACCCATAATGTGTTGAAAAATGACCTGAATTATGAGCCCTAATGAAATCCCACACATAATTACCTTATTTTATAGACTTTATGTCTATAAAATCATGCTGCAAGCCATCAACGGACAGGAGCCACAAAGCTTTTTTGTTTACCGTGTCTTTTTAGGTAGCTTCCATCTTAATTAATGTTAAAGATTTCAGTTTTGAGTTTTGTTAAGCAGTAGAGTGCACCTACCTGAGATATCATCACTTGTTGACCGATATCCTACTTTTATATAACGATTCCCAATTGAGCAAGTATTCTTGGTCTGTTGTATCTGTGGGAGAAGAGTTTTTGACAATATGGTTGGTGCCTAGCAAGGTGCTGAAGTATTAAAACTGTATGAAAAAAGAAACTGCAGCCCAGTAATAGGCCGTGTTATTTTGCTACAAAGCAGTGGGACCACTATGCAACCAGCTACAGCTACAGCTACCCTGTAACCACTAATGAAATGTGAATGCACCAGACTGTCGCATGTTTTGTGGGCTTATGGGATTGTGGCTGTCCTTCTCAGGTTGTTAGGGAAACTGGTCATCAGCCTTCAGCATGTAGTGGCTTCTGGGAGACTGTTGCTGCGGGAACCTCTGATTGACAGCAACTACAGCCTGACGGATGTAAGTCACCATGGAAACACAGTAGTTTAGGAATAGGTCTTTTGACAGGAACAGGGTTTGTGGTAAAACTTAAACTATTTGCAGGTTTAAATCACAACAGAGGATGTTCAGTAATAGAAAGGTAATGTTCAGTGAAGTGCATAACTTTTAAAAATACTGAATAAAAATGACAATCCGTCATTGTGCATTAAATCAAGCAGCATGTGTTTCTGTTCTAATTATAGTAATTGCTCATTTCCCCTGGCAGTTCATTCTACTTCAGTGACTGACTGTGAGATAAAATACCAGTGTAATTGTCATCCAATCTATCATCACGTATCATCATGCACATTAATTAAAAAACAGATTAGGTGATCTTACAGTATATCTATATATCTTATATCTATATAAGACATTGTGACTTAATCGGAGTAGCCCATGGTTAGAATAAACCTATGTGTTTAATAAAACCCATCTGAATGACATTATCAATAATAGAAGATCGCTACACTACAATCATATGATCATTGCAGTGTGTAAATGAGTCATTTTAAAATGGACATTGGCAGCTCCAGCACAAGAGATTGTGTTTGATATTCCTCTTGGATACTTGGATGATTTTTTTAAGCCGTTGTGTTCCTGTTGTGAATAAAAGGCTGTAGGGGTTTGCGTGATAATGTTTTTTTTATTTTTAATGACCACTGAATTGTGGCGAGTGTGAAGCATATTTTAGTCCTGAAGGCTGTCTTGTGTCTTCGTGTTTGACATTCAGATGTACATTGAGCTGGAGGTGCGGTACCACCCTGTGCAGGGGGCAGCTGGAGGCTGGGAGATAGAAGAGTTTGTCAGCGCAGAGGATGGAGATGAGTGAGAGACTGCTCTTTGTGCTGGACAGGCGTCTTAAGCACTCCTGGGTGTGAGTGTGTCCATGAACGCCATACTTCCATGGAGATCTTAACAAATTGTCCTTCTTAATTCACCCTCTCTTAGGCCTGGACTTGTAATCCAAAATTCTGGCATCTTTGAACCAGGGTAAGTAGATTTTTTTTTAATGTGGAAACTTTAGCTTAACATTGTTTGATTTCATGGTTTTGTAACATGGCAGCTAACACTAGCCTCGCGGCTCCAGGATTAGCATGTGGAGTCTGCATGTTCTCTCCATGTCTGTTGGAATGGATATTCTAATCCAAATTTCAAACGACATTCAACATCTCACTCCTTTATTTAAAGGAGGACCTTTGCTGTACCTCTTAAATCCCCCCATCTCTGCCTGATTCTCTGTCTCATTACGGACTCTCGGCACCTAGTTCCAAGCAGATCGGGCGGCCGAATCTGCTGGACCGGCAGACGAGGAGGCTGGGCCGCAGCCTTCTGAAGAACGGTGATGATGATGACGAAGAATACGACGATGACGACGATGATGACTATGACACAGCGGACATCGAGATTGCCAACATGACTCTCACATCCATCCTCAGGTAGGCCATGTTGTTGCTCCTGGCAGTCCTTCCCATATTTCAGTTACTGCTAAACTAGTTTTTTGTGAAATCTGATTGGCAAGTAACATGGTGGCACAGTGGTTAGCACTGTTGCCTCACAAATCTGGGATCTCTGGGACCTCTGGACATGTTCTCCTTGTGTCATCGTGGGGTTTCCTCTGGGTACTCCAGTTTCCCCCCACAGTCCAAAAACATGCTGAGGTTAATTGTTACCAAATTGTCTATAGGTGTGCCTGTGTGAGTGAAAGTTAAGACCCTGAATAGGACAAGTGGGTATAGAAAATGGATGGATGGAGGGATGATTGGCAAGATAGCATTTGTGAAGAGCTGTAGGCAGTTGGCCAGCATGAGTTTCTTTTAAAGAGGTTGGGCTGAAACGAGCTGCATGCTCTTCCCTCGCAGTCGCTGCAGACCGCTGTCCAAGCACGTGCTAGCCGCTGCCCCCAAAGTGCAGTCCTTCCAGGTAAGACGTCGACATTGACGGCCAATCAGCACACACAGGACCAGCCTACGGGCGCATTCCTTAGCTTGGTTCCTGTTGGCCTCCTAGGTGAACATCAATGTGGTGGAGGCACAGAAGCTGGTGGGCGTGAACATCAACCCGGCCGTGTACGTGACGGTGGGCGAGGAGAAGAAGCACACCACCACGCAGAAGTCAACAAACTGCCCCTTTTATAATGAGGTGCGGTGGCTCATGCATTTGCTACCGGCTCTTTCATTTTAATTCCAAGGCTGATGACTTGCTTTTTTCTGTTTTAGAACTTCATGTATGAATTCCAGGAGACACAAGAAGTTTTATTCGACAAAGTAATTGAGATATCAGTAAGTATTAAATATATACATAGATATTTCCATTAAAATAATGTTTTTAATAATGAACATTCAACTTGTATCACATATAACAATGCTAGCCAAATGCAGAATGATGCAAATGTCTTTCATTTAAAAAACAATGTTCAGTGTCCACAGTTACATGCATACTAATGACATATCTTGCCCTACAGGTTGTCCACAAAAAGACTCTGGGATTACTCATGACGCGAATTGGCAACTTTAAGATCGACATCAGCACAGTCTACAGCCAGCCAGGTAAACAGACCACACTTGTAACGAAAGTCAAACCTAAGGAAGAAGTCAAATAGAGCACACTGCAGATATTTCACTTAAACATGCACATTTACTACTGTATATTTATTGTAGTGTATTTAATTTATTTGGATTTTATTACAAATAGACAGCAGGGATTCTATGGAGAATAAAAGATGATCCAGTGGGATAAAGTGACACTGCATGTTGATATTTTTTGCACATTGATTAACTGTCAACACAGGCAAAAAGATGAGTGTCGTCATGCTAATGAATATCCATGTGTCTCTAAACACAGACCACCGGTTTTACCAGAAATGGGCCCCACTCACAGACCCGAAGGACACACGGACGGGGGTCAAAGGCTACGTCAAGTGCACCATGAGTGTGGTAGCCAAGGGAGACGCCATGGGCTTACCCAGCATCCCCAGCGTTGGCAGCCAGAACGACGAAATCGAAAAGTGAGCCCTCTCTACGTCGTGCTGAGCATGGGGGCTGGGGGGGGCTGCTACATTTCTTATACCCCCCTTACTGGGTGGTATGAGGTAGAACCTTTATGCTAATAAGGATCAAATAAAGGCTTTTAAAGGTCAATAACCAATTGTAATTGTAATTGGTAAGCCATTCCAAACATTGAAATTAATATATTTAGTACAGAAGCTCCTCTACCTATGAACCTTCAACTTACGAACTTTCAGACATACGAACGAAGAGGACTGTAAGTCCAGATTGCATTCGTTAGGCTCCTATTTCCTGTCCGCAACATCAAAGTTTGTTCTGTGCGCCAATTCCGCCTAGTATGAATTCTGGCCGCTACTCTCTCAGCGCAGCATTGTAGCGTGCGTACTCCCAGCATCCTAGTTCGATAAGACGTGCTCTCGAGATCAAAGTTTACTTCATTTTTATTGTAAAATATTCTGTGTATCCATTATCCATTTTTGTTTTATGTATCATAAGTAATGTGTTTTAGGATAAGAAAACATGTATTGACTTTATATCATATTGTCATGCCCCGGTCGTCCGAGCTTCCCGTGTGCCACGCCTCCTCATTTACCTTGTGTGGAATCCCCATGTTACCAGCTGTTTCAAGTTATGTTGATTGTTGCTGTGTATTCAAGTCCGCGTTAGAGTATGTTTCCCCAGTCCAGTCATTAACGTCTTGACGTCGTTGTCATGTTCCTGAGTGTGTTTTCCCGAAATAAACCTCGTGTTCACCTGATTTCACCAGCTCCTGTGCTGCTTCCCTGTGCCGAATGCGTGACAGAATGACCGGACTCGGGAAACATACTCTAACACGGACTTAAATACACAAGACTAATTAACA
Organism: Paramormyrops kingsleyae; assembly: GCF_048594095.1. Classification (NCBI taxonomy): domain Eukaryota; kingdom Metazoa; phylum Chordata; class Actinopteri; order Osteoglossiformes; family Mormyridae; genus Paramormyrops; species Paramormyrops kingsleyae. The sequence continues at coordinate 33,951,849 of NC_132804.1, forward strand.
CAACTAGAAAACAGCTGATGACATGGGGATTCCGCATGAGGAAGCGAGGGGGGTGTGGCACACAGGAGGATCGGCATGAGCAGGACATGACACGTATTTACTTATGCATGTAGATTTGAGTACCCTTAAAATGATGTTGAATAACGACCTACGAACATTTCAAGTTACGAACGGCCGTTCAGAACGTATCTCGTTCGTAAGTAGAGGATATGCTTTTATCCAAAGTGACATACAGTTTAAGAAGCAGGATCGACCAGCGATTGGGGTTAAGAGTCTTGCTCAAAGGCCCAATAGTGAAATCACTCTGCCGACCACGGGATTTGTACCAGCAACCTTATAATCACGGGCCCTAATCCGCAAAGATCCGCACAAAAGCCAAATAAAGTCACATGACTGATGATAAACAAAACTGTAACTCTATTGGCCTCCTCTGCTGCCCCAACAGGAACCTTCTCCTGCCCAAGAGGATGCCAGTGGAACGACCATGGGCCAAGTTCCTGTTGAAGATCTACAAGGCAGAGGGCCTGCCCAGCATGAACGCCGGCTTCCTGGGAAGCTTCTCCAAGATGATGGGAGAAAAGAAAGTGTTCATTGATCCCTATGTGCAGGTCACATTTGCAGGACAGCAGGTAGAAGAACAAAGGCAGTCTGGGTAGTGCTTGAAACTCAACAATGACACATAACCATTTTTTTTGTATGCCTGTTTGTGTTACATCCATGATCAACTCATGGGTCTCATGGAGGCTGGGTGCCAAATAGTGGTATCCGGTAATTCTGGTTGGTGTTTTCCTTAGACTAACAGCCATTTACTGGCAGGTATTTAGACTCATAACATAAACTCAGTCCAGTGAAAAAATAGTTTTTTTTTTCTCCAGGAAACTTCAGGATCTTTTTCCATATCTGTGAGGCTCATGTACATCCCGACAAATATACTTACATACACAGAACACACCTTGAAACAGCATTATTTGAGAACCGGGCTGTGGCCCACATGTTTGCATTGAACATTTTCTTTCTTTAAGAGCCTTTGGAAAAGGCAAATATTTGAAATGATTTATGTCCTTGATGACGTCATTCTGTTTGTTCACTTCATTGCCAATGCACGCATGCCTCAGTAGCCTCGAGACCCGATTCTTTTTTCAGAGAATTAGAAACTAGTACTGATGTAAACACACGCTAAGGAAAGCCCGTCACACATTTCCCTCGGGTCTGTTGAATATATATCCCACAAAATTCAAAATGCTGGTGGCCCCAAATTCTGTAAGCAGACTTTCCTTTGGAACAATTGACAGACTTTCTTATAGTTTAGAACATGAGACAGACAGGAAGAAGTGAATAGACAGAATAATGCCTATAGCAGCAAATTATGACCTACATATCATAGTGTTGCCAACTTTGGTCAGCTGGCTGGGATGAGATTTTCAATTCTGGACAAGTAAACACACACATGCACACGTATTTACAAGTATGTAACAGTTTTATTACCTTGTAAATAGCCTGTAGGTTTTGCCCTCGTGCTCTTGATGTAGCTAATTTTAATTATAATGGAATAATATAGATTTGCCATAAGATTTCTTGTGTGAGTCAGAATGTGTACCAATCCAGGTGCGTGAGTTGACAACCCTGGAATCAGATTTATGAAATATTGGATATAGTTTTTTAAATCTAATAATAATTTAATAATGACTGTCCCCTAAGGCTTTACAAGCACATACAATATTTTATACCAGGCCTGCTGTGTGTCCTGCTCATGCCCATGGACAAGTTAGCAAGACTGATTTTGCCAAGTATCATCTTTGTGCTCTTGGTATTGAGAAACACCACAGGTATCATGTTTTTCCTCAAGTAAACCAAAACTAATTAATAATAAATAAGTATTACTCTGTTGTTTGTGTTTTCAGGGTGAAACTTCAGTTGAAAGCACCACTAATGTTCCTCAGTGGAATGAACAGATCTCCTTCATCGAGCAGTTCCCCCCTCTTGCTCGACGAATCAAAATTCAGATCCTTGATGATGCCAACATTGGTGATGTTGCAGTAGCGACACACTTCTTGGACTTGCAGCAAGTCTCTGACCCCAACAGGAATGGTAGGGTAGAGTCTTTTTAAATCACTCTTTAGTGGAATCAAAATCCAGGATATCTGGGAAATGATCTAGCTGTCTTGAATGGATTGTCTTTGGGTTCTACAGGGTTTCACCCCACATTTGGACCATCTTGGATTAACCTGTATGGCTCGCCCCAGAACTCTGCCCTCAGGGATATCCACCGCGACCTGAATGAGGGCCTGGGTGAAGGCATCTTCTACCGGGGCCGCATTCTGATCTCCTTGTCTGTGGAGGTGTATGCATCTCCATCCGCGGCCATCATAGAGAACAAGGCTACAGCTGCTGTTAAGAGCACCCTCAGCAAGCTGACCCTAAGAAAGAAGAGCAAGAAATCCAAGGAGAAGAAGAAAAAGGAAACGGAAGGTGAGAGCAATGGCGTCCGGTAGGTGGCATTAAGATGTGTCCTTTGCTAAAATATCTAGCTGTGTAAAAGATAAAATGGGCTCTCTTGGGATCAATAATCATCCTGATACTTAATAATGCTATGGCACATCTGTGACATGCAGAAACTTCTGTAAGTAAAAGAATCTTGGGTTAGTAGTGGTCTACTAGCTAGTTATGGAATTTCTAGGTTCAAAGAAACTACTAACTTGAGGTTGCACTACAACAGATGTTTCATTCTATATCGAGAACATGAGGTTAAAGACAGATGTAAATTTGAGGTTTTAAATGTAACCTGCGTTTGGGACTCCAGGAATTTTGGAAGACGTTCTAAGTTGTATGACTTCTCCAGTTGCATGTTGTCATTTTCTGCAGCGATGCAGAGTGGAGCGGGAGAAGAGCCTGAGGACTCGAGTTCAGAGCTGCCCAGCGCAGTGACCGTGGAGGTGGAAGAGATTCACCCTCTCCCAGAGGTCAGTAAATACACTCAGGATGTCGGCTAACTTACATTGTAAATCTAGCGAATGACCTCTGGTTCACTTTTCTTGAAGATGAACCAGGTTAGAATCCTATGGCTAAAGGACCCAATTTTGAAATCACTCCACCGACCATTTGGATGCTGACTGACTCTAATCTTTCATTAATTATGCGATGTTTTGGGCAAAAGTATCTCCTAAATAAATAACTGTAATTCATGTTACATTTCACATTCAAGGGTTAAATTGGAGCCCTACTTAAACACTTATTTAATCATCCGTGCGCATTCGTAAAATTAAACAAGTATTTCTGATGCAATCATTATTATTATCTGATGCAATCGTTATTAAACAATAAACTTTTATTTTTTATGTTTTTCTTTGCAGAATTTTTTGGGCCAGAAGGAAGAATACTTACTGTTCGCATCTCTTTTTGAAGTGACCATGATTGATCCATCTGTAGGAAATAAGTTGCTCACGTTTGAGTTATCCATTGGTATGTGTTTGACTTTTTGTATTGAAATATTTCATATTTACACAGCTGCCAAAAAAAACAGAATCGTACAGGAAGGTATTCTTTTTCTACACAGTCCTGGCTGTATACTTCATACGAAATCCACATTTGGCAATACAATGACGTGTGTCACATAATCGCCCATAGTGATCACTGTCCCCAAGGCGCACTTTTTCATTTGTTCTGATGCCACCCACTTTCCACAATTGGCTGTCATAAATGTGATGCCACGTGGTTGGTCAGCAGGATTAATTATACACCTACTGGCAGGCTATGCACAGCACCATGCTTGAAATACTGTAAATTAATACTGTATGTGTATTTGTGTTTTTCTGTTAATACTGAATGTCAGAACCATGTATTGCCCTGGAATGTGTTTTTTGTTAGTGTGTAAGCGTGAGTATTCTTTACATTGGTGGCTTCCTTGTATATGCCACTTCTAGTATTAAATCAATAGCAGTTGTTGGTTTAATAGTAATAGTAATAGTAATAGTAATAGAGGAAATTCCATTTTCCATCTTCATTAAAATGACTCGCAAACTCACCACAGTACGTTCATTTGCCCTCTGTATGTGGGTCTGCTGCATCAAAAACATTCTGCGCCCTCTAGGACTCTGGCGTGACATGGAATATTCACTATATAGCCAAAAGTATGTGAACACCTACTTGTCCAACATCTCTTTCCGAAAAACATTTGTATTAAAACGATGCTGATCAGCCCATTGTCGATATGATAGCTTTTGGGTTGGCTTTCCATTTGATGATGAAGCATTGCTGGTGGGATTTGCTGCCATTCAGGTTAGGTGTTCATGTTAGGTGATCAGGTCGCGTTTTGTGTGGCCAACCATTTCACAGCTGAACATTCTAGATCCCACTTCACAGCTGAACATGATCCCAGATTCCACTTCACAGCTGAACCAGATCCCAGGTCCCACTTCAAAGCTGAACATGATCCCAGATCCCACTTCAAAGCTAAACATGATCCCAGATCCCTCTTCACAGTTGAACCAGATCCAAGATCCCACTTCACAGCTGAACATGACCCCAGATTCCATTTCACAGTGGAACCTGATCCCAAATCCCACATCGCAGTCACTCCTCTTGCATTTGACCAGGAAAGCTAATTAGTAAGAGTGTCCACATACTAGTGCGTGCTGTGAACTTGGCTGGGTTATGGATTGGGCCAGCGGGGGCAGGCTGTAGGTGGCCTCGAAGCACTACTGACCACAAGTCACAAAATTTATAGTGCAAGCTAAACACTATGACCCTCATTTACAATGCAATTCCAACACACTCTATGTATAGAGCAAGACATGAACATCAGGGCCCTTGGTCATATACAGCACAAATTAGCCATCAGGGCCCCTGGACCCCTCAGACTATTCAGCACAAGTTAATCACTAGGGGCCCCCAGGGCCTTCTGCATGTGCAGCGCAGGGCCCCTCAATATATACAGCACAGGTTAATCACAAGCCCCCCTGGCATGACGAGTTCAAGCTGACCATCAGCTACATTTTCTACATTAACAAGAGTCAATTACCAGGGCCCCCCAGGCATACGTTATGAGAGTCCAGACCCTTTACATGGTATGTACACTGTACCTGTATGTCCTTCCATCTCCCCCTCCATGACTGGGGGGACCTCCAAACTACAGGAGCCCAGGGGCCTCACAGGACCACAATCCGGCTCTGGTTGTGAACATATGGAGACGTGTGCATGTCTGTGTGTGTGTGTGAAAAGGGTTGTGTGTAGAGGGATAGATGGGTTATTTGTGCAGGAGTGTATATATGAGCTCTTTGGACATGCATGTGAGTCATATGAACAGATGTATGCGTGTTGGGTGCGTTCTGTGGACAGGGAACTACGGCAAGGCAGCAGATGTAGTGGTGAAATCCAAGAAGAGCGTGGGCCCAGAGAGCCAAGGGGAGGAAACGCAGCCACTGCTGGATGCTTCAGAGGACGAGCTGGAGAGAGAGCAGATCACTGACCCAGATCCTTCGGCCAAATCCGTCACTGCCCCCCGAAGACCGCAGCCCACGGAGTATGACAGGTAAGTGACTTTAGTTGGCATAGTTATTATGAAACTAGGCTTGTGAGCAGACTTTGCACATTCAACTCCCTGGAGTGCCTGTAGTGTTTTTCTCTTACTAGCTTTAAATGTAATCGATGTGATACAACTAAGATAAAAGTATCCTTTCAACAATTCCACATTAATAATAATTACATACATGCTGCTGGACTGTTTTACTTGATATTTCTTAATGTCAGACACAAAATAAAGAGATCATGAGAGGTCTTAAAGCAAAATGGGAAAACAACAAATAACTACAAGAAAAACAATTGGAGAGCAGAGCAACATAGGGAGCAGAAGTGGACAAGGGAACAAAGTAATTACACAGCAACATTAGCACAAACCTAACACACATTCTGACATAATGACCAATTAGAGAACTGAATCAAGGCAGGAACAACCAAATACACAAACCAAACTGGGTAACAAAGCAGCAGGAGTGAGACACGGAACAATGAACCATTCAAAGAGGGTGCAGGACAACGAGCAATCAGGTGGAATAATCATGACACACAGGGAAACAGGAGGGTCAGAAAAACTTAATCGTGGAACCAAGAGACCAACAGGGAAACTAAGAAACAGAATCACATGCTAAGAACATAAAAAAGACGAGTAATACATAATCACAGACACAGGCACCTAGCAGAACCCAAACCAGAACACAAACAAAAAGTGAACAAAAACTGAAAGAAACACTGAGGAACAAAATCCAATAATTACAAATAAAGAGGAAGCTGGTTTCAAACTCATGACCAAATGGTTTATAGTCACATGCTCAGCCCATAGAGCTATGCGGCAGTCTGGGTGGGGGACACAATCAGGACAACAGGGAGGACAGGATGGCCAGCAACACCTGCTGGCCAAATGGGAGAGAGACGTGAAAGCCTGGGGAGGACAGGTGCTGACCCTGACAACTTAAAAGTTTCTTTGATTTGAATTTCTTTTACTGCACTGTGATGCATCTAAATTGTGCTACATTTGCAGATATGAAACTTTCACCAGAAAATTTCACCAGTGGTGTGAGTGTAAGCGTGTTGTTTTGTATGCTATCATACATCCCCCTGTTTTACTGTGCTTATATATTTCTTTATATTTTATATAGGCACATTTTTGTGACAGGGGCCTACTTAGATCATACATAGCATTTCTAACACACATACACACAGTTTGTGTGAGTGTGTGTGTGTGTGTGTGTGTGTGTGTGTGTGTGGGGGGGGGGGGGTTATGTATATATTACATTGTGGGGTCCAAATGTCCCCACAGTGTGATAAAAACCTGTTATATTGATGTTGCGGGGACCATTTCCCGGTCAATTTTATACAAATCTGTGACTGCAATTAAAAAACTGAAAATGTCAAAAGTATTGCATTTTGTTTGGTTACTTATGGTTAAAGTTAGGGCTGGGTAGGGGGTAAGCTCATTATTTTGGGATTAGAGAGTCCCCACAAAGATATAATTAGCAACCTGTGTGTATATGTGTTTTCCGTGTGAGGGACCAGCCTTCTGTTGAGGATATGCAATACCTTATGCCTTATTCTATCTGTTAATCTGCTACAGGCTTCTGTTTCATTCCCATAATCCAGCACTAAATAATAATCTGGATCTCAGTGATGATTACTGAGGAAACTGTAACTACTTATTTCTTGAAAAAGATTGTGAAGAGTCAAACTGTGAGATAGGGGACCTATCTGCCTTAGATGAAATGCACACATTTCCCTCTCTTCCAGGTCCTTCAGTTGCATTCCAATACTACAAGAAAAGCCATGTATCTATGTGTGGAACTACTGGGAGGATCACAGCTTTCGCATTTACAATCGCAATTGGCTTTCCAAGATGGGAGACCGGCTGGTGAGCTATCTGGGAATCCGTGTTTCAGTGAAGGCGGCCTCTTGACTTCAGGTTCTGCAGCAATGCAATCCTGTGACGTATGCCTCTTTCAGGAACACGGAATCGACGAGGTAGAGAAACTCACCAAGAGGCCGAGGAGTAAGGCCAAGGAGAGGCTAGTGGAGGTGCTGCTGGAGTTTGTGGCCAGCTGCAGGTGAGTCCCATGTCAATCTCAAGGTGTAACAAAGGGATTGTCTTTGTGTAACAAAACAGTTCTTAGCTTAGAGTCACCATGTAACAAAGGGGTTTTCAGCTTGGAGTCACTGTGTGACAAAGGGGTTTTCAGCTTGGAGTCACTGTGACAAAGGGGTTTTCAACTAGGAGTCACTGTGTGACAAAGGGGTTTTCAGCTTGGAGTCACTGTGTTACAAAGGGGTTTTCAACTAGGAGTCACTGTGACAAAGGGGTTTTCAGCTTGGAGTCACTGTGTGACAAAGGGGTTTTCAGCTTGGAGTCACTGTGTGACAAAGGGGTTTTCAACTAGGAGTCACTGTGTTACAAAGGGGTTTTCAGCTTGGAGTCACTGTGACAAAGGGGTTTTCAACTAGGAGTCACTGTGTGACAAAGGGGTTTTCAGCTTGGAGTCACTGTGTTACAAAGGGGTTTTCAGCTTGGAGTCACTGTGTTACAAAGGGGTTTTCAGCTTGGAGTCACTGTGTTACAAAGGGGTTTTCAGCTTGGAGTCACTGTGACAAAGGGGTTTTCAGCTTGGAGTCACTGTGTTACAAAGGGGTTTTCAACTAGGAGTCACTGTGTGACAAAGGGGTTTTCAGCTTGGAGTCACTGTGTTACAAAGGGGTTTTCAGCTTGGAGTCACTGTGTTACAAAGGGGTTTTCAGCTTGGAGTCACTGTGTTACAAAGGGGTTTTCAGCTTGGAGTCACTGTGTTACAAAGGGGTTTTCAGCTTGGAGTCACTGTGTTACAAAGGGGTTTTCAGCTTGGAGTCACTGTGTGACAAAGGGGTTTTCAGCTTGGAGTCACTGTGTGACAAAGGGGTTTTCAGCTTGGAGTCACTGTGTTACAAAGGGGTTTTCAGCTTGGAGTCACTGTGTGACAAAGGGGTTTTCAGCTTGGAGTCACTGTGTTACAAAGGGGTTTTCAGCTTGGAGTCACTGTGTTACAAAGGGGTTTTCAGCTTGGAGTCACTGTGTGACAAAGGGGTTTTCAGTTTGCAGTCACCATGTAATAGTTTGATTTTCAGATTGGTTTTCAGCGAGTCTGCAGAAACTTATTGTAAGTGATGAAATGTTGGTATAATCATCTGGTTTACACAGTGTGAAAGATTGCACAATTTTTAGACATTTTTTTTCATGGGAAAACCCCTTTTTTGCACTTTGTTATACCTATAACAATAAAAGCATTCTATTCTATTCTATTCTATTCTATTTTCTATTCCATTCTTCCTTTATCTAAGCCTTAATTGCTTTTCATTAGTGGTGGGGTCACTAGCTATGGTCTGTTTTAATTTTGGGGTCCTTTGTGAAAAACCCTTGTAAAACAGAAATATTACAAAAATAAACTATTAAAAATATAAAGCAGGTCAGTCACTGACTTAAGATTACTGCATGAAACTTTTAGAGCTTAAATGGTTCATATATTACTATTCAACATTAATGTAATAAAACAGTATTTAACTGTTATTAGTTTGAGAATTATTGCATTTCTGAGCATGTACTGTTTGTGGTACATTTGTGGATCATGAATTGTAGAAAATAATTTTATTTGGTGAAATAATCTTTGCTTGATCAAGAACAAACCAAGATGTGTATCTTCCATTCTTTGTCTTGTTTTAAAAAGTGCATATTTGCTTTTATGTTCACGGCTCGAAGGCAGTACAGCTCGAGCTTAAACCGAAAGACGATGGTGCGGGCGAACAACCTGGATAGATGTCGCATGGAGTTGATCAAGAAAAACATTGTGAGTTCGGGTCAGAGAGTAAACGTTAAACATCACATATGCATTCGTTCATTCCGAAATAACATTAAATGTAGACACCATGCCTTCATTTTATATGCTATTTCAGATGCCTTAACTCCCTCACATGTTTTGATTGCCTCTTTCAGTAGGATGTTTTGCACTTTGTTGTCTGATTTTAAGTATGATGCTTCCTTCCATCTCCCCAGATCCTCTTGGCCAAGCAAGCCCTGAGAGCACGACGGAGAATCACCAACCGCACCGTCAAAGAGAAGCTCGGTGACGCAAAGAGGATCCTGAAGAAGATACGCTTTTTGGCCCAGGAGGTTCTCCAGATCATTTAATGCCCATCTTTTAATACATCGGCACCTTAGCATGTCTGCCTTTCTTGACCTAAGTTGTAATTTCATTCTGGTTTTTGTGATTTCACAGTGGCCTCACTTCTCTGGGGTGGGGGGCTGAAATGCCAGTTCTGCTCTGGTGTGGGTATGCAGGCTCTCTAGCTGTCATGTGGGATTCCTCCTGGAGCTTCTGTTTTCTTCTACAGTCCATAGACATGCAGTAAAGCTAGTTGGCTAATCTCTAAATTGCCTATAGGGTCTGTGCCAGTATGTGCCCTGTGATAAACTGGCATTCTGTCTGGGGTGCACCCCAGCCGTGTGCCCAGTGCTTCCTGCGATATCCCCTAAGTGGCGACAAGTTGGATTTAGGGTTTGTAGCAGTGCAAGAATTCATTTTTTCCCGTATAATGACATTTCCATTCATACTGGCTGGTAATTTCAGCAGAAAGATGTACTTTGATATTTGTCAGGTACGAACCTTGAGCCTATATCCCATACTGGTTTTGAAGTTTCATTTAAGTTGTTACAGCAAAAATACGTTGATTTAGGAATCCTCAGCCGTACGTATTAGCTGAATAGTTTTTATTATGAATAGTCTTATCAGCTGCCATATTCCTTTGCTGAACGACATGCTAATGACATCCTTTGCTCTATACTAATGACTGTTGTGTCAAAAGCTGTCCTAATGATCAGTATAATTACTGCATTACTTTGCTTGCGTCCTCCGCTTCCTGCTTGACTAACTGATATGCTAGCACCTTGCATAGTCCTGTTATAACGCCAGTCGTATTCCGTTATGAAAGTGCTGTGATGCTCTTATGCTAATAACTGTACCTCATGTTAACAGTGCCGACATTCTTGTCCTGATGCTTATTCCCTGTGACTCCTGATGCTTATTCCCCGCCGCCATCTGTCACACGCCTGGTGTTAATGGCCCTCTCGTGTGTCTCGTGTGTCTCGTGTGTCTCGTGTGTCGGCAGCCCCAAAGCACACTGCCCGATGTATTTCTCTGGATGATGAGTGGAGGGAAGCGGATCGCCTTCGCCAGGATTCCCTCGCACACGATCCTTTTTTCCCTGGTGGAGGAAGAGAAGGGCAAAGACTGCGGTAAAATCACCACCATCTACATGAAGGTAACGCCGATGCCTATACGTTAATAAGCTATCGCTCTTCAGTTTGGTCTGGTACCCGTGTGATACAGACACAACTCTCAGCAGTGCATTCCTGATCCTTTGGCAGGAAGGTGCCTTTTTCGTTTTAAAATTCCACGTTTAAATGTAGAGGGCACTTATTGATGCACTGCATGCTGAAACAAACCAAGCTTTTTGAGAACTGCTTAGTTGTGTTAGTTGAAGCATTATCTGTTCTTCGCCTAGACACCAGGAGCACCAATCGGTGAGATTTTTGCCAAGCTAGAGGTATACTTCTGGCTCGGGGTCACTAAGTATGCCAAGAACAACATAAGTAGCCTTCCTGCTGAATTCCGGCCAGTCTGCGAGGAGGCTCTGTCCAGCACGGCCATCCCACCCAGCATGCCTCCTACCAAGCTCCTCTGTGAAGGTAAGTCAGAGCTGGGCTCTGGATATCTGCAGTGACACATTTTTGGGTTCACAAAGTATTTGCAATTTATTTTCATCCCTTAAGGTTTTTGCTCTTGCTCTGCAGTTTGATATTTTTAAAGAATTTTTTTGGTGCAAATATTGTATATTCACAGATATTTCACTTTGGATGGCTAAGTGAAGTGTTTTACCCAAAGCCTGACACTATTTGAGACTTTATTGAATACACTTGTAGCTTTAGCAGTCATGGTGAAAGCTGCATGCATATCCATCTGGTTCTGTAGCTTGTGGGTTATTTACGCTTGGCAAGTTTTTCCTTCATGCATCATGAACCCAGATGCTAAGACTCACAGTGTTCCCCTTTGGGTGTCCTGCTTGTTGCAGACAGCCGTTACTTTCAGCTACGGGCCCACATTTACCAAGCCCGTGGGATCCTGGCCGCTGACGACAATGGGCTCTCAGACCCCTTTGCGAAAGTGGTGTTTTCGACACAGTGTCAGGTGACACGGGTGAGTCCTTCCCACAGTCCAGCTCTTATCCGCTTTGTTCCTAATCAATTCCATCATCCGTGTTTCTTTTTCTTGCCGTCTCGCCATCTGGCAAATGTCTGAGATGTGTACTCGATTTACAAAAGCTGCTGTTGCTTCTGTATACTGTCTCACACGAGCATCTCTTCTGTGTGGATGGCAGATAATGGAGGAGACTCTGTCCCCTACCTGGTGTGAGCTGCTGCTGTTCGAGCAAATCCTCATCGAGGGCAGCAAAGAGGAGATGAGGACAGACCCTCCCATAGTCGTCATCAGCCTCTTCGACTATGACAAGATTGTAAGCTCTGTAATTCTCCTCCTGCACAGCTGTGCTGTGTTTCAATAAGTTTCCCTACAAATATGCATGATGACATTTCTCTGATAACGTAGAGTGTCTGCCGCATGTTTTAGCTTCCATGATCTCTGTGGATTCATGCTCTCTACGTACCCATGCATGTTACTGCCCTGTATACCTTGGCTTCCTGTGACTGGTATGCATGTTAGGTGTTGCATGCATTTCCAGCGTGTCACATGCATCTTCCCCACCATTGATGCGTTAGTTAATGAACTGTGTGCGCTCCTGTGCTGTTTGCCGTTCCTCCAGGGCAGCGCTGAGCCGCTCGGTCGTGCCTTCGCAGAGCCAGAGATCAAGTTTGTAGAGGAGGCCTACAAGAAGCCGGCGCTGCAGTTCTTCGACATCACTATGGGCAAGGTCCAGGCCGGGGAACTGCTGGCCGCCTTCGAGCTCATCGAGCTGGACTACGCCCACTTTGGGGAGGTGAGGCTGCCTGGAAACCATCGCTTAGGACCACAGCCCTGAAAAGCCACCGTCACATGCCAGATTGAGGGGTATGGGGGGCTGGCAAAGAAACAGGAAAGTAAAGAATTAGGAGCCTGCTTTAAAAAAGGTGCTGTCGATAAACCGTGAAATTTCATGGAAGACAATGCATCTTGCAAGCATTTTGACAAAAATGCCCATTCCTAGAAACCAGGAACCGGTTGCACAAAACACCTTACGTTAAGATTTTCAGAGTCTAAGGTTAAGGTTTCTTTAAAATAAAATCATTTGCACAAAACACCCTTAAGTCTTCTCCATACGGTTTCCTTAAAATGTTCACTTAAGCATTTAAGTTTTTCTTATTTTGGTTGTATAATTGCGGAATCCCTTAAAGTTCATTAAACGGTTGCATAAAAACCCTTAGCAACCAAAGTAAGAAAAACAGCTTAAGGTACATCGACTGTATCTTTACCGTGACATGACTGAGTTTATGGCGATAAACGAAGAAAATGAACGCATTCCAAGAAGAGAGTTCCGCGACTGGGAGACAATGATGATTAATTGATTTTGCATTATAGATTTGACTGGTTTATGATTTTGTTTATATGTTTATATTAACGTGTTGTTCATAATTCATTATTAAATCTGGCTAGCAGATCGATCTTTCATCCACAGAATAAAAATGATGTAACATTATTCTGCTAATAAGCGTTGGCGAATTTCACTGCCACTGGAAAAAAGATAGAGGCCGAAGTAAATCGGTTATTAATCGAATTTTCCGATGCAGAAATATAGAGACGCATACAAAAAAGGAACTCATCAATGATTTTAATGTAACTGAGATACAAAAATAATTCAACTTACTCAATTTTTGTTCCACTATTCCTATCTCTTATCCCAGCACTACTACATATCTTCCAAGTTAGCGTCAGTGCTTGTCGTCAAACAATAAGCAAAGTTTATCGTCATATGTTCTACTCAGTGGTTTTTCTTCAAGCGAAAAGCACCTACTTGTACAGTCTACATTTTTATCAGATAAGGATGCAGTGGTGACAAAATCCGGCTTTCATTTTTATTAATATTCGTCAAACGAATATGTTTAACTTCATTTTGTCATTAACGCATGTTTTAGTCACGTTTTTATTTTAATTATCAAGCCATATATGGAAAATAACACTGGAGGCAATAACATTTATCACAAACAGGCGTGAGTACAAGCAAACAATCGATCTCCATGGAAACTACAATTTGGTGCGGTCTGCTGTAAAATCTCTTTAAATGCAATAAATCCCCTTAAGGTTTTTCCTTAACTAAGGAAACCTTTTAAGGGATTCTGTGCAACACCCTTAAATAAATCCCTCAGCTAAGGAGAAATTAAACCTTAAGTATCATAATTAAGGGGAAGACTGAAGGTGTCCTGTGCAACTGCACCGTGACCCTTAAGAGAGGCATTTCCTATTACTACTAGAAAGCAGAACATATTTCAATATATGTCACCAGTCTAGCTTGCTGAAGTATACTGAGTGTGAGCAGGGATGACAGAGATACTGAAAATAATCAATAGAGGGCAGTAGTCAGCTGAGTGGTTAAATGGAGCTCTACTCTGGTTGCTGGTTCAAATCCCAGGAGCAGTCATGCTCTAGTAACCTTGAGCAAGATATCTATTCTGACTTGCTCCAGTAAATCATCCAACTGTTAATGCATAGAATATTGCTGTGGGTAAAATTGTCTGTGAAGGACAACATGAGCTAAATAAAACAGAGACAGGCAGATGTATGCCCATAATAATTACATGAAAAATGTAATAAGGGTTAATCTGGGATCTCTCTCTCTGTTATGGTGCCCCTAGCCTTCCCTGCCTGCCGATGTGGACCCCAGAGATCCCGCATACCTGCCCGAGGAGAGGTACTACGTCATCCCGGATGGAGTGAGGCCCGTGCTGCGGAAATTCCGAATCGAGGTCAGTGGCCTTAATCTCTCATCCAGAGGCTGGTGTCGCTACGGGCGATCGGGCGGCATGAGGGATGAGATGAAAGGGAACAAGAGCCACTAACAGCAATGGGCAGGGAAGCAAATGCTGATTCTCTGGCAGATACTTGAAGTTTCACAAGTTTTAGAATTTCTTCATCTGCTCACTTCTTCTGTTCTGCTTCTTGCCTGGTCTTTGAAATTTATTAGGGAACATTTCTGCAAACTAATAATTTCTTGCAAAGATGAGCAAGGGTTGGCAATTAGATAGCAATCCCAATGGGCACTCATTCATTCAGGATCGGGCTCACAACATGTTGCAGAAGAGATTTTATATGCACAACAGCAGCTGGGTCCCAGAGGCCATTCCATGCATATTGTATGTACTGTAGTTGCTAGGCAGATTATAAAGTGAATGTTTGCATGTTCATCTTAAATACACTGACTCTGAGTCTCTTTAGAAATCCTCTGGAGCCAAGTTTCCTTCATTCAGAGGTTGACAGCTCCAGTCCTACAGAGATGTCATTAAGCATCTGACTGACACTAAAAAGACAAGGCTGTTTCAGTATCCAAATAGTTGCTTTAAATAATAATTGCTGAAATGTAGAGTTTGCATATTTTCTTTGCCTTTTCATGGATTTCCTTCAGTAATGCCTGTTTCCTCCCACAGTCGAAAGGTAAGCTGCTATAGTGAACTGTGGTTGTGTGTGAATGACATCCCATTCAGAGTGTCCCTGATGCTTTGTGTCCTGTGTCTCCTGGAATAGGCTCACCATAACCCTGCACTGAATCAGTATTGCGAAGGATTGGATGGATGAATTGATGGGTGGATGGATGGATGGATTGATGGATGAATGATGGATGGATGATACATTGGATATCAGTACACTTTGCAGTTATTTTATTCTAAAACTGCCCACGGACTCCTTGCCCTGTCAACCATTACAGCAACTGCTGGCGAAAAGATCATTTAGTGAACGGTGAGATTTGAGGGCTGATTGACATGGTGCTGCTCAGGTGCTGTACTGGGGTCTAAGGGACCTGAAGCGCGTGAACCTGTTTGAGGTGGAGAAGCCACAGGTGTGGATCGAGTGTGCTGGCCAGAGAATCCAGTCTGAGGAAATCGAGAACTACAAGCTCAATCCCAACTTCAAAGACATTGTCAAGCACTTCGATGTGGTGAGTGACCACAGAGCAGGCTGGAAGCGTCTTGTCTACAACACCATTCAGTTTTTCCTGGTTTCTTTGCAGTTTCTAAAACCAACAAAAATCCAAATTGCTTAGAACATATCTTGGAGTATCTTGCAAAATGATGTTGCACGAGTCGGGCGTCACACGCCAGCTGTGATGACCGCTCTCTCATTCAGGAGCTGCCTGAACTCGTCTACCTGCACCCTCCGCTCACCGTCTTCGTCATGGAGCAGCGTGCCTTCGGCCGGCTGGTCCTGGTGGGCACACACGTCGTCCAAAGCCTCATGCACTTTGCACCAAAGAATCTAGATGAGTGGAAGGAGGAAGAGGAAGAGATAGAGCCTGAGCGTAAGACTTCGATGTTGCATGTCTTGCACTTTATTCAATAGAAACGAAAATAACAATTATTTTACTTCTGAATAGCTCATTGGCTAATACCATCCACAACAACTTGTTGATTTTACATTTTAAATCTTTATTTATCTATACAGGTGCATATTTTAGCAAAACAACATGGCCATGTGCTTGTACTGCATGCAGTTTAGTAAAGAGCTTCACCATTCTGCTGTACAGACCTGCTCAGTGCTGCCACCTTCCTAGATTTTGTGAAACTGCATCAAATAACATGATTACACTAGACTTCCATAAATGACAGTTTACCTGTCTTTAAAGACTAATGAATCCATTTTCTCAACCAACAGACTGCATGAGAATCACAATGAGAAATATTTACTCTAGATATTGACTAAACATTAACATATTTCACCTTATTTTTATGCTAAAAAATATGAGATTTTTCATAGATCAAAACTATTTCTGGTATGAAATAATATATGATGAAAGAACAGAGAAATGGGTTTTATCATAGGAAACGCTTGATATCCATGAAATTGTTAAATTCTGAACAAAATTGTTTAAAACTTTTGCATTTGACAAGATTCAGTCATCTCAGATAAGATGTTTTTTTGTTTTTCAGGTAATACATGATATGCTTAAATTACTGTATCATACACGCGGGAAACGCAATCACATTGCGCTTTGAAGCTAATGCTTATTTTAATGATTTTTAAAGGCACATTTGAACAACAGTTGGATCAAACTAATTACCAAAGAACAGAACCATATGGCAATCTCCATTATCCAGTCAGAGTTTACATCCTAAGGGAGTCCTCAAAAAATGTGTGTCATGTGATACTGGACACATGGTCCATTAATCATCCTAGCCTGCTCCGCTTTCAAATTGGACAGTTTGTCTTCTTCATTCTGGCTTCTTGTTTTCATTTAAGAGACACACTTAAGCATCTTTCAGGGCAAATTATTTCCATTGTAGGTCAGTCTGATTTTATGGGCAGCTGGCTCATGCTGCGGGGATAGCATTAGGAACCCCGGGATTGATGTACATCTTCTCTTTATTGCTATGTGCTACATAGCTAGATCTATACAGTCAATAACAATAATTTGTTTTGGTAGAAAAAATGAAAGCATGAGGAAAGGGAATAGGCTCAACATTTTGGGTGACTGATGGAGGACAACGATGATGATTAATAAATTTATTGCATTTCAGCCAGGAAACCTGCCAAAGCAGCAACAGCTCTGAACACAGTGATTAGCATGGACCTAAGAGGCCTGCCGATCAAGGACTCAAAGATTCCCATCAACCCGCTAAACTTTGTCACAGTGAGTTCCACACAACATATTTATACTGTATAATCATAGGAATAGGAATGCCAACAAAGTGATGCCAAGGGTCTCTTCTTAATCACAGACAAAGCACATTGTCACAACTGAGCAGAGTTGGGTAATTCAGGTCCAGAGAGTAAAAGACCAGACCAAGATTTTGTTTCAACCAACCAGTTGAGCATAAAGAGTCACAGTCACAGAGTATTCAACTGGTTGGTTGAAACAAAATCCTGGTCTGGACTTACTCTCTGGACCTGAATTACCCAACTCTACAACTGAGGAAGTGTCTTTGTCACATGAGTAAGAATTTTGGACATATGGCTACCTTCTTATTCAATATATAGTTACTGTATGTAGTTACAGCTGTTTTCAAGAGAATCAAAAGAATGTGTTTATACTGTATATTATACAGGTACCCCCCCACACCTTATGATTGTTTGTTTTGCATCACTTTGCTTTTATGAAAGACCTACTTTAGCTCCAGTTTTCATTAACCAGAAGAAATCTGAAGAGCATTTTTGCTTTTACGAAAAAAGGAGAAAAGCAAAAAGTGTTTAGTGTTACTTTATCAGCAAGCTAATTATATATATATATATACAGTCATATGCTGCATAGTGATGCTTCAGTCAACAACGGACCACATATGACAGAAGTCTCATAAGACTATAATGGAGCTGAAAAATCCCAATCGCTTACTGATATCGCAGCCATCGTAACATCATAGCGCGATGCAATACTCACGTGTTTGGTGATGCTGGTGCAAACAAATCTACTGCACTGCCAGTCGTGTAAAAGTATAGCACATACAATTATACGCAGTAAATAATACTTAGTAATGATAATAATTAAGTTACTGGTTAATGTATTTTCTATACTGAATTTTTTATCATTTAGATTATATAACTTAGGTGTATAGTAGGGCTCTACTTTGAGATAGCGGGGGAAACCTCTATTTGCAATATATATGAACATTTTTTTAATTTGAAAGGGTAAACACTTACATAATGAAGAGTCAGTTGTTGATTTCATATCCATGCATCTGTGTCCCTTTCCCCAGCAGTGAAACACATGAACTGTATAACTGAGGCTCATCAACCGTGTAATCAATGCTGCTCTGAGTGACTGAATCTGTTCTGCCAACTGCATCTGAAAAAATGGGCTGAAGTTTTTTTGTACTTAACATTTTATTATTTTGTAATGGAGATCCCCATGACCTTGACCAAGATAAGCTACTGGAAGATAGATGGATGTAATGGCAATCAAGATACGTCTTAGGGCTTAGTTTTGTGCATTTTTTGGTTAATGCATTGTCGAAGGCCTCAGATAACCAGCATTTCAATCAAACCAAGCTCTGAGTCTGAAACTACCTTATATGGGATGGTGTGAATGAGTAGTTGATTAAATTCCTAAGAGATATCTGTAAATAGCACTTAATTAGCTGTTGCCAAATATATCCAGATTCCTTCTTTGTCCCAAACCATATTCAATCTTGACTTCTAAGGCAGAATTTCCCAAAGTAATTTGGACTCTAACCCACCACTTTTGACACTCACCCACCCAAACCAGAGCAAAGGGTCCCCTGACATGCCTTTGCACACACACACACACACACACACACACACACACACACACTTAGTCATGCACAGACACGCACCACTTTAAGAGTTTGCCCATTGGAATAGTTTGCATTCATGCACAGCTGACTTTGCCATTGTTTGCTCAAGGCTCCAGCTGTGCAGTTTGCCAAATTAACAGGGAACCAGCCTCACATCTGTGACCTCTCTGTCAAGCAAGAAAATTGGCTTCATGGTAGATTACCTACAGCACCATCTGCTTGCATATTACAGCTCTCGCAGTCTGTGATTACACGTGTGCTGAGTGGCTATGTTATATATGCACAGGCTCAGGACATCCTGGTTTCATGGTAAGAAGCCATCAGTGATTATCCAAGTAACACTGAGCCTCTCCCACTGCCTTCATCCTTCCCCATTAAGGTTATATACCACACAACATGCATAACTATTAGCAATTTCAATGCCACATCCTTTCAAATTTTGCTATTTGATTATTAAACAAGTAACAGACATTGAAAGATGTGTTTCCTGACCAGTCCATTTCTGACAACTTATATAGTCTTGTGAAACCTTTCACCAGGCTCCATTAAAGAAAGGTAAACAGAAGGAGGAGGAGCTTGAGGAGGAGGGGCCTGAAAAGGAGGAACTGGATTGGTGGTCCAAATACTATGCCTCATTGGCTGAACTGGAGAAGCAGGTAGAATTTTTCCCCCTCAAATATTGTTTAATACAGAAAATGTAAGAGAAAGTACTGTATGCACTCCTTGAAAAACAATAATGCAACAGTCAATATTTACCTTCAGCTTGAATGTTTGAATGCGCCTGGATGTTGGCTTGTTGTGAATCAGTGACTCTATTTCCTTCTTTTGGTTACAGTCTGAGGAGGATGAAGAAATTGAAGATCAGGAAGCAGGTAGTTAGACTGTTGCTCTAGATTATTGAACAAGTTGGCAGGTTTGCTAAGGAAATTCAGAGCGGTTCCAGTTTGTTTCAGTAAACTGTCTAGTTTAACAACACTGTATGGAAAATGATATATACATATATTCATCCATCGTCCAACTGCTATAGCGGTACAGGGTCATAGGGGGCTTGAGGTCTATCCCAGCGTAGGTATGGGGCACCCGACTGGGGTAAACCAGGATGGGATGCCAGTCATTTATATTTTACTCTGTTTAAGTTGTTTAAACAAAATTTGAAAATGCCATAGCAGCCTGGGCTTTTCCAGCTCATTTGTGGTTAGAGCTTACAGTTTATCCAGCTCCACATTTGCAAGGCTTGATATTTTTCTCTGTCCCAAGTGTACATTCGCAGGACACTCTTTGAACTGGGACCAGAACTGAACATTTTGGCGACTAGTATTATTGCCTAACCAGTCAACTTCCTGTTGTCTTATATGATGGACAGCAAAAAAAAAATCTTTATTTCACCACTGCTGTTTTACATTGCTGGATGCCTGTGTTTTCCAGAAGGTGGAAATCTTAACATTGCATCAATAGATGTGGAAGAAGAAGACACGGTGATAATTGAAATGGAGCCTCCAAAGCCCAAAAGGAAGAAAATAGCAACGCTGAAGGTATGGAGGCAGGCAGTGTTTTTTACCCATCAGCCTGATTTAGGGCAGATGCCCCGACTTAAGCTACCTCCCGCGGCAGAAACCTCTTGATGTTTCCCCAGCTTTACAAATCTGAGCTAGAGAACGACTTTAATGATTTTATGGACTGGCTGCACACGTTCCCAGTCTACAAAGGCAAGGCCAACTACGATGATGAAGATGAGGATGAGGATGAACGTATCATGGGGAAATATAAGGTGATCTTCTCGCAGACTCACAGTGGGCAAGTGAAAATATTCATAGAAATAGTCCGTCAATGTACTGTGAAAATTGCCTGTTTGACTGACCCTTCTATGTAAATGTGTCCATTTGGCGTAAACTTCCCCTTTAATTTAACAATGCATGTGGGTCTTTAGTGTAGATTCAGTTCCTTAATTAAATATTTAACAACAGAACCTATTGTTGGTCCCTGTCCTTAATGACTATGCTTTTTCTTAGCCAAAACACTGTCAGTGCAAAATTACCCTCTGGTGAATTTCACGACCAATAGCCACTAAACGAAAGGAGTTTCTCTGGGTCACACTGGTTCCTTTTCTGCACCAGGGGTCCTTTTTGATTTACCCCATTTCAATGGAGGATGAGGATGAAGAAATCCAAATCACCAGTGGGATCCCCAAAAATGTGCCCATCAAAGTTCTTGTCAGAGTATACATGGTCAAGGTAGGCGGAGGATTTGCAAGCTAACTCTCCAGTTGGGAAATGAAAGGGTCAAATGACTGAAATTATGACAAATGGAAGAACACAAATTGTAGCACGGTAGAAAGCAGTCTCTTTATACTAGTATGGGCATGTTGTACTTGAGGAACTGGAATGACATGGGTTTGGCTCAGTGGCTTAACGATCAGACGGCTGACGGTTTGAATGCTGTTCTCGGCAGAGTAGCCATATGTCTGCTGGGTCCTAACCCTGAACCCCCCCCCCCCCTGAAAAATGCTCTGGGGTGTTTGATGGATGGCTGACCCTGTGGGCAGACCCCAGTCTTCACTCTCACCTCTATAAGTGTGTGTATGTCTTTTAAAAAGGAGAGCATGATGGGATATATCCAGTGTACCTGTTCTCATACTCCTACAGATGGCAAATGAAGCTTCATTACTTTTTAGTTTTTAGTGCAATGCATTATGGTTCATACACACTTTCTGAAATATCTTTCAGGCTACAAACCTGGCCCCCACGGATCCCAATGGCAAGGCAGACCCCTATGTGGTGGTGAAGGTGGGAGCACAGCAGATGGATACAAAGGATCGCTACATTCCAAAACAGCTCAATCCCGTGTTCGGAGAGTGAGTCTAATTTATACTTCAAGCAGATTAACACACAAAGAGAGGAAGCATTTGGCTGTAACCCTGGAATATGAACTGTATTGTAGTCTCTGAGGAAATCATTATCTTAGCTTGTGTACATGATTTTAAATCACACCACTTATCACATATGACTGCATTGCTTCACACCCATTCCCATGGCAACAGAGTGTTTGAGCTGACGGTGTCATTCCCCCTGGAAACGGAGCTCATACTCATGGTGTTTGACCACAACATGGTCGGCTCTGATGAGATGATCGGTGAGACACGCGTCGACCTTGAGAATCGCTTCTACAGCTGGCATCGTGCAGGGTGTGGCCTTGCCCTCTACTATGACAGGTGGGTCACATGGTACACCTGCACCAGTAACAACGGGTCTCCACTGTTTCCCAATTAGCAAGGTACTGAAGCTACAATGTACTGGGGCATATACACAGGACCCTACAAAAGTCTAAGAAAATTATGCTTAAATGATCTTCATATTTATGTGAAACTACGACTTTAGTTTAGTTTTAGTCGTTCTGTGGGTGTGCCCCGTGATAAGCAAATGCATCAAGTTTTTATTTCATTTCATTTTTATGTAGTCATTCAATTAAATGGAGAGACATTATTTATGCATTTTTTATTTAAGCAATTTGATGCAGCCTGAAAACTCAGCTCAGGGTAAAACAAAGCTGTATAAAGTAACAAACACCCAGAAGCATAAGAACTACAATAGCCAGAAACACGAAACCACCTACATTCAAACACTGACAAAAGGTTTGTATAGAGGAAAGTGCCATGCAGATAAGCCTGCCGGCTCAGTGCGGCATAAGAGGCCGTCCTGGCAAGCTTTTGGTTTCTGGACAGGTGACCTGCTGCCCCTGGAATGGCTGTTTATTAGACCTGATCGTGACGCAGTAAGTTTACGCGGCCGTCTTCCCTGCAGGGATGGCTACAATCAGTGGAGGGATTCGAAGAAGCCATCTGCCATTCTGGCCGATCTCTGCCGCAAGAACGGCATCGGGTCGCCCGAGTACCGTGAGGCGGAAGTCAAAGTGCTCAACAAGATATTCAAAATACCCAGCGAGGCATTTCCTGAAGGTCGGAGCTTGCTCACACCCTGCCTAACCTCCTACTGTGATGTATGACGTCATAAAAGTTACACCTGAGGATGTGGGTGCACATCCGCAGCTAAACACATTTGCTTATTAATAACATCAAAAATACACATCGCTGTATTTTAATTAGTAGCTTTGTCATAGTTTTAGAAGGATATGTTAGATTTGTGCAAATAAATGTAGTTAAATTTATCAAATTCCTGCAGGAATTTCAGCTTGCATCCTTTCGGTTTAGGCCCTTAGATCCTGACCTTCAGTATTATGTTGTGGTGCGTCCATTAAGCCACATAGACCGAAGTTCACTTCTGCAGCCGGCATATTGTATGTCAGTGTGAGCTGTGTCCCCCAGGTCCTTGCCAAATTAAATGAGACCCCTGAACTGCACCATGCCTTCACAGACCTGGTAAAGAAAAACAAGAAGACAGAGGAGGACTTGAATGAGCTGGACGAGCACAAGGCTCTGAGTGTGCTCCACCGCTGGGGGGAGATGAGGGAGTTCTGCGTGGGCTCCTGCCCCCTGGTGCCGGAGCACGTGGAGGTCCGCTCCCTCTTCAACACCGATAAGCCCGGCCTGCCTCAGGTGATGACCGCCAGCCGCCCCTGTCCTGCCCCTCTGCCCTGTGTCTGAGTGCGGTGCTCTGACTGCTGCTTTGCTGTCGGCAGGGATATGCCCACATGTGGATCGACATGTTCCCTGTTGACGTGCCAGCGCCACCACCCATCAACATCAAACCCCGACTACCAGTCAGGTGAACATGTGTCTGATTTATAGAATTGCTATGCAGACTCACACAAAATTATAAAAGGACATCATAAAATGCGTAGTGTCGACTGAAACTGACACGTCTAGGTCAATTTTAATATCACTGACATTTGAATGTAAATATGGCTGGGAATACAATTTTGAAATAAAATCATTTCCCTTTGGCTCCAAAGCTACGAACTTCGCGTGATTATATGGAATACAGACGATGTTGTGCTGGATGATGTGAATCCCTTCACTGGTGAGCGTTCCAGTGATATTTATGTCAAAGGGTAAGGCAGAGCTGATTTTCATACCTTATTTTGTATTCATAAAGCTTCTTTCCTGGAAATTGTATTTATTTTCATTCATGTGTTTCCTGCCGCTTTGCTTACCCCCGCTGACCAGCTGGATCAAGGGGTTGGAAAATGACAAACAGGAGACAGACGTTCACTTCAACTCGCTGACAGGGGAGGGCAACTTCAACTGGCGTTTCGTGTTCCATTTTGACTACCTCCCCACCGAAAAGGAGGTCATCTACAAGAAGAAGGAGTCCATCTTCTCCATAGATGAGACGGAGTTCCGGCAGCCTGCGGTTCTTGTGCTGCAGGTCTGGGACTATGATCGCATCGGAACCAACGACTTCCTGGGTGAGGCCATTGATCGGCACTCTTAATGTGACACAGTGTAAACATCAAGCTGAAGTTTCATGTCAGTTTTACTAAATAAAGTCAAATGATGAGTAGGCACTTCATCCAAACTGATGTACATTTGAGAGAAGATGGTCAGCCAGTCCTTCGATCAATTTTGGTTAAGGCCCATGTTCAAAGGCTCAACAGTGACATCACTCTGCTAACTATGGGATTTGGACCATTAAACTTCTGATAACAGGCACAGAGTCCTAACCTGCTGAGCCAAGCAGAACTTGGAGAGAAGTTCCCAACCTTTACATCATCCAAAATGTGACACCGATATGTGGATTTAAGAATAGCTTACCCTGCTTTTTTTGACGCTTCTCCATTCACCTGCAGGCTCCATAGAGCTACGCCTGAATGATATGGTGAGGGCAGCCAAGTCCTCAGAGCAGTGCAGCGTGAAGATGGCGAAGGACAAGGCCAACCCTCGCTTCTCTATCTTCCGCAGCAAGAGGATGAAAGGCTGGTGGCCTGTCATTAAGCTCAAGAGCCTGGAGGACATCGAGAGGGAGGAGCGCGAGGCGGAGGAGGCCAGGAAGAACAAGAAGAAGAAAAAGAAGAGCAAGAGGAGCCAGATGAAGCCAGAGGACCTGCAGTTTGTGGATGCCAGCGGGAACACTTACCTCCTGATGGTAAAGCTGGTGATCGCTTCTCCTTGACGGGGCGCAGGGAAAGCACTGCATTATTTAGGCTGAAGACAGAAAACACAGAAAAGAGGGTCGGAGCTGAATTAAACCGCTTTGTGTCCTGGTGTTTTCATTTGCTGTTTATTTTTTCCAACATGGGAGCCAAATTCTGGGGCACATTCAACTGACATATACTCTATAGCGCATCACCTGAAGGCAGCATGGAGACCGTGTCAGGATTGACATTATAGGTTGCTGTACTCACTGTCCCAGTGGCTTTATATGTTTCATGTCATTTTTTTGGACATCCAGGGCAAAGTGGAGGCTGAGTTCCAGTTGGTGACAGTGGAAGATGCAGAGAAAAATCCTGTGGGAAAAGCGCGGAAGGAGCCAGAGCCGCTGGAGAAGCCCAAGTGAGGAGCCGAGCTCTGTCACGGCGCAGGCCTGCGTTTGTGCCCGACGTCCTGCACAGTACAGGGATATTTACAGTATACGGAAAAGTGTCTATCTTACTATGTAGAGTTGGGGTTAAGGGTGGCATGGAGCTCAGCACATTAGTCTCACTCCTCTGGAGACCAGAGCTTGGGTCCCCACCTGGCTCTGTGGGGGCGGAGTTTTCATTTTCTTCCCGTGCCATCATGGGGTTTCCTCTGCCCCCCCCCCCCCCACCAAATTGTCTGTGAATGGTGTGAGTACCCTGCGTTGGGTTGGCACCCCAACCTGGGTCATTCCCTGCCTTGTGCCTGTTGACTCTAGACCCCCGTGACCCTGCAATGGAGAAATGGGTAGTTATGGTTAAGAAAATGGGGTTTGGGCAAGTAACAAGCACCACCATCTAACAGTAATAGGAAGTGCTGCAAGGTGAATTATTTCAGTTTGGCAAACTGTATGTTCAGCAGGTAGCTTGGAAGAGGGCTACCAAGGGGGGTCACTGTTGACGCAGAATCAGTGTTTTGCTGAAGTAAGTAACGTCTTGCTCTCTTCCTTGTACCTCCCCAGTCGACCCAAGACGTCCTTCAATTGGTTCATGAACCCCATGAAGACCTTCGTCTTCTTCATCTGGAAAAAATACAAGAAGTACATCATTGCTCTGCTGATTCTCGCCATTCTAACCCTGTTCCTTGCCCTCATTCTCTACACCCTGCCTGGCCAAATCAGTCAGCTGATTGTTAATGGCTGACCTGAATAAGGCAGGCCTTCATTTTGGATATTCTCTGCAGTTTGGGTGGAGTGCCGTTCGCAGGAGATTGTGTAAGGGCCAAAGAACACAGAAACAAAGACATAATACAGTAATAAGACCATCAAAATTGCCCAAAAACAACCATCTGGGATTCTTGTTTTTTACTGTATATGTAGTGCATCACATTTGTGGTCTTGCCAGTGTACTGATTACATTATCATGAACAATGCAATGTAATATAGTTGTGCTGTTTATAGTATAAATAAAGATGATCAAAGGTAGTAATTGAACTGAAGGCAATTTTCCTTCATGTTTCCAACTATGTACTGTAAACAATATACTATATCACTTAAACGTACATCATGCGACGTGCATATGTACCCCTTTCTGAGGGCTGTTTGTTCTCAGTATAAAGGGTAGAATACATTCAATTGATGTAGACCAGGGGTGTCCAATCTTATCCGCAAAGGGCCGGTGTGTATGTGGGTTTTCGCTGCAACTCCCTAACTAGATTACTAATTAGAGGACTGATTGGCTGAAGAGTCCTCACACCTGGGTTTTAACAGCTGACCTACAAGTTATCCCAAAAACCTGCACACACACCGGCCCTTTGCGGATAAGATTGGACGCCCCTGATGTAGACTCTCTGGGTATCCATCCATCCATCTTCAACCACAGGGTGACAGGGTATCCTAGAAATCAGAACTGGAAAATGTAGCCTACTTGGTGTTTTGTACTGTCTCCCTGTACCCTGTACCTTGGGTGTACTGCCTCCAAGTACCCTGTACCTTGGGTGTACTGCCTCCCTGTACCCTGTACCTTGGGTGTACTGCCTCCATGTACCCTGTACCTTGGGTGTACTGCCTCCATGTACCCTGTACCTTGGGTGTACTGCCTCCCTGTACCCTGTACCTTGGGTGTACTGCCTCCATGTACCCTGTACCTTGGGTGTACTGCCTCCCTGTACCCTGTACCTTGGGTGTACTGCCTCCATGTACCCTGTACCTTGGGTGTACTGCCTCCATGTACCCTGTACCTTGGGTGTACTGCCTCCCTGTACCCTGTACCTTGGGTGTACTGCCTCCATGTACCCTGTACCTTGGGTGTACTGCCTCCCTGTACCCTGTACCTTGGGTGTACTGCCTCCCTGTACCCTGTACCTTGGGTGTACTGCCTCCCTGTACCCTGTACCTTGGGTGTACTGCCTCCATGTACCGTGTGCCCTGTATGCTGTACGAGAGATATCTCTCCTATCCACAATATTTTTTAAAAGGTCACTGGTTTCAGTTCTCATTTAACTTAAATGTCTAATTCTATTTTTAAAGCAGCCCCCCCCCCCAGCCCAGGATAAGTGGTTAGAAGATGGATTGCTGGACAGTAAATGTGCAAAGGATGTGTATCCAGATAACACATTGATTATTGATACATTGATCATGTTTGTAACGGTCAACAGAGATGTCAGAGGTACAAGTGAAATAGTTCTCTGATTACAAAGTGCTATTTAAAAGGTGGTTCCTGAGCAGCAAAGCCAATAAGTCATAAACAGCTACCTGGATTAGCTGATCCCGCCATTGTACCTAATCTTAAATCACTTCTTATGAAGCTTCCTAAATGAGCGAAAATATTAAATCTGAACCGTGTATGTCAGTTTTGGTTAAAACTCTGATCTGAACAAATAAACTACCTTTCACATATTACCTATAAATTACCTTTGACTGTAGTGTTCTGAGTAATCACTTTTGAGTTATAATTACTTGATGGATCTCTGTAAATTGAGAGGCGTGTCCAGCTTTCCAAGCCCCATTTTAGCATTCTGTTACAGTTACCAAACATTTTTGCAGAGGCTTTATGTGAAAGACAATATATGTGGAGCCTTAGAGCAGTGGCACCTGAGAGGTGCTGCTTTTATGGAGCATTGCGCTGCCCTTTGCCCAAAACATCGACATACCGATGTGTCTGGGAACTTCCTGCTGCGGAGACGCACGGCAGGACCTCGGGGGCATTCATGCAAGCTGGAGCAGAAACCTGAGCATGGATGATTGAGTGTAACCCTAACAGGTCCTGACAGCTGCGACAGGTGCCTTCCAAGACACCATTATTCCTTCATTCAGTTGTGTTTTGGAGACCAATCATCACTAAACATGCTACAGACTCATCTATCAGCTGGACTTTCAGAATGGAAATGTGGACTAAAACAGGCTTCATCCACAATGAGACATTCAGCTCCCTTCCTCCCCCAATACCGTTTCAGCTGAAGTGGTCATTCTGCATACCCTTTCTGTCAAGCAGACTAAAATTCTTGACAGAAATTGACATTTTAGACATACAGCAGCAGAGATATCTTTCTCCTTTCCATGATTTATTTTAGAAAGGTCACCGCTTTCAGTCCTCATTTAAATTAAACGTCTAATTCTATTTTTAAAATGTAATTTTCTTTTTGAATCTTTTGAGGATGCAACATCCAATCTGCAAAATGTTTCCCAGACAGAGATTTTTTTTTCTTCCGTTTTAGCGCTAGATGCTGCCCCTTTGAGAATGTTACTTAAATCAATTCACGAGAAACATAAGTGTACAAATTAGCATGGTGTGACATTTTAGACTGTTTAACTGTCATACGTCTCACTATCTCCCAAGACAACAAAGAATGCTAATATCTGACAGGGAGCACAAATACACTTACAGCTGAGGAATTATGAGTCTTCAGTACAATGGGAAAATTTTGAAAATGTTGAATCGGTGACTGGTTATTAACCTGATCTTTTATCTTCCTGTTGGAGCTACTTCCAAGGCTGCGGTTTTTACTCAGAAGTGGTCCATTGTATTAAATGTGCAGTTACTTATAATGAAGCTACTGAAACGATTGCAAAATCATCTTATAATTTCAGCTATTGAGGTTAGTGAAACGAATAGAATTTCACTTATTACCCACCACCAAATAAAACGTAGCCTACTGTATCTTGCAAATTAAATTAAATGTCTAGTTTGTTTCTACTTTCGCATATTAACATCATCAATAATTTACACAAAAACATCTTTGGTCTTATTTTACCTTTCTCCCTTTTTTGCTGTTACTTGCGTTTTCGATTTGCGCCGTAAATGAACCACCGAGGCGCGCCCCCGACAAATGCGCGTTCCTCAAGCAGCCAGGCGTGACTGACACACGCTCATGTGAGCGTCTCCTTCCTATTTTTTCTGTTTTCAGTTTTAATTCACAGAGATGGCTCGCAGGAGTTTTTGAGCGCACGTCCCAGCACTTAGGCTCAATGTATTTTGGCTTTCTTGTCACATAATCTGATTTGGCCGACGATCGGAAACTTTTCCCCCCCAGTAATTGTAGATTACTTAATTCAAATTCACTCACAAAAATGCCTGAGTTCATCTCGGTGGACGAGTTCATCGCCGAGACCTTGGAGGATTACAGCTCGCCGACAACCTCGTCTTTCATCACGAAAATGCCAAGTTGTAGAAATGCCGTGCATAACATCGAAGAGGTAAGGTTTGGGAGCGTGGCTTTTACGCGATCTGCTATGATTTCAACTCTTTGTCTGACAGCTCATTCAGCCATTCAGCCCAAATTTAAAAGCACCTTATGATGACAGTCCAGTGTATTCCGGTTCGCTGATGTCTACAACGATGATGTATTTTTATATGTAACAGCAGCGATCCCGCTGATAATATTTGAATAGAGGCGAGAATGCATACATTGTATCCGGATCATTTCCTTTGTTTAGGTTATTTATCTTGTGATCCCTTAATTCTGTTTGTTTTCCACCGTGTAAGTAACTCGTGCATGGCCAAAACAGTGCATTTGCCTAAATCTTGTTGCTTGCACCTCTATACACAGTTCCTACTTATGACCCAGGCGATCAATTGCAATGCGATTTCTGCTTGTTTCCCCCCTTTGTGCGCCTTTAAACCATCAATCGGCGGCTGAGGTCAATAACGAGGACGCTCGCATCCATAAACGGGGTTAGGACAGCAGCCCATGTGTATACAGTTGGATTTCATTCATTAGCATTCGGTTAAAGTGGCGTCTTATCGGCGTTAAAAAGTCAACTGTTTGCGCAGTGTCACCGAAACTATTTGCCTGTTTTGTGAACGATCCGATGAAATAATGAATTTTTGTATCGAGTGTTAATTTTCTTCCCCTTCTGTATTCAGGTAATGTTTTGGACTGTGGGAAAAGGCATCTTAGGACTGACTCGTACTAAGACGAACATTATGAAACCCCTGTATTTCTAAATAATAGTTGAATAATCCAGCTCTGCAACATCGCGCAGCTGGATTGTACGGCCGTATGATAAAATTTGGCAGCCCGTATCATTTTCCTGTAGGGTTAAAACGTTGATAATGTGGAAACGAAAATGCACTTACGGTACAGTATTACTGCTTAGTGGCAATAGGGGAGGGAAACCAATACCTTCACAAACTGTTTAAGATCGGATGTTTTCTGCAATGTTAATGTTTTTTTTCTTCTTCTATTGTTTTTTTATATCTTCAAATAGACTGTGCGATTACAACCTAATTATTCTAATTATTTCCCGATCATTTTAGAAATATTCACATTATACCTTCTCCTCCCTTTTGTGCATCATAGTGAATTGATCTTATTTATAGTTAAATATTATTATGCATTACTCAAAAGACAGACGACCGCTTTGTGGTTAAATGATGCTTTAAAATCCAGGCAAGTTCCGTTTAAAAAAATGTTGTACGAGATGGTTAGTAGGAGCCCTGTAATTTAAACATGTGTTGGTAGTGGCATAATAGGACCAGATGCAAGACAGGGAATGAAAGACACAGAACAGCATTGTGTGCAGTCTAGGCGGCGTATTACAGCAGTGTGATTACCACAACACTAGAGGACAAGGCAAGATCAATTGCAAGACAGCATTGCCTATAGCTTTTGATAAAGGGGCATGTGTAGAGGCTTGGTAGCCATAGTGATGACCTAGGCAATCAAGGGGCGTTCATTTGACATTTTAGTACATTTCCACATAACACAACTCAGTACAGTAAGCAAAATCATGTGATTTTTGTGCATTTTAATTTTTGCAGCTGATTTGAAAGTGATGCATTCATGTCTGAAAAATTTAGAAGCGCAATTTCAACTGCAGCCATACACATTTTTTTTTTAAAGCACAGTCCCTTCAGTAACTGATTTCCCTTGTTTAGCTGCTAATTTAATGTGCTTTGTTTACATATGTGTTGCATATCATTCATGAATGTACCTGCAAACACAGCCACGGTGAAGAATGTGGCAGATATCTATCTCTGCATCTCCGAGTGGACAAAAGTGTGAAATAACTGTTGATAGCCGGGCTGTGATAATAATGATAGAGAGATCGCGCTATGTTAGCTGGAAACCTCTTCCCGTTAGCTGACAAAGTGACCATTTGCAGCCTGTTTTTATACGGCCCACAAATTCGGGCTATAAGCAATTGACTATATATTTTGCACACATGGTTACTGTTTGAGTAGTTTATTTCATGTCTGTTTTTTCCCCACTGAGAATAATGATCTGTCATTATCAACAAGGTTATGGTGGCTTTGTCATGGTAGATCAAGGCTCAGTGAAGATGCTGTATCATTGTCAACAATAAACTGTGGTCCCTTTCCGTGGTAGATTAGATGTAACCATTCATCAGCCCTGAAGTTGTGTCGACTCTTTCGGAGAGTAGCTGAAATCTCAAGGGTGAGACCAGACCTGTTTTTCAGGTACTGATGTTGCCAAATTTTAATATTATTTAACCGTTTTCCAGACATGTTTCATCTTGTATGACTTACGATTTTTAGGTTCTCAAGTACCATCCATCCATCCATGTTCTAACTGCTCACCCTGATGAGTGCCATGGGGTGGGGGCTGGGTAGAATGGGGCACTCGGCGGGGTACACCCTGGATGGGATGCCAGTCCACCGTGGGCAACACGCACACACACCATACAGTTTGGAGACACCAGTTAGCCTGGTTGTCCTTACACCGAGTCAGGAAACCAGCATACCGACTGGAAACCCACATGGCACAGACAGCGTTACCCTTTACTGTTTTTATTATTTAAGTGATTCAGGTTCCTCGCTCGGGGACACAGCAGATGGCCTGCTTCTTCAGATTCTCTTTTGTCCTGCTCACATTTCGTCCAGCTCCTCAGCTGGAATGTGCCCTGATGGCCGGCCTGATGTCACTGGAACTGCAAATGGTGCAGAATGGATGGTGCTTTTGACCAGGTCACCGGTTAACTGATACGTTGTTGTCACCCTGCAGATGCAGAGTGACCTGACGCTTAGATCAGGGCTTTTTCGTAATCCAGGGACCCCCCAATGAAGATAAAGGGCGGGGGGTTCCCACCATCAGTGCGTGACTGAAGACCAGGGCAGGTGTTCTTCATCTTGTTTCAGTATTTCTCAGGATGCTTCAAGCGGATTCTCTGTTACTGCTTTATCCCCGGGGGGTCATGGAGTCCAGGCCGAAAGCCCTGATTAGAAGCATCTTCAGCCAACTGTGTGAAGTTTGTTGTGAAGACTCAGGACTCTTAAGGAATGGCACAGCCCAGCGAATGTACTTGGTTTCAGCACATTTTCACTCTGTTACCAATGGTCCTTGACAGCAGCAGGCTGTCACACATATCTATCTATCTATCTATCTATCTATCTATCTATCTATCTATCTATCTATCTATCTATCTATCTATCTATCTATCTATCTATCTATCTATCTATCTATCTATCTATCTATCTATCTATCTATCTATCTATCTATCTATCTATCTATCTATCTATCTATCTATCTATCTATCTATCTATCTATCTATCTATCTATCTATCTATCTATCTGTGTGCCTGTCTTCTTTACATAAGTGCTGACTTCTGTGCGGAAGTTGGGAAAGAGGAAGTCACTGTTTGGGGTAAGACTGTGTGTTGCGCAGGAGCTATAGTGAGCTTCTGAAAAACCGGATTATATTTTTAATAGTTCTATATTGCTAAATACAAAACAACTGTAGCACGCCATTTCAATAGCTAGTTGTTGGCTATGAAACTGAAGCATGGTAGCTAAAATGGTATCATGGGTAAGCAGATTACCAGCTGGCTGTAGATGGGAAGGCCTGCTGTTTCAGCTCTTCTTGGAAGGTCTTGTCTCTGTTTTTGCCTGGCGGGGGATTGGGGATGTCGCAGCGTTGAGGCGTCCCAGCGAGACCGTTTGAACGGCCGCGCAATTAGATTAGCGTGGGCCAGAACTAATTGATACAAATATGACTGTAGGGCCAGAATGGTCTGCTGCCTTCTGGATAAAAGCTTTTATTAATGGTACTAACCCGGTGTGATGGTCTTGTTTGCTGCAGCTGATGTTCGGTTTGCTGTTGCCTTAGAAAAATTATAAGTGCTAGCAAAATTCTAGAGTTATCCCCCCACCCCACCCCACCCCCGGCAGCATACAGTCTACATTTCAGTCAGCCCTGAGGCCTCTGCTAGTTCTTTGCTCATCACTACAATTAGGACAGGAGTGCGGAGCTTGGTGACCCAGATATAAATGAAGCTGGAAACAGCAGGAACGGTTGAGGGAGGCGACTAGGGGCAGAGGTGAGAGGAATCCACTCGCCTTTATATTAAAGGGCGCAATTTAAATCACATAATTACCTTCATTTCAGAGTGTGCCTGTCTGAAAATGCAGTGTCTCATTGTTCTGTAAGGGGGGGGGGGGGGGTTCTTCGTAAGCTGTAGAAGGGCAAATTTGGGTTGCCCTGGAAAAATATCAGCTGTGGGATGGGGCTATGCTAGCCAGGTTCCTGTTAGCTGGAGGATTTCTTGGTTGTGGAGACTGTGGGGGTCATGAGCCCCCCCTTGGGGACAGAGACCCCCCCTGGGGATCTTCATCATGCCTAATAATGTTTTTTTTTTTTTTTTTTTAAATAAAATAAAAAAAAAAAGCTTTTTCTCTACATTTTTTTTTTATTTTTGAACAGAAAGCACCAATGATAAACCAGCTTACATCTAAATAAACGGTACTTGGGCCTGTTATTATAGTTGCGATTATTGTGATTATTGTTGTTACTGTTATTATTATTAGTAATAGTAGTAGTAGTAGTAGTAGTAGTAGTCATTGTAGTGGTAGTAGTCGTCATAGTAGTAGTAGAAGTATAAATAATGTACAAGTAATAAATGCATCAAATTGCCAGATAAAATACTGGACACAATCTGTTTCAGCAGAACTGACATCTGACCAAAATAGGGAAGATGGAAATGGAGATTTCAGTGACATATAAACTTCAGGACACAAGGTCAGTCTGCCACCCTGGTGAGCCGAGTGTGCAAAATGACACAAGAGAGAAAGAAAGTCATGCCTTTGCTCAGAAACGAGGACTTTCTCCATTTCCTCCATAAGCCATAGTCGCTCTACTCGGCAGTTGCATGCTGTCTTTTGCAAAATTCTCGCAAAGATGTGCAACACTTACAGAGCTGGTGTGTGGAAGGTTCTTCTGTGTGGATGTTAACAGGGTCCTGGGCTTGTTGACATACTGTTTACTGGCCTAATTCAGTTTTGTATGCGGAATGGCAGCATGCTGGGCTGATGTGCCCTGAATTATTTCACATTCTTTTGCTGTTTGTGTGGCCTGCTTGGGCCTGTTTCTGCAAACCAAAGCATCGTGGCTGTTTGGATCGGGGGGCCGAGCGCTTGGCTAATCCCCCATCCGCCCCCACCTTCATATTGCCACAGGTTGGCAGATTTTGAAATCGCTGGTTCTTGTTAAACAGCCTTGCAAAACTAATCCTCAGCACAAAGTTGCCCAACTATAGTGAAATGTGTTTTTGTGGCCTGATGGTTTTTTTTTTGGCCTGATTATATTTCCAATAGCGTTTTATTATTATTTTATTATTATTATTTGATGCCACGTAACCATATGTGTGAAAATGCAGCCTGCTTTTATTGATTTGAACTTCAGCTTTCATCCATTCAATCATAATCCAGTACGGCATCACTGGGAGCCAGGAGCTTAGCCCTGAAAGGCCCGGGCACCGGCTGTGGGAGCTCTGGGGCAGGATGCTAGCCTTTAACAGTGTGCAGACTCGCATTTAATCACACACAGGATCATTTAGAGACCTCCCTTCTGCAGCTAATTGTATACTTTTGGATTGTGATGGGGCTGGAAACTGAAGTTGCTGGAGATGAGCCACGCAAACACACAGGGTTGGGCTGAGAACTAAGGCCTGATCCCTGGGCCAGTGAACCCACAGCGCTATGTGCTAAACCGCCGGGCCGCTTCCTGCTAATGTCGTACCACTGCTTATGTACTACCAGCAGCTCTTGGACAAAAATAAATAAGAAAGTATTTTAAAGTATTCCTCTTTTTACTGTAATCCTTCATATTGAACACTGTTGTGCCCAAATGGATTATGTGACTTTATCAGCAGTCAATTAATCTGTATATTTTTAAGCATGCTCTTTTGATAGCATCATTACAATGAAATTGCTATATTACCTTAATGTTAGCAAGCAGAATATAGAATATTATAGTAATAGTTACCATTGGAATACAGAGAACAGGAAAACGCCCAAACAAGACAATTATTGGCACAGTGTTGTGTTTTATTTTGTTGTGAGTTATGTGTCATCAGTTTCAAAATGTTTTCAATTAAATAAATATGCACACTGTATCTTGCGTATTATTTATTAGTTTGTTTGCTTGTTTTTAATAGTTTCTCAATGCCCATAGTTAGCTGATTAAGTTCAGTTGTACTATGGCACTTGAATTCTCGATTCTGATTGGTCAGAAGGGTGTCGGTTAGCAGGCAAATCACAGTGGTAAATCTCTGCATGATTATAATCTTTAAATCTAAGTCACATTACTTAACAGAAAGTATAAAAGCAAAGAAATTGTTACAACTTAGACCACAGCACTGCTTCAGGCTGAGGCCCAGTACCTGTGGTCAGTGATTAAATACCAAAATGATTTACTGATGTATTGTACCTGTACCCAGTCATACTAAGTTCTATGTAACCTGCCTAAACCGGATGATATGCAAGTGAAAATAAGTCAGCTTTTACCCGCAATGCTGGCATTCCATGCTATTCATTGAGGACCGTGGCACTGGACTGAGTGGCCAGGTTGTTTGGTTCCTCTCGTATAAATGTCCCTACATGAGACCCCCTCTCTAGTTCAGGCGGCCTTTGATACACCCTCCTGTGCACATTCTCCTGTGCACATTCTCCTGTGCATGTCCTCCTGCGTACATCAACCTGCATGCGTCCCTCTGTGCACGTCCTCCTGCATGTGTCCTCTTGCACATGTCGTCCTGCGTACGTTCTTCTGCGTACGTCCTCCTGTGTACGTCCTCCTGTGTACGTCCTGTGAGACTGGGCTGCGATCTTTGGGGTGTGATGCGGCGCTGTGCTAACCTGCCTACTTCCAGAGATAAATTAAAATTCAGTGACGTCGAAATTCCCCACTGCGAAAATGATGAATGCCAATGGTTGTCTTGGCTTGTTATCTGGGGACCCTCAGAAGGGATAATGTAAGAGTCTGTCAGGCTGCTGAGAGTGTTAGGCGTATAAGTAATAATGCCTAGCTTTTTGGTGTCAGTCCCTCATAGCGTGTCCTTCCCTTAATGTCCAGCGTGTCGTGTCTATCCGTCATAGTGGGTCTTTCTGTTAATGTCCAGTGTACTGGTGTCGTAGTGGGGATTTCTGTAAATGTCCAGTACACCGGCGTATGACGGGCTCCTATCCTCCTCACCCTGGATGACTGGAAGATGGATGCACGGGTTGTTAAACCTCAAAGAGAAGCAGTTGATCTGAGTGAAGTTAATTTCCTTGCATTGCTGAAGTGTGCTTAACTGGGTGAAATGCCAATGAAAATTTCTTTTCAGTCGGCCTGACAAATGAATGAAGCAGTTGGTGGTGGGGGGGTTGGGGGGGGGGTGTGTGCGCGAGAGGAAAAGCGCGGGCACCGTCCGATCTGATCTAGCCGTCTCATTTTAAAGGGTGGATGGGATTAAAGTCTTTACCGTTAATGGATCCATGGGCTGCCTTGATGTTGCTGTGAGTCAGATAGCTGTCATGGTGTAATTTGCTCATTTCACGTTTAATCCCTCATGGCTGAAACAAAACGTTCACAGTCAGATTAAGTAAGTACCTGTCCTGGGTTCTCCTTTCTATAATTAGGCCTATAATTCCGATGTGGTCTTTTAGGCTGCTTTGGAAACCTTGCAAATCATGTTTTGATGGAATCATCTGACAAAAAACCTTGAATTCCTATTTTATTTACAGTATTTAATGTGCCTGCTTTCAGTGTGGTAATACTAATGACTGTGTAGCCTGATCAATATGTGTGGTGACTCAGTGTTCAGTCAAATGTGTTCAGTTGATGTCAGTGGCTGTGTGGATAGCCTGGGGGCTTCGCTGCGTCTCCGGAGGCCGCTTATGCCCACTGCCCCGAGGCTCTGAGCTCACATCTCTCTCCTAGTCCTGCTTGAGTTCCCAACCTTTTGACGACCACGGACCAGTTTATGCTGTGCAAAAATTTCACAGACCGGAAGATTAAACAAGATGAACAGGGAAATACAGTCAGCAACTTGGCATGTTTGCTAACTGCAGCTGTAACCAATGTGATTTGAAGGTGCAATCGTCAGGGGTCATGAGAAAGCTTTGACTTGATAATATAATAATATAGTTCATTTTTGGAAATTGATTAGTCCTTCCCCCAGACCGGCAGATTTCTGTAGCTTGGTGGGATACTGGATCGGACCAGAGGTTGGACACCCCTGTTCTAGAACATTCCACCCCCCTACGTGAAGCACACTCCAGCCAGCCTGAGCGCTGCCTGGTTCCCTGTTTTGTTCGTGTTATCGCTCCCATTTAAGCTTTTAATGCGTCTTTCAGCAGCGAAGTAAATAAGCTGCCCCCCGCAGGCCATGTGATCGATGGGCTTTATACGCGCCCCTTCCACCCACATGTGCCCAGTGAGCGTTTTCATTACTGCATGCAAGCTTAGGACCTGCTTCACACCTTACTGTAGCTCTCTACTCTGATTAATTAACTGAGCCAATGAGAATGAGTTTTAGTGAAAAACGTTGTAAAGGATTTGTGGCGATTGTGCATAATGTGGTACTGTGGCCTCACGCCTCTGTGGCTGTGAGTATGAGTTCTGTCCCCGTCTCTGTGTTTGGAATAGACTTGTGGGTTTCCTCCAAGTCCTCCAGCTTCCTTGGGTTTTCAAAATTCAAAATTAAAAAAAAACTTTGTTTGTCCCCGAGGGGCAATTTAAAAGGCATAGAGGAGCAGCGCACACACATAACAGTTGTAACATTTGACACAACAGTTGACACACAATAACAGACATATTTTTTAGGTGAGCTTTGTCTGTCTCGGGTGTCTGATCATTCAAGACACGTCTTGGATGTTGCGCTCATATCCTTAGCTGCCAAACGCCAGTGTGTGTTGGGTCTGTACCTTGTTTGCTGTCCCGCCTTGGATCTCCATGAATAATAAGATGCTGCTGGCTGGACGAAGCACTCACCTCCAGGGCTGTCAAGTTTGAGTGTTCGGCCTTTTTATGTGTGAATCGGGCGGGCCTGTAAAACACTGGAGAATCAATCGGGTCATTAAAGAGTTTCTCTCGCTGACGTTTAGATGCCTCTGTAAGTGTTGGGCGGTACAGAGGCCTGCTACAAGTGAAAAGTGAAGCAGCAAACCGTGCTGCTTGCTCTTTGTTATGGTGGTGTGGTCATCCTGTGGTCAGGGAGCCATGTTCTTCCTCTTCTTGGCCTAAGTGGCCCGATCAGATGATCTCTGGCACGCCCTGGCCATGCCGGTTAAGGAGCCATGACTAAATGTGACTACTTTGTGTCCTGCAAGGAAGTTAGGTCAGACCTAACTCTAAACCTTAAATATAATCAATTTGTGCTAGCTACAAATTAGCTTTTAGTGGCAGTATAACAAGCTGGGCCCAAACTGTGAGTAAGGCTGTAATAATGTCCATATAATTTTCAGTGTTACATTGACATTAAATATCTAACTGCTGAGGTTTCTAGATTTCCACTCGAGGGTGTTTTCATAGTAGCACCTCTTACTCCAGTTAAAATGGACTCTGGTTTGATTTCCCCCTTGGCGTGATTCCTTTGGGCAGGTGTGAGCACAGTAATGGCACTCGGGTGTGGACCTAAAGAACCGCACCGAGACCCTTGAGAGGAGGTGGTCTCAGTCCAGCCCCAAATGAATTCTGGGGCAGTTTGTTTGTGGTCCGACCCAACTTCCAGGTGTACTCAGCGAGTTTGAGCTAAAAGGCTCCCTTAGCCAGGTGTGCTTTGTATTCTGGGATATGGCAGAGCATACAAACCGGTAGCAGTAGTAAGGCAGCGAAGGAGAAATAAACTGAAGTCTCTTAGTCAAAAAGTGAGGTACATTACCTTCTTGAAATCTGGGCAGGTGATGACATCTGTTAGCTCCTAAGAATAACTAAAAAAAATCTGAAGTTTTCAAAATGTTCAGTCAACGGCTGTTGGAGAGACGATTTGACCGGTCGACTGAACAGTGCTGTGTGAAAGTAAAAAAAAAAAGAAAAACGACTGAAGCAACAACACATAAAAATGAGAGATGTCCAGCAGCGTAGCCAGCGCACGGGACCTTCTTTCTGTATTTACATCCTTGTTCCCACCACAGACACATCTGACCAATAAGCAGAATGGACCTTCTCACGTGGTTTGTAACTCATTCTTACTTCGCTTTGATGTTTCTCTGTGTGAAAGTGACCTGAGCCGACGGGAAAATGCTGCAAACTCATCAACTGATTCAACCCAGAGAAACCAAACTATAGTTGTGAAAATGCCCAAAGTCTAAATGCATAACTTGCAAAGTGACTTTTCATGTCACACTCATGTGTGGATGTGGTCAGTGTTCAAATTCAGCTGATTAGTTATAATAATAAAAACAGCAGATTTAATTATTAATTATTATGGTAATCCAGATGTTAGTAGTTTTAAGCTGCACTGCACGAGCAGTTATTGGTGCATGAAATTTATGTTTTAATCTATTGAAATTGGTAGATCTTTCAGTTGTAACCTTCTGGAAGACTGCATTTCTTTCAGCAGCTGAGCGCCTACATGCTACCCTGCTCTTATTTCTCTGGGAAGGTTTTGGCTGCCGGTCATGAGCTCAGCAGATCAGAATGCCAGCAGGATTTCTCGTTTTTCCGGTTTGTGCCGTACGCTGCACTCTGCAGAGCTCCCCGGGTGGTGTCCCCTCACACCCCGCTTCACTACAGGCCCATGAGCCAATAGACATTCAGCATCTGGAAGGAAATATGCCTGTCCCCAACTCATAAAGGATTCCCGTTTGGGATCAAATATGGAACCAGTGATTTGCAGGGATTTCGACCAGATCCTGATATCTCCCCTAACTGGTATATCCCATAAAGCCAGTCAGAGGCCTCCTACGAACTTAGTTCATTCGGATGTTCTGGTGGTAGAACAGAGCTATTGCGGATCATCCAAGCCGCTGTGGATGGGAACCACTGCTGCAGAAGAAAGTCTTCAGTTACAGAACAGCAATTTGAGGCTTTGGGTTACAATGTAAGAGCGTCTTTAGATGAGAAGACAAAGCAGAGCAGTGTAACATGGGCAGTCTGTGGTGGTGTGTTGATGAGGTGAGAGGTTTTGCTCTCTTTCCCTTTCTCTTTTTTTTTGTGGGCGATCAGGACAGACATAGCAAGCTAAAGTCAGTCTTGGGAGAGACAATGAGCCCAACTGAAGTGTGTGAGGAAAAAAGTGAAGGAGCAGAGCTCTGGCTGACAAGCGCTGAGCAGGTGCTGATCATTGGGGTCGCCCCAGCCTTCCTGCGTGATGGATGATGCCCCCTCCACAGCCCCCCCACCCCACAACAGGAAGTGTCCCTCCATGCTGCTGGATTATGGTTTAGTTTTTGCAAAAAGCAAAAGTGCAAAAAAGTGGCAGATGGGAGGGCCTGGCATAAAGCTGGGGGGGGGGGGCTGAGTCCAGCTCATTACTGCATGTCTTCATAAACAGGATTATAGATGTTCAATATGGTGACTGAAACAAAAATACAGACATGACTGCTGTGTCCTGCCTAGGAGCAGCACAGAATTCACACTGAATTACAGGTAACATCAGTCAGCAAACATAAAAGAGGGAGATCTGAATATAATAATAATAATAATAATGTGAAATTCTAATGATTCCCAAGACAAGACAATTCACCTTTGATGTCCATCCATCCATCCATCCATCCATAACCACTTGTCCAATGCAGGGTAGTTGAGTGTCCGCAGCCTATCCCAGAAGCTACAGGGGCAAAGCAGCACATTCAATGCGATATCCATCCATTTTCAGTAACCGCTTTTCCTACTCAGGGTCACGGGGGGTCTGGAGTCTGTCCCGGAGGCTACGGGCGCAAGGCAGGGGGCAACCCAGGATGGGGCGCCAACCCATCACAGGGCACAGTCACACACCATTTACTCACACACCAGTCACTCACAGACCAGTCACTCACACACCAGTCACTCACACACCATTCACTCACACACCATTCACTCACAGACCATTCACTCACAGACCAGTCACTCACACTCATTCACTCACACACCATTCAGTCACACACGCACACCTACTGACAGTTTGGTAACTGCAATTAACCTCAGCATGATTTTGGACTGTGGGGGGAAACCGGAGTACTCAATGCAGTTAGTGAAAATCTTATTTAATTTGATTAATCTGTATGGGGGGCCCAGCTGTGACTTTGGGTAGACTGACCCCCCCTGGTGCATATAGATACTGTATAGATGGATGGTTACCTAAATATCCTTTGAGTTACAATATACTGTAGAACCCAGTTTTTCTTTATATAATTTTGATTCTGAATCACTGGTGTGGGGCGACACCTGTGCTATTACTTTTTAATTAGTATTTTGGAATTGGCTCAAATTCAATAACGAATTACAGGGTTTTCCTAAAAAATGCCACACAGCGTGAACGATAGTTTTGTCAGATAAGCCTCCATCACCTGCTTATCAGCAGTGTTCATCACGTTCCTTCAGATGTCAAGTCCTGGAATGAAAGTCATTGCTCAGCTGATTCATACGTCTCACGGTGCACTTCCATCACATCATTACTTTCTACTTTGGGTCGTAGAATTTCTAAGGCCTTATATCAATCATGGACCTCAGTCCATGACATTTCTGTGATGTTTCCTGTATGGCATAAAGAGCCTGCTGGTCTGGGGGGCCCTCATGCTTCGTGTTACCCCAGGCGGGACCCCCACCTGCCCTGCCCATGACCTTCTACCCCATCCTCCACCTCCCAAACTATACTCCCCTTTCAATGAGCATGACCCCAAACAAAGGAGCTGAAAACTTCTTCATAAAAAAACTTTTTAACTTCTCACAGAAAAGCAAGCAAGTCACTTGTCGGCTGAATCATCAGTGGTGCAAACCCAAAGAAAGGTGTATGGAAACGTGTCAACCAGCGGTGTTTAAAACAAACAAATAGATAAACAAACAAACATAAATAAATATGATATAAACAAATAAATAAATATGATAATAGTAAATAAAATTAAAGCATATGTGGTTATGGTGACTGACTGCTGTGTCTCAAGCTAAACCTTAAAATGAATCAACACCACGATAAGGTAGGCCAATAGCAG
This sequence comes from Paramormyrops kingsleyae, assembly GCF_048594095.1. Classification (NCBI taxonomy): domain Eukaryota; kingdom Metazoa; phylum Chordata; class Actinopteri; order Osteoglossiformes; family Mormyridae; genus Paramormyrops; species Paramormyrops kingsleyae. Next base: position 33,994,718 of record NC_132804.1, read on the forward strand.
GATTGGCTTCCAGGCCAAACAGCTGTATGTGCTTTTATAAATATATAAATAAATAGTAGTTATAGTAAATTATCAGCTTTGCTGTTTCAGTATTAAATAACACTGTTTCCTCCTGGGCTGTTTAGTTTAAAACCCTCCTAACCTGAACTTTACATGCTAATAAGATGTTAAGATATTAAGCCGATTCAGAACATGTCAGCAATCAGTTTAACTATAGTACTGGTAGCAGGAACGCAGTTACCTAAAATAGGTGTAGCTTGTCATTTTCACACCATGATATGAAAGCGAGTTTGTGGTTGTTTCGGGGGCCGGATATTCGGTGTCCACCTTGGCCCAGAGCTGGCGGTCAGTGAGCAGTACGTGTGCGGGCCAAGGCTGAGGCCCTCCTCTGCTGGCTCTCTCGTAGCTGCTTGCACATCCATGGGCCACGCTCAGCAATGGTAGGTGAAGCTGAGATCATCTGCTAATGGAGCCAACAGACTGTGGGTTTATAGTTTGGTGAAAAGTACTGTGAAATGGCATTTTGTCATGGTATGACCCACCCATGATCAGATAACCGCATGACCTTAGTGACCGGGATGTTTTACTTGTAATGATTCAGTCTAGATGATTACCCATATGCCTAACTGGATGCAACTTAGGGGCATCACATTCTCAAGCTACTAGGCCACACTGCTAGCTGCAGAGAGTTACAGCATGACAGGCGTCACATGGGAAACTGGAAGGCTAGCACCACAAATGGATTGCATTCGTGTTGATCTCATACAATGTAACCTTTTAAAAAAGGAAAACTGAAAAGCTGTCATGAAAAACAAAGGGCTCAATGAAGTCAGCTGTGCTGAGTGGGTCATTCTCCCCAATCTGCTTCATCAGCGGAATTTTGCTCACGGGCTAAAATAGTCTCGCGAAATAGTCTCAGTCTGCTTGTCCAGGACATCAGGAATGCCAACATGTGGTTTGGTGTTAGCACTGCCAAAGGCTAGTTTCTACTTCAGGCAATGGCTCAGTGGGTTAGGATGCCGTGCCTGTGATCAGAGCACTGGTTTAAATGCCGGGATTGGCAGAGTGATGTCACTGTTGGGCCCCTGAAACAGGCCGTTAACGTCCAGTTGATCTATGACTGGCTCATCCTGCTCGCTTAGTAAATAAATGTATGTTGCTTTGGATGAAGGTTTCTGCTAAATGAAAATGTAATGACATACATTTAAATGAACAGTATGTATTTTTATATACTTTATTGATCCCTGTGGGGAAATTCTCTTTATACCTTCCCCAACTCGCTCTCTGTAGGTGAGAGCAAGCCGGCCACGAAGAGCAGCCGCCCGTCGCAGCACTCAGGGAGCTAGAGATTAAGGGCCTTGAACAAGGACCCACTAATGTGCCACGGCGGGGCTCGAACCAACAAGCTTCTGATCACAGGCATAGAGGCTTAGCTCACTGAGCCACACCCTGCCCTCTATCCTCTCTTACATTCAATGTCTAGACTTTACTGTCGTGTCTTAATATTTCTTATTTTTTATACATACTGTATACACACACACACACACACACACACACACACACACACATGTATTCATATCTTTTTGAGGACCTAACCATAACCTTAACCATAAGTAGCCAAATAAATAGAAGACTTTTGGCAAGTTTTTTGTCAAATTTAGGTTATTCATGTGAGGATCGAAAAATGTCCCCACAAGGTGAAAGGTTAAAAAGGTTTTCATCATATTGTGGGGAAATCTGGTCCCCACATTGTAGGGCTGGGCGATATCATATCGATATTATGCGCAATAATCACCCAGGCTTCAGATGACAGGCGAAACAGGCAGTACTATATGGTACTATTTGGACGTTTGTTAATGCCCACAATATGCTAAGCAGATTAGTAGTACAGCCAAAATATTAATGGGGCATTTTATGAGAATGTTAGTAATCTGTATAAGCCCTACTACAATGTAATAATTACAAACACTCAGACACAGACACACAGGCCACTTTATTAGGTACAGCTGTTCAACTACTCGTTGAAGCAAATATCTAATCAGCCAATGATGTGTCAGCAGCACAATGTGTAAAATCATGCAGATACAGGTCAGCAGCTTCAGTTAAGCCCAGAATGGGAAAGAAAGGTGATTTAAGTGACTTTGAACCTGGCACGGCTGCTGGTGGCAGACGGGCTGGTATGAGTATTTCAGATACTGCTGATCTGCTTGGATCTTCACTCGCAACCATCTCTAGGATTTACAGAGAATGGACTGAAAAATAAATAACATCCAGTGAGTGGAAGTTCTTTGGGAAAAAATGATTTCTTGATGGCAGAGGTCAGAGAAGAATGGCCAGACTGGTGCAAGCCGATACAAAGGCAACAGTAACTGAAATAACCACTCGTTACAACCAAAGTATGCAGAAAAGCATCTCTGAACACACAACATGTCGAACCTTGAAGCAGATGGGCTGGTTTTCCCTATGCTGATATCGGCATTTCCCCCCCAAAAAAATCTGTTATCCTACTATATCGTAAGTAGGTGTACCTGACATTGACTCTCTTCTGTAATGCGCAGACTTGAGCTCCAAATCTGACATCATGGTCAAGGTATTTTTCCTTCATTCCTCTAGAATAGAAGGCAATGGAGGCACGGTCTCCATGGTTTATACAGCTGATGATGATATACATGTCCAAAAGAAAAGAAATTTGATCTCATTGTATGACCATTGCATCACAGAGTTGACATGACAGAGTTGACTTCGTATTGACTTTGGAACCCGAAACCAGGCTGTAATTAAACACTGAGGCCTCATAAATCAGTAAGTTGACTTGCTTCTCTCTGTCCTTTTATTTCCGCTTTTAAATTAGTTAAATAAGGTTCATAGCCTTCTGTGTGGTTACTGGCTTGACAGACCTTATCTATGGCCAGTCCTTGTTGAACACTTTTACCTTCCGTAGTAGTTAGCTGGTTATCTCTGATATCTCTCCTTAGAAGCTCTGTTACTTTTCAGGTATTTTTCACGTGGTTTGTGAGTCTGTGGGTTAGGAAGGTTGCTAGTTCAGTTCCCATGAGCAGCAGGCCGATTTCACCATTGGGCTGGCCCTGGAATACCAAGGAGATTTCCCACTGGCCTGCCATAGAGCAAACCTTTAAATAATCCAATGGTGAAACAAACTAGATGTTTTAGTACACAAGGTGCGTGCAGTATGGTTCTACCCAGTGCCTCTGAGTTTGTGGTTTGTTCTGCCTGTCATGGTCTCATAGTGCGATGAGACCCACATATTGATATCGTATGGATACCATTGTGTGGATAAAAAAACTACAAAGGTGGGGCTGAGAGGGAATGAAAAAAGCCTACTGTAAATGAGAGACGTCTTACAATTCAGTGTCTCCCAAAGAACACATGTTGATTTCAAAGAGCAGGAAAGACTAATTCCATGCCCTGTGCACACTTTGCCGATATGATGTGGATCAGCAGGCATGATTGTCTGAATGGTAATTTACTTTATCTATCGGCTGAACCAACATTGTTTCATACACCAGTTTGATTGTGGAAATGACAATTAAATAAAACTATGTTATAGCAGGTTTTATCTGGCTGTGAAGGGAAATAGATTTTTTGCATGGTCATGAACATATTATGATGCAAGTTCTACTGTGTCTTGGGGAAAATCAAAAATATTAAGTCGGACATATCTTTCTCAAAGCCTTTCCAAACATGGAAAAAATATTATCAAATTGACCCTCAGCTATTTGTGAAAGAAAGTCTGAAAGATGTCCTTGTTTGACAATGTTTACAAGGGATTATTACACTAACAGTTACATCAGTTCTGAAATGTTGTAACTATCCTTTGATCCAGTTCCAAGCTAGTTGTTTACAAGTAAAGCACCATACAGTTTATCAGTCTTACAGATGGTCAGTTTGGTGCTTTCTTCTGCATGTTGGCCACTGTGTCATTGTTGTGATTTAAAATTGGACGCAGATACACTGCATGCATTCCCTGAAGTCTCCAAATGCTAATGAGCACTCACTGGACACGATCAGGCCCCAAGGTTATGACGGCTGGCCGGATCTGGCAGAGAAGTGGCCGTAATGACATGTATGCAGGGGCGTCTGGCATTCTCCCTGGGAGGCCTCAGTGTCCTCTAACCAATAATAATACCTTCAAATGCAGTGAAATAAAAGTTACAGCTACAGAGAAATTGTCACAAAACACGACAATAAACAACCTTAATATACAGAAGCAAAGCAACAAAATATGGCTTTGATCTATGTTGCTATCACACTCTTCATAATATACTCTTATTACTAAGGATGCTCTATTTAAGTCTATATCAGCACATCAAAGCCTTAAAATTACAGCAAACCAGTGCTGACAATGTAAGGTGAACTACAAGCACATTTCAGAGTGTAAGGTATCTTGCACTCAGTTTTGTTAACTGGGAGGAGGTGCTTTGGTAACTACTTCCTGTTGAAGTGTCACAAATGACCCAATACCGCCTCTGTTTCCTGTTTGATTAGGGGAAAGAAGACCTTGAATGATGTATGATGAAGACAAGATAGAAAAGCATTATAAAGGTCCTTAGTATTGGTCTGGCTTTCAGTGATTGTCAATGTAGATGCATTTGTTTGAATAAATAATTCCAGCATCACAAATATCCTCATGGCAAAGATGTTTGAATGTCTTTATTTAGACTGTGTACATTCCGATCATCTGAGTAAACAGAGACGTATTACATATTTGGTCTCTTTCCTCATTCCTGATGAGGAATTGTGTTTATGTCTAGCTTATCTGCAGCCAGATATGCAGTATTGATGTTGAGTTTCCTGGTGCAACCCTACTTATGTTGTTGTGATATAATCATGCTTAATATCCTTTGTAAAAGTGCAGAATTTGGGGGGATTGCAGGCAGGTGGATTTCGTCTTTTTTTATCAGCCTTTCTTTGCTCTGCTGAAGAGAGTTTTGGCGAGATAACCCAGGCTGTGCCAGAGAGACTCCCGAGAGACACTTCCATTACGCACCTCCAGATAATCCACCAGGAGACGCCGCTGAGTTTCACCGAATCTAAGAGGCTCTGAGAATTCAGAATGGTTTTTGGTTTCCGCCATGGCAAATTTAATTCTCTGATTTTACTTCCTACTTTACAGTAGCACTATGACTGTAATTTCCTTTTTTTATAATTTAAGTCTGCATGTGCTAACAATTTTAAATATTTCCCCCAGTGGTATCCCTCCGATTATTTTTGCTTATTTACAAATTCTGAGGTTTCGTATCTGCTGTCTTGCTTGTGTCTGGACTCAACATGAGTTCCGAAATGTATCTCTAGAGGAAGTGCAAAATGCCTCTTTCATTTTTCTCTTCCGCCCTCCTTAGATGTTGCTAAATGTTCTGTGTTAGGAGAAGAAAGGACGCATCGCTTGGGAAACAGGAAGAAGTCTCCATAGAAACCAGCAATTTGATTTCTGTATTGTCAGTCAGGCAAAAGAGAACAAAGAGAAGCGATTCCAGACGGGCTGCATGCAGCTTGGGATGTGGGAGTGTTGTTACTGTGTGTTTTTGTGATTCCGCTTTAGTTTGTCTCCCCAGATAAGCGCTGTGCTCAATCAGTTTGCTGAAGCAGCTCTGCTCAGCTGCTCCACTAAATTTACTGGACAAAAAAAGTTTTAAACTACATTTACAGATAGCAGAAACCTGCTCGGAAATAGTCTGAATAAGAAGGTTGAATCTGAGTTATTTGTAATCATAATGATTATTATTATTAATCATGAGATCAATAATTAATAATTTTTTATTATTTTTAAAAATTATGGTTAAGAGTCATTGGGGTGAAAGCTGAAAATGTCCATGTATATTGGCAGCAGTTTGCTTTTGCGTTTATAACATTTATTACAACCTCAGATTATTATTCTCAAGTACTATTTGGATTACTGAGCATGTGTGATAATTTTGTTAATTTGGTTAAAGACAATACCTTATCTGTGTATTGATTTAATTGCTGATTTGTCATGAATGTGATTCAATGAAACGCCCTTGTTTGTTTATGCCTGAGATAAACAAGAAATCTCCATTTAGTGCATAATAAAGCCTCTCGTGAAGTTTAATAAACTGAAGCGTTGCAATAAGAGCCTTTGCTGCCCATTCATGTTACTTAAAAATTCTGTAGTAAATGTTATTGGCCTGAAATCACAAGGCAAAGTAATATCTATCAGGAGCAGTTATAAGGCTTATAAATTTAGATGCCAGAAGTAAACTTTTGGATGGATAATTTCTAAAGTCAGGTCCTTGGAAAATCTGAGAGTTACAGGTGCCTATGTCTTGTTGTTTTTTTAATATTCAAAGATAACTTTTTTTTTTTTCGTACCTTATGTCAATTTAATTGCGAATGTTTTAGATGATGCATTTAATTTGCAGATAACCTGCAGTGTTTTATATCCAGATGGGGCTGGAAGCTTCAGATGAAATGTCTTCCTGCCTTTGATGCTATTTCGGACTTGCAGGCTACTACCAAAGGTTTGGGACGTTTGTAGTTTTGGGCTCCAAGCAAAATTGTAAGCGCCGCATTGTCCTAAACTGACCCAGAATTTTATGATATGACACTGATCTGTTTTAGCAGGTGACAGCAAATAACAATAATCTGCATTTTCATTTCAAAAGCCCTGAAGTCCACACTGCCTGTCACGTCAGACATATTTAACATGGTGTTTATCTCTGATTGGTCAATGAACTGCCGCACCAGGAAACCTGACTGCTGGAGTGAAATTCGAGAGCCTGTAAAATGGCTCCTTCTGTTTCTGTTCTATTTTTTTCTCCTCTTCCTCAGTACCTTCATTTCCTCTCTGGTACTTCATGAATTAATTTTCTTCTATCGGCTGATGATTTAATTCACCGCCTCGCAGTCCACTGTGTCAGATGATTGTATGAAACTGATTTTAAATGATTAAATGATTCATCATTAGTGGGGGGGGGGTGTTTCTAGAGTAAGCTTTTATTGGTGACAGATGCTGCAGTTTAGAACAGCCTCCTGGTCGCTGGGTATTATAGCCCCCTCCCTATCTGTAATGCTACAGAACAGGCCCCTGGTCACTGGGTATTATAGCCCCCTCCCTATCTGTAACACTGCAGGACAGGCCCCTGGTCACTGGGTATTATAGCCCCCTCCCTATCTGTAACGCTGCAGGACAGGCCCCTGGTTGCTGGGTATTATAGCCCCCTCCCTATCTGTAACGCTGCAGGACAGGCCCCTGGTTGCTGGGTATTGCAGCCCCCACCTTGTCTGTAATGCTGCAGAACAGGCCCCTGGTCACTGGGTATTATAGCCCCCTCCCTGTCTGTAACACTGCAGGACAGGCCCCTGGTCACTGGGTATTATAGCCCCCTCCCTATCTGTAACGCTGCAGGACAGGCCCCTGGTTGCTGGGTATTGCAGCCTCCACCCTGTCTGTAATGCTGCAGAACAGGCCCCTGGTCACTGGGTATTATAGCCCCCTCCCTGTCTGTAACGCTGCAGGACAGGCCCCTGGTCGCTGGGTATTATAGCCCCCTTCCCTATCTGTAACACTGCAGAACAGGCCCCTGGTCGCTGGGTATTATAGTCCCCTCCCTGTCTGTAACGCTACAGGACAGGCCCCTGGTCGCTGGGTATTATAGCCCCCTTCCCTATCTGTAACACTGCAGAACAGGCCCCTGGTCGCTGGGTATTATAGCCCCCTCCCTGTCTGTAACGCTACAGGACAGGCCCCTGGTCACTGGGTATTATAGCCCCCTCCCTGTCTGTAACGCTGCAGGACAGGCCCCTGGTCGCTGGGTATTATAGCCCCCTTCCCTATCTGTAACACTGCAGAACAGGCCCCTGGTCGCTGGGTATTATAGTCCCCTCCCTGTCTGTAACGCTACAGGACAGGCCCCTGGTCGCTGGGTATTATAGCCCCCTTCCCTATCTGTAACACTGCAGAACAGGCCCCTGGTCGCTGGGTATTATAGCCCCCTCCCTGTCTGTAACGCTACAGGACAGGCCCCTGGTCACTGGGTATTATAGCCCCCTCCCTGTCTGTAACGCTACAGGACAGGCCCCTGGTCACTGGGTATTATAGCCCCCTCCCTGTCTGTAACGCTGCAGGACAGGCCCCTGGTCACTGGGTATTATACCCCCTCCCTGTCTGTAATGCTGCAGGACAGGCCCCTGGTCACTGGGTATTATAGCCCCCTCCCTATCTGTAACGCTGCAGGACAGGTCCCTGGTCACTGGGCATTATTGCCCCCTCCCTGTCTGTAACGCTGCAGGACAGGTCCCTGGTTGCTGGGTATTGTAGCCCCCCTCCCTATCTGTAACGCTGCAGGACAGGCCCCTGGTCGCTGGGTATTGCAGCCCCCACCCTGTCTGTAATGCTGCAGAACAGGCCCCTGGTCACTGGGTATTGCAGCCCCCTCCCTGTCTGTAACGCTGCAGGACAGGTCCCTGGTTTCTGGGTATTGTAGCCCCCCTCCCTATCTGTAACGCTGCAGGACAGGCCCCTGGTCGCTGGGTATTGCAGCCCCCACCCTGTCTGTAATGCTGCAGAACAGGCCCCTGGTCACTGGGTATTGCAGCCCCCTCCCTGTCTGTAACGCTGCAGGACAGGCCCCTGGTCGCTGGGTATTATAACCCCCTCCCTGTCTGTAACGCTGCAGGACAGACTCCTGGTCGCTGGGTATTATAGCCCCCTCCCTGTCTGTAACGCTGCAGGACAGGCCCCTGGTCGCTGGGTATTATAGCCCCCTTCCCTATCTGTAACACCGCAGAACAGGCCCCTGGTCGCTGGGTATTATAGCCCCCTCCCTATCTGTAATGCTGCAGGACAGGCCCCTGGTCGCTGGGTATTATAGCCCCCTCCCTATCTGTAATGCTGCAGGACAGGTCCCTGGTCACTGGGTATTATAGCCTCCTCCCTATCTGTAATGCTGCAGGACAGGTCCCTGGTCACTGGGTATTATAGCCCCCTCCCTATCTGTAACGCTGCAGGACAGGCCCCTGGTCACTGGGTATTATAGCCCCCTCCCTATCTGTAATGCTACAGAACAGGCCCCTGGTCGCTGGGTATTATAGCCCCCTCCCTATCTGTAACGCTGCAGGACAGGCCCCTGGTCGCTGGGTATTATAACCCCCTCCCTATCTGTAACGCTGCAGGACAGGCTCCTGGTCGCTGGGTATTATAGCCCCCTCCCTGTCTGTAACGCTGCAGGACAGGCTCCTGGTCGCTGGGTATTATAACCCCCTCCCTGTGTGTAACGCTGCAGGACAGGTCCCTGGTCGCTGGGTATTATAGCCCCCTCCCTGTCTGTAACGCTGCAGCACAGGCTCCTGGTCGCTGGGTATTATAGCCCCCTCCCTGTCTGTAACACTGCAGAACAGGCTGATGGTCGCTGGGTATTTTAAGAACATAAGAAATTTACAAACGAGAGGGGGCCATTCCGCCCATCAAGCTCGTTTGGGGAGAACTTAACTAATAGCTCAGAGCTGTTAAAATCTTATCTAGCTCTGATTTAAAGGAACCCAGGGTTTTAGCTTCCGCTACACTAGCAGGAAGACTATTCCATACTCTAACTACACGCGGTGTAAAGAAGTGCTTCCTCAAATTTGTTTTAAAATGTTCTCATGCTAATTTCCATTTATGGCCACGAGTTCTAGTATTTAAACTAATATTGAAATAGCCATTTGGCTGAACAGCATCCAGACCCATTAGAATCTTATAGACCTGGATCATGTCCCCCCTTAGTCTCCTTTGCTCGAGGCTAAACTGATTCAGCTCAGCTAACCTCTCCTCATAAGACATTCCTCTAAGACCAGGAATCATTCTCGTAGCCCTCCGTTGCACCTTTTCTAAGGCAGCAATGTCCTTCTTAAGGTATGGTGACCAAACCTGCACACAATATTCTAGGTGGGGTCTTACCAAGGAATTATATAAATGTAACATCACCTCCCGTGACTTAAACTCCACACACCTAGAGATATAACCCAACATTCTATTGGCCTTTTTTATTGCTTCCCCACACTGGCGAGAGTGGGACATGGAAGCATCAACATACACACCGAGATCTTTCTCGTAATCAGCTACCTTTATTTCAGTGGAACCCATAAAATATCTGTACTCTATATTTCTGCTCCCTGCATGGATTACCTTACATTTATCTGTGTTCAATTTCATCTGCTAAGTATCAGCCCAGTCGCTAATTAAATCCAGATCCCATTGTAGCCTCTCTGCTGCTAGATCAATATCTGCTACACCACCCACCTTGGTGTCATCTGCAAATTTAACCAGTTTACTGTATGTATTGGTGTCAATACCATTAATGTAAATTAGGAACAATAGTGGTCCTAAAATTGAACCCTGTGGTACCCCACTATGAACGCAGGCCCACTGTGACATTGTGCCTCTAATAACTACTTACTGCTTCCTGTCAGTTAAGTAGTTTTCGATCCAAGCTGCCACAGTTCCTAAAATCCCTGCAGCTTTGAGCTTTAGCAAGAGCCGTTTGTGGGGGACAACATAAAAGGCCTTCTGGAAATCTAAGTAGATCACATCGTAGGCCTTTTTGTGATCAATTTCACTTGTAGCTTCCTCAAAGAACTCAAGTAGATTCGTTAAACAGGATCTACCTCTCCTAAATCCATGTTGGCTATCCCTCAGAATGTTATTTGCCTCCAGGTAATCTAACATTTTCACTTGGATTATAGCTTCCATTATTTTTCCAGTAATGCTAGTTAAACTGATAGGCCTATAGTTTGTTGGATTACTTCTATCCCCTTTTTTGAATATGGGTGTTATATTAGCATGCTTCCAATCTTTCCGAAATTTTTGAGTTAAAGTTTGGCTAATAATATCCCTCATCTCTATAGCCCCCTCCCAATCTGTAATGCTGCAGAACAGGCTCCTGGTCGCTGGGTATTATAGCCCCCTCCCTGCCTGAAGCGCCAGTGTAAATATGGTGCTCTTTTGTGGTTCACTCTAATATCAATGTGCTGGGAGAATTGTCAGCCCTGCTTAAGCAGTGTTCATAGTCTTTACTTTATAAAGTAATCTCTTTTAAAAAAAATGTTTCTCTAAAGTTGTGGGCTTATCACTTTAGCCAGCACTGATTACTAATGATGGAACAATGCGGCAGATTAGTAAAACATGCTGCTATTTTCTGAATTGAATACTTGTTCTTTGTGTTTCCATGGACTGATATTTTCCTTTTTTTGTGATTATTTTTTGTTTGAGTGTCTCTGCGATATTGGACTTGAGTTGCCCACAGATCTGTAATACTTTCACTAAATTTTAGTGGTAGGTATGTGCAAGGGGATTACTGTAAGCATTTTGGGCAAAGCTAAGAGCACATACCTCACGAGAAGGATATAGTGTCCAAATTAATCTGGAGTGAAAAAAGTGATACTGTATTCACATATGCGTGGAGATCAGTAATTAAGCACCGCTTGTTTTCACATACTTACCTTAGATAACCCATTTTCATATGAATTTTTAGCTAACTTCAACTCCCTAGAAATGATTTTATGTGTGTTTATAAGTAAAACAATATCTAATGTGATTTGATAAGATGTCTTTGGTCAGAAATGCATTCCTTGAGTACTGTACATGAACAAACTGGGAGACCTGTCATTGCTTTAGTGTAACAGATGTTAACCAGGAAGACAGTGAGTGTTCCTCCCTGTAAACCTGTAAAAGTCTCCTCTCACCTGTCCATCTATTCCCAGGTTCTTGGTATGATTTTTAGTTTGTTTCAGATAATGCAACAAGCAAAGCTGTATAGTCACACATATAAATACATGTGTCTGGCTCTCTGGGTTTTAGTCTTTGCCCGTGTCCATAAGGCGGGCAGTTCGAATCCTCTGGGTACAGAGACATTATATCACCACTGGGCCTTTGAGCCTGGTCCTTAACCCCAAAAAGAGGGGGCTTGGAAAATGACCGACCTTGTACTCATACCCAAAGATGCACTCCCTCACCTGCGTCTCTGTGTGTCTCATATGAGAGAATCGCTGGGCTTCTACAATGGTGACTGGAGTATATAAAACCTTTAGAAACCCGAGATCAGTCCTTACAATGATGCATTTTGTATTCTTCCCCTCATTGTCTAAATAGTCAGCTAGGAATTAGCCATAAGTCATCTCTGGTAATGTCACACTTTTCATTGCTTATCTACTTATCATGCCTGCCTTTTACCTTTGCCCTAAACCACAAATACTGTAGAGCTTACTGATGTCCAGTGATGTCTTTCTTGCGACTGTACACTGACACAGACAATTCCAGTAATCCACAGCTTCAGCTTGCTGCAATTGACTATTGACAAATCACTGTCTGACTTGATATTGATGTGTGACAAGATGGAAGAGCCTGTATTTGTGTTCTATGCATTCTTTAAATTTTCACATATAAAGATTCAGCAGAGAAATGAGGGTAATATAAAGTCTTGTTCCTTTTCAGGTGAATAAGTTTTGTTCTTGTGTGATGATGTGTCCTTGAGGTTATTGCAGAGCCTGAGAGCTGCAGACTGGGGTGAGAGTGACCCTACCTCTGACTCTTTTGTCCTGATACCTCCTCACAAGTAGAGACAAGGCTGATTATTTGGTTATTTAGAATATCCATCCATCCATCCATCCATCCACTCATCCATCTTCTATAACGGGTTATGCAGTATAGTGTCCTGGGGGAGGGGCAGTAAACACATATGGGGAAATCAGACATGCAAGTTTGCCTAACTGCATGTCTTATGCATGTCTTTAGAATGTACAAACTCCAAACACGCAGACTAGGTGTGACATTCAACCTCCCCAATCCCAGAGGTTAGGAAACCCACTGAACCACCACTATTTAAACTGTGATGTATTTATCTAATGAAGTAAAATCCATCCTTTTTCCCCACACACAATTTTGTTTAAAATCATCTTATCTTGTATTGGGTGTTTTGTGTTCTAAGGGATACAGTGGGTATAGAAAAAAACGTTATTTAACTCCTGAAAATCATTACAATTGATCACATGTGGGGGCAAATTTCCTTGGTGTGCAATCCAGAAGGTGATTGGCTGCCGCATGATTGAGTTTAGAAGTGCTGTTGTTGCGTGGGGTGGTGCAGTGGTTAGCACTTTGGCCTCACACCTCTGGAACCAGGGTTCAAGTCTTCAGTAGGGCTCCATGTGTGTGGAGTTTGCATGCTTCCCCCATGTCATTGTGGGGTTTCCCCCTCTCACAGGTAGTTGGAGTTATCAAATTGCCCATAGGTGCAAATGGTGTGTGACTGCGCCCAGAGTTGGGTTGGCGTCCCACCCTTGTGCCCATAGCTCTGGATGGGCTCTGGAGCCCCCTGCATATGACAAGCAGATACAGAAGATGTGCAGCCTGCTGGGTGCAGCCAGTGGCTGCTACTCTGCTCTTATCTCCTTCCGATTCCGAGGCCAAAGGACCATAAGGAGTCGTGTGTATTTTTAAGTCAATGTCTGCGCTGACAGATAAGCTCCTTATTCTCAGCATCGCTCTGATATTCTGTCACAAAACCCGAAGGAAGGAAGCAGCAAGAGCACAAGACGATAAGTTGCTTTGAAACTATGAAGCTTGGATGGTTTGAGTTTGGAGTGATGTTCTTTATTGTTGTGAGATGACATGTACTGGGGGCCGCCGCACTGTCACATTCCATGAAATGCCTGTGAATCCTACACCCCTCCGACTTGCAACTCATCCCAGAACCGAATTCCGTCTCCAGGTGGAAACATCCCTGTGGAAACATCCCTGTGGAAACATCCACAGTTATTAGTTATTTCCATGTATATTTTGTCTGCTCAGACCTTTACTTGGCAAGATCTATTTTGCATAAAGCAATGATTAAAAAGCCCAGGAGTACTTGCTGCATGTATCCTGGCCCAAGGAGGGTTGGGGGGTTGCCACACCCTAATGACATGGGGCCAGCCGTGTGCCCATACTGCCAACTCTGTTGTCTGTTTGATCTGATATTATAATCATTGCGATACAGTCACATGACCCTTCACCACGTGCAGATTCATTTCATTTCCACCAGTCCATCTTGGTGTTTTGTCAGTCACCAGGCTCTGTCGTATGTGACTGAAGGGAATTTTATTGTATGTTCTCTGAAGTCACCTATAACCTATGAATTAAAAAAAATAGTATCTTTGTGACAAAACCCTCTGTCTCCTCTGTGAGATGCATTAAAGGGCTGTACAGTATTACGATTATCTTTAATATTGCATTGAATTTCTCCATTAAAACATGTGAAATACAATTTGTGCAGAGATTATAATGGTTTCTGGTCTGCTAAGTCTGCCGTTTAAATGTTCTTTGTTTTACCAGTTGTATCTGATGTGTGCATTTGCTTAATAATTTTCCTTCCAGTGTAAGTGTGTCATTAGTAAAATGTTTTGCTGCAAATGCTGATGTGGATCACAGAGGGCTGGTACAGATCCTCCAGAGAGCTCACTGTGCCATCAGGGCATCCCCCAGGGGGCTCACTGTGCCATCAGGGCATCCTCCAGGGGGCTCACTGTGCCATCAGGGCATCCTCCAGAGGGCTCACTATGCCATCAGGGCATCCTCCAGAGAGCTCACTGTGCCATCAGGGCATCCTCCAGAGAGCTCACTGTGCCATCAGGGCATCCTCCAGAGAGCTCACTGTGCCATCAGGGCATCCTCCAGAGGGCTCACTGTGCCATCAGGGCATCCTCTAGAGAGCTCACTGTTCCATCAGGCATCCTCCAGAGGGCTCACTGTGCCATCAGGGCATCCTCCAGGGGGCTCACTGTGCCATCAGGGCATCCTCCAGAGGGCTCACTGTGCCATCAGGCATCCTCCAGGGGGCTCACTGTGCCATCAGGCATCCTCCAGGGGGCTCACTGTGCCATCAGGCATCCTCCAGGGGGCTCACTGTGCCATCAGGGCATCCCCCAGGGGGCTCACTGTGCCATCAGGCATCCTCCAGAGGGCTCACTGTGCCATCAGGGCATCCTCCAGGGGGCTCACTATGCCATCAGGGCATCCTCCAGTGGGCTCACTGTGCCATCAGGGCATCCTCTAGAGAGCTCACTGTTCCATCAGGCATCCTCCAGAGGGCTCACTGTGCCATCAGGGCATCCTCTAGAGAGCTCACTGTTCCATCAGGCATCCTCCAGAGGGCTCACTGTGCCATCAGGGCATCCTCCAGGGGGCTCACTGTGCCATCAGGGCATCCTCTAGAGAGCTCACTGTTCCATCAGGCATCCTCCAGTGGGCTCACTGTGCCATCAGGGCATCCTCTAGAGAGCTCACTGTTCCATCAGGCATCCCCCAGAGGGCTCACTGTGCCATCAGGGCATCCTCCAGGGGGCTCACTGTGCCATCAGGGCATCCTCCAGAGGGCTCACTGTTCCATCAGGCATCCTCCAGAGGGCTCACTGTGCCATCAGGGCATCCTCCAGGGGGCTCACTGTGCCATCAGGGCATCCTCCAGTGTGCTCACTGTGCCATCAGGCATCCTCCAGAGGGCTCACTGTGCCATCAGGCATCCTCCAGGGGGCTCACTGTGCCATCAGGCATCCTCCAGGGGGCTCACTGTGCCATCAGGCATCCTCCAGGGGGCTCACTGTGCCATCAGGGCATCCCCCAGGGGGCTCACTGTGCCATCAGGCATCCTCCAGAGGGCTCACTGTGTCATCAGGGCATCCTCCAGGGGGCTCACTATGCCATCAGGGCATCCTCCAGTGGGCTCACTGTGCCATCAGGGCATCCTCTAGAGAGCTCACTGTTCCATCAGGCATCCTCCAGAGGGCTCACTGTGCCATCAGGGCATCCTCCAGGGGGCTCACTGTGCCATCAGGCATCCTCCAGGGGGCTCACTGTGCCATCAGGCATCCTCCAGGGGGCTCACTGTGCCATCAGGGCATCCCCCAGGGGGCTCACTGTGCCATCAGGCATCCTCCAGAGGGCTCACTGTGCCATCAGGGCATCCTCCAGGGGGCTCACTGTGCCATCAGGGCATCCTCCAGTGGGCTCACTGTGCCATCAGGGCATCCTCTAGAGAGCTCACTGTTCCATCAGGCATCCTCCAGAGGGCTCACTGTGCCATCAGGGCATCCTCCAGGGGGCTCACTGTGCCATCAGGGCATCCTCCAGAGGGCTCACTGTGCCATCAGGGCATCCCCCAGGGGGCTCACTGTGCCATCAGGCATCCTCCAGGGGGCTCACTGTGCCATCAGGGCATCCCCCAGGGGGCTCACTGTGCCATCAGGGCATCCTCTAGAGAGCTCACTGTGCCATCAGGGCATCCTCCAGGGGGCTCACTGTGCCATCAGGGCATCCCCCAGGGGGCTCACTGTGCCATCAGGGCATCCCCCAGGGGGCTCACTGTGCCATCAGGGCATCCTCTAGAGAGCTCACTGTGCCATCAGGGCATCCTCCAGGGGGCTCACTGTGCCATCAGGGCATCCTCCAGGGGGCTCACTGTGCCATCAGGGCATCCTCCAGGGGGCTCACTGTGCCATCTAGGCATCCTCCAGAGAGCTCACTGTGCCATCTGGGCATCCTACTATTATAATTAGAGACAAAGCTGGTTATTTGGTTATTTAGAATATCCATCCATCCATACATTAGGATGCAACATAACAAAATGTGACAGAAGCGAAAGGGACTGAATACTTTCTACAAGCACCTTAAGAGCTGCTCACTCTCCTCAAAACACTTCTGTTCATGCCTCTGTCCCCCTCGTATCCTCCCTGGGGTCTTCTCACGGCAGCCTTTACTGACGTAGCTATGGCAGTGCTTCCTGCTATGTAAAAACGGTGTACAGACATCCTCAGATGAAGAAGCGCTGCAGTCCTCCTTGCCGTTGCCCGCTGCTCGCATTGCGCCCCCTGTGTTGATCTTCCTGAGCGGTGCGACATGGATTTATTAGAACGTGCTTTTCTGGCACCATGCCAGCTCTGTGCGCTGTTTGTGCTCCTGTGGACACGTGCAAAATGGATTATTATCCATGAAAGACAGAGAATTTCATGGACCTTCTGGCTCTCGATGACAGTGGCCACTGCTAAGGGAGTCAGAAGATGCCAGTATGGAGAGACCCTGACGACATTTATAACTTAAATACTGTCTAGTGCAGGGATCTCCAACTCCGGTCCTGGAGAGCTACTATCCAGTAGGTTTTCTATCCTACTTGGCTTCTGATGAGTCACACCTGCTCCTGGTATTTACCTGAGAACAGGTGTGGCTCATCAGTAGCCGGGTAGGATAGAAAACCTACTGGACGGTAGCTCTTCAGGACCGGAGTTGGAGACCCCTGGTCTAGTGTGATGCATAAATGAAAGGTCCCCCTCCATTAGCAACTGGAATAAATGGAGTGTTTAACAAAATTTAGTTGTATTCTGACATTGATGTGTTTTACAAAGGTTACTGCTGCCTTTTGGATTGCAGCATAGGACGGGATGTCTGATTAGTGTGCTTTTAAGCAGCTTTGCAAAGGAAATTACTAATATAATCTAAATGGTGTATTAAACTGTGAAATGGTCGCATGCATGTGAATGAGCTTAGCCCTAGAACTGGATTGCAAATAGATCTTCTAGTATCATGTGATTTCTGCATAGCAGTATAGTCTGTTCCCTTGTTTAGCTTTCTGATGCCATCAGTTCTTCTGTTTTAACCACCATTTACTGTACAACCGACCTGCTCTCTGGGTCTTTGACTTATGTTTGTGTTGTAAAGCTTAATTTGATCCTCAACACAAGCACTGTGTGAACTCTGCAATAAGTAACAGTGTCCCCCAAAAGGCCCCTTTCAATCACATTCGAAAACAAAGGTTTTATTTGTTAGTGTTAATTTTCTACTTGTGTTTCCCACTAATAGTTTGCTGGGTGACCTCAGACGACCAGAATGCACACTGAGTAGCTGCTAGTAAAAGGATGTGTCCATTTCCCTTCTCTTTTTAAAGGCTTATTGCTGCCTCTTCCTGTCTTCCTGTATCTGCTCTTCCATCTATGGAAGTAACTGAAAGGGCCAAAGACTTCATTAACCATATAAGGTTCCCTGCCCTGTATTCTGATTGGCACATTTCCATGTGACAAAACATTCACTTCCCGTCAATTAATTTAGCTTTTTTGTTTTTTCTTTCTTTTTAAATTAGTCTCCTCTCTTTAGACCTAAGCATGGCCTAAGATAACAATCACAAGCGTAATTCACCATTGTGATTGTGTCCTTTTCAAAACATGTTATTCTTTTCTTACTTATTTGTGATCATAAAAAGCCTAACACATCACAGCTTTTAAGATTGGAAGCAGTAGCGCCTAAGGCCTGTTAGTCTGTATAATGCTTTTCATTGGTCACATACCCAGTACAATTGTTGTTCTGAGTAGCTGTGAGGTGTCTGATGGTGACTTTGCCCAACAAAACCTTCTGCTGTTTACCAGCACCAGCTAAGGCTGTGAATTCATACCAAAGAGCTGTATGATTACATCTGTAGTCAGGTTGATCTGTGCAGCTGTCCAGTGGAGACCTTGTGTAGATATAATGGACTAATAAGCTACGCTTTGCCTGTTAATCATTGATATTTTCCTGTAAGCATCTAGGACTAAATCATAATTTATGCTGTACCATTTCTTGTTGTTTGAATCTGATCTGCACGTCTGTGTTGACTTGCTCCCATTGCCTTTTAACATCTTTCCTTTTATTTGTCCATGTTCAGGGATGGTTTTTATCTGACTCACTAAATCCTGCCCCTAATTTTCATGTGTACCTTCAGAATAGTCAGTATTGTCTGGAAGTAGGAGGTACCAGAGGTACGGTGATGCTGTGGACGCCTTTGTGCGGCCATCATCCCTCAGAAGATCGGCATGGTCTTTTATGAAATACAACCAGTATCTGTAATACATTCTGCAAAAAAGCATTATGAAGAACATTTAACATCTGGTCAGTACTGAGTATTGTGTTTGAGGAAAGGCTGCTAGAAAATGTTACGTTTTCTTCACATATACACTCACCTAAAGGATTATTAGGAACACCTGTTCAATTTCTCATTAATGCAATTATCTAATCAACCAATCACATGGCAGTTGCTTCAATGCATTTAGGGGTGTGGTCCTGGTCAAGACAATCTCCTGAACTCCAAACTGAATGTCAGAATGGGAAATAAAGGTGATTTAAGCAATTTTGAGCGTGGCATGGTTGTTGGTGCCAGACGGGCCGGTCTGAGTATTTCACAATCTGCTCAGTTACTGGGATTTTCATGCACAACCATTTCTAGGGTTTACAAAGAATGGTGTTCAAAGGGAAAAACATGCAGTATGCGGCAGTCCTGTGGGCGAAAATGCCTTGTTGATGCTAGAGGTCAGAGGAGAATGGGTCGACTGAGTCAAGCTGATAGAAGAGCAACTTTGACTGAAATAACCACTCGTTACAACCGAGGTATGCAGCAAAGCATTTGTGAAGCCACAACACACACAACCTTGAGGCGGATGGGCTACAACAGCAGAAGACCCCACCGGGTACCACTCATCTCCACTACAAATAGGAAAAAGAGGCTACAATTTGCACGAGCTCACCAAAATTGGACAGTTGAAGACTGGAAAAATGTTGCCTGGTCTGATGAGTCTCGATTTCTGTTGAGACATTCAAATGGTAGAGTCAGAATTTGGCGTAAACAGAATGAGAACATGGATCCATCATGCCTTGTTACCACTGTGCAGGCTGGTGGTGGTGGTGTAATGGTGTGGGGGATGTTTTCTTGGCACACTTTAGGCCCCTTAGTGCCAATTGGGCATCGTTTAAATGCCACGGCCTACCTGAGCATTGTTTCTGACCATGTCCATCCCTTTATGACCACCATGTACCCATCCTCTGATGGCTACTTCCAGCAGGATAATGCACCATGTCACAAAGCTCGAATCATTTCAAATTGGTTTCTTGAACATGACAATGAGTTCACTGTACTAAAATGGCCCCCACAGTCACCAGATCTCAACCCAATGGAGCATCTTTGGGATGTGGTGGAACGGGAGCTTCGTGCCCTGGATGTGCATCCCACAAATCTCCATCAACTGCAAGATGCTATCCTATCAATATGGGCCAACATTTCTAAAGAATGCTTTCAGCACCTTGTTGAATCAATGCCACGTAGAATTAAGGCAGTTCTGAAGGCGAAAGGGGGTCAAACACCGTATTAGTATGGTGTTCCTAATAATCCTTTAGGTGAGTGTATACTGCCTTGGCCAATGGAGAGTTATTTCCTATGGGGGCAAAATCTGAGCCTCACCATGTCAGCAGGGGCCATTTCTGATGATTATTTTCATGATCCAAGAAAGCTACAATAATAGACTTGTTTGATTTTAATTTTTCAAAATACATGCAGAAATCAACAGAACCTGTACATTTTTCATGCGTAAGTTGTGTATTTTAAGTTATTTAAAAAAAGATTTGTGGGCGAATTCACCTTCATAGACTTGATTATTATATCCCTGTTTCTATATGATTATGTTCTATGTTATTATTGTTCTGATGATCTTGTGGGTCAGTAACAATGGCTCAGCTTCTGTCCTGGTCTGCTTTAGACAGAGGGAGAGTCACCATCCCTATTTGCCGTGGCTACTTGAAAGTTCCTCCGAATATGGGATCGTATACAAAGTGAATTAAGGAAATAATAAAAATGCACACCACAAAAGGAAAATTACAACTGAGACTACAGAAACACCATTTCAATTTAGAGGAACTAGATTATGAATCATGATTTGGGGGAGGGGGAGGGCGTCACATGTTTTAACGGATATTGCCCACCTCTGTCACAGGCGCTGGACAGCGACAGGACAATCTTGCAGAAGATGAAGAAAGCTGCCAAAGCGAAGCACGTTTCTGGTCAAGGTGATGATCCTTCTTGCTATAGCACCTGCAAACCTGTCGAGTCTTTGTACACATAAAGAGTAGCATGGGAAAGAGAAGCTCCCCCTATAGGCACCACATGGCATATTTCATATACGCTACGTTCTTCAAAGCAAGCTACTCTTCCACAATTTTGTGTTAATTGGTTGTTTTTTTCCCCCTTAATTTCTTCCTATACCTAATAAGTCAAATACGTAGATGCAATTAATTGCTTGGACTGATGCTGACAATGAATGATATAGAGACAATGTACCCAACAACCCCCCCCCCCAAACACCCAGACCACATCTCGCATCTGGAGCTGTATATCAACGCTGTGGAGAAGCTGGCAGTGAACTTCTGCACCAACGGGGAGCAGGAGCTGTCATCCGCCTTCAATAAGTTTGCAGACTTTTCCAAAGAGCTGCTGGTGCCCATGAAAAACCTGGTGAGGATCTGGGGGGGGGGGGGGTTCTGTGTATTGGGCTGAGATTTTATTTCTTTTATTTGCTCCAAATTGCTGGTGCCCGTTCGTGAGGCTTAGTGAAGCAGTTGAGAAAACCATTTTAATTTCTATAGATGTGTTTCTCAGTTATTACTGTACAGACACCAAGTTACGGTTAAGAATTGGACACTGCAGCTACAAATATCAGTGATTTTTTTTTCCAATACAGATTGTCACCTTTGCTCAGACGTCCTGAACATTTTGGAGTAATTTATGGCGTACTTGCTCACTATGCTTATATGCTTATTATGTGTGACATCACTCTAAAATAAATTGGCTTGAGTCTACTGCTGTCAGATCGTTCCTCGTTATTTGTGCTTTTAATGGACCCATTCATACGAAATATCCTGCCGAAGGTCATTTGCCAAGATGTTCAGACACTTTATTGCTTGTCAAAGAGGAATTTGTGTGTGAACGCACTGAGGCTGATGTTGCCCCCACAGCTGAAGAGTATGCTGCACAACGTCAACTTCTTCTTGGATTCGCTCGTCAAAGGCGACCTGAAGGAGGTCAAGGGTGTAAGTTCAAAAGTCAGGCGGCAAGAAGCTCTTTTGTTGGAAAAAGTTACCTGGAATCTTCTAAGCCAAAGTTTGAAGTGCCTTGTACTACTAGCAATCTTCTACATTTGATTTATTTAGTGACATATAGATATAATTTTGTCTTGTGTCTTGATATGTAGCAGTGTGTTAAGTAGTACCACACTGAGACCATTTCTTTAGATCTGTCAGAATTTGGTAACCGTCAAAAATGGACATTTCTGCTGACAGCCACATGGTGGCGTCCCCAGCAGTGTGCATACGCTGTGCAGTGACCATGTGTCTCCTCTCCTGTGCAGGACCTGAAAAAGCCCTTCGACAGAGCATGGAGGGATTATGAAAATAAGTTGTAAGTGAGGCCATGCAGATACCTGACACGGTGCATGAACCACTCCTTGGTTTTTATCGGGATTTTTACTGGGAAAAAATTACTTTTTTCCACTGTTTTAAAGAAAGTATCTATCCCATACAATGGTAGTTGTGGTATTTGCTCAGAAAATATACAGTGGATTATTAATGACTAGAGAGGTATGTCTGCAAACATCTTTAACAGGAAAGAAAACAGGCCACGTCCCCTCCCACTGCAGGAGCAGACCCTCACTGGCTAATCACTGGCATGTCTTGAAAACCAATTTGCCTGTATGCGTTTTTCCGTATAGCGTAGGCATGTGTGATGGGGGGGGGGGGGGTCTGTGGTCTGTGAAACTTTCATGTGGACAGTGTATGTAACGTGATGCCTGAACACGCCTGCATCTGTCTGTCAATAAATACACGCCCCAGGACACCGCAGGCTTCAGCAGAGTTTACTCATTTGTTCCCAAGTCATGTATACAGTGTCCTACTTATACATCTGGTTTCCACATTCTGACTCGGGTCGGTTTCTTTCCACAGAGAAAAGCGTGTTGTATGAAAGTAAACTTGTTCTGAAACAGATGTTGCTGCAAATATGTCCGGGGGGATCTACATACTTTCATTGTGCCATTGTTTGTCCTGCGTTATTGTACAGGCCTTAATAATTATAAACACATACTTCACCTCTGGCCAAAGGTACTAAACTTATAATACTACCTGAGAATCACCCTGATGACTCACACAGCTCAAAGGCATGCTGTTAGGCTAAATGATATCTCTGAATTCCCCCTAGTGTGTGTGTGTGTGTGTGTGTTAATAGGCTGTATAGAAAACAGCGTACCTCAGTGTATATGACTGCTGAGTAGCATAGAAAATCAGTGTGACACATTGCAAGATAACACCTAAGAGTATAATTTGACCATTCACTTCACCATTCCAGTTGTGCTGGTTGGTAAACGCTTCCAAAATGCACAGTTCCTGCTCCCTGGCTCTACTGTCAGGTCCTTACAGCTGAGATGTTTTGATGTCCACGTTTAGGTCTTACTCATTTGTTTCAGGGTTGTGCTCTGGCTGCGAATCTCGGGCTGGTTAAAACACTGAGATTTCCTCATCATGTTCCAGCACCAAGATCGAGAAGGAGAAGCGGGAGCTGGCGCGGCAGTACGGCATGGTGCGTACCGAGGTCAGCGGCGGCGAGATTGCCGAGGATCTGGAGAAGGAGCGCCGCATGTTTCAGCTGCAGATGTGTGAGGTGACTAAGGGGCGGGGCTTCCCACCACTGGCCAGCCAATCAGATATGAGGCATGCTATCCCTGCTAGGCGTGTGCATGTGAGCATGTAGCTATTCCTGTTCTCCAGCTACATTACTAAATATTAATGTGCTGCTGCAGAAACGTCAGTATAAATCAAATAGTGTAAACCATGTATTTGTAAAAGATGTGTGACACGTTTATTTGTATATTTAGAATAGAATTTACTTTAAAGTAATTAGGTGAACGCACTACACGTTGTAAATGTTTGAATGCAGTCACGAGGAATGTAAAGAATCACTGTGTCATTGTCGCACAGCTATGAGACGCACTAAGTTTTCATTTCCAGTGCTGTGGGTGACAGCCTGCTGTGGCTGGATGTTCCCTGTCTGGCAAGAATGCCTGTGTGTCATGTGACCGTCAACACTGCCCCCTCCCGCCCCCTCCCGCCCCCTGTCTCTCCATAGTACCTTATCAAAGTGAACGAGATCAAGACCAAGAAAGGCGTCGATCTGCTACAGAATCTCATCAAGCACTACCACTCGCAGTGCAAGTGAGTCGCAGCTCGCCGGCTGCTTAATTACCCTCGTTCACTGCTCTCTTCCAGGCGGCCCTGATGCCTAGCAGTGAATATTATGTATTTGCACAGTTGCTTGATTTTGCTGAAGCACTCATGCTGAAGTGCCTCTCAAGGGTCTAACAGCATCACCCTTGTGGGGATTTAAACAACCACCTATTGAATAGAAAGCCTATTTTCACCACTATGGCACCTTCAGCCAAGTTAAGCCATTCCTTCCATGTTACCAGGTCATGTTTCAACCTTGGGAGAGGTGGAGATGAAAACAAATTGTTTTAAATATATGTAAACATCTTTTTGACACACTGTGTCTCACATAACACACAAGAAGGATAATCATGAGCGCTTTTATCTTATTTGCTTATTAATGCCTGTTGGAATTAAGTTGTAGCTGTAGGCAATTAAATACATTGAGAAGTATTTGCACAACTGTGTCTGTTCTATTCATGAAATGACGCTTTATTTTCCATTTGTACAGGTTGTATAGGAATGACATAGTTTTCACGTATTCCATCATACTCTATTATGAGACAGATACATACATGCAAAAGCAAAGCCTGGGGTCAGTCATTAATTTGGTACCCCTGGACTGTCTTTTAGGGTTAAGGGCCTTGCTCAAAGACCTCACAGCTTTGATTATTCTGTCAAGCATGGGATTTGAATCAGTGACCTTCTGATCCTATGCACAGAGACCTATCCCACTGAGCCACCCATACCTGAACACAGCAGGAACTGTGCTCTGATGCAGGGAGGTGCACTGCCTGTATAGTGAGGAGGTACATTGATGTGAGGAGGTGCACTGCTTATATAGTGGGGAGGTACACTGATGTGAGGAGATGCACTGCTTATATAGTAGGAGGTACACTGATGTGAGGAGGTGCACTGATGTGAGGAGATGCACTGCCTGTATAGTGGTGGGTACGTTGATGTGAGGAGATGCACTGCCTGCTGATGTGAGGAGGTGCACTGCCTGTAAAGTGGGGGAGGTGCACTGATGTGAGGAGGTGCACTGCCTGTAAAGTGGGGAGGTGCACTGATGTGAGGAGGTGCACTTTCTGTAAAGTGGGGAGGTGCACTGATGTGAGGAGGTGCACTGCCTGTATAGTGGTAGGTACGCTGATGTGAGGAGAAGCACTGCCTGCTGATGTGAGGAGGTGCATTGCCTGTAAAGTGGGGAGGTGCACTGATGTGAGAAGGTACACTGATGTGAGGAGGTGCACTGATGTGAGGAGGTGAACTGCCTGTAAAGTGGGGAGGTGCACTGATGTGAGGGAGGGTAAGGCAGAAATGCAGCATCTAGCCCCTGCTATTCAGGGCCAAATTCAAGATTTATTACTCCATTATTAAGACTCATTAATCTCATACTTTGTGAAATGCCTGGAAAAAATGCTGTTTTACCTACCTGTGACCTACTGGCTGTGTGCCCTCTGTGGTTAGCCTGGTGGGGGCTGTTATGTTAATCGGGGGCTGTTATGTTTAAAGGTGTTAAATCCATCTTCATCCTCAGCTTCTTTCAAGAGTGCCTGGTGACCACAGAGAAACTCAAGCGGCACATCGAGGACCTCACCGGAAAGCTGAACCACGTGAGTGCCGTCCACAGCACGCCACCGAGGGCCGCCCAATCGCAGCATGCAATGCTGGGGAAGCCAGAGAGGGAGGGGTGCTGAGACATGTGCCCCCATTCCTGTGTAGGGCTGTTATCCTAAAGGGGCTCTCTGCAAAACTATCAGAAGATTTAGATTAAAGTAGCCGGAGACTCTTTTATAGACACAGTACTGTAAGTGAATCCTCTGTTAGGGGTGGGGGGGGAGGGGGATTAAAAATAACGTACAAGTAAAAATATTCCCATGATGCTGCGAATGTCCAGCCTCCCTGCAGAATCATTAGCGTCTTAACTGCTCTGACTTGCTGGCCTGCAGTGTGGGTTCCAGGTTAAATGCTGCGGGTCAGTTAAGCCGACCTTGGAAAGGGCTGCTGGATAATAGCTGCTATACTCCCACAGCTGCCCCTCTGTCTGGCCTGGACTGACCACAGCTGCATCTCAAAATTCAGGGTGCATTCATCCTGTTACTGTGGTAACAGGGGCAACGAAAAGGTCATTCATCAAGTGAAAAAGGATTCCCTGTTGAGGAATACTGCCCAAAACAGCATCTTATGTAGTATTCAGTGTTTACAATATGATTTGTGCACTACTCCTCTGTCGCAGAGATACATGCCCATTAATCATCGTATAAAAAAGAAAATTAAAGCACAAAGATCAGGAACCAGATGTGCCTACGAGAGCTGTCAGATATTGCTTTGCCTGTTATTATTTTATCATACAAATTGAGAGCTCTGTTGCTTTTTCTAAGTGTTTCACACAGTTAAGTGACAGCAAGAGTGTGTCGTGGCATTGGGCCTGGGTCTCTCGCTAGGCCTGAGGAATCACAGCGATAATGGCGGCTTGCGGGGGGGGGGGGTGGAGGAGTGTGTCATTAAGTGTTCTGGCTGCCCCTGTGCAGATCAAACACACCCAGGACGAGGAGAAGAGGCGTTTGTGCTCCCTGAGAGAGCAGCTGCGGCCCATCGTGCAGCCCGAGCTGAAGGAGGTAAGGCCCGGCTCGGGTCTTCTGGGATTTCGGGGTTAAGCGGCACACCAGAGGGCGGCTGGGGGGCTTCGGCAGTAAGATAATGATGTAGTTACACAGCCGCAAGGTGGAGAGGTGGGCACCAGCTGGAACACGTTCAGGGGCTTTTGAGGCCGGTCTTGGATGTCAGTGCTGACCAACCTCCAGTTTTCTTATGCATTTTATTATCTGATTCATGTGCATTATGAGCCTTTGCCTAATAACGCTTGTGTTTTTTATTGCAAACACTGCAGTCCAGAAGAGTAAGTTACATTTGTATTTGATGTGTGTTCTAATATTGGTGCCGAATTCTGTGACACGTTCAGCTTGTTTTTCTGTCAAAGCACGTCTTTGGGTCTGTGTTCTGTGCTGCTGTTGAAACTGTCTGGCTGTCAACATTCATAGCTTGGTTTATTTGTGGATTTTTTTTCCTCATTCATTTCTGGCAAGAGTGTAAAATATTTTTATTACATCATTTTGATGAATGCAGTGCATTCTGCTTCTTTGTCTGCTTTATAACATCCATTTGTCAGCAGTTTCCCAATCCGCTAAGCACTCAGCACCCCTTTTCTCCTGTTTGTACCCATTCATCTTTTTGTTTAAGCATGTGTGTGCTTAGACATGCTTTAAAATCTCCAAAAAATTGCATCTCTGTCTACTGCCAATGTTTCTAGCTGCCCCATCTCCTGGCCAGTACATTATGGTTCGTTTGCTGGGCAGAGTAATTCGGTTTGGCCTTTCAGATATAGGAAGTGACATGTGTTTCTGCTTGTTTGGTGCAGGACTCTCTCAGTAAACAGTCAGTCTACAGCATGCATCAGCTTCAGGGCAACAAGCAGTATGGAACAGAGAAGTCTGGCTACCTTTACAAGAAGAGTGATGGGTAATGACCCCCATAATCTCCTTATTTTTTATGTATTTAGAGTTGCAGCTACTTAACTTGATAGTAAAATACCCGAAATAGGCCTACTTATCAACAGTACACTTACATTAATAGCATGGAATTAAGGGATGCTGTATTTGCCATGCTATACAAAATTAACATTAATACATTAATTAAAAATAAAGAAAAAGGGGCAAAATTAGCAATCTGCTAATTGAAGAGCGAATTCCCAGTACCTAGTCCACGTTTTTGTTCTTTTGTGATGAGAATGCCAATGACTTAAAAACCTAAAGTCAGACTTCCTCATCATCTGTTACAATTTTGGGAACCAAAACTCAGTCAGTTATCATGTAATCCATCAAGAACTTTTGTTGAATTATCAAAACTCATTAAGTCCACAGACATTTTCCCGAAAACTCAGTGAGTTTCGGAAATTTGCTCTTCAATTAGCAGTTAGCTAATTTTGGCCAGTCTGCCCCATTTTTTCTTTATTATTGCCTTAGAAACAGTCAATGTTAGGAAGCTCTTTCTCTGGAACTCATTTCCCTCCATAAAGGCTGAATGCCGAAACTGTCCCTAAATGGGAGTGACACACTCCCCGGCACGCAGTCACGGGGCTTTTTCTTCCCCACAGGCTGAGGAAGACATGGCAGAAGAGGAAGTGCGCCGTGCAGAACTGCTACCTGACCATCGCTCACGCCACCGTAAGTGTCCCCACGAGGGCATCCGTAGCGAACACACTCACCTGCGGAAAGCATACATAGCGTGCGGCAACATGGGTACATATGCTGATATACAGTGGGGTTTTTCATTACTAAATATAATCACTTAAATATTATTGCTTACGCATGTTCAGTGGTTCAGTGGGTGGCACTGTTCCCTCACCAATCGGGGTTGTGGGTTCGAATCTTACCTCCGCTCCATGGAGTTTGCATGTTGTCCTCGTGTTATGGAAAATCGTCTGTAAAATAGATGCTTATGAAATGTCTTGTGGAATTTCTGCGGCATACCTACAGCCTTTGTCACCACCAGTTCAGCTTTTGCCTGACAAATGCCCCGTTCAGACATGCACGTCATTTACGGCCTCAGGTGTCATATTTGACGTTTGCTGCGCGTGTGGCCCCAGGCCGTCTCTTCGCCTTGAGTGTAACCCTGATCCTTCCTGCTCCTCAGCCTAACAAACCTCCAGCTAAGCTGAACCTTCTCACCTGCCAAGTCAAGCCCAGCCTGGAAGACAAGAAATGCTTCGACCTCATCTCCCGTGAGTCGCTGGGCCCCCCGCATC
The DNA here is from genome assembly GCF_048594095.1 of Paramormyrops kingsleyae. Lineage (NCBI taxonomy): Eukaryota > Metazoa > Chordata > Actinopteri > Osteoglossiformes > Mormyridae > Paramormyrops > Paramormyrops kingsleyae. The sequence goes on from NC_132804.1 coordinate 34,023,547, forward strand.
CTGCAACCTTCTGGAACATTCCTGTTCCATTTTGTATGACTAAGAGTGAAGTCTCAGTTTAGCAGAGATTCATTCATGATGTTCCCATTTGGTTGTGTGGCCTAAGGTGGCCTGTAAAAAGTCACTGTTTACCTCAGAGAGGACAGCCATCCTCATTGGGGGCCGCTGTTGTGCTTTAAGCTCTAATTATTTATCGACACAGAGACTCTAGACCAGGGGCGGGCAATCTTATCTGCAAAGGGCCGATGTACATGCAGGTTTTCGCTGCAACTCCCTAATTTGGTCACTAATTAGAGGACTGATTGGCTGAAGAGTCCTCACACCTGGGTTTGAACAGCTGACCTAAAGGTTGTCCCCAAAACCTGCGTACACACCGGCCCTTTGCGGGTAAGATTGCCCACCCCTGCTCTATGCGCTGAGATGGCAGATGCCAGCTGCTAATTATGGGCCTACTTCAAAGCGCCATGTGACCTGAGGTGTGCTTTGCCCCTGACCCTGTTCGGCTCCTCGACATTCTATTTGGAAATAAAGGCCTTTTAATATGAGGTCCTGTTCTTCACCTCGGCGGTAATGGAGCACAGGGGAGTGATGGCCTGTGTTTGAAGCCGGCGGTGATGATTTAGCGTCGCCGTGCCGCGGGCTTGCACAGGTCTGCCGCCTCAAGCAGGTCTGGACACGTTAATGATGCTCATCAATCTCATGATCCCCCCCCCGCTCTGTGTTTTCTGCAGACAACCGCACGTACCACTTCCTGGCAGAGGACGAGCCTGAATGTGTGGTGTGAGTTCCCCCCTCTGCTTCCCTCTCCGTCAGTGTTGACGCAGCATCAGAGTTTTCATTAAGTGGCTGATTAACACCCTGTCCTTCTCCACCATGTGCTGTGGAAGCCTTTACAGGGAGGAAACTGTGTGTGTATGTTTGTGTGTGTGTGTGGGGGGGATTAGCCGCCTGCTTAGCACAGCTTTTCAGGGACACTTCATGTGTGGAGAAATGGCTCTTCCTCTGTGAGCCTTTTCCACGTGATGTGGTGGAAGTCTCTGACCTTATCGGTGCATGTAAAGAGCAGTCGGCCATTTTGGTGATGCCTCACTGCTGTCTGACTGCATAAAACCTCTTCCGTCCTTTTTTACTTTTTTTTACTTTTCAGAACCCTGTGACATATTTGATAATATGTATGCATTTATTATACAGCTTAGCAGACCACATGCAATCATACCCCACGTCTTTGTTTTAGACTTCAATAAATCTTTAACTACTTCATTCATTCAGCATTTTCTAATGGCTTGTAACCCCACAGTTACAAATAATTGCCATTTATAGTTATAGAAAAGTTGTGCTTGGGGGTGGGTGGCTTTGTGGATTAGGACCCTGTAATCAGAAAGTCATTAGTTCAAATCACATGAGAGAGTGATGTCATCATTGGGCCCCTGAGCAAAGGCCCTTAACTCTAATCGCTCCAGGGACTGTCTGACTCTGCTCTCTCAATTGTATGTCGCTTTGGATAAAGTGCTTGCTAATTAAATGTAAAAAGAAGTCAAATTAAATGAAAATAAAAGAAGTCCTTATATACATCAGAGTCAGTCAACAACAGACACTTGGCTGTAGTTGTGAATACACTGAACGTACTGAGAAGGCTGTGTAGGCCTAGAATTCTGCCCCAAAATGGCGCCTCTGTTGATACGAGCATCTGTGACCTTTGTCCTGATGTTTTGCTCGTTATGTCTCTCCGGGGCAGCAGAGTGGTTCATTCAGCCAGAAGCGCGAGTGTCGTACATGTGACAGTCAGCTGCAGATAGAGAGGCTCCTTTATGGCAAGCAGCCTGTTTATTAATAGCAGCGCTAGCCCTTTGAGGACGTGTGTGAGATCTAGCAGCTCAGATAAAGAATAACTTTGGCTCTGTTTCAGTTTGGTTTCAATTTGGTTTAAAATGCACCTGTGGCGATTGGATCACAAGTGAACCACCGAGACGCATTGTGATCTGCTTACTCTAACCACTTGCTGTGGCGCTCTGGGACACATTTGACCACATATATTTGGTGTCACTTTACAATAAGGCTGCCCATATAAAGAGTTTATGAATGGTTTATAATGTGGTTGTAACACTTTGTAAATTATTAGACAATTTTAAATAAGTTACAACAGTTTTCTTTTTATGAATGAGTTACTACCATTTACAAGTGACAAAAGGGAGCCTTATTGTAAAATGGTACCATATTTTTTAATAGAACAAACACTAATGCATCCTGATGCGTCCTTGACAAGGACGTTGCACTAGCTGTGCATTGGGCCATTGGACCTTCCGGCCTGACGCAGGCAGTAACGAAATCCGAACACAAGTGGTCCGCCAGACACCATGGAGAAACACGATGGAAACAGATGTGAATGGTGATGTCACAGCTTTCTACCTGTGATCCTGTCATCAAAGACACATTTCAGAACTAAGTGTAAACGGGGCCTTTGAAAGGGCAACATGAGTTCTATTGCTCTTTAGGTGTGTAGAGAAGCTGTGCCAAAATTCAATGTCCATTGGAGTTATCCACCAAAACACTACAGTTCAAGGTCAATGTGATGGATTGTTACCCAAAATACTCTATGCATCACTGACCAATTCATATTTGAAATTTACTTCGTAATAACGAAAAACAATTACAAAGTGATAATATTCAATTTTCCTAACGTGGAAAATCGTTTTCATAGTCCAGGAAGTATTAATTAGTTGAGAGGAGGGTAAAGGTGAGACCTGATTGGAGCAAAGAAGAGCAGGCAGAAAGTAATTTCGGAGATGCATGATGATGTGTCGGCAGAGGCGTAGGAACCGGGGGAAGGAATGTGTGCCCCCCAATATTTAATTTGGCTTCTTGCCTCCCTGCCACGCAAAAAATAGATCTTTCCATTTAAATGATTGTGTGTCCCCCAATATCAAGCTCTCTCCTATGCCCTTGTATATGGGGGGATGTGATGGCAGCTGGATGGTATTGGCTTCTGAAGCATCTGTGAATCTGTCCTGCAGCCTGAGAGCGCAGCCATGGCCAGAATCATGAGAAATGTGCGCGTTTTGCTCAGAGAGGGACACTTTTGGGTTAGACGCTTCAGCGACATATCGGATCGGTTACTGACGTCCATCTGTCTGCCTTCCTGCTCCAAAAAAAAGGTGGATCTCAGTGCTGACGAACAGCAAACAGGAGGCACTGAACGTGGCTCTGGATGAGCGCAGGCCCAGCGGGGAGAACAGCGTGGAGGACCTGACACGGGCCATCACCGCTGACATCCGCCGCATGCCGGGGAACAGCGTCTGCTGTGACTGTGGGGCGCCAGGTGACGCACCTTCACCCGCCGCTGGCTCTGTCACCGTATCGCAGTGTCACTCATCATTGGGGGCGAGGGCGGCTCTCTCCTGTCCCTTCATCCCAGCAGCCTGATCGATATGCACTCACTGTATTTAACCACAGTCTATTATTCAGTACGGTTTATAAAGTTATATCACAGCCAATGTAGCTTGATAACAGCACGAGAATCACTGAACTGGAATAAAACTGAATATAAAAGTACAAAACCTACAGCACAGGCCAGGGCTGGACTGGCCATCTGGCATACTGGGCAATTACTGATGGGAATGTGGCCCGGCAAAAGTCAGTGTGTGAGTAAAAGTCATCGTGGGGAGTCCCACAGTCGGCAAAAGTCAGTGTGTGAGTAAAAGTCATCGTGGGGAGTCCCACAGTCGGCAAAAGTCAGTGTGTGAGTAAAAGTCATCGTGGGGAGTCCCACAGTCGGCAAAAGTCAGTGTGTGAGTAAAAGTCATCGTGGGGAGTCCCACAGTCGGCAAAAGTCAGTGTGTCAGGAAAAGTCATCATGGGGGGTAACACAGTCGGCAAAAGTCACCCTGGGGGACTGATTCTTATTCCCAATCCAGCCCTACCCCAGGTTTTTTGGAACTGTGAAAATGAAAGAATATGACTTTTAGGCTGCATGCATGGTTACTAATATGGATGGTTAATATTTGGGTAACATTTTAGTTCTTGTCATCAATAAACAGTGCAAAACAGTGACTTTTTTCTGAAAAACAGTTCTGTAGAAAAGCTCCCTGTTTTTTTAGCCTGCATCTAATTTTTATTGGTTAACACGGGTTTCATCCTGTTACTGTGTTGTACGGTGCACCTGCCAATCATCAGGTGCCGCCCTATTCACTACAGGGTGAGAATCCTCTCATAAACAGTAGCTTAAAGGAAGGAGGAGTGCATGGCTAATTGTGAAATATGAGGATTAAGCTGGTACCCAGTCCATCCCTGCTGAGATGCTGGTGATGATGTTAACTCTCTCACACTGACAATCCAGCTCTTAACCAGTCAGTTTCACTCTTAGAAATGAGTAACGGAGCAGTAGGCAAAATACATTTTAGTGAAAGTGCTTTGTAAAGATGAGGGAAATCAAGCAGTGTCCCACTGCTGGGAGAACAGTAAAATCAGCCCACACAAGATGGCAGCATCTCCCAGACCATTTTCACATTCACATTCATTGATTCACCTCAACTGGACTGCATTTGGGCAGCAAGCATTGCTTAAACTGAACATTATAAGACATGAAAAACTGTGAAAGATGGAGAAAGAATATAAACCAGACATGTCTGCATACCGCATAGCTGAAGGATTTGAGAAAAAAGGGAGTCTGGATCTGGCAGCCTTCCTGACAGCATAGCAAGGCGAAGAGCGAATCTCAGGACCCAAACCTCTAAAGGTCTCCTTAGGCATGTAAGCAGGAAAGGACACCATGATCTACTGTGATATTCCACTGGATATTTGTACTGAAAGGATTTGGCTTAAGTGTCCCCTTGAGGGGGTGCAGCAGCAAACACTGCTATCTGACCCTGGAGTTCTGGTCACGAGTGCAGATTTACTGCGGCCCCCAGCGGCACATAGACGGTGATCGCTGTGCTGCTGCAAACCATCACATGGCTTCAGTGCTTCACTTCAGTACATACAAGTGAAGTGTTGAATGTGGTTTGTCAGCCTGAAACTGGTTTCCATGCTGTTTATAATGAATGTGTTTAGTCCACAGACACGTAATTTTTTCTGAAGCATGGGATCTTCAAAGTGGATGCCGCCTTTTTAACGTTTCTCTCGTTTCCCCCCATTTGTGGGGCTTGCATGCTGCTCTCAGACCCCACCTGGGTCTCCACCAACCTTGGTATCCTCACCTGCATCGAGTGCTCCGGCATCCACCGCGAGATGGGGGTGCATCATTCCCGTATCCAGTCCCTGTCTCTGGACAAGCTGGGCACCTCTGAGCTGCTGGTATGTCCTGCCTGCGCTCATTCAGACCCTGAACACTGTGGTTGCATGTGGAAGCTGTGACACGTATCGCATGACCCCTGAGGATGGTGTTAATCTGTATACCTCAAGTGGACATGAGCTATGCTGTGCACCTTTTGTAATTCTCAGCAAGACAGAGAGCCACCAATTAAAAACACTGTTCGGTTCTTTATTTACATTAGTTTTTGTTTAGCAGATGCTTTTGTCCAAACGACATACAAGTAAACAGCACAGTACAAACATAGACTAGGCTGAGCTTCCGATGAATGGCTAGTTAGGAGTGTAAGCAGTATTAGAACAAGAGCTATACATCCATCCATTATCATAAGCACTTAGTCCCCACTGGGGTTGCTGGATGCCCAGAGCCTATCCTGGGAGCATCAGGCAGAGGCAGGAACCAACCCTGGGTGGGCACCAACACTCACACAATTACAGGGCCAATTTAGACATGCCACTCAGCCTACCCTGCACGCTTCTGGACCATGGGAGGAAACCAGAGCCCCTGGTGAAAACCCACACAAACACAGGGGGAGTGTGCGAGCTCCATGCAGAAAGGACCCGGAATCAAACCCAGGACTTTCTTGCTGTGAGGCAGTAGTGCTAACCACTGTCCCACCATGATGCCCAAGAGCTATACGACACCTTTCAAACAGGAAGAACCTAATAAGACTATTCACTGACCAGAAGTGTAACATTAAGGACATTCAGGGAACATAGTGCAGTATTAGGCTTGCAAGGCTATTCCTTGTAACCTTGAGGTATTCAAGTGAAGTTTTCTCAAAACATACAGTAATTCTAGGAATTCTGCCCACGAAGCCAGTAGACATCCTTTAGAAGTGCGGCGTGAGCTTTGCTGCTTTTCCTCCTGTAGGCTTACTCTCTCTCTCTCTTTTCCAGCTGGCCAGAAACGTGGGCAACTCAGGATTTAATGAAATTGTAGAGGCCAATCTTCCCAGTCCCTCCCTGAAGCTGTCTGCCGAGAGCGACATGTGGGTCACAAGCTCTACAGATTAAACCCAAATGACTTAAATGTTCATGTCGTAAATACTCTGGTTCTGCTGAGCAGCTCACACTCTGTGTCTGTGTTGTGTGTCTGTGTTTGTGTGTTATACGATCTGCACTCTTACGTAACTTCATTTATATCTTTCTTTATAGTACATACAGCATGTTTTTTTTTCTGTAAAAGAGTTATCCTGTTCACCCAAATAAGCAGTGTATTGCCGTTTAAAACGTACAATTCTGGGATTTTTCTATTTAATATGGGCAATATACAGCAATTTATTAGGGAAAAGATTGAATTATCCATCCATCACCGCTTAATCACAACCGGGGTCACGGGAGTCTATCCTGGGAAAATGGGCACAGGCAGGGCACACTGCAGGGCACACACAGGGCCAACTTAGAATCACCAATCAACCTATTCTGCACACTTTTGGACTGTGGGAGGAAACCAGAGCCCCCAGCAGAAACTCACAAACACAGGGAGCTCCACACAGAAAGGACTCAAGACTAAACCTTGGACCTTTTTGCTGTGAGGCTGCAGTGCTAACCACTGTACCACCACGCCACCCAAGACTGAGTCATTTCATATAATTTCCTTAAATGTGATTCTAACTCAGTGATTAACAAATAATGTATGGTTTCAACTGGTTAAAATGCAAATGTATGTTTTGAAGTTATCCAGAGACTGATTTTTTATAACTGCGCCTTGCTGAGTGACCTCAGTTTCAGCCGGACTTGCAGCACTGTTAGTGGTTGTAAACATCCCAGTCCTGGGGTCATGAGGCCTGTATCACAAAGCAGGATTTCTTGCTTAGCTGGATAACTTGTCTGACTTAAAGTACCCCAGTTTAAATGGGTTTCATCTTCGTTCACTTACATTTACCCCAGACTACCTTCAATCTAACAAGTTATTCAGTTAAGAAAGAAATTCTGCTTTGTGATATAGGCCGCCGATGCCCTAGGAGGCCACATCGGTGTTTGTGCTTTTATTTTAACAGTGATAGGTTTACTGTGATGGATTATAGGGAATTGTGACTTTAGTCTTCCAGCTTCTCGACATGACCTAGAATTTTCTGGATTAGCTTCAGGACTCTGTTAGCACCAGGTACAACATGCATAATTACTCGGGCCTGGAACAAAATGACTTCAGCCGGGCTTCATGATGCACAAGCCCTCCACCTTGGGCTCTCTACTGTCCCCCAGGACAACTTGCCCAATGGTGTCACCGAGATGGCGGGCCAGGTTAGCACTGGTATGCAGAAATGGGAAACAGGACATGGAATGTTCTAGACCATACAGGAAGTGGAGCGAAAGCATAGAGCAGTCACTGGCTAGTGTGCTTGATGCATATGTCAGTTATTACTACAGTAGACTCATGACTGCATCCTGACTTTTCGAAATATCGTGGCGTTTGCATAGGAAATTAAATGGGATTTTTTTGGGGGAGTTTTTCAAAAGTTGCAGACAACACGCAAAAAGTTTAGTGACTCATAAATGCATGAAATATACGTGCAGTGCAAGCTTGGAGGACGCCAAGCGTGTCTACGGCAGCCTCTCACTTGATATCTCGCAGTGATCTTTATATCTTTACTTTGCTCGCTCCACTTGCATGCATTTTTTGCCAGATCATTCTCTGTGCATCTTCAAATTGTCCATAGTGTATTTGTTTGTGCACCATGCAATGGATCAGGCCCTTTTCTTATTCTGCTATTAAGCAGATAGAAGATGGATGAAGGGATCCTTCCTATATGTATCTAAAGTGTTTAAATACCCGCAATAACAGACTTGCCTTATAAGAAACTGAAGAGGTTAAGTGCTGTGAGGGTAAGAAGCCTGAGAAATTCAAGACATCATCTCAAGACGTTTCGCAAGCGATGGTGCAATTTGGAGCTGAGAATTCTGGGGTATCGTGGCTGTGAAACCTGCAAATGTGATCCCTGCACAGTTCCTCACCTCTTCCTTTCTGGCCTCTGCCCACAGGACGGCGAGGAAGGAGTTCATCATGTGCAAGTATGTGGAAGGGCAGTTTGCCCGGCGCAGCGGCGACTCCCCCGCAACCATGCGGAGGAGCCTGCAGGAGGCGGTATACAGGCGCGACATCTTCGCCCTGCTCCGACTCTATGCCGAGAAGATGGACCTGAGCCAACCGTTGCCAAACCACATGCAGGTATTGGATGTCTGCTGTGTATACATGTCAATCTGAGACTGAGCCCTAATCCTAAAATTCTGCGGCCTTGACCCCGTCGTTGATACTGCAGGTCATTGAAATACCACTGCATCATTGTGTTCCTTGCCAAAACCATTTAATGTCTGTTTCAAGGTTCAGTATCAGGGCCTTTTATGGGTTTATCAACAGGGTCCCTGATACCTTGAAGCAGGCATTTCAGCGTGAGCAAAGCATCATTTAAACACATTACACTGAAATAGCTCTTGGCAGATTAACATTGTGCCAATAGCAGGGCCGTGTGTTTAATACCTATAGTGAGGAGATGTTTCACATAGACGCATGTTTCACATCACTTGGCCTATGGAGAGTTCTCTGCATTTGCCTGCCAGCAGTCATTATCTCTGTGACAGCACTGAAGGTATCGTCTCGGCCCCCTGCAGGAGAAAGGGGAGAATGCACTGCACCAAGCTGTCTTATTGGCTGATCGCACCTCCCTTCACATGGTAGACTTCCTTGTGCACAACTGGTAAGGAGCTGGGGCTGCTGTGGGGACGGCTGCTGATGTAGCTCTGTTTTAGTGCATTATATTACACATGCATTATCACGCTACTACAATGCTCACGAGGAGCGGCACAGTGCAGGCTAATTCTCCGATAAAGATGTAGCATTGCAGCTAGTTTGGTGAGTTATCAGAGGACGCCTTCTGGGATTTACATCCCTCTCGCACAGCCTTGGCAGAGAGACGCATGTACGCCATGTTACTGTGCCCATAAACCGAGCCTGGGGGGGGTTATCTGAGCATTTAGTAATGGAAGAAACCAAGCAATCAAACTGACACTTAGGATGCAGTTAAAGAGGTCATGGGACTTGAGCTTTGATGTAGATGACAAGACCTGGCTTGGGGGTTTGGGTATAAGGTCCCATTGACATAAGCTTATTGATAAACAGATTATTTTCCTTATCCTTCCTCCTCGGTGCTGAAGCTGAGTTTAAATATTCACAGTGTCCTTCATGGGTGGAGGGGTGGATCTGTGCCAGTAACTGGAAGGTTGCTGGTTCAAATCCCATGAATGCCCCGAGTAATAATACTCCATTGGGCCCTTGAGAATGCCCCTTAACCTACAATTGCTTTGTCTTGGGTATAACATTACTCTACATCCAGCCCTATGAGGAGGTCCTCCAACTTACAGGGAAAAACTTGGGGCTTGGTGGCAGGATTGGCACTCCAGCCACTGGAAACAAACTCACACTGGTCCATTCTGACTGGTGTGGTGCTGAGGTGTCACCCGCCACATGGCGTCACTCAGGTTCTCACCCCTGAGGTGATTTGTCATGTGATGGGTGCAGCAAAGCACTGTATCAGTGCATGATCTTTACCTCTTTATTGTATGCCTGGGTAAACCACACCTGTTTCTGTTTGACAGTCATTTTTAATATAACATAGAACATCAAGGTATCAGAAACGTGTTTTTGTATTTATTATTTTGTAACTTTATTTTATAGATTAAGTTCTACTGTTCTATACTGCCAATTGTTAAGCTGATAATGGTATTTTATTTCCACTTTGTAATACATGATAATAGCTCCTTTAAAAAGTTTCTGTCCTCTTTAATATGGTTGTATTCAGGGCTTGACATTGGCACCCGCCCACCCGCCAAATGCGGGTAAAATTCGGCTGTGGCGGGTAATAACTTTCGTCTCACTAGCCACTTTGCCGGGTAGTTTATTCTTTGGTATGACAATATATTTTTGTTGTAGTTTCCTCTAAAGGCATCTAATAAACGCATTGCAACGTAATATCACGCGCATAAAACTCCCATGAGCACCTATATCAACATTCTGATACAACTTGTTTAGAACGTGCGTTAACGTCTCTGTTAGCAGTGATAACCTGCGATAAGAAGCTGTAAAGTTACTCTCAACTACTTGGACAGTATTATATGGCGGCATATAACTGGCGTTTCAGACCCTGCTGGTACTGTTGTAAATAAACAAGAGGAACAAGATAAGAGGAAGGTAAGACAGTTTAATGAGAAATGGAAATTAGGGCGAGATTGGCTAGTTCATTGCAAAGAAAAAAACACCCTGCACTGTTCAGTTGTACTGAATCTGTTATTTTTCAATTTCATGTCGTAAGAGGCTTGAATTTAATTTCAATAAACAGAATATACTGTTCATGTTTGCATGTTTTTATATTGGGAGCTATCTTAACAGTACTGAATACTTGACTACTACTATAGTGATACATTGTACGCTGTCATAAGTAAATCTAGATCTAACAAACATTAATGTATCATGGTGAAGAAAAAACTGCGATTTTCTGGTAACAAAATTGTGGCTAGTAAAAAGGCTGAATGGCTAGTGACTCCGGAAATCCAGTAGCCACATTGGCCAGTGAGCAAAAAAGTTAATGTCATGCCCTGGTTGTATTGTAACTGCATGGTATTTAGGCCAGGTTGCCTGCCCCCCCCCCACTTCAAACTTCAGCTAGCCCTGTTTCAGGGTCTAGGAGCGTCCAGCGTTGACATTCCCCACAATGCTTTTTCCATAAGCTCACCAGAGCTGTTTTCCCCAAAAACTTTTTTTCGTAATGAAATTGCTACAAAGACATCTGGTGAAGTTATGAGAAAAGAAATATTATACAGTATTATACTGAACTGAGCAGCTCTTCCTCTTACAGTTCGAACCAAACGGCAGCTAGTCAGAGCAAGTCTGTGTAATCAACCCCACGATCAGCGCTGATGGTGATGATGCAACATGTGGCTTGTTTTGTGTTGCGGTCCCAGTAACAACCTGGATGCGCAGACGGCCCGCAGGAACACGGCTCTGCACTACTGCTGCCTGCACAACAAGACCGAGTGCCTGAAGCTGCTGCTGCGTGCCAAGGCCAACACGCACATCAGTGAGCTCCCTCACACCGAGCTCACTGGCGCCCCCATCTGGCTGGCTGCGGGATCCTCTCTGGGGCTGCCCCTGAAGGATCCCCCAGCCGTGACTCCCAGTATTGCTGTTTCAGTGCATCCTCAGCATAGAATGCAGGGGGTTTAGCAGACACCAGCTGTACGTGCTACAGGTCACATCAAAGTGACACACTTCTTGGATAAGAAGTGTCACATGTCAGAGCATGAGCAATTTCTTTAGCATAGAAAAATAGTAGAAAATGTCAAACAATTGGGGAAAAAGCTTAGCTTTGGGTAATATTACTCTTCCAGGTTCTCAGGATAGATTGGATATCAGTGTTGTGGAGAATTTGCCGGACTTCATCATATGCTCACTATAAAAGTTTTAGCAGAAGACAGTGTGGATTTGCAGTGCTGATAAGCTTCTTCTACTCAGCCGGCTAACAGACGTGCCATTTCCAGCATTATAACTTATGACATTTTTGGAGTCCTGACTGCGGATGCTTTGTTCAGCATTTTGTCCTCTGTGTAAACCGGCTTTTGGTGGGGGCAGGACTTGATTAACCTTGTATGCCGAGCAGTAGGGGATCCCACCCATGTGTTTCTCTGCAGAGAACGAGGCTGGGGAGACCTGCTTGGACATGGTGCGGAGGCTGAGGCACACGCACTGCGAGGAGCTGGTGTGTCCCCCGCCCTGCCCGTCCCGCACAGCGCTGTAGCACTTTCTCACTGGTTTCTTACCAAGTTCTAGCACTGTGCTCCACACTTCACTGGAAGCTCACTTGATATTTCAAGTTACTTGCAGTCCAGTCCTTCATTTTATTATTATCATCATCATCATCATCATTATTATTATTATTATTATTATTAATCTTCACATGCTTCATTTTGGGAGCCTATCCCATTCCTGGATGGGATGCCAGTCCGTCGCATTTCACACGCTCACACGTGCACTGAAACACCACTGCTGAGTTAGAGATACACATTCATGCGTTTGAGCTGTGGGGGGAAATTTGGGGGAAACATTTACAGTCTACCACCTACCATAATCAGCAGTCTCATTTATTTGTTTGTTTATTTGTTTGTTATTGTTTTTTCCTTAGTGCATGTATTTTCGGCACTGCTGCCCCCTAAGTTTAGTCCTTTGTGTGAAGAATCCAGAGTAATGCAGAGGAAACTTCTGCAAAGTTGTGCTGTATAGGTCTGGCACTTCTCAACTGGGTTCCTCTATTGTGTTGTGTGTGTGTGTATTATCTTTATATTAGTTTTTTGACATTGTGGGGACCATTTCTTAGGTTAGGTTAGGGTAGGGGTTGGGGTTAAGGTTGTCATTTTTGGGATTAGGGCTTTGCCCATAGAAATTAATGGACGGTCCCCACAAGGATATGAGTACAGGTGTTTGTGCGTGTGTGCGAGCGGGTATACCTTACCTTATGGGATGATGGCCTTGAATATCCACACAATGTGATGAATACGCATTTTTTCCCTTATGGGGACCATAAGGGAAAAAAATAAAAAAATAAATGAAAAAACTAAAAATGCAAAAACTCTTGTATTTTGCTTGGTTACTTATGGTTATGGTTAGGGCAGGGTGGGGGTTAAGGTTGTTATAGTTAGCATTAGCATTTTTCCCATAGAAATGAATGAGCGGTCCCCATAAAGATATGTTTACCCGACATGTGTGTGTGTGTGTGTGTGTGCACATTCTCTGGATCACTGCACCTCCACTGGCAGACCATTGGTAATTGATTTTGGAGTTTAATTCATCAGGGCATCGGAGAAGGGGCTGATTGGTACTTGTTTCTGCCTGATGCCTCCAGATAAACCAGTCGCAGAGTAATCAGTTCAACATGCACTTGCACGTGGAGTATGAGTGGCGCCTCCGACAGGACGACTTGTACGAAAGCGACGACGACCTGGATGACAAGGTTGGGGCCAGATTGGGGGGGGGGGGGTCACCTCAGTGTGCAGACCTGGAGATGCTTTGGCTTTCTGGTTAGACTAGTTAGATTCAGTTAAGTATCCATAGGAACTTACATAACTGGCTTGCCCATTTCTGATTGGATTTTTCTGAAGCCCTCCTCCATTCCTTACCTTAAGCTACAACAGCATTGGTCTTTCTTGGTGTATTTGAGCACTTTGCCACCTGCTGGCCCCTACGTGTCATCATTTCTCATGCCCTGAGATGTCTGTGTAGATGGGCCCAGTGAAGAAGGAACGCTCCAATCGGCCCGTCAGCCTGTACCATGCCTCGAGTGGGGGTGGGGGGGCCCACCCAGAGCGGCTGGCGGGGGCTGGAGCCGCTCACAGCACGAGTCGCAGGCTGACTGTGAGCCACGAGCACCGGCGAGACGTCTATGCCTTGCCGCCCCTGCAGACACGCAGCCTGGACAGCCCCCCCCCACCACCCCCCTCCTCGCCTGCGCCCCCCCTCCCTCCCAGGGTTAAAGGTGCGTTTACGGTCCTCATCTACCCTTCATTATTCAACCGCACATTGCTTTTACAACCTTTTGATTTGTCTTTTGTTTGTTTATGTTTGTTTGTCTGTTTTTCACCATGGTCGGGCCCTAGCTCCAAATGTCCCACCTCCCCCCCCCCCAGTCAGCCCACCCGAGGGCTGGAGCGAAACACTGGCCAATAAGAAGCGGACCCCTCCCCCACCACTAGTGATCCGCCACAAGCGTACCTACTCTGAGCCTTCCCCACAGGTTCCTCACAGCCCCCATTCTCTGCGCCAGGTCCCTGTGGGTATGTGACACGTTCCTGTCCCCTCCCTGGGGGTTTTGGGTGGGGAGTCTCCCTCCCTCACACACTGAACGCATTGCCCTGTACTTTAGATTACTCAACGCCCAGCGGGAGAGGCTACGGGGGACTGGAGTCACCCTTCCAGAAGTCTGTGTGAGTAAACCAGTGTGGAAACTTTAATTTTTCTCTTCTTATTTGGCACTAAATCAAATACAGTTGACCTTTGGAGTAATTGGGCTATTTGAAATCTTAAGTGTGTAAGTCTCACATTGAAGTCGAAAAATGAAACAAAAAATCTTGGGTAAATGTTCAGTCTTTCGAGTCTCCGCCTGAGTTCCATGTGTGTGGAGCTTGCATGTTCTCCCCGTGTCGTCGTGGGGTTTTCTCTGGCTTCCCCCCACAGTCCAAAGACATGCTGAGGCTAATAGGAGTTACTAAATTGCCCATGCGTGAGTGAATGGTGTGTGAGTACGTGAGTGAATGTTGTGTGAGTGTGTGAGTGAATGGTGTGTGAGTGTGTGAGTGAATGGTGTGTGAGTGTGTGAGTGAATGGTGTGTGAGTGTGCCCTGCGATGGGCTGGCCCCCCCATCCTGGGTTGTTCCCTGCCTCATCCCCGTAGCTACCGGGATAGGCTCCGGACCTCCCGCGACCCAAGAAGGATAAGCGGTTTGGAAAATGGATGGATGGATGGATGTTCAGTCTCTGATGCACATGCTGGAAAAATTTGCACCAGATAATATGCTGACAGTTTAATGGGTGGGCTTTCAGTGTATGTGGTCATTGGGAGGAGATGTTTGTTGGCCATGGTCTCCAAGACTCTCCCACCCGCGATGGATCATTGGTTCCCATGTCACACAAACATCTACCAGTGACCAGCACATGGCTAGTTGATAGGGCGTTACACTTTATATCAAATTCATGCACTCTGTTTACCAGAGAGGACACATTGTGGCTCTTCATCCTGGAATGAAACGAGGGTTGCAGTGTCTTTCCAGTGCCTGTATCCTCTGGCGGTGACAGCCGGGCCGAGCAGCCGATGCCCTGTGACTATTTTGTGTTTTTTGTTCACAGCTCAGGGTCGCCAAAGTACGCCGTGCCAGCTCTCAACTCGCTGCCCGAGCTGCCAGAGAGAGGTGTGTGCTTGACTTTCACCTTCAGCTCATCGAGTTCCACTTCAGCACGATATTATTCCATGTTTATACCGGATGACCTAATAGAACATAGCTCAGCTTTGCAGTTTTAACAAAACAAACAAACAACAAAAGAAACAACTCAAAAAAATGAACTTAATGCGCCTGTAGCTGTCTCCTCTCTCCAGCTTCTGAAAGATGTTCTTTTTCTATAGTGAAATGTTCTTTCATAGCATAAGTTTGCAGTTATGTAAGCTGATATTTCTTTAGGGTTCAGAGGCGACGCTGAAGATAATCCACAGCAGCCCATCTACCAGATCCCCCAGGCCAGCGGTCGCACTCTTCACTTCAGTCACCCTGCCAACTCCAGTCCTCTCGCCACTGAACCCAATGGAGCTTCTTCTAGTCATCACAGCCATCAGGGATCCACGCCTGATCCCCTGCCCAGGAAATCACTGGTAAGAAGTGGCGAGTATCGGATTGGCTGTGATATTTAGGAGTACCCAATACGATTTGAGATGCTAATGTTGCTACATGTACACACTGCAATGTCTGATCTCTGCTATTAGCTTTTGTCATGTTTGCTCCTATCCCTGTGCCACATGCAGACAACAGTTATCCTGACTGTATTTTGCCAACAGTTCAATCTGTTTGAATCTGGACCTTTATATCAGTAAGAGCAACATCCTGCTCATAAAGGATTGACTCCACAGTCTGCTGAGAACTTCCGTGCTTAACTTTTCCCTCGATTTGGTACATTCCAGTCATTTGACAGACCTGGCATCTCTAACGGGCTGCACAGCCGAGCCGCGTGTCTGATTCTTCTCACAAGCCGTGGGCCTTAGCTTTTTAGAGGTACTGACAAAATGCCTAGATGGACTGCCAGCATGCTTAATAATAATAATAATAATAATAATAATAATAAAGTTCATTACTTTTTACACTTATTTTTAGGGCTTTGAATTGATTAAAAGATTAACTAATTAATCAAACACTTTTCTCTGATTAATCTCAATTAATTACATCTAACATAAAATTTACAGTCATAAATATTTACACATTGAAACTCCAAATTACTGTAGAATTACTACAAGAGGAGTATATGGGTCATTCTCACAATTTCTTTATTGTAACATAGAGTTTTACTGATTATTAAAATTACTTTGAAGACTAAGTCAAATTATACAACTTAATTGTTTAAATTGTCGATTTTGCCTCTGGGGTACTTAATCAGTTTTGTTATATTACCATTTATTTATATAACAGACAAACATATTTACTCAGATCCCGGGCAAGAGTTACAGAGATGGGAAAAAATAATGTACACCAACCATTAAGCTAAAATTTACATATTATCATACAGATTGATTGTTTATTGAGGGGTACGTGCAATAGAGTTGAAAGATTGAAAAGCATCTAGTTTTTTATTTTTTGATTTTCAGCTAACTATTTGGGGAAAATGGCAAAAAAAAATCATGAAATCAGAGCAACAAATGACAATTTTAATATACCTAAAAAGCTAAGGAAATATCAAACACAAAAAACACATACTGTATTTCAATGTAACATTTTTTCCCCAAAAAAAGTGTCAAGCTCGTGAAAATGACAAACTTGTAATGTGTTTTTGTGATTGTTCATTTCCAGCAGAAATACTACTTGTAAGTACAATAAAAAGATGGTATTGTATTATAAGTAGGGATGTTAAGGTGTGTAATTAAAAATAACAGTTTAACAATTAATGTTATATACCACATGTACATATAATCGCAGGTACTCAACAGGCGTATCGACACACTAATCCTGACCACGTGATCAATCTAAAATCTGAAATTTAATTGCCAAATAGCTTTAAGAGCTGAAGCCTGACAACCACTGTCCACATAATACCATGAAAGATGTTTAAAGATGTAAGTCTTCAATAAAATAAAAGGAATACTGCGAATTACAATGATTTTATTTTGTTTATTTCTTTGTTGAATATTCCCTCCAGCACCCCCCCCCCCTCTATGGAGGACTACTTTATTTTTAATTGAAGCCACCTTCCCACCCACCCCTTACCCTCATTATACCCAACCAAACCAAATAATTGCATAACGTTTGACGTATGTCTAGTGTTCCAGTCAAGCAGAATAGTGTTCTTGGTGATAGTTAAATCAATGAGTATGGGTTTTGTATTTTGGATCGGTGGGATGATTACTGAAGGATCTCCATGCATGCAGAGGGATGGAGATGTTGTGCAGTCTACGCATGTGTCAGACACTGTAAGACCTTAGATCTTATACATCCTGTGCTGGGTGATGTGAATGACCTTGTATTGTATTAGTTGTAAATTAGTGTTAGTCAGTCACTGTGAAGTTGTTTCTGCAAATATTGGTCCAGAATTCAGTGTTGGTTGTGATTGATAAGTCTTCTTCCCATGCTTTGATTGGGATGGAAATTATTGTCTACGCTTGGTATTAGTTTGTATAATTTGGAAAGGATCTTCTTTTGGTCAGTTATTTTATTGATTTATTGATCTTCTGCTAATGGTGGAGGGAGTACGCTGTTATTTGATATATTGATTTTAATTGGAGGCACTAAAGGAATGCTTCTATCCCGATGTACGTCTGGAGCAGATGTTGAAAAGTAATGAGGCTGTCATTCTGGAAAAGGTGGCGGAGCTGTGTGATACCTCTTTGTTCCCATGTGTAAGTGTTTTTTGTTGAATAGAAAGTCTGGGTTATTCCATATTGGAGTGTATTCACAGGTTTTGTTTATTTTCCACCAAGCTGTCAGAGTCGTCGCAATTACATTGTTATTAAAGCAGCTGTGGTGTATGTTTATAGTAGCATTGAGGAATGGAAGATCAGAGACTGAAATGTCTTTACATTCTGATCGTTCTCTAACCATGAACTGTTCTGGTGGTTTAGGTGAATCCAGTTGTAGATATTAAACTATAGCTGATTTGCCAAATAATAATTTTGAAATATTAGTGCTTCTAATCCTCCTTGAGTTTTATGTTTCTGTAACATGACCAGTTCAATTCTTGGAGTTTCCAATAGAATTTGCTCATAATGGAATTTAGTGATGAACTATTTAGTGGTAAGCTGTGTTGGAATTATTGTGAAAAGGTAATTGATTTTTGGTAATATTTTTATAATTGGTATTCTGCCAATTAATGAAAGGGGTAAGTTAACCAGTTTAATTAAGTCTTCTTCTATTGTTCTTATTAATAGGGTAAAATTTAGGTGAGACAACTCTGACAGTCTGGAGGAAATATTTATACTAAGGTACTTGAGGTAACCAGTGGTAATGGGGAGAGGTTGGTTTTGACCTGCATTATTCCAATATTCACCACATATAGGGAGGATTGTTGATTTTGCCCAGTTTATGGCATAGTCAGAAATTTCAGAGTGTGAATGAATGAGTTTGATGCCTTCTTGTTGAGATTTTGCTGGATCTTGTAGATAAAGCAAGACATCATCCGCATAAGGATTAATCTTGTGTTGTGTATTGAGGGTTTGAATTCCCTTGATATTATTGTTTTGACATATAGCAGCAGCAAACAAAGAGTGATGGAGAGAGTGGGCATCCTTCCGTTGTCCCCCTGTGCAGTGTGAATGCTGTGATGTTAGTTCATTAGTAACCACTATGGCCGTTGGTGAACTGTATGGTATTCTTATCCACTAAATAAATGACTCACCAAAACCAAATTTATGTAGTGTCTCAAATAAAAATGTCCCATTTACTCCATCAAATGCTTTTTCTGCATCTAATGATATAATTATTGTTTACATTTTGTTTTGCTCCGATACATTAATTAAGTTGAATAATCTGTGCATGTTATTTGATGTGTGTCTTCCTTTGAGGAAATCGGTTTAATCTAAATGTGTTTATGAAGAGTTAAGAGTTTCAAGACGAGTGGCTAGTGTTTTACAGGTAATGTTGATATCTGTGTTGATGAGTGATTGGGGGCGGTAACTGGAGCCGAGAGCAGGGTCTTTATTGTGTTTCAGTAATACTGTAATGAGGCCTGTGTTCATGTGTTGTGGGATTTTTGACTTGTGTTTAATATTTGTGTTTACCATTCTGGGAAATAGCAGTGAGATTGTGTTCCAAAAATGTTTATAGAACTCAGCTGGAAAGCCATCAAGTCCTGGAGCTTTATTTTCTGGCATTTTACTAATGATTTATTGATGATGATTTAATCCTGTGTGTGCCTCTGTCTGGCAGTTTTTTTAAAAACAAAATAAATCAGGGTGGTATTCCACAAAGTTAGCTGTTAGCTGGATAACTTAAGTCAAATGTGAAAACAGTCCAATAATAGGAGAGATAAGTGACCGTCTTATTGGACAGTCCTTACATTTGGCTTAAATTATCTGGCCAATGAAGAAATCCTGCTTTGTGGGGATACCCTGGTAACATCAGCTTCCCTGGGAGACACTAACTAAATGTTTAGATTTTTAGCTATGAATTCTGGGATACTGTGCAATGTCATATCCTACACTCTCATGCTGCTTACAACCAGGAAGAAATATCATATAATAAATATTTGCTCATATTATTGTCCCATTTGGTTATCAAAAAAAACGCATGAGATAATGCAGTCAAAGAAACAAAAATGCATGAAAACACATTAATGAGATAAATTTCTCAGCCCTACTTATTTTGTCCATGGTTATTTTAATACTTTAATGTGAAATTATTTTTATATGAAACTATCTTTCATACTTCCTGTTTTTCTACTTTCTATTCTGTTCAAGGTGAGGCCCAGGGTGCGGAAGGTCAAAGCCATTTATGACTGTGTGGCTGACCACCATGACGAGCTGACTTTTAACGAGGGCCAGGTGCTAGTCGTGCTGGAGGAGGACGATCCTGACTGGTGGGTAGGTGCTCCCTGTCCAGGCCCCCCGGGGAAGGGCCGCCTTTTCCACCAATAAAGCCGCAGATGGCCAGACGCCTGCGTCACATGTACTGGCCTCACCCAGCGGCGGAGACTCTGACCGCTTCGGGTGGGGAGGAAATGACAGCAATGCATGTGCAGAGATCCAGCCGCGTGGCAGAACTGCAATGACTCATGGCTGGAAAAGGCTTACGGGCAACATTTGGCTCAGAAGTGTCAGGAAATGACCTTCTAACAAGCTCTTCTCTTTTTATTATTAATCATTTTTATTTGCTGGTTTTTTAAATTATTTTTAATTACTCAAAAAGCCATATATGCAGAGCCATTCGTTTTGCTGTATAATGAATGAGTTTGGAAAATCCAATTGGATTTATGAAGTTCATCTAGCGTTTATGAAGATATATCACGTCTGGCGATAATCATCGCAGTGTATATTGTTTTCTGGCTCCACTATACCACAGTGCATGAAATCAAGTCCTTGCATGGGGCCCTGTAGTCATCATAGGGGCCTCGTGCTTGTGATTCATGGTGTGAGAT
Source organism: Paramormyrops kingsleyae (assembly GCF_048594095.1). Taxonomy (NCBI): domain Eukaryota; kingdom Metazoa; phylum Chordata; class Actinopteri; order Osteoglossiformes; family Mormyridae; genus Paramormyrops; species Paramormyrops kingsleyae. The sequence continues at coordinate 34,044,218 of NC_132804.1, forward strand.
GAGCGCTTAGACATGTGACATGGGTCACTGTAGTAGAACGGTTCTTGAAGCGTGACATGAAGTGTGTGATGTGAGGCCGGGGGGGGGGAACATGGGGAGTTGTCAGGTGCTGCCTAGTATGTGCACTGCAGAGGAGGAGCCTGGCCTGAAACTCTTAGCCTCCATGGTCAGGTTAGGAAACCTTCTAGTTCCTGTTTCCAGAGAAGTCTGGGAGGTGTCCAGCGGACAGGCCTGCACTCGGGCGCGTGATACTGAAATCACCACTCATGAGCTCGTTGCGAGAAATATAGGAGATTTACTATTTCTAGCCATCGTAATTGTCCTCGAATGAAATAATGAAGTTTATTGACCCAATAAGTTCATAGTTATGAGGAATTTGTCTTACAGTGACATATAAGAGAATGGTGTACGATGGCGTATGGATAGGAGGAGAATGAAAAGTAAAACATCTCACAGACTCCAGTGTAGGTCTACATTATACAGCCCACCTAAATGTGCAGTGCTGGATATCAGCAGGGATAATGATCTGCATAGACACTGGTGGATGTGTCTGTCATCAGAAGATCAAGCAATGAGTCTTAAAGACTTTTTGCTAAAGTTCTTCTGAAAACACATCAAATTAACATGTCATTTTCAATACAGGAGGAATTTTTTCTAGGAAACTGTAAGAGTACACGACTGAAGTGTAGCCAAGCAGACAGCGAGATGTGTTTATGAGGGGGCCGGTGATGTGTGCGATTGACGCCCCCTTCCGTTCTTCTCATTGCAGCATGGATACATCGAGGGCCAACCCAGCAAGAGGGGCCTCTTCCCAGCATCCTTTGTCCACATCCTGTCTGAATAGAGACTGGGCGACTGGAGCGTTGCCGCATTCCTGAGAGACTGTTACTCCATCAGGACGGACCTCACTGCGGCTCGCTGCCTTCCCCTCTGGCTTTATGTGAGAACGGCGTCTACCTGGTTGTAGACCCAAGGACCAGCATCACCTGTGCTTTTGTGTCCATGAGCAGTAAGGTCCTTTCTGAAGGCAATATCCCTCACGTATGGTGCGTCTTTATTCGTCTGCAGACCGTTAGGTCACGTTTCAGAGGAATGCATCTTCTTTCCATAATTACTTCATTACCTGCCAATCTGGGTGAAAAACAAAATGTTCACGTGTATTTTCTGAAAATTGTCGACGCCATCCCTTTGTGGTAATACTGGTCCAGATGAACGGTGAACAAGCATCTGTCCCAGAGCTGGAGTGGGAGTCTTACCTCTATGAGGGATGACAGTATGGTAAAGTAGCAGTTTACTGAAGTGCGGAGTGTGTGGGCTGTTTATATGCTTAGAAAAGATAAACAAAGGAAAACAAAGTGTCAGTGTGACACAGTGTGACAAAAGCAGTGTGGCTTCACTATACACTATCTAAACAGCTGAGCCAAGGTGTGCTTTGCATTCATAGACTTCAAAATGAGAGTCTGTTTGGCCAGTTGACGTGTGCAGTGAACTGCACGAGGACAGAAAGGTGCCAATCCTTAGATCTTCTGCAGCTGTAACTTCAGAAAGCAAGACTCTACAGTGCACTCTCTGAAATCAAAGGCCTTGCTGAGAAGCAGTCGGCAATTTTTCTATTTTGTTTCCACACCAACCTCTACAAGAGAAAAAAAATATCCAATATAATAGAGCTTTTAGGGTACAAAACAAGCAAGGTAGTGAAACCTGCAAGGGGAACACAGTGGCTGTGTGTGCTTCCAGAAAAATTATTTTGTTTGGAACCCTCTACACACACGCACACATCAGGTGAACATATCCGTATGGGGGCCGCTCATTCATTTCTATGGGAAAAATGCTAACGCTAACTATGACAACCTTAACCCCTACCCAGCCCTAAGCATAACCATAAGTAACCAAACAAAATGCAAAAAAGAGTTTTTGCATTTTTAGTTTTTTCATTGCAGTCACAGATTTTTATTAAATTGAGTTTTCCCTTTTGGGGACTAAAAACGGGTATTCATCACATTGTGGGGACATTGTGTCCCCATAAGTTAAGGCATACCCGCACGCACACACACGCACGCACGCACGCGACTCAAAAAGAAGTACTTGAATACGGTCTGTATTATTTGCATATTAGAGGTGGCAATCCATTGTTATTCAACTTTGTTCAAATTGCTTTATTTTTCTATAGGACTCCACAATGATACGTTTCCTATTTGTTGGGTGGTTTCCTGTCTGTGCTCTGTTGCTGTTATATCCATATTATATATCAGAACAAAGGATTTGTTTTATGAATAGTATTTTGAAACAATAGTTTTAGACGAGGAAACATTTGTAATGCTTAAATATTTTAAGAAAACAAAGACTATCCTCAGGTTCATTTGACTTGTCTGGAGGTAATTCTATAACTCATTTTTATTAAAAGTATTATGTACCTCATATTACAATTCTTAATTTTCGAGTAATTTATATCTTTGAAGGATTCATTTAAGCAGCCAGGAGTTGTGGAAGATGAACTTCTGGTGTGTGAGCGTGCCTGCAGATATTGTAAACGGTACTATTGTCATGAAAGTGATTAAAGTCAGGTGACCTGTTGCAGGTGTCCGGATACATTTCCTGCACTCTCCTGTTGTGTGTCCCTGTATCCGCACATTCTCTGCGTCTCGCATCCAGCTGGGAAACACTGACACATACTCGACACACAGCTCCATTTTCCCAAAAGCATTTATTGAGAGAAATATCAAACATTCACACCAAACAGCAGAGAACATAACTGCTGAGTGTGAATGATTCAGAGTGTTTGGAAGGGATTCCGAAACACTTCTTTGGCCTTACAAGACAAGCAGGGTCTTTTCTACGAGATATCTGGTTTTCTTTTATGCATCGTTATTAATATTGTTTAAGTGGTACTGGATGCCTTCATTTCAAGTGGACCGTCCTGTCCAAACGGTTCTGAAGGCCCTCACTGCAGAACTTCAGCTACTGATACTGTATGACTTAGTCCATTTACTAGGTGGCACTCCTGTGAAAGGCTGAAGAACTCGCAAAGGACTAGATCAATAAAGCATTGCTTCCACACTCATCCAAATTATTAAAATTAACATTCTGACCACTTCAGTCATTTACTATGATGACCAGTATTCACCTCTGATATAAAAGGTTCTGTATTATCAAGTAGTTAGATAAGCAACAGATCCAGTTGAAATGTTACACAATGAAAAAATTTTGCTCAGCAAATTGATGTCACATAGTATTCTATGGTAGTTATGGAACACGAAGGTAATCTGTATAACTAATACTATATTCTTGTAATATGTTTTTATTCTCCATAAAATCTTTTTTTTTCCTCAATTTACCACTATGTATTTCAATTTAATGTCAAAGTTTGACTATTGTGTAATGTCCCCCTATGATGAAAGCATTCCATGACGGTGTGGTGGACACAGTGACTTGTACAGGGTTTTTATTCAAGATGCCATGTGTTGTCACTGCTAGGGGTACAGATTCAAAGCAAACCCCAGCTGTGTCTGGTAACCACGGTAAAGCTACTTTCTTTTAGTTCAAAATGTAAATGCTGTGTGCCTGTCTCAGTTACTGCAAGTACTTTATGGTGGACGGAGCATCCAGGCTTCATGACTGCCATAAACGGCACGCTGGATTAGCACAGGTTGTCACTGATGTACAGATGCAAGTGAGGTAGTTAAAGATCAACAAAACGTGACAGAACCACCAGAAGCAGAAAGTAAAATTTTTCAACAAATACTTAAAATGTATCTAATCACAATGCTGTATTACAAAAAAATGTATACATGTATATATATACTCACTCACTCAAGTGACAGATTACAGCGTAAATGGAACTGAATTAAGTGATTTCTCAGAAACAAGGTATTGACTTTCCCAGTTAAAAGAAGTTGGACGGTTTAATTACCAGAGTGTTGAGGGCGATCCCTTTAGCCTGACCAATGCAACAATGCAAAGATTTCAGATGGATTTACTCAATATTTATGGACCTCTGACTGCTAAAGCTTCATAGTTTTCTTTAAACAGAAATTACATTAAGCTAAAGATACCTTGAATTAAGAGATATATTAACAGTGACCTTAGTTTTGGAACGCTGAAGGTAACAAGGCCCGACCGTGTAGGAATAAGGGACGGTTTGGGATAACACTTCTCTGAGATCTTTGGTCAAGAAAGGCCTGGCAAAAGTCTCTGCCTGAACAACTGTCTGCTCAGTTTACAGTGTAGTTGTTTTATCCATTATAACAACAACCACAACTAATTTCCCTCCTTGCAGTCGATAGCATTGCACTATTCACTGTATATTACTAATTTGGTTTTCAATGCAAAGCATCCACTGGTTAACAACATTCTGCAGAAACAGAAACAGCATCATATCGCCTATACAGCATCTATGAAATTAATCATTAAAATGAAATGTAAAATATATAACTAATCATAAAAAGGCACTAGATATAGAATTTATAACGTCAGGGTGAAAAATAAGGTTCTTCAGTTCTTATTGGAAAAGGCTCTTTTAGTAGATCATCCATATCAGGAAAGTGCTGTTTGTCTTGATCAGCTTCAGAGTGATCAGGGATTCACAGGTAAGAAGACTGTGTGGGTTCTGACCCAACACAACACTGGTCACTTTTATCCCTATAGCCTCACGGGCACTATGCCCAGTCAAGGCAGTGAGGTTTAGGAGAATCAGTAAGGCGACTCGGTACAGCATATCAAAGTGTGCAAGAAAAAAAAAAAACACGACAAACTGGCTTTTCCAAAGTTATTTTCCCTCAGTTGGTTATTCTGACTATGACTGTTGCCATCTGCATGCTTTCATACATATAAAAACATTTATATTTGGTTTCAAAGCTGTCATGTGATCTGACACTTTCGTTCTTCTTGGGTCGTTCACAGTGCTGGTACAGGGTAAAGTTCTTCCCCAGGGAAGGTCAGGGGGCTTTTTCCTCCTCCAAGATGCCTCCACAACCCCCCACCCCACCACCACCATCAAGTTCTGCCTAACCCCACTTATGGTCGTGCACCTTTAGATCAGACTCTCCTGCGGATTCCTCCAAAGCTTGATCTTGCCCACAGCGTGCAGTTTCTCGATGATCTTCGTCTCGGTGTCCGCGTTGTGCACTCCAGTTTTCCGGAAGGCTCCGGCATACCTGTTCTTCTCCCAGTAGTGGTGCCAGTTTCCCTGTGAGTCTGCTCCGTAGCCAAACACAGACACCTGCAAGAACAATTAACAGAACCAGCTGAAAATAAGTCCAGTGACTGAAGTACTAAACCCATGTAAAAATGTCCTGGCAGGAGGCAGATTTTCCTAATTTATATACTGCAACTGATTTGCCACCGTGGTGAATCACAACTATTAAAGGGCAATTATTTTCTTTGGAGGCCATTTTTTAACGATTGCTTCCATGAAAGCTACAATAATAGACTTTTTTCGTTTTTACTTTTCCTTTTTTAAAAAATGCATATACAACCCCAATTCCAATGAAGTTGGGACGTTGTGCAAATTGTAAAGAAAAACAGAATGCAATGATATGGAAATCTCATAAACCCATATTTTATTCAGAACAAAACATAGAAAATACATCAAATGTTTAATCTATGAAAATTTATCAATTTAAGGAAAAGATAAGGTAATTTTGAATGTCATGGCAGCAACACGTCTCAAAAAAGTTGGGACAAGGCCATGTTTACCCCTGGGTGGCATCCCCTCTTCTTTTAACAACAGTCTGTAAATGTCTGGGGACAGAGTTGCTCAGTTGCTCAAGTTCTGGGAGAGGAATGTTGTCCCATTCTTGTCAGATACAGGATTCTAGTTGCTCAACTGTCTTAGGTCTTCTGTGTCGTAATTTTCGTTTTATGATGCACCAAATGTTCTCAATGAGTGAAAGATCTGGACCACTGGCAGGCTAGTTCAGTACCCGGACCCTTCTTCTACGAATCCATTATGTTGTAATTGATGCAGTGTGTGGTTTGGCATTGTTATGTTGGAAAATGGAAGGTCTTCCCTGAAAGAGATGTCGTTTGGATGGCAGCATATGTTTCTCTAGAACCTGGATATACCTTTCAGCATTGATGGTGCCTTTCCAGATATGCAAGCTGCCCTTGCCATATGTACTAATGCACCCCCATACATCAGAGATGCTGGCTTTTGACCTGAGTGCTGATAACACGCTGGGTGGTCCTTCTCCTCTTTAGTCTGGATGATACGGCATCCCTGGTTTCCAAAAAGAATTTCAAATTTAGATTTGTCTGACCACAGAACAGTTTTCCATTGAGCTTTGGCCTAGAGAGGACATCAGCACTTCTGGTTCATGTTCAAATACAGCTTCTTCTTTGAATGATAGAGTTTTAACTGGCATCTTTGGATGACACGGCGAATTGTGTTCACTGATAATGTTTTCTGGAAATATTCCTGAGCCCATTTAGTAATTTCCACTGCAGAATCATGCCTATTTGTGAGGCAGTGCTGCCTAAGGGCCCGAAGATCATGGGCATCCAGAACACTTGTCCCTTACACACAGAGATTTCTCCAGATTCTCTGAATCTTTTGATTATGTTATGTACTGTAGACGATGATATTTTCGACCTCTTTGCAATTTTACACCGAGGGACTTTTTTCCTGAAATTGCTCCACTATTTGTCGATGCAATATTAGGGGGATTGGTGATCCTCTGTCCATCTTTACTTCTGAAAGACTGCAACTCTAAGACGCTCTTTTTATACCCAGTCATGTTACTGACCTGTTGCCAATTGACCTCATTATTTGCAAATTGTTTCTCCAGCTGTTGGGTTTTTGCACCACTAACTTTTCCAGCCTCCTATTGCCCCTGTCCCAACTTTTTTGAGACGTGTTGCCATCATGAAATTCAAAATGAGCCAATATTTTTCAATAAATAGCAAAATGTCTACATGTTTATATGTTTTATATGTTCTGTTGTGAATAAAATATCAGTTTATGAGATTTCTATGTCATTGCATTCTGTTATTTACAATTTACCCTATGTCCCAACTTCATTGGAATTGGGGTTGTAGAAAGCAACAGAACTAGTGCATTTTCAGGGTTTACTTATTTATTTATTATTAATTCAAAGAAAACTGAATGGGCAAAAAATTGTTATGTCCAAGTCTGTGGAGATCAAAACTTGTTTTTTACTTCAATGATGAGGCAGGCTGGTAAAAATAGCTTCTTCCTTACAGCTCTGCTGTAATGGATTGTTTCTCCAATAATATTTTCCACAGAACTAGCCTGTTACATACACTATTGTTCAGCAAAATTGTCACAGTAACGTCTGCTGCTTATAATAAGCTTCCCTGCTGAGTCCGGTTTGGACCTACAGTACTGTACAAAAGTCTTAGGCAGTCAAAGAAAATGTTTATGGCTATCTTGTTAGTATGTGTATTTTTGCTCAAAAAAATACTATTTAACATTATAACTAGGGCTGTCAAAATTAACAGGTTAACGCGGATTAATCCATGATCATGATTAACCCATCTGCACCACAGAATGACTCAAAATCCCTGAAATGTCTCTGTCAACCCATTTTGGGCAGTTTTGGTGCATTCCATTTGCCCTCGGAACTTGTATTCTGAGTTTTGAAGCCGGAAGTGACGACATGCATGCTCCCGTTTCTCAGAGATCCGATATCTCGGAGCAGCACAGAGGATCCCGAGTTCAGAATCCAAGATGGCTGTGCCCTTTATCAACATAAGAACATAAGAACTATACAAACGAGAGGAGGCCATTCGGCCCATCGAGCTCGCTTGGGGAGAACTTAACTAATAGCTCAGAGTTGTTAAAATCTTATCTAGCTCTGATTTAAAGGAACCCAAGGATTCAGCTTGCACTATGTTATCAGGAAGACTATTCCATACTCTGACTACACGCTGTGTAAAGTTGTCCGGCTAAGCAAAAAATCTTGCTTTTTGATATGGGTCCATGGTATTGCATTTCTGTGGCAGATGGAATGCATCCGACTCGTGTTCAAGATGTTCAATAAACATGTTAAGTGCATATACACTTACCTAAAGGATTATTAGGAACACCATACTAATACGGTGTTTGACCCCCTTTCGCCTTCAGAACTGCCTTAATTCTACGTGGCATTGATTCAACAAGGTGCTGAAAGCATTCTTTAGAAATGTTGGCCCATATTGATAGGATAGCATCTTGCAGTTGATGGAGATTTGTGGGATGCACATCCAGGGCACAAAGCTTCCGTTCCACCACATCCCAAAGATGCTCTATTGGGTTGAGATCTGGTGACTGTGGGGGCCATTGTAGTACAATGAACTCATTGTCATGTTCAAGAAACCAATTTGAAATGATTCGAGCTTTGTGACATGGTGCATTATCCATCTGGAAGTAGCCATCAGAGGATGGGTACATGGTGGTCATAAAGGGATGGACATGGTCAGAAACAATGCTCAGGTAGGCCGTGGCATTTAAACGATGCCCAATTGGCACTAAGGGGCCTAAAGTGTGCCAAGAAAACATCCCCCACACCATTACACCACCACCACCAGCCTGCACAGTGGTAACAAGGCATGATGGATCCATGTTCTCATTCTGTTTACGCCAAATTCTGACTCTACCATTGGAATACCTCAACAGAAATCGAGACTCATCAGACCAGGCAACATTTTCCCAGTCTTCAACTGTCCAATTTTGGTGAGCTTGTGCAAATTGTAGCCTCTTTTTCCTATTTGTAGTGGAGATGAGTGGTACCTGGTGGGGTCTTCTGCTGTTGTAGTCCATCCGCCTCAAGGTTGTGCGCGTTGTGGCTTCACAAATGCTTTGCTGCATACCTCGGTTGTAACCAGTGGTTATTTCAGTCAAAGTTGCTCTTCTATCAGCTTGAATCAGTCGACCCATTCTCCTCTGACCTCTAGCATCAACAAGGCATTTTCGCCCACAGGACTGCCGCATACTGGATGTTTTTCCCTTTGCACACCATTCTTTGTAAACCCTAGAAATGGTTGTGCGTGAAAATCCCAGTAACTGAGCAGATTGTGAAATACTCAGACCGGCCCATCTGGCACCAACAACCATGCCACGCTCAAATTTGCTTAAATCAACTTTCTATCCCATTCTGACATTCAGTTTGGAGTTCAGGAGATTGTCTTGACCAGGACCACACCCCTAAATGCATTGAAGCAACTGCCATGTGATTGATTGATTAGATAATTGCATTAATGAGAAATTGAACAGGTGTTCCTAATAATCCTTTAGGTGAGTGTATATTCCATTTTTCTTGAGTCTGTTTGTTCATGCAAAATGAAATGCGATTAATATAGATTAAAACTGAATGATATTTAATTGTGATTAATCTAAATTAATCCACAGCAACCCTGTGATTAATCTGATTACAAATGTTAATCATTTGACAGCACTAATAACACAATAAAAATGAACAAGAATTTTGCCTGTTCTCCAAAAAGCTACTCATAAGTTGTTGGATAACTACTCCGCTTTGGTTCCCAAACCGCTCCTTGGAGACACTTCTATGGGCTGATACTTGTGCCACTAGAAACTGAATCTGAATTCATTAGTTGAATAATAATATTCCATATATTAGTAACACATAATATTCCACATATTAGAAATTAATACTGAATTCCGACTCATATCAGCGAGATGAATATTTTAAAAGATATTAAGCATAAACACTGCTAGAGAGCCACATGAGATGAACAGGTGAGCCATAATTTTAACTAAACTAGAAGTAAAATTCATATCCCTAGCTAGTTCTGCATTAGTCTACCAAACCAGCATAACATAACATAATCCAGCAGTGCCAGAAATCGTTCATTTAACCACATATACTACTTACCATGTACTAACCAGATGTATGGTTAATGTTTAAGCTATCGCTTGTGTATATAAAGCTTCTTCTCATATATATCATAAGGTAATACTCTTGCGACACCCCGGCACACGCCTCCTCTTTACCCCGACCTGCAGAACTGTCATAAACGTGGAAATGAGTTGCGTTGTGAACCTGTGGTCGATTACTTTTCCTCAAGGACCCAGATTGTGCGTCTCAATAAGTTGAAATTGAATTTGCGAACTGAATTCAGATTCAACTAATAAATTCAGATTCAAACTAATAAATTCAAATTCAACTAATAAATTCAGATTCAGTTTCTAGTGGCACAAATATCAGCCCATACACTTCAGTCATTCTGTATGTTTGTTAAATTTCTCCACCAGCTCAATTCATTAATTAACTTGATTTATTAAATAACTCAATGGGGTATTGATTAGCCAAACAAGGTGGTGTACTGGTCTAGTCAAAAAAATGCATGGGTGTATTGGATGGTTGCTGCAAATACTGTGATCATTTTAGGAGATGTTTTGAAATGGCTTAGCTTAATGTCATAGTTTAACACCAACATGAACATCCTTTTCGGTGACCGCCTAAGACTTTAGTGCAGTACTGTAAATGGAAAAAAGGACCCAAGATTCAGGGGTAGGGGTCCCCAACCTTCTGAAGACTGTGGACCAGCAAACGTTGCAGAAAAATATCATGGACCAGATCATTAATGGAAAAATACCACCAACATGACAGCTTATTTGCTTATCTAACATTTTGCTAACTTTTGAGAGCTGCCAATTATTCAGGTGATGAAAACATGCCATCCTCGGGGGTGGTGGAAAAGGAATATGGCTTGAAAATATGTTGTACATTTTTGGAAAATCAGCCGACCCCACTCCCAAAGCCCCAGAGTTTTACATGGGGTGGAATCCCCGCTAGTTGGGAATCCCGTCTGAGTGCACAGTGATTGCGCAGCCGGGAATGAGCGTCATGCACGCTAGCGTAACCCAATCACCTATGAAAATAAAGACATCGGACCATGAGTGTGACACTCACCTCATCACAGATATGCAAAGCAAAGATGATCGCCAGCATCCCTGTGGATGGGTACCTGCCTTGTCCCTCAGCCCACGTCTCATGGACGTACTTGAAGAAAGCTGGATGGACCACTATTACCTGCCAGGGTGACACAAAACACAGCATCAGGGCTGCCGTTCTCATTGCTGATTGGCCAGAAAACATACATCTCATTGCAGGAACTCTGGGACTACATACATTTATTTATTGCACATTCTGCTTCTATTCCAAACATCCATGCCAAATTTGCACAATTTTTCCCCACCAATCAGGTGACTAGCTGTACTTCTCGTGTCTATCTTTTAATGTCCATATCTTAAAATGTCATGTTTAAGTCTCGATCTTCAAATCCTGCTTATGACTTTCTCAATTGCACTATAGCAAACAAGAACAATATTTCAAGCTCAGTATATGACCCATGCATCAGATATCTGAGGTGGACAACAAAAGAAACTTTGTCTTAGAAGCGTACCACTGATATACATTTTCACCACACTATCATTGCAGGCTGCCCTGCATTAGTCAATTGACTCAAAGTTCAATGTCACAGAAACACGACTGTGCACGTTGTACGCCAAGTCATGTATTAATTACCTTCTACATCCACCTTACCTTATCCTTATCTGCTTTAACCAGGTTTTTGACTCTCATATATGTCCTGAAAAGAACAAAGGAAAACACAAGCACATAAGTGCTTTTGTGGCTCCATATTATCCATACACCTGTTACCTTCAAATGAAGCAGCATGTTATTAAACTCGAATTACATTTGCATTTACACCTCACTCGTCATGAGTTAAGTGGTCATTCTGAACCTCTGTTTGCTTATGTGTACTCAGTATAAGCATCTCATTCAGGGAATAAACAGAGAGTATAGTCGTGTAGGGGGTGGGACAGGCCTACGTTTTGATCTTTCCTGTGGACAGGGCACTGGCCACCCATTGAAGGTCACGCAACTTGAAGGGCAGCAGGATGAGGTGGACCCCTGGGCTGAGATCCACTGCGCTCTCGGGGTACATGAAGTGGTGCGTGGTCTTGCTTCCCACGTCCACCTCGAATCCCAGAGTGGTGGCTCTATTCATCCTGTAGGAGGAGTCAAAAGAAGAGCTTGGATCATGATGGGGAGCTGCTGCAGAGGGTGGAGGACATCCAGCTCGGGCCCAAGCACCAATTCCCACAAATAAATTAAGAACTGATGCAGCCAAAGAGGGGGATCTAAAAAAAAAAAAGCCAGCTGGGCTGAAATGTCATTTGATGGAAAGTAAAGCGTTGATATGCCATGTCCCCCTGGCTAAATGCTAACTGTGTCGGGCCTGCAGATGGTACATAAACAGCAGGACATACCTGATCACGATGTTATGGGAGTCGATCATCTTGCCGAAGTGTGTGCGTGCAAGGTTTCCAGAGTTCCCCACGACCGCGCATCTCCTGCATGCCCTGGATGGCAGATTCCTGCGCTGATATAGCGGGGGGGCTGAGATGACCTTGAACATCTTCTGGATCACTTCCTCAGGATCAAGTCCGACAGATGGCCTCTGCAGAAGCTGCCAGACAAGGGGAACATGAACCCAAGAATCAGATAGTGACTGTAAGCAACTAATCTTGTTGACCCCTCTACCCAGAAGACATTACTGAGGATGCTTTAACAAACTACCTCAACTTGTTCATCAAAATTGAAAGGGCACTTGACTGGCACTTCAAGGGGTCAGGTTAAGTAAACTGCCTCAAGACCCATCTACTCCAGGAATACCCCTATAAGCCTTACTCTGTGATCCCTTATTAGTCATCTTATTAGGTTCTTGCTTTGTTTGGAAGATGCTGTGTAGCTCTTGCTCCTACATTACTTATACTTATTACTGGCTACTCATTGGAAGCTCAGCCTAGCTCAGGGGTGGGCAATCTTATCCGCAAAGGGCCGGTGTGCATGCAGGTTTTTCCTGCAGCTCCCTAATTAGGTCACTAATAAGAGGACTGATTGGCTGAAGAATCCTCACACCTGGGTTTGAACAGCTGACCTAAAGGTTACCCCAAAAACCTGCGTACACACCGGCCCTTTGTGGATAAGATTGCCCACCCCTGCTCTAGCTGTGCTTATGCCCAAATTGGCTCCTTGGCAGCTGTATGATTGCAATATACTATGTGCCTCGTTTTGTACAGTGGATATAAAGCGTTCACACCCCTGTTAAAATGCCCGGTTTTTTTGATGCAAAACTTTTCCCACCTTTAATGTGACCTATCCCACCAAACATGAGACGTCCATCAGACGTGCAGATCATGTCTAGATGGAGTCGGTCGGTCCAGAACCATATCTGGACGTCTACACAACGTGCAAATCAGGTGCAGTATCTGCACGTCTAACTCTGACCCCTCTTGGGCGTAGATATGTAGTTCAAGCTGAACGTCTAGGTAGGCGACTTTTGGAAATTTGTAGACAGATCGTCAATTCCATGTAAACATTGTCAGCGTCAATTCTGGTGCCTATTGTAGCTCATGCTGTTGTAATTTTAATGTTTTAAAATGTCCAAAAATAAACTGCTACACGTAAGCAAATCCCATAATCACAATTTGCCGATGCACGTCCTGTGTGTGGTTTGGCCAAGTTCTGTTGCCGTAGCGCTAAATTTTTTTTTAAAAAAAGCCGACACCGTCTTTTGCAGTAAAACGGTTGTGAGAAACTGCACGTCGTTGTGGACAAGTTTAAAGTTTAAGGTAAGTAGTATTTAGCATTGTTTAGTTGTGTACATTGTTTAATAATCGCATTGCTGACTTTTTTGCAAACCAATATGTCCACATAATTAATCTGAAGGTAAGACACATCTGTACATATGGAACTCCAAAGTGTTCAAAAGTATTATGAAATACAGCTCATTATTGTGAAATATATTGCATTCTGTTATATAAATTTACTTATTGTGAAATATGATTTCATATATTTTTAGCGCTCTTGTGAGCACAGAACGACTTCCATTTTGCAGTAAAGCGGGAAAAGTAAAGTATTTCATCATTCAGCGTCATGAAATGATGAAATAAGGCATCATGAAATGATGAAAAACGGCATTATGAAATAAATACTGATTTTGAAAAAATATATATACATATTTCACAATAAGAAGTAGTGCTAGGCGATAAAAAGATTTCGATTTTTTTTATCGATAAAAAAATGAGGATGATCACGATGATACACACAGACTATAAAACTCGATCAACCAAGTTGGCTCCGTTTTATAGAATGCGCTGAGACAGACAACTTGATGGCCTATCGAGCAGAGGTTTACTGAACGCTAGCAAAACAGCCAAAAAATAATCAATGGGTGCATTCTACTTGGGCTTAGGTCTGTCTGCAGCTGACGCGACGTGGAACGCGATCTGCCGGCGGCTGCAAGGGTGGAGTATAAACTGACTGCAGCCAAGTCGGACTACTTATACTCCTCGTAGTCTGTGACACCTGACTGCAATGGCAGCACTGCCAGAAGGGTGTAGATAAATCTATACAAAAATCACCTGCATGCACATTACTTCTTTTACAATAACCAACTCCTGATACAAACTGTTAGCAGTGAAATTAATAATAAAATTATTGTGTATTGTGGCTCTGTGTAAAAAGATAGCTGCCAGGAAAATTATCAAATACATGTATTTCAAGGATTCAAAGTTACTATTGTCATGTACTATACAATTCTTACTTGAATGCCTTCTCAGACTGGACGATTAAACCAAATAAAGCAGCGCAACATCACAGTAACTATGTGTATTGAGTGAATTATTGATGTTTAAATTCACTTAGTTTTTGGTTTAAATGTATTTATTTTTGCTGTGATGTTGTAAGACACAAGGAGAGGGGGAGGTGTGTTATCATCTGATCTGGTACTCCCAATAAAAATGTATTAAGAATGCTGTGTGAGACTTTTTGTACTGAATTTGCTTAGTGATACTAGGTTATTGGGGTGAAACATAATATGGTATTAGAATATATAGTGGGGATTATTTTGTAATGAATAAAGCTGTAAATACATAAATTACGTCTAAAGTAAGTCTATGTGTGACGTTAAAACGACGTCTACACCGACCATTTCCGGACTGTTTTTTCACCTTATACAGACGTCTTATAGTTGTCATAACTGAACATCCAAAGGACGTCTAAAAAAGACGTCATAAAAACTTTCATTCTGCACCCTCTGAAGACGTCTTTTCTACGGTAGGCCAAGACGTCTAAAAGACGTCATTTCAACGTCATATTGTTTGCTGGGATATCCTGTACAATTCAATTGAAAACAAATCTGCTATGGGATAAGTGTGCACATCCTTAAACTAATACTTTGTTGAAGCACCTTTTGATTGAATTACAGCATTCAGTCTAATTGGGAACACACCTGCCATCAAGTAAAGCGACTCTGATGACCCCCAAATAAAGTTCAGCTGTGCTAGTAGGCTATTCCTGACATTTACTCAGTTGTATTCTACAGTACAGCAAAAGCCATGGTTCGCAGAGAGCGAACTACGGAAGGGATCTCATTGTTAAGAACATAAGAACATAAGAAATATACAAACGAGAGGAGGCCATTCGGCCCATCGAGCTCGCTTGGGGAGAACTTAACTAATAGCTCAGAGTTGTTAAAATCTTGTCTAGCTCTGATTTAAAGGAACCCAAAGATTCAGCTTGCACTACGTTATCAGGAAGACTATTCCATACTCTGACTACACGCTGTGTAAAGAAGTGCTTCCTTAAATCCAGTTTGAAATGTTCTCCCGCTAATTTCCACCTATGGCCACGAGTTCTTGTATTTGAACTAATGCTGAAGTAACTATTCGGTTGAACAGCATCCAAACCTGTTAGAATCTTATAGACCTGGATCATGTCCCCCCTCAGTCTCCTTTGCTTGAGGCTGAACAGATTTAGCTCAAATAACCTTTCCTCGTATGACATTCCTCTAAGACCAGGAATCATTCTTGTGGCCCTACGCTGCACCTTTTCTAAGGCCGCTATGTCCTTTTTAAGATATGGTGACCAAACCTGTACACAATATTCTAGGTGAGGTCTCACCAAGGAATTGTATAATCTTAGCATTACCTCCCTTGACTTAAACTCCACACATCTGGAGATATACCCCAACATCCTATTGGCCTTTTTTATTGCTTCCCCGCACTGGCGAGAATGAGACATGGAAGCATCAACATACACACCAAGGTCTTTCTCATAATCAGCTACCTTTATTTCAGTAGGTCCCATAAAATACCTGTACTTTATATTTCTGCTTCCTACATGGAGTACCTTACATTTGTCTTTGTTAAATTTCATCTGCCAGGTGTCAGCCCAGTCACTAATTAAATTAAGATCCCGCTGTAGCTGCTGAGCCGCTAGTTAAGTATCTGCTACACCACCCACCTTGGTGTCATCTGCAAGGTATCAGTCAGGAGAAGGGTACAAAAATGTCCACAGCATTGGATACACAATGGAACACAGTGAAGACAGTCATTGAAAAGGGGAGAAAATAGGGGACAACAGTTATGTTATCGAGAACTGGACGTCCCTCCAAAATTGATCAAAAAGACAAGACGAAAACTGGCCAGGGAGGCTGCCAAGAGGCCTACAGCAGCACTGAAGGAGAAGCAGGGATTTCTGGCAAGTACTGGTTGTGTACTACATGTGACAACAATCTCCCATAATCTCCATATGTCTGGACTGTGAGGGAGGGGCCACAAGATGGAAGCCTTATCTTACAAAGAAAAACATCCAGGCCAGGGCCGTGCAGAGATGTTTAAAGGGGCGGGTGCTCAAAGTTAAAAAAGATAGAACAGGCTGAATAACAACAACTCACATTCATGACGAATCTAATATGGAATTATGTGGATATCCATATTAGATCGTTTTTAGTGAAATAAAAACCCTCCAGAAAAGAAGGGAAAAGTCCTGCAACTTACTTTAAAACAAAACATGTTCCCTAAAACGGTGGACAGAGCTACAGACCCCCTTGTAACACCCTTACCCAGTTAGGTAGCAGTTAATGACCACCACTACTTGTGCAGTTCATAAAAGGACAGGTAATGTTTGTCGCGCTGTTGCACAAACAGCACGCTCATTTATTTCAATTCATTTGTTGTTATAGACTATAGTGTGCGCTGTACACCCTATTTTCTGTTTTGTTGCAGTCTGCACCTTCCAATTAATTTGCCTGCTTCTCCTCCAGCTCCGCACCACCCAGCCTGCAGAAAATGCGCGTGCACTTTGCGAGCTCGTACCTGGCTCGTAACGAGCGCGCTCTGCCCTCAAGGGCGAGCATTGGTTAATGGCAGTCATGTGACTGATGCAAGCCAGATCCTTTTATTTAGCAAAATTGAGATTAATAGTTACATTTTATTGTTGAGGGGCAAAGACAGGGCTCCATACGCACATACACATTAAAAAAAAAACAAAAAAAAAACAACCACAACAACAACAACAACAAAAAAAACCCAAGAAAAGGGCACTTGAGGCATCCTGGAGGAAAGGGGCGGGTGCTCAAGCACCCTCCGCCCCACCCTCTGCACGTGCCTGATCCAGGCCCAGCTAAATTTTGCCAAAAAAAAAAAAAAAACATCCCAGGGAATGATGAACAGTTCCATACATTCAAATCAACAGAAGAATGGCTTCACCAGAAGAAAACTGGAGTTCTGGAATGGCCCAGCCAGAGCCCAGACGTACGTCCAACTGAAAATCTGTGGGGTAACCTGAAGAGGGCTGTGTACAAGAGATGCCCCCACAATCTGACAGATTGCAAGGACTTGACTTGACTACCAAGTCAAGATGTGGCATGCAGATAGACTCCTACCCAAAAAATGAATGCTGTAATTCAATCTAATGCTGCAACGATTCATCGAGGAACTCAAATAACTCGATTACAAAAAATCCACAATGCAAATTATTTGCTTCGATGCTTCGTGTAAACCGCACGACTATGTACCGCTTAGTGATCACCGTGTTTCACTCGGAGGATTATTACTGTCACACAGTGTGCTTACGCTGCATTACGTGTATCAGGATAGATTTGATGGCACAATGGAGGAAGACAAGGAAAATAGCGAGGAAAGTCAGAGAAAAAGATGAAAAATGTCTAAAGTTTGGGACCATTTCAAAAAGAAGAAAAGCAAAAATACTGTACAGTGCGTCCATTGTAAAACCGAATTAGCTTAATTACCACAATAGCACAACGTCAATGATTCAACATCTCAACGGAAAGCACCCAGTCCACAGACCGGAACCAATACAAGGTAAGCGCGAGCGTTTCACTCACATTTGCGGCTAAAAATAGACCTGCGATAGAAACATATTTACTGTATGGCCATATGTGTGAATAAAAAAAGTATAGCAAGATTCAGCCCAAGCAGCCCCTATTTTTCCTCAACAAAAACACTGATAACACAACAGCAGTGAAAATGATGCTGTCGTAGTTTAATTAACATGGAGCTGGAGCCTGTTTATACACTACAACAGCAAAAAGCAAAGAGACGGTTCCATCACAGAGATGGTGAACTCAGGTGGAATGAAGGAAAACAACAGCAGTGCTTGTAATTGCTACTAAACCTTTACTGGTAAAGAGCTGGCGAGAGTCCTTAATTAAACTAGCTGTTCAACAAGCTGAAAGGTGAAGAAAAGCGATGTTTTCAGCTGCTCCCATCCACCGCTGTTTGTCTTCCACAGCAGCAAGGCTACAGTAAAGCTATACAAGTTAAAATAGAAGCTGTTTGTATGCAGATAAACTGTTAGCTTAGTTTGACACAATATTTAAATTTGGCAACTTACAGCAGGCTGACAGCAGCCGTCACACTTTGTCGCAGTGATACTTGCATATGGAGTCAGAATAGTGCCATATGTACTTGTATGTGTAATTTCCAATTTGCAGCCGTAAAAAGATATTTGCGGCAAATTAGTGCCAAAATTATTTATATGCGCAAGTGTGAATTTGCACTCGCAGGTTGGTATTTGCAAGAGGACTTGTATTTGCAATACAGGTTTTGTACTTGAAAATCATTCTATCTTTGTAAATAATATTTTTATGAAGATGTTTGGTTTCGCATTTACAAAAAATATTGACTTGTATTTGCAAAATATTTTTTTTCGCGAATGAAAATTGTGTTCAGTGTGAGCAAATTTCTTTTTACGGCTGCAAATTGGAAAGTACACATACAAGTACATATGGCACTATTCTGACTCCATACTTGCAGCACGCAGGGGTGAGTCTAAAGGGGAGCATGGGGTGTACTCAACTAGATCTATTTCAAGGCTTTAGTAATATTATTTTGCAGATTTAGATTAATATGAATAATATTGCATAATAATATAAATAATATAATATAAACATAATAATATACAAATTACCCACCCCCCCTCCCTCAACAGCCTTGGGCCAGTAAAACTCTGAGAAACTGAATTATTATTATTACTTTTTCAGTTATTTTATTTTACATTATTTTATTTATTTCTGCATTTAAGAAAGTGTTTCATTAAAAAAAAAAAAAAACAAATATGTACATAAATGCACTAAAAGGATTTAGTTATTTTGTCAGTTGTTGTATGGAGTTCAATCATTAAAAATGTTCCTAAAAAGGAAACCTAAGAGACCTGTCTATTTTTTCTTTTTTGAATAGTTACTATTGCTCTTTAATAAGACAATAGTATTTCTTATCCAATTACTCGATTAATCGATGGAATAATCGACAGAATATTCGATTACTAAAATAATCGTTAGCTGCAGCCCTAATTCAAATCAACTGGTACTTCAACAAAGCCTTAGTTTAAGGGTGTGCACACTTATGCAACCAGCTTAATGTATTTTTTTTAATATATTTTCCCCCGTAGCAGATTCGTCAGGTTATAGGTCACATTAAAAGTGGGAAAAGTTCTGAAATGATTTACTGTGGCCTCTTTTTTTACATCATAAAAACCTGGCATTTTAACAGGGGTGTGTAAATTTCTTATATCCACTGTACATCACTTAAGATAAAAGCTTCTGATAAATAATTCTATGTAAACATAACATTTATGAATGGAGTGCCTTTTGTTCCTATTTTATGCTGTTCTGAAGCTTCAGTGACGGTGTTCCACATTGTAGACAGACAGCATTCTCAGGAAAGGTCTCCTACCCAAATTGGCGGCCTAATTGTGTCCCTGCCATACAGACCCAAAGGCCTGTAATTACGTTAAATTGAAAGCTGCTGAGCCAGAGAGCAAACCCCGAGGCAGAGAGGTCTTAAAAGATCCCTATCACTTTGGGAAAATTTCAGTAATCAAACTGCCACTTATTGCAGGTTATTCCACCCAGGGAAGATTTAAATGATACTTTATAACATCTGGAAAAGGTTTACAGAAGACCGTGGTGGGCCTGCTCCATCTTCTCTTGATCATCAAGATGAGACCTTGCCTAGCATAACAAAGAATATGGACGCTACTTGTGAGAGGATCTAAGTTCAAGGACTTCTGCTTTGAATATTATAGCCATCCCCACCGGCAGTTTCACTGTTCAGTAGTTTGTGTCGGGCTGCAGTTATATTGTTTAAAAGCATCAGCAACCATATCTGGCCTGAATCCCAACCCTTGACAAATAACGTAAACCTCAACTACCCACGTATGCTGTGGATGTACTAGGGGTGTAATGGTAGACAAAAGTCACAGTTTGGTACAAACTTCAGTTTCAGTTCCTTTTCAGTACAGCAGGGGAATTCTGAATTCATTTTGAAAGTATTTATTACTAAAACTGCAGACACAACCAAAATCAAGAACAGTTATAAACCAAAGGCAATATGTCTGATGTTGATGCGTTTAAATAAGGAAACCTAGGGATAATTACCTGTACATTGTAAAAATATGTAAACAAGAATTAAAAAATAAAACTGCATAGTAACGTTCATAATGACCTAAATCTTGTTTTACTACCATGTATGATTGCATATTTATAGAGGTAAACACCCATATAGCCTTAGTTACTTTTTATCCCGGTCAGAATTTCCTGGTGAAAGGACATTAAATACCACAGGCAGACTAACTTGCAGAGGCTGTTTCTGCCCTTTGGTCATACACACATTTAGATGATGTCACCTCAAATGAGTTAGAGGGCTAGATGTGTTTGCAACAACATAACTCAGTTCAGTATAACAGAGGCAGAATTATCTACTTGTTCTGTCTGCTGTTGGTGATATTTATTGGGAAACCAAAATGTTCCCAAACTGTTGGTTGACTGACTGTAAACAGCTTTAGGCATAACCAATTCATAGCTTTAATTAGCATTAATGTTTTCCATGATGAACATCTACTTATGGATTTAGGCTCTGCCTGTGTCAAGAAATTCATTCATTTTATTGTGCTTACCAAAGCGAAAATGATATAATCGAATGATACACGACAAATGTGTGGACCTTTACAG
This sequence comes from Paramormyrops kingsleyae, assembly GCF_048594095.1. NCBI lineage: Eukaryota > Metazoa > Chordata > Actinopteri > Osteoglossiformes > Mormyridae > Paramormyrops > Paramormyrops kingsleyae. Next base: position 34,065,506 of record NC_132804.1, read on the forward strand.
CCCTAGTATGTAGCTATTTAAACATATGCTTGACAATATAGTTTCACTGTACATGTACAATGACAAAATTATTCTATTTTAATCTATTATATTGTATGGTAAACCTACTGGCACATATGCGTTAAATACTCATTGGTTTTTAAGATTCACCTAAAAGATCAAAGGCCTCATGATGCATCCACTGTACTTCAAGTCATCCTAGTATCATGACTGTACGTCTTTATGTGTCAGTTATGCATGCTGAGGAATGACCAGTAGAGACAGGTACTGCATTTGGTTCTGGGACCATAACAATTACACTGTAGTCTGGCTGAATGAGCCTCTTAGTATAACAAGTATAATTGAGTATAACTCATTTAGGGTGTTTTTCCACTGCATGAAGATTGGTTATGCAATTATCCTGCTGCTGAAACACAATACAAATGCCACCTTGAAAGCAGTAGTAAATGAATTTTTAAAAAATATATAGTGATCTTATTAGGAGAACAGATATAACAAAAAGATCAGAATTGCATGACAAGAATTTTTTTTAAGTATTTTGTTTAATATACTAGGACAACATGCATATAGCATATTCCGCATATAGTGTGCTGTCCTAGCAATGTGATTTTGTTGTAATAAGTATTAGGGTATTTATAAAGCAAAAAGGAGTTCATATATTTCTCACAACTCTAGAAGTGCTTTAAAACAGCAAGGATGAAAATGATTATGACTGTCTTGGAGAATGCATGCAGTGCTTATGCAAAAGCAGAAGAGGAAGAGGTAAACTTTATCTAATCTCTTTAAAAATCAGTTTGGTCTATAAAAGAAATAATTCAAATTGCAAAAGCTAGATAAGGATTTATTTCTATGAAAGAATAAAAATGTGCTATAATTTCCATATACAGAACTGAAGATAAGAAAATGCCTGATCTTAACCTAGCTGACTAGCAATGTAAAAATTGCATGGCATAGCATGCGATGTTGGTATTAATATCGCACATCATCCAGCAATATAATATAGTACAGCCATTTTTCGATTTAAGTACAAAATACCCTGCCTCACGTTGTGATGTCTTTCGGCGCTGGTACCAGTTTTTACACCAGTAGAAAACCAACACCTTGAAGTACCAAAAGTACAGTACCTGGTGTGGTGGAAAAGTGCCCTAATTGTACAGATGTTACCAAAATAAGTTAGAAATATGCATATTTAATGTTAAACCATTTACCCTACCAAACACACTATATTACACAACCATTTACATATAAATTCCTTGTGTACAACTTCATTTTGAAAATAGAAAATGCATGTGAATAAATACTTTAACCTTATATGTTTATTTTATAAATAAACTGTCTTATTTCTGCCTGGTACTTTCTACATGTGCTTGTTTCCGCAGCTGAATGTTGTCGTTCATGTGTAACGCGTGAAGTGGTGCGGTTTCACCTCTGTAGCTAAATGCTTCATCGCAGGCCTATAAATTATGCAGCTCCAAATGTGAGCCCCGACGCAGGTCTGTGCACACAGGAACTGGGGCGCGGGGTAATGGTGGAGTCAGCAGACACGCAAACGAGATGCTCTGAGCGACGGCCTCATCTCCTTAATTAAATGAGACGCAGTCAGCCAGACACTAAAGCTCCGCTCAACAGCAAGTCAATAAGTATAATTGAGCCAGAAAAGCCACACTGAGAAAATCCACTCTGCGGTGGTCGTCATGACTACTGTATGCCTGCACTTTGTGCATTCAAGAACAAGCATCCCCTGATATGAAACTGCTAGCTAAAATAATAATAATACAGCAGAACAGCAGCTATTTTCAGCATGCAACCCTCCTAATTGAATTAGAGAACTAATGTTTTTCAATTTTAGTCTCAGATTAAACAAGGGACAGGGCACTTGGATGAATTTTGATGAAGTCTGGACTATTGCATGTTTCCAGCAGACTGAATATGAATTTCACACACACACACACACACACACACACACACACACACACACACACACACACACACACACACACACACTAGTAGGCCATGAGAACTGATACTCCATGTCGTTACCCAAAATAAAACGCTTATTACTCACCTGAAATACATTCATAAACATGGTCTGGTTTAAATCCTGACAGTTACAAAATGTTAACAGATCACAAACCGATTTCTGAAAGTGTTACACGGATAAATTGTACTTTTACTGTAATGTTTCGCTCTGCCATAAATGATTTAGTGGTTTGTTTTGTTATTAAAAACATTTTGTGTAGCCTGGTGACCCTCCTGGCAGCGTTTTTTCAAAGTTACCAACCTACAGTACATTTGATTTTAAGCTTTATTGCAATTGGTGATGCAATCACTGTCACCTTTGTTTTTCCCGTGGCCCATCTTGAAAACTGTATGTGTAAATAACCTACCTGTCATTGGTTGTTTTTTCTTCTGCTTTCTATTTTCAGCTTAATATCCTATTTTTAGAAAGTAATTCTGTATGAGTGTGCCATACTATCCTTGTAATGTCGTTTAATTTTACTTTATATATTACTTCCATAAGTTTTTGTGTCTCAGTCAGGTACTGCAATTGTAATACTGTGCCATAAAAAGTTGATTGTTTGTATTTTAAGCACAGTGTTGTTTTACATACTTGAAGGTTACATGCCACTGTTTTTTTTGGTACTGTTTTTAATAAAGGAGTATATCTTGAAGTACATGGGATTTATTGTTGTTTTTCACAGTGGTACTGAACTGGGTTCCGAGATTTGTGGAATTTCACTGGTATTTGTATCGGCTACTAAATTTCTCATTAGGCAACATAAACATGTTACATAAAATTGTCATTCAACGGATTGTTTAAAAGCAATAAATAATAATAATAATAATAATAATTTTAAAAACTAATACTGAAAAATCTCCAGAATTTTTTTTTTCCTGCAGTTTATGTGAGGGATGAATAGCATCGTCTGTGAGAATACTGCCTGTATATCCAACACTATACTTATTATTATGAGAGTCAGTAATGCATTTAATGTTGACCTTTGGTGCTCGTTAGCTACTCAGCAGATAACAGTGGTCATAGGTACTGTCACGATCCGCTCCGTCCGATCCCGATGTGTGCCACGCCCCCTCATTATCCACGTGTGCTTCCCCGATTGTGCCCAGCTGTTTCCTGTTTCTTTTGCCTTGTCCTGTGTATATGAGTCCGCGTCTCCCCATGTATGCCAGATTCGGCATTGTATTGGCCGTAGATGTCCGTGCCTGTCTGTCTTTCGCTGAATAAACTCCCTTCTACCTGTAAGTTTGGCTCAGCTCGCCTGCTTCCTGGTTCGCCTACCGGCGAAACGTGACAGGTACAGTACATCTGATTTATATTAAGGTTTGTCAAAGTCCAGAGTAATGCATGTAACAATTTAACAAAAACATGTGAACATAAACGGCAGAAGATTCCACATTGCACAAAATTTCATTTCCCTTCTTGCTGCAGTTGCGTTTCCATTATCTATTTATACATGGACGGTAATAATGCTACTCACCAGCCACCAGCTCAAGGCCGGCGGGGTGATATTGCCATTTGGCATGAGGAAGGGCTGCTGCTCAGGGTCAAAGTGCTCTTTGAACCACTCCGAGTTGTCGGTCTCCCCCACGCAAGACGAGCAGCCGCAGATCCTGTTCCAGGCCGCGGTGGTGGCATTGGCAGCCAGCACAGGTGAGAGAGCTCCCCTCTGCATGATGTGTGTGGCGATTATGACCAGCAGGATGCAGCAGAGCACGGCACACAGGTACAGCTTCATTCTGGACAGCATCGCTGGGCCCGCAGTTTGTTACGCTCAGCAAGCCTGCAGGAGGAGCTGTGAGCATGGAGCGTGCATGAAGCAGGATGGCTACAGTCTGTCACGGGAACCCAATCCAGCAGAATCTGCTCCCACTAGGCCATGCTATGCTGATGGAGCACCAGGGAAGATCAGCAGCTGCCTATAAGGATCCAGTGAGAGGTGCAGAGCTGGTCTGCATGCGGGCCTTCCTGTTCTACGGCGTGTTCTACGGCGGTCGAGGTACAGAGAGGCCTCTGATGATGGCACCAACAGCAGCTCTTGTTTCTGATCAGGTTTTAACACCACGGGGTCCACATGTCACAGTCGCGTTCTGTGTGGCCTGTAACACACAAACAAACACAGATAATAAGTGTTATTAAAAGTACAGTGGTACCTCAATTCTCGAGCTCATTAGAACTCGAATTTCTTAAAAGTCGAACCAACCAGTTTGAAAAAAAAATTACCTAGAGCTCGATCTGAATCTCAGAAGTCAAACCATGAACGCCGACCTAAGATAACTTGTACGCGCGGGGAAATGAGTCACGGGGCACGTCTCTCAGCGGAAACGAAGGGTAAAGCTTCAGTCTGAGCCTCGCATTCGCTGTGATAGCATCGTGCATGTTTACACAAGCTGAATACTTATATTTAGACAGTAAAAATACATTTAGACAATGATAGACAGTAACAGTAACTATTATTATATAATAAAATACCCTTAACAATAAAGATTTCTTGTTCATTTTTTTATATTAATATTAAAACATTAATACATTTAATTATATTAATAGTGTCATGCCGAGCGGGGACGGAACGGAGACAAAGGCGCAGACGTCAGGGTATCCGGGAATACAGGGTTTAATTACAGGTAAGGCAGGCAAAACGCAGACGGACAATACAATGACCGGACTGGGGAAACAAACTGAAACGCGGACTAAATACAGAGGACTAATGACAACAACCAGAAACAGCTGATCACACGGGGATTCCACACGGGGTTAACGAGGGGGCGTGGCACACGGAAGGAGCGGACAATCGGGGCAAGACACATTGTTTGGATACATTTATTTTCTTACTTTACAAATTACTGTTTTGAAAAATGTGTTTAGATGTGTTTAGTACAGTATATGCTCTTCTTGTTTTATCCGGTTCATTTTGTGTTTAAATGCTAAAAAAACATATTGAGGTGTAACTTTTTGGGGGCAGGAACCAATTAATTGGTTTTCCATTATTTCTTATGGAGAAAATTCTATCAGAACTCGAATGTTTTAGGATTCGATCCGGAGTTCTGAATGGATTAAGTTCGAGTTCTGAGGTACCACTGTATTTTACTTTTCACAACAGAAAAATTGTGGGACATTTTAAGCATTAATATTATATATTATATATACGTGTGTATCCTCGCTTGGAATGTATTCAAATTGAACTGCAAAATGCTTAAAACAAGATGTATAAAAAAGGTGGAAGAGTACATTATGTATGTTTCTAGTAGCCTAATAAACAACACTTTTTCGGCATATATTTTTTTCATTTGTATTTACTATCTTCTTAATCTTAAAATGTGTTTTTGTTTTGACAAAATATGGAAATAACTGCTTCAAGTAACTGTTACTGCAAAAGTTAAATTTTTTAAAGAGAATAAATGCAGTGTTTATTAAAAATATTGACAATTTCTTTTACTGTATTATAAAAGGAACCAAGATTCAATAAGAACTGAATTTCATGAGCTCAATCAGATTTGGAATCGATAAAATCTACATTATACCCAACCCTTTTGGTGTGTGTGTGTGTGTGTGTGTGTGTGTGTGTGTGTGTGTGTGTGTGTGTGTGTGTGTGTGTGTAAGGGAGATAGTTCTCTACTCCAGTCACCCTCTCTACTCCAGTCACAATGAAATGAACTTTGTTTTATACGTTAAAAAAAACCCACAATTTAACTTAAAGTTTTTATTTCTCTTAAAGCACTACTACACTGATTAAATTTTATTTCTGTAAATTGTATGTTTATTACCAAAGCACTTATCAGTAATAAAAATTAAAAAATGAATGTGTTGTGTACATATACATGTTGATCTAAGAGGTGCATCTAAATTTTAGCACCAGTGCTATTAGTGGAAAAGGTTAGTTTGGAGCCCTGACTAGCCCTGGAGCCCTTTGTCACTGTCAGGACTCCCCACTCATTTCTATGAGTATAACCCTAATCCCAGACATGACAACCTTAACCCCTACCCAGCCCAAACCTTAACCATAAGTAACCAAACTAAATACAAGACTTAGTCTCATGGGAACAGAAGAAGTGTCAAAATAACACTTTACCAAATGTTTCCACAATGTAATATATAAAAGTCTCACCCCCAAACCCGAAGGTGTCAGCGAACTGCACAACGAGCAGCGAGAACATTTCGGTTTCAGTGCATGATAAGCGCTTCCCACAAAGCCTACTGCTTCCTGAAGCACTCGGCTACTGTGTGTTTTCGAAAATTAACAGAGATACGGAAGAGGATTAGGGCCACCGTGAAAATATTATTTGAATTCTGACTTTAATGTCAGAATTCTGACTTTTTTCTCAGAATTCTGAGTTAAGAAAAAAAGTCAGAATTCTGAGATTAAAGTCAGAATTCTGAGATTAAAGTCAGAATTCAAATTATATTTTCACGGTGGCCCTAATCCTCTTCACAAGCAGCACAGCAGCATGAATCAACTGGATGGAAAATCCAAAGCAGCTGTTGCCTCTGCTCCAGCATTACTCCAGCATTACTCCAGCATTACTCCAGCATATGCCGCCACCCCATCCTCCGATGCGCCCCGTCTCCCAACCCGTCCACGCCGTGCTGTCCCCCTGTACCCCAATGTCCATGCCCCGCCACCACCCCCATCCCCTGACCAGTGCACCCGCCCCCTCCCCTGTTCCTGCTGCACCACTTCAATAAATAAAAGTGCCGGCCCGTTTCTACAAGCCGCCTCCTTGAACTCAGTGTGCAGAACAAGCATTAAAAAAAAAGGCTTGAAAGGACACAGACTGATGGATGTCAACGTACCGGTCGCTTCTCCGCCTTGAGTTGGGCTCGCGATGGATGGCTGGCCCCCAAAACACGCTCTGTGCACAGTGGGCGGCACCCTGTCGGCTAGCACAGAATCCCTTTTGCTGACACTCAGGGGTTTGGCAGATTTTGGAGCCGGCACGCTCACGTCCAAGGCTGAGAGACCGAGCAAGCGAGGGAGACGGAGCCAAAGTAACCGCAGTCTCCAGGTCCTACTCCCAGCCAATATCACCCCACCCCTGATCACTCCCCAAGACTAAGAATGATGCCAGATCAATCCCTTTGGGTCCTGCAACTGTCAAGCTACAAGCCAGAGGACAGGAGGTACAGCCGGGGGTTGGGGGCCAGTGCTAGATAAATAAATTAATAATAAATAAGGGTAAGAGTTAGACGAGTGAGGGAGAGTACACAGCCCACTGCTCTGAGCACCAGTCAAATTGAATGGCAGGGAATCTAAAGCTAGCGGAGCGCTGCCGGGAGGAGCATGGGGCGATCAAAAAGGCATAACGGGACAGAGCCCCTGAGGGTGACTCTCACATTACTGACACTGGACACCAGTGAATTCAGCCTGCTGTTTATTTACAATGACACAGCACCGGTCTCATATGCAGCTGGGAAACCCCACTGCCATGCTACTGGAGGGCATGTGCTTTCTATCAAAATGCGATGCTTTATTGAGAAACTGCTTAGCAGACATTATGAACCACAGAAAGTCTCACAGCTGGTAATTCCAGAGCAGGAAATTTAACTAAAAGTACGTATGACTGCCCGGGGTACATCATTACCGGACGTGAACCACTCAGTTGCATCGGCAGCTACTTATCCTCAGTGCTGCCTAAACTTTTGTCCAGGGTCTCAGGAATGATTTCCCATGAACCAATCGTGCAAAAGCGGAGTAATTTAACCAAGTTAGCCATCCTGAATATCATACTCTATCATGTGACTTCCAGGACAGCTCTAGGGGCAATAGAGGGCACTGCATTAGCCCACTGTTTGGAAGAGCCCCCCCCCCAGCCAAGAATCTGAAACAATCTGACGTTATTCTTGTTTCACTTCCCAGTTACCATATAATGGAATGCAGGCCCATAAACAGCATCTACTCATCTTTGCCGTTTTGTTGACATTATGGCCACAAGCTCTATAACTTCAGCAGTTATTTTCCGCAACAGACAGATTAACAGTGGTCAAAATTACATTAAAGAAATTACAGGCTTGCAAGTAGAAGTAATGGAAATCTGCATTAGAGGTGCGTCTAAATTCAGATTACTGCAGATAATTTTACAGCTGACAAAACAATGAGGCAACTGGTATGTTACCCATTCCACTATTCTGGATTCAACTCCATCCTTGTCTGGGGAAAGTCTGCATGTTCTCCAAACATCTTTAAAGGGAAATCACTATGTTAAACTCAACTTGGGCTGGACGATTTATCGATTTCAAATCAAAATTCCGATTTGAAAGAACGCGATTAGCAAATCGCAAAGGCTGCGATTTGGGATGTATATTATACACCACGTTGGACCCAGGGTTTAAAACTCTTTTGAGAATAGTTTTACAAAGTCATGCTGTGCTCCCTGTGTGACAGTCATTCTCACCAATCACAAGCGCCGTGCTTCTCGCATGCCGGTCATGCTCACCAATCAGAAGTGGCCCAAGAAGACTGGGTATAGGCCCACAAACAGCAAACGCGTGAAACCCAAGGAAAATTATGCATTTGTGGTGCAGAAAAAATACTGATTCCGCTACTGAGCTATAAGTGAATTGCCTTCCTATTTCATGGTCCAAGAGGTCCTATCATCAATAGAACCGACGAGCTCCTTTTAAACACCAGCAGCGACATACTTCAGCGTATCATACCTTTGGCTTTTGTGAATGGGCAATAGGATTAGCATACCGCTAACCCATCGAAACAACGAGATAGTCAGTAATCCTCACAGCAGCGGAGTCTGTGACCACACAAAAAGCCATAAAACCCATAATACAGTCGTGTTTATGTCATATGGTTTTGTGCTCATTCATTTAAGTATTTCCAAAGATTAATCTTGTGAAATTAATCTTAATTACAGTAATAAAACAAAAGCCTTGCTTTAACATAAATACTAAAAGAATAGATCGCTTTAATCGCTATTACAGTTGGGAATGGGCGTGTGGTCTTATTACTTAGAAATGATACAAAAAGACTCATATAATGTTTATTCATTTGTTTTGTATTTGTCTGAGTAACAAAGGAATGACAAGCTGCTTCAGTCGAAATCTGCATTTTACTTCTCATTTCAAATAAAATGCAGGGTTGGCAACTTTGGTCAGCTGCATGGAGTTAGATTTTCTGTTCTCTGTTCTGCACACACATTTACATGTATGAAAGTTTTATTACCTTGTAAATAGTCTGTAGGGTTAGCAAACAGCCATAACGTTTTTGATGCAGCCAATTTTAAGTTCAGAATGGTATAATAAAGATTTGCCATAAGATTTCTTGCGTGAGAGTCTGAAAGAGTTTGCAACCATGAACACGTACATTTTTTTTGTTTCACCTGAATTGAAATAACCGTATACAGTTGTCAAAAAGCGGAAACTTCGACCAACATGAAATCACCAATAAACGACTTCTATTTATTCAACATTTTATAAAATGCATACTACGTTTAAAAAAATTCCAGCTTTACGGATTCAGAACAGAACAGCCACTCTGGTACGAACATTATGGCTTTTTGGTTGAGAGTGTTAGATTCACTGTTGTTATTAAACAAAAGGGCTGCATACACCAAAGTAGTTCTTGCTTGTTCATTGGCGTGGGAAAAGGCGGTTGTAGTGTTATTAGGGGGGTAATCAGTGTTACCTGCAAGATCGCTATTGTTTTTCTTTCTGCTGCAATTGTTTTCATTATTACTTTAGTTAACACACCACATCTTTAAATTCTCATCCTTGCATTAGAATATAGACCAGTTAATATTCTGATGGTATCTCATGTGGTAATGCTGCGTCATATGTTTTACATTTAATACACACTGAATATTGAACTGAAGCTTGACATAAAAAAAAATATCACAAATTAAATCATAAACGCAATGTCTGTCAGAAAAATCGCGATTAGATATTTTCCCCAAATTGTTCAGCCCTAAACTCAACTTATACTGTTAAACTAGAATATCATATCCATAGATAAGAAATGAATTGCATGAGAGCCAGTTTCAATATTGCACCATACTGTACAGCAATAGATTAACTAGTTTAAGGAAAATCTTCTTAAATAGTCATGCAGTTTTGTTAATGTGTTAAAAAATTAGCCGGCACTAACCATGACAGTCGTTTTATTTTTTATTGTTCAACAGCAAACCAATTTTAAGACAGCAAGCCAACAGGACTACTGGAATTTTATTGTATAAAGTTTCTCAACTTCCATGGAAGCAACCCATTTCACATAACTTCCTATCTGGGACAAAGGTCACTGTGATTCCAGTGTCTATCCCAAGAAGCACAAGGCAGGGCCCAAAGCAGACAGCCAGTGCACTGCAGAGCCAACATTGACAGGTGAGCACAGACTATGGACACTTTAAGGACAAAAGCATCTAGAGGAAAGTCACAGTCATGAAGGTGCAAATTACAGTGCTAATTGCAGTGACACCCTAATCCCAACTATCATTAGCATAACCCTAATCCCAACTATGACAACCTTAACCTCTACCCAGCCCTAACCTTAACCATAAGCAACCAAACAAAACAAAATTTCTGACATTTTTAGTTTTTTGTCCGCAGATACAGATTTTTATAAAAATTGAGTTTCCCCTTGTGGGGACCGAGAAAATGGTCCCCCCCAGCGTCAAAATAACTGGTTTTTATTACATTATATGGACATTTGGTCCCACAATGTAATACTTACACAACAATACCCCCCACGCACACATGCCCCTCCAGATTTGCATATCAGACACATTTGTGAGTTGGCTGTGAATAATTAAATGGGAATATTTTTGATGAATAAATGAATAAACAACACAAACAAACAAACAAAATATACATGTCACTAGAGTCGATGCCAACAATGGTAGTTCCCACAAGTGCAACAAGTCTTCTGCATGTAGAGGCGAAAACAGAAGCAATCTCTCGAAACATCTAGCAAAAGTCTATCACATGCCTATGGAGTGATGCACAGTTTTCAACTGCCTAGATCGTCGATTATCTGTTGTTTGCCCAGGTATGTTATGTTTGCTAGTGGCCAGGGGCCCAAACATGGATTTAACTAAATTATACACACCCATTCTGCAGAATTGGGCCAAATCACGTCCTTGCAAAAACTTTTAAATATTATATCAACATACTAATTATATTTGGTGACATTTTATTTTTTAAATATATTTTTGAAATAAAAAAAAATGTACATAATTATTGCTCTGCTTTCATTTAACTTCTACACTTGCCCTGTCCCAGAAAAGAATTCCCAACTTCAAACAATTTTAAAAATGTGTTAAAAGAAGGGCTGCCACGAATGACTATTTTTCTAAATGATTAATTTCCCACCAGAAAACCAACTTCACTGTTTAATTGAAGATAATTTTATTTTGCCAACAACAAATTGTATGCCATTGCAGGGCTTTACATAATGTACGCCGACTTTTCAGATCTGAACATTATTTTCGTCCACAATTCAAGAAGCAGATTAGTAGTATGCTTAAAATATCAATGAGATGCATAATGTGATGCCCAAAAGTTAGTAATCTGTATAAATTTGGTGTATCCACATACTTTTTAAATTAAGTTAAACCTGAGACACATGCAATAAGCACTGAAGTCGCGATGAAGGAAGGGACTGATCAGCAGCCACAACATCTTTTAAAGGAGGAGATACTGTGGTTAAACAAGGTAAAAGATGTTGGTGGTGTGGAGGTACTTTTCACTGTTAGTTTACAACAGAGTTAGTTTAGAACTCTTACCAACTTTTTAAAAAATACTAAGACTATGCTGTGAGATTAAAAAAATATTTTGTAAACTCCATAAGATGTCAACTCCGTCAGATATTTTAAAGGTTTTGATGTAAGAGTTCTTTTAAAATCTGGAATAACCAAAAATAGGATATTCATGTTTGACATGGCGTTCTGTGCACTTTCAAGTTGTTTAAATGTTTGTGCACTATTTTGTGTTTTATATATCAACTCCGTCAGTTGGCTGTCAGATGGATTTTTTCTTCATTAAAGGTATGCTCAGAATGATTTTAAAAAAGAATTTGTCAATAAAAATTCATATTGCACACTTACTATGTGTTATTTGGCTTATAAATGGGTTTTATATTATACTATTACAAATTTATGTGTGACTGAGAGAGTTGACAAAATTCAAGCTGTCAACTGCAGAAAATGAAGCTTAACATAAAATGAAATCACTGAAGGTTGGCCCATTACAAAGTTTAATACCCAAGACTTTGGTCATTTGAAATATATTTTCTCAGCATGATTGAAGAGTAAAAATAAAAATCCCCCAAAATAAGATTTTGTCCCTATTCTTGAGTGATATGAATATGGATTAACGATTAAAAGTCAGCCAGCTGATTGTTATGGATGCATTCATAAATGGTCAGAGCATCATCTCTTGTTCAGAAGTTCAGTTTCAGATCATGGATTTAGTGATCTGGACAAACTAAGGTTACCACACCGTAAAATTACTGTCAAAGTCCTGCAGTCAGTTTTTCACTTAAAAGTGAACATTGTTTATTGCAAATTTATTTTGCATTCCAATAATCCCATTATAATCTATAATAGTGACTTGTTCAAGACAATGATGCTGCAGTTTGCAGCTCAAGAATGTTAATTTATATATAGTACATATCAGAAAATACAGCAATGTTAATTCTATTCTTAATTTCTTTCTTTTTATTCACTTAAATAAAAAATACTGAAGTGTACCTTTAAAGTACCAGATTGATAAGCAGTATTGGTAAGAGTAGTAGTATCATCGTAATGATGCCCATCCCTATACTGGGGTGTAATTTAGATGGTTTGTATATTATATAAAAAGGTCTTGATTGAAAATGACCAAGTAATTTTCAATCAAGGCCTATTATGTCATCTATTTAGATTTCCAAAAGGCTTTTGATGTTGTTCCCCACAAGAGGCTCTCACTTAAACTCAAAGCGACAGGTATTTTAGGAACTGTAGCGACTTGGATTGATAACTGGTTAACGGATAGGAAGCAGCGAGTAGTTATAAGAGGCTCGATGTCACAGTGGGCCTGCGTTCATAGTGGGGTACCGCAGGGTTCAATTTTAGGACCACTTTTGTTCCTTATTTACATAAATGATATAGACACCAATATATACAGTAAACTGGTGAAATTTGCAGATGACACCAAGGTGGGTGGTGTAGCAGATACTGAACTAGCGGCTCAGCAGCTACAGCGGGATCTTAATTTAATTAGTGACTGGGCTGACACCTGGCAGATGAAATTTAACATAGACAAATGTAAGGTACTCCATGTAGGGAGCAGAAATATAAAGTACAGGTATTTTATGGGACCTACTGAAATAAAGGTAGCTGATTATGAGAAAGACCTTGGTGTGTATGTTGATGCTTCCATGTCTCATTCTCGCCAGTGCGGGGAAGCAATAAAAAAGGCCAATAGGATGTTGGGGTATATCTCCAGGTGTGTGGAGTTTAAGTCAAGGGAGGTAATGCTAAGATTATACAATTCCTTGGTGAGACCTCACCTAGAATATTGTGTACAGGTTTGGTCACCATATCTTAAAAAGGACATAGCGGCCTTAGAAAAGGTGCAGCGTAGGGCCACAAGAATGATTCCTGGTCTTAGAGGAATGTCATACGAGGAATGGTTATTTGAGCTAAATCTGTTCAGCCTCAAGCAAAGGAGACTGAGGGGGGACATGATCCAGGTCTATAAGATTCTAACAGGTTTGGATGCTGTTCAACCGAATAGTTACTTCAGCATTAGTTCAAATACAAGAACTCGTGGCCATAGGTGGAAATTAGCGGGAGAACATTTCAAACTGGATTTAAGGAAGCACTTCTTTACACAGCGTGTAGTCAGAGTATGGAATAGTCTTCCTGATAACGTAGTGCAAGCTGAATCCTTGGGTTCCTTTAAATCAGAGCTAGATAAGATTTTAACAACTCTGAGCTATTAGTTAAGTTCTCCCCAAGCGAGCTCGATGGGCCGAATGGCCTCCTCTCGTTTGTATATTTCTTATGTTCTTATGTTCTTATGTTAAGTAATTTGATATGAAAAGTGACAGTACAGTACTGTTTGTTCAGACTTTATGTTACCGTTTAGGCTAACACACTGTTATGATTTGAGGTTAGGGGTGCCCAAGCAGGGGTGGGCGGTATGCGCAAAATGTTATATCAATATATTTTTAGTTAAATTTTATATCATGATATTTTTTTGTTATAATCACAATCCACAATATACACCAGTCATAACATTAAAGCCACCTGCCTAACATTGTGTAGATCCCCCTCATGCCACCAAAACAGCTCTTACCCGTGAAGGCATGGACTCCGTAAGACTCTGAAGGTGTCCTGTGGTATCTGGCACCAAGACTTTAGCAGAAGATCCTTTAAGTCCTACAGTATAAGTTATGAGGTGGGGCTTCCATGAATAGGACTTGTCTATCCAGGAATATGCCACAGATGGTCGATCGGATTGAGATCTGGGGAATTTGGAAACCAGGTCAACATCTTGAACTCTTTGTTATGTTCCTCAAACCATTCCTGAACAATTGTTGTAGTGTGAGAGACCGCCCAATCATTGCCCAGAGCATCCCACTGCTACATAGTGCGTCCTGGTGCCATCTCTTCCCCAGATAAACAATGCACACGCACCCAGCCGTCCACATGATGTAACAGAAAACATGACTCATCAGACCAGGCCACCTTCTTCCATTACTCCATGGACCAGTTCTGACACTCACATGCCCATTGTAGGTGAATTGGTGTTGGACAGGGGTCAGTATGGACACTGACTGGTTTGCGGCTATGCGGCCACATGAGCAGAAAGCTGCGATAGAAAGGTGTCAGAACACACAATGTATCAGAGCCAGTATTAACCTCCAATTAATTTGTGCTACAGTAGGTCTCCTGTAGGATCTGACCAGACAGGCTTGCCTTTGCTCCCTGTGCCCATCAAAGAGCTTTGGGTGCCCATGACCCTGTCACCAGTTCACCAGTTGCCCTTCCTTGGTCCATTTTTGATAAGTACTGACCACTGCATACCAGAAACACCCCAGACCTGCTGTTTTGGAGACGCTCTGACAGTCTTCCAGTCATCTAGCCACCACAATGTGACCCCTGTCAAAGTCGCTTACCCAATTACCCAATTTTCTTGCTTACAACAATCAGCTTCAAGAACCAGCTGTTCACTTGCCTAAATATATAACAGCGCCTTTAGCAGGTGCCATTGTAACAAGATAATCAATGTTATTCCCCTTCACCTGTCAGTGGTTTTAATGTTATGGTTGATTGTTGTAGATCATGATTTTTTGGAGTGCAAGTAATAATGTTAATTAACCATTTAACTACATAACCAGCAAGTATGTTTTTACAAGAAACACTGCTTGTACCATCATTGTAATTAACTTATCTATTAATGTATGAATTATAATGTACATATAAAATAAACTAATTCATTATACAAGTACTTTTGGATTTTTTTATATTCAAAATTCAAGGGTTTCGTAAACAAATGAACATTTATCACTTCGGTCAATAACTGTATATGTCTGAGTTTAAAACACATACAAACAAAATAATGGCTAAATAAAATAATTAAATAATAAATGTAGGATTTTAAATTTTTGCATCAATAAGCAGTCTTTGCTTCTGTTTGGTGACTTCAGAATGTTGGATTTCGCAAACATACACAGCAGAACATGCCCCACACTCTTCTGACAGCATAGCTGACCCGCCTATGGAAACTGCTTTGTTTCACATTGGTCTGTTGTAGTACTGATGCAGCCTTTGAACACAGGGGCATCAGGAATTAGGTGCAGGCAGGTTTGTTCTGTCCTTATAAGTAAACGTAAATGTAATGCTTTATCACAATTCTTACAATACTTCTTTAATGTGTATTGTGGATAACCGGTTACGATAAATTATCGCCATATCGCCCACCACTAGGCCCAAGTATTATTTACAAATTTTCACATTGGCGGGGATCTCTGCCCCTAACCCTCAAACTCGAAGATAAATCAATTGTTATACAGGTTTCTGAGTCTGTCATTCATATGCTAAAACATCACTTTCGATATCAAAGAAATGCTTCCTCAGACACCCTCTGCTGAGCTGAGGCAAAAGACTGGTCACCATAAAATTTGGCCAGGGTACAAAGATATTAAATTATTAAATTGATGGAATGGCACACCCATGACCTTTAAATTACAACCCCGATTCAACCTTTTGACATTTGTGTTTTTGTGTGACTGGCCGCTGTCAAATAATGAACACTTTCTGAATTAGTCTAATAAATAATTAGTAAAGAAACCCTACTAAAATACACTAAAAGCAATCTGAACCACCACTTACTGCTTTTACAGAGGGACTAAGGGAACAGCATTTACTTAAAGTAGCCTATTGTTGGCATAATAGACAACAGACAAAAAGAGGATATGCGCTGCAGAAAAACAACAATATAAGATAAACATTCAGTTCTACAAGCAGTGTTGCCAAGTCAATATGAGAAAAAAATTGGCAAAATAGCACATTTTAATACAGTCTCAGCACTTTAAAGGTCAGAAACGTTTTGATTTCTAAAGAGCTAAAAAATAAAAGAACGATGTGTTTTATTATTTAAAAAAAACCACCTAGTAGTAAATATGGCTTAAGATATTTTGGTTAGAAAGAATCTTATTTAACAAAAGGGGCCAAACAGCAATGTATTCGTCAATGCATATACAACGTTTAATTTATATAAATGATTCGTGTAGAAAAGCCTATAGTTAGTTGAAAAAAACTCCTATGCATCAAGATAAACCATTTTACATTCAAACAAAACATATAATGAACTATTTATCCTTCTTGTGAATATTTTGTGACCTCAAAATGGTATAAAGGTATATAAGGATGAAACCAAACCGAGCACTAAAACTGAACTTTCCAACAGATTTTACATTGTATCGTATTCAGCAGGAAAAATAACATGCATTGAGCTTTATCGCATATGTAAAAAAATTCTATTTCCCCCACAATCAAAATATCGGAGCAATGAGGGTGTCACTTATGCCGCCCCCAAACCCTGAACCCTGAAGTCTGATCAGCGCTCCTCAGCATTACTTTAGAAAATCGTTGTTAAAACGATGAAATATCAGAATTTATAGTCGAATAGCAAATATTGCATAATATGCAGGCGATTATAGAGACAAGCTTTCTTTATCTAAAGTAAATGAATGCCAAGGTAAGTAAATAGATCAGTGTAATCTATCATGAATAAAGCATACATACATATAAGTAACTACATAGCTTTATAGCTTTTGTAGCGTTATACTGTATGAATAAAGAGTGAATACAAGATTAGTACCTATGCAAATACATTAACCATACAGAGCCCGAAATAAGGTAAGCACAAAGACACTCCGTAATTACCCTGCTGTCGAGGCTGAGCGAATACAAAGAAACCATGACCTTCATTAACCAAAACCAAGTAACGATACTCCCCAAACCCCCATCTATGGTGAAATTAATTAAAACTTTGCTTCGTCTCTATTAACTCTGGGTGTTTCTCCGCTCGATCGGGCTGATAGTAAAAAATAATAACAAAACAGAGAAACTGCATGGGGCACAATGAGGTGAATTTGGTTTCGCATTATGGCAACTAAGTTAACTTACAGATGTGTTTAAATTTACAGACTAGGAGGAGTGCGTTTCTAATGGCGTAACCGGTGCCGTCGTATGATTATAGTTGAAGAAAACATAACGAAAGTTTTACGGGATTACAATAGCCATGCGCTTCTGATGGTCAAAATGTAGCGAAAAATACAGCAGTTAGGCATGTGTTACAATACAATGTTAAAATGTCACTTATGATCAGAGTTGAAGTATATTCTAATAGTTACCTCTTTTCTGGAGGTACGTTTACAGCAGCAGTCGCCGTCTTATTATAAACTGACTATAATTAGCTGAAAATCGTGTCTGAACGTGATATTTTACGGCAATGTTTGCATACTTACCAAGTTAGGAAACGGTACGTGCGATCAGAGCTGAATAAGCAGCAAGCTCCGTGGTGCATGTTCAAAAGGGAAATGATGTCGGGCTGTGTTGCCCGGCCCCCAGAGTGATCTTGAATATCTCTGAGTTTGTGTGGCACGTCTGCCTCCTCTTCATGTTCCCAGTACTAACACACTTCGCTTTAGACAGATCTCTTCGTTATGGTGCAAATTAACTTGCACCAGGGGGGAAAAAAACGAATTTGCTTTTCAAAGCTCAAAAAGTCAACATGTAAACCAACGCAATGCTTTTATTTGAATATAGCTTCCGCTAATCATGGGTTTACATAAAACATTTGTAAACTTGCATAAGAACGAATAAAAAGATGTTACATTAAAAACTTGTTTTAAGCCACGGATCGTTGATTGATGCATTGCTCAGTCGGTAATAAAACGTTAACAAAACTCCTTCATAGTAAGCATGAAACAGAAACATGTGATACGGAAACTTAGCTGGTCATACTTGGTTTAACAAAATATTTGGTTAATGTGGTTTTTAAACAGCAGCTGGTGCTATTGCACCGCAGCTGCCACCAGTAGCCTGTTAAAGCATCTCGCTAACAATAGTTTTCGTTCAGTTAAATTAATATTCATATTTACAGCGCGTTAGTCAATGACACGTGTCGTCTGACCGCAGTGTTGCGAAAATGAACGTAAATTACATCGACGAAAGTTC
Source organism: Paramormyrops kingsleyae (assembly GCF_048594095.1). NCBI lineage: Eukaryota > Metazoa > Chordata > Actinopteri > Osteoglossiformes > Mormyridae > Paramormyrops > Paramormyrops kingsleyae. The sequence goes on from NC_132804.1 coordinate 34,084,193, forward strand.
TGATTTGTTGCAATTTGTAGTGTAGTCTAAATTGCACAGAATTTCAGTTGAAATGTACACATTATTATTTTTTATGACTGAGACGCAGGGTAGGATCCCCTGTAATCATCGTTATTTGAAATGATCTCTGTTGTATTTGAAGAAAATGGTAAGAGAGAATGCATTTTATTAGGATACGCATTCCCGCACGGCTCTAACAGTGTTAATTTTAGACTCCTAGAGATGCCATGGGATCTCCCCCCTGAAGACCGGACAGTGCATTCCCTTTAGCTGCCCTGATGAGCTAGACATCTCTATTTCTTCCACTGTATGCTAATACAGTTTGATGTTAGGAGCCTGGCTATCCATTACAAGCACACCAAATATGGATAACACACTGAACTCCAGCACCTGTGCATTATCAGGCTCCTGCCCTGCCGACAGCAATGAAATACCCAGTCTGTTTTTGCACCAAGCAGCCTCTGTCTGTCGTTTTCCAAGAATGTTGACGTTATCACCTCTGGACCAAACAGGACGGAAATATGCTGGTGAAGCAATTAAAGCTATGATCCAGAATCATTGCTGCATTGTTAACTGGGTGAAGCACCCCCTGATAAGCCAGGCCAGTGGCCAGCAACTGCATCTTCCAATTTACACTGCATCTGCGTAGCCAACCACTAATGGTTCAAAAAAAAGAAATTCAACAAGTTTATTTAATGTATAGGACAACAACATGATTTGAGATTTAGTCCTACATTTTTGGTCCCAAATCTGGCAGTAGTTTCTACCATTAAGGGAGGGAGAATGTGGGAATGAGAAGTCTGATTTGGTAGTAACTGATAGCTTGGACGTTTCATGCAGATTGTTTGAGTGGTGGGCTTACAGAGGGTGGGGTTCTGCTTCACATTTATTAGGGATGTCAACATGAACCTGCATTGGAGAGCAGGAATGGACATTGAACACAGCAATCTGAACTCCACACAGGTCACCATTTGGTGCATAGATGATGCTTTGTGTGGAACGTGATTATTTCGTTTTTATATATATATATAAATAAATGATTTATATATAAACTGTGACAAAGGAAACATTTTGTCATAAAGTAACACAAACTCTGAACAAGTCCCAGGAGTGTGGCTTGGCAGTATGCAGAGCTTTGCAACATCACTGAAATCACTCAGCAGAGGCTCAGCCAAGAACAACCAGACCATGAGGCGCGTCCAGCTGCACTTATCACAGTAGGTGCAAAAAAAAGCAATTATTCAGCAGGGAAGATGGAAAACGGGCCAAATGTGACACTTATTTGGTAAGATGACTACTCACTTCTTACAGTGCTTAATAATTTAAACTCCCTGAACTTGCATGGTTAATTTTATAGTGCCTAAGTTTCCAAAGCTACGTAGCTGCATAGCTATGTCAAAGCTTAAAACAATCCTATCCATTATCCATGACAGGAAGTCGCAGGAGATATGAGGCTTCCAAAAAATATGTGGGGTCTGCAACATCATGGAGCTGTTAATCACAGGGAAGGGAAGAGTTTGCTCACATTTAAAACACACAAAATATACTAATAAACACTAACCCAATAAGAAGTAACAAGAATTTTATTTGTTTTCCAAAAAGTCACTGATATCTAGTTGGATGGCTAGATGAACACCACTTTGGTTCACAAACCTCTCTTCAGGGACACCCCAGCAATTCCACGCATTTCACCACCAGCTCGATTAATTAGATAATTTCTTGGGGTACAATTGATTAGCTGACGTTGTGGTAATGGTCAAGTACAAATACATATGGTACTGTAACTACAAATGTTCTGGTTTTCAAATGGCTGAGCTGACGCATTTTGACAGGCATAAAATCATAGTTTTATACCCACGTAACGAAAATATAAGCATCATTTTTTTTGGTGGCCTAAGAGTCTTGCACAGTACTGTATGTCTGAAAATGATTTATTCCCATGGCATGGGAGGGGTCATGCTCAGTCAAAGAAAAGCAGCATTCATGTGACATCGTAGCGCTGTCTTTCCTTTTCAGCTTTCCCATTCCTCCCGCGGACTAGAATAAAATCCATACGCTCGCTGCTTAAATTTCAAGTAATGCAGTTCCTTAGTTCTGTGTTCATTAGTGTTATTTACTTCACATGTTGTTTGACCCCTTGTGGTCTGTTTTTGTTTAATAAGCCCCTTTTGTTTCAGAGCCGCTAAGTGGATTGTCCTGCCGGCGCCATGCATTTGCCACGACCCACAGTAAATGTGAAGCCGGCTAGTGAGCCTAGCGTTTTCTGTTTTGTTTAATGAGCTTGAGGAAAAATTCACACTGACCACCTCGGAAAGAAAAATATATTGTAGCGTCTGCCAGCTGTCCCAGAGCAACAGCTGCTACGTCGTTCACACCCTACGTGTCGCACAGGCAAGAGAAATGCATGCATAAGTGGATTCAGGCAGCTGGCAGACTTGAAATAAAAAGGGATCAATACAAAAAACCTCAAACTTCAAGTCCCACCATTATTTCCCCATTGTTCTGCACAAAACAAATGCTTACAAACCTCAGTGACATCTGAGCATCTAACAGACTTTAAATAAACAATTACTAAAACCAATCTGCAAAATCAAACTATGAGGTTGCATTTTTTGTAATATTGCTCAAGGACAAAATATAAGGAAAGCAGACTAAGATAATGTATATGTTGATGATCATTTAAAAATTCCTCTTCTTAGGCAAAAAGGCGACATGCTGTCAGCTGTACCATCCTTCACCAACTCTCCATTGTTTCACAACATTTAAACCGTAGTACAACATGCTTTAACACAGGATATAAAGATTAATTCATTAGATAAAATGAGACGTGTTTCAGTAAATTCACCCGGCTCTAAGAAGAAAAGAAAGCCAGGAAATAGCCGTATGTAGATAAAGAACAAGCTGAATAATGACAGACAAATGTACCTTTATTCTGTGGGGAAACAAGTGAGTGATCGTCCTGATGCTTGTTTTGGAGTCTCTTTTGCTGTGATCCACTCCCAGTTATTCAGCACAACATGGTTTAGATTATGACACGAATGGGCATGTCTTGCAGCCTTTTCTCAAGAGTTGGAGCATGGCGAGATTTTTTTTCTTTTTTTTTCTGCGCTTTAGACTCAGAGTTGCTGTATGTGAAAAAAGTGTGTTGTATTTCAGATGATTGCTTTTTAAAAAAAATTCTGGAATTATTTTAGATTATTACTATTGTGTTTTTCCAGGCAGTTACGATCTTCATGACCCAGAGACACAGGAAAGTCCTGTTTAGTTACAGTGCGGGTTGGGCAGAAGGTGGAGTCCGAGGTGTCCTGCCATGTTGTCCCCAGAGTTCGGAAGGCTGTGCAGTTTCTGCAGCTATGGCTCTGGCCTGGGCTTTGAGCCATCCAGGTTGGCAGAGGTTCCCCCCAGCCAGCTCAGTGAATAGTATATGTGAGGGTTAAAAGACCCAAGAGATGGGGCACACACACAGACTTTTAAATACGAGACTTTTGTCATTTTTTGTTTTTTTATTGCATTCACAGATCTTTGAGGGAACCTGAAAAATGGTCAAAATAACAGGTTTTTACTACATTTTGGGGAAAATTTGGTTCCTACAATGTAATATAAACATAATATACATGCACACACACACACACCCCTATATACTGGACCATTGTGGCCCCAGAGCCATGTTGAATGATGAAAGGCAAGCCCTGGAGCCCCCAGGAAGCAGCATGTAACCCTGAGTTTGGTAACTCCACTAGAAGCACATGGTCTGTGACCCAAGTGGCTGCCGAAGTTCCAGAAAGGTCCACTTAATGGTAATGGTTTCTCATTCTACTGAGGCCCAACACTCTTTTGCCAGGATTAATGTGAGGATAAGGAAGAAGGGAGGATTTCCCTCCCCATTAAGGTCCTGGAATAACACCACTCCAAGTCCAGTTTCTGAGATGGCCGCTTCAATGGGGAGGGACCCTGAACACAAGCTCAGTTTCCTGACTCATTATATCCTCCTGAGACCCAAGGAAAAAAGTGTCCTCCAATTTTAGGTTATTTGTCTTTGGAGGGAATAAGACATCTTACAATTCAGATTTTTTCAAATTTATTTTTATTTTTAATTTCACAGCATGTCCTCTTTAGTGTACAACAGGAATAATTATGTTTCCTTACATCAGTGAAAAGATAGATGCAAAAACAAAATGTCCACTACAATGGACACAAATGAATGGGTGGGGTCTCAGGAGGTTAAAGTGCACTGCGACGTACCCACAATGCACTGTAGGAAGGCCATCTGAGCTGTAAGGCTCCATGTGATGTCCTCTGCCTGTCCCATTAGGGACTGGTTCAACAGGGGCACAAAGTGTCAGTAATGGGCTATAACCCCCAGAAAAGCTCATATCTGGCCTCTGGTAATTATGTAGCCCAGGCACCAGCCTTCCATATGGCACCCAACACTGGGAGGAGGTGCTGTATCCAGCTCTCAGTATGGGCGGCTACATCGTCCATCATCCAAGTAGACTCTGAAATATTCTTGTTATTGAGGTTGGAGGATCATGTCCATTAGACTTTGGGCTCCACATCAGAGCCCAAAAGGTAAAACCTGGTGGTGCCGGTGTCCATTTGATGTGTTGAAGGCCATCTTTTCCTTGCCTTTGAAATCACTCCCTGTTCCCTAAATACTGCATTCTATGGTATGTCCACCATTTCTTAGTGCTGTTGGAGGTCTCAACAGCACTTCTGACTCACTATATAGTGCACTATGATATATCCACAATGCACTGCAAACTGTACTATGAGATATCCAAACTACTGTTGATGTGTCCCGAAATTTACATCTTCCCCATGTCTGAGATACAGCTGCCATTCCTGTCAACATCAAGGGAAACCTCATGTGTGTACCATCCATTGGACAGTTTAACATCACACCCCATGTTTCATGATTCTGAATGCACTGCAAATTGACCTATGAGATATCCACAATGCACTGCAAATTGACCTATGATAAATCCACAATGCACTGCAAATTGACCTGTGAGATATCCACAATGCACTTCAAACTGTACTATGAGATATCCACACTACTGTTGATGTGTCCTGAAATGTACATCTTCCCCATGTCTGAGATACAGCAGCCATTCCTGTCAACATCAAGGGAAACCTCATGTGTGTACCATCCATTGGCACAACGGACAGCTTAACATCACGTCCCATTTCTCTTGATTCTGAATGCACTGCAAATTGACCTATGAGATACCCACAATGCATTGCAAATTGACCTATGATAAATCCACAATGCATTGCAAATTGCACTATGAGATATCCACAGACTTTATCTCCTTTACTCCATATATGTTGTTGCTGTATTCTGTTATCTGCAAATGTTTCTAGGATACCAACATAGAGCGTCTTGAAATTTAGTTTCTCACAGCATTGTCTTGTTTTCCAGTATAATGAGCTACATATATACCCCAATATAGGGAATGGAGTCTGAGTGAACGAGTGAAGAATTTGGAGCCCAACCAGAGTTGTTTTCTGTTCTGTACCTGGAGGAGCATGTTCTGTGAAGTCGCAGAGGCAGCCAGCTCCATTGTGATGACTGACTGCTGTCTGGGTGCTGCTGGCTTGTTGGTGTGTCCGTGTGCCCTGATCTCCCAGAGCGATTAGAATCTCCTGGCTTCTTCAGCACACTGTGACAGATTTATGTTTCAGTCCATAGTTAAAATAAGTAGCTGGCTGATGACTTCCATTTTGGGAAAAAAAACACTTGCCATTATTAGAATTGGATGTCTCGAGACTGTTCTTGGTCTCGAGACTGGTCTCGAGACCACTTTTACATGGTCTTGGTCTTGTCACAGTCTCAACGGTCTTTGGTCTTGGTCTTGTCTTGGTCTCGGATCCCATGGTCTTGTGTTGGTCTCGCTGTCTTGGTCTTGCTCTCTCAGATCGACATAGTGGTCGGGAGATTTGGAGTGAAAAGTATCCATGACACACAACGTAACATTCGATAATGCAACATTATTATTATTCTGCCTTTCGCGCCCTTCAAATGCAACCAATCAATGACATAGATGAATTTTGTTGTGATTCAGACATTGGCGCTCATCCAATCAAAATGCGCGTTATACACGCAAAATAAGTGTAGCGCTAGTTAAACGTTAGATCCAGCATCACAGGCTATAAGATGTTGCAATCTTTAGTTTTCCTGAAGTACAATCAACCACTATTTTAAAATGTGAACTATTTTCTCTCTCTCGCTCCTCTCTGAAAATATGCCTATTAACAGTGATGCTCTCGTTCTCTCTCTGTCTCTCTCTCTCTCTCTCTCTCTCTCTATTTTTAAGTATTTCATCTAACTGTATTAGTTTATCAATCTGTTATTTGTCCATAATGTCTGTGTTCTATTCTTCTTGCCCTACTGAACAACAGGCTTGATATCATTGGCAGTGTGTTGTAATCACATGCCACTGCAGACATCAAGATGTCAGAATCTTTTAAGCACTTGTCCTTATTCTTATTAATGCACAATTTCATGTGCAGTTTGTATTGGTATATAGTATTTGTAGTTTGCATTTTATTCATGTGACGTGTGCGCATTTCTTTATATTGTTTGATTACAGTATTTTACTTAAAATGGTGTTGTTTGACTAAGTAAATGTGACCATTGACTTTTAAATAACATCTGCATATTACATTGTGTTGACTTAACAGGCCTAATCCATTTCAGGGAAGTTGATATCATACAGTGTCATTTGGCTAGTACTACTACGATGGGACATGATGCAATTTCAAATTTATAATTTATAATTTATAAATTTATAATTGTGTATCTTCAATTTGATGTTACAGTTTCATCTACAAATTAAGTATAATTGAAATCAGTTACATATTTCCAAATCTTTAGACAGTTGTTAGAGGTGTTAGTTGTTTTGTCAGATGACTTTGGGACCAGTCAGTACCCGTCATGTCAGTCCTCAACAGCACACAAAAGTTAAGGGAGTCTTTTTTTTTTGTCTCGGTCTTGGTCTCGTCTCAACTTTGTCTTGGTCTTGACTCGGTCTGTCTTGGTCTTAGTCTTGGTCTTGTCTTGGTCTCGATAGCCTCTGGTCTTGGTAGTGTCTTGGTCTTGGTTTAGGCGGTCTTGACTACAAATCTAGCCATTATACATATGCATGTATCTGATGTTACTTCCCCTAATCAACATAATAGCAGATTACATCAATAAAAATACTGTACATTGCATTTAGTGCTTTACAGAAATCAGCATTTCAACTGCATTAAGGATGTAGCTAGTAACATTCTCTGTTCTGAAGTTTAATTGTGAGTGATTTTGTGATTTTGCCGTGGCAATAAATGTGGATTGGTGATAGTCAAATATGACAAGTAAACATTTAGTTTTAGTCATATTGAATATTACTATTCTGCATTGCATGGTAACTTTGGTTGACATATTTAAATGGCCCTAAATTATTTCACGTTAACAAATGTGTTTACATGTTTCTGAACATTAACATTTCCTTTGACTGACATCACCAAGAGTTAAACAGATGCCAAGAGGTCCTCCATATTTTAAGTGAATCTGGACTAATTCAATTACATTTTTCTAGTCACCAACAGTAGAAATAAATATTTACTCTAACCTGAAACAATGAAATCCACTTGCAGAAGTAATGTGATCCAGAAGAAGGCATCATTAAGTACAAATACAAACAAATAAAACGCTTCCCCATGACTCCATGTCAGATGCTGTTTCCTTCTAAGGCTGATCTGGAACTATTTTATCATTCTCTGAGGCCTGTTGTTCATCTTACATGTGCATGTGAAAACTGAAAGTGTAAATGTCTCATTGTGGTTGAATTATCAAACAAGCAATCATTGTGCAATTCAGTGATGTATTGCAGCCAGTTTCGGTTTACATTTTTGTTAAAATGGGGGCAGTGTGTGGCTCAGCAAGTTAGACTGCTGTGCCTGTGATTGGAAGGTTTCCAGCTCAAATCCCAGGGTCGCCAGAGTGATTTCACCATAGGGGTTTTGTGCAAAAGTCTTAACCACCAGTTACATCCCTTTTTAATTAAAAATAAAATGTAAGCGTAAAACCTGAAACAGTAATTGTGTACTATGAATCCAATCATCCATCCATTTTCTATAGCTGCTTATCCAGTAGAGGATCCCACCCCAGAGTACTGGGCACATGGCAGGGACACTCCGGATGCCAGTCCAAGTTGGGCCATGCATACACTATGGGCATTTCAGCAACATCAGCTGACCTTACTGCATGCTTTTGGACGGCAGAAGGAAATCAGAGTAGCCTGAGAAAAGCCACACAATACAAACTCCACACAGAGTTGGGGGCATTCAGTGAACAAGCATGGAGGTGTGAGGCGGCACTGTTATGACCTGAGACATTCATATTTGTACTACAAACAGAAATGCCTAAATAAAGCTGTTATGACTGAGACTGAGTAAAATGACAACAGCAGGGAAACTTTCATGGGGACAACAGAAACATCTGAATAAGAAACATTTGTTAACGGAAAGGAAAATAATCAAACACACAATCTTTGGAAGGCACCTTTTCCTTGCTCTTAGATCCCCACTTGTGCAGTGGTCTGAGCGGTGAGGTATGTGGCTAACTTAGAGGACCAATAAGATTTCTCTTGCAATACATGGCAATGTGACCTGCACGCTACTGTAAGTTCTCTAAGTTTTATGTAGAACAATGACAGGAAATAACAAATCACTGTACCAGCTACATAGACAGGCAATAATATTAAGGGATTAAACCCACCTCCCAGGCTGGCAAAATCTACCGAGGAAGTTGTCAGATGCACTGTGAAATTTATTTCTGGTTACAGTCCACTGTACCTTTATTTTATGTGAAAAAGGAGCCATTATCTCAATGCCTAAATCAAGGACTCAGTTGCTAATATATGGTTCCTAGCCAGATTTTCACCCTCATTATGTTTAATAATAATATCTGTAACTGTTTCATAAGTTTGACTGAATAAACAGAGACATCAAAATTCCTTCATGCTGAAATGCCTCTCTGTGACAGTGCCTGTGTGATGTAAACAGGAAAAATCACATGATTCAACACTTTCACAGCCACTGCATTATAATGAATGAACTGCAGACAAAACAGGAATTGTGTGCTGAGACTGGACCAAGTAAACAGTACATGAAACACTCTTGGCAATGCATATGAATGTGTAGATATATTAATTCATTGCATGCCTAGCAGAACTCCAAAAACAGATATAAATCACAATTTCATTGTTAAATAGATATCGCATTTATGAAATTACTAAATACCTACAGACTTTTACATTCTTATTTAAAACCCGAATGCTAAAACTACTATGTTGCCTCCCACTTCTGTTCTGGTGCAAAATGCATGTCATGGTTTCAGAAGTAAGTTCACCACAACCTTAGGACTGCAAGAACTTAACACTGAAACAGATCATTTCACATCTCTGTCATTTGTAAATGAACATAAAAATAATCAGTGAAGAGTGCTTGAATTGTAGGCAGTAATAAAGTTTTACAATGAAACGTTTTGGATATCATTGGCCAGGATTCCCCAGTTCTGGTCCTGGTGCACCAGAATCCAACACAGTTTGCAGATTTCCCTGCTCAAACACACCTTAATCAGCTAATTACCAGGTTTAGAAGGTGTGTCTGAGCAGGAAAATCTGTGAACTGTGTTGGATTCAGACCCCTAGGACTGGAATTGGGCAGCCCTGCCATAGGTTTTTGACCTTCAAGTGAGGAAACATGTGAAGTTGCTTGTTTAGTTGTTTACATGAAGTTGAAGGACAGTGGTTATATTAAATATGCAGGTTTGAGGGCAGGCAAAATAGAAAGCAGGACTTTGCATGCAAAATATAACATGTGGACACATAGACACAGTATACCCTTGAGAAGGGTGCTCAACCAGAGCTACTGTTTTACAAATACTCAGTTCTTGCTTCTATTAATAAACAGCTATAGTATTAAATGATTCATCCCTCCATTTTCTGAAACTACTTGTCCTATGTAGGGTGGCAGGGGGTCCAGAGCATATCCCAAAAGCTACAAGTGCAACGCAGGGAACAGCCTAGGATGGGGTGCCAACCCATCGCAGGGCACACTCACACACCATTCACTCACACACCATTCACTCACACACCATTCACTCACTCACCATTCACTCACACACCATTCACTCACACACCATTCACTCACTCACCATTCACTCACACATCATTCACTCACACACCAATCACTCACACATGCACACCTACAGGCTATTTGGTAACTCCAATTAACCTCAGCATGTTTTTGGACTGTGGTGGGAAACTGGAATACCTGGAGGAAACCCCACAACCATATGGGGAGAATGTGCAAGCTCCCCACATGGAACTCTGGCGAAGACTCGAACCCTGTGTGATGTGTGAGGCCCCCTGTGACCCCGTCCAGGAGAAGACCTTAGAAGATGTATGCATTAACCATCTGGAATATATTCAAACTACAAAGCATAAAATGATAGTTTACGAACATGTTTGGGGAAAAGAATATTACATGTTGTAATAGGAACTTGTTTTCTCAGATAAGTCAGCCCCAAAGTTTGTAACTATGGGTTTCGAAGGTGCTTGGATACCTTGGCAGATTCAGGGGGTCCACTTTACTAGGACCCTTGAATATGCAATAGTATATGTCAAATTGGGTGGGGGGGGGAAGCTGACATTCCTTCAGGGGGCCCAGAAATTCTATCTGTGTCCCAGTCTATAACATTGTATTATTTAACTTGTTCATTCTTGCCTTGCACAGGACAGACAGATACTGTAGACAGGTTGGTAAGCAAAGTCACAGTCTTTTATTTATTATATGCACAGTATGACAGCAACTTCCTTACACTGAAATGCTGGAGGTGAGTCTGGGGTAATCACAACACAGGCAAAGATATGAGCAGTTTAAAACGGGAATTAGGCACAAGCAGAGTTTGATGTTTCACACTTGCAGGAGGCAAAAAACCCACATCCTGCTTACCTTATGTGTTAACACAAGTATCTGATGCAAAAATAACATATTATTTTGTCTTCTTATAGGGAATCAACAATCCACTTACATAAACGTGTAAAGCGACAGCACAGAGCACAATCATAACCTCACAATACCATCAATCTACTGAGCCTTTATGGTAAACAACTGCATTCAAAACTCAAAGAACTAACCAAAACAAACTGCAAAACCTCTGCATTAACACTATTCGCCTCAGGCGACTGGGAGCACTGCCCCCTGCTGTAGTAAAAATATAAATACAACATAAGGTAAACAATTTATTGTGCTATAAGATTTAAACAAGCAGCAGCATTAACCGTAAAGTGCCTTTAATGAGATCTATATTTGTTCCAGGATGACACAAACTAGTGTAAATTGTAAATTGACTAGTGTAGTGTCTACTACATAATAGATGGATGACCGTGCTCCATAGTGATTCCGATGACCTTCTTCGGGAAGTGTGAGTGATAGATGTCTTGTAAGGCTGGGAGCTAAGCCAATCTCACCATTTCGGCACCTTCAATTGCTTCCATTTTATTACATTATTTTTTTACCCCATAAGAAAATACAACAGAAACCATTAAGGTCCACTGAGATCTAAACCGTACACTGATGCAGAACTGTACAAAAATCTCTTGCATATCTGATATGATATCATTGGATCAAAAGCCACACACATCCAATATCAACACTACAATTTAAGCCAGTATTTGACTTTAATGAAAAAAATAAGTTATTTTTTTCTTAGCATAAAGTGCAGCACAAATGGCATTTCATTTTATTGCACACCTCAGGCTAAAGTCAGCCTCGTAGGGTCTTCAGTCTCTGGTGGTTTTGCAAAGCTTATAACTTTGGATGTGACCTCACTATATAATAGATAAAAATATCTTCTGCTGCTGTAAATTATTTGGTAGGCATTTAATAAATCTTGTTTGGACCGTCACTGTTGGACCGTCGCAGTCAGCACAGAGTACAATGCCGGCGTACACCATTTACGAGATACCACTTGAAGGCACATAGACTCACACGTGTTCAGAGAAGTCAATTAGTCAAACTCCAGGAGTTTGTTTGTAACGAGTTTGTTGCTATGTAACCGTTTTACAATGGGGACTCTAAACAGCAAAGACAAAAGCAACTATTTTGCATAGAGCATACTTTTTACTTCATTGGCATTACACGACACGGCAGTTAAATGGCCTAATTACAAATTTCCAGTGGAAAGCAGACGGACCACACAGACCGCCATGAGGACGCATGTAGGTCTCGTTAGCCCCGCCCAATGGGCGTGGCCAGTGTGCGTGACGCAGAGCCTGAGTGCGCATGACAGGTAGTGACTTTGGGTCTCTGCTGTATAGGGAAGCAAAGGGAGGCTAGTAAAGCAAGTAAATTATTCTAACAATGGTGAGTTTATTTAACATTTTGCGCATTCTGTGCTATCATGTATGTCTGTTACGTGAATCAGTCAGCGACTGCTCGTTATTTTTGTATGACTAACTGCAGTCTGTCTACAGCCGGCTGCATTTTGCTGGGCGCTGTTAGCGATGTTTAGCTAACGTTAGCTGGGTAGATGGTTACCTAGCGACTTTAACGGATTAGCTGTATAAACGAGCATAAGAATGAATGGCGCAGAGGCAGCTCGCTGTCTAGAAGCTTCCTTCCGGCTGTTTTCTGTTTAGCTGGGTGAAATGATTAATATGATTTGATGGTGCGTAGTTGCTAGTCATCTTTGTTGCTAGACATCTATGTTGCTATCACAATGAATAGTGATGAAGCGTGAAATGCCGTCTTTCGTCATTATTTTATATACGTAGTAGTATGTTATACGGTGCACAACTATGAATTGGTCGTTTGTCAAAAAAGTGACTGATTTGCTTCATAGGCCGAAGTCGAGGAAACACTGAAACGGATCCAGACCCAAAAGGGAGTTCAGGGGATCATCATCGTCACAGCAGAAGGTACTGGAAGGATCCTGGTCAATGTTGTATCAGCTGGTTTCCCGTTTTACCTAACTATCCGGATACCTTAAAGCAGAAACTCGTAGTGTTAAAGTTATAGTCTGAGCTTTTTGTCTGTACTTAAATAGTTTCTGTAACATCTAATGGTGTCCTGAAGCTTTCGTTGTTCTGTTGGCATTTTTATGCACGTTAACAATCAGTTGGATCAGGAGTTTTCTGCCTTGGACTTTCATTACATTTTGCATAATATTTGACACTGATTTTGCCGCCAGATGCAGTAGCATTGCCCATGCCATTGTTTCTTAAATAATGAAAGTAATTTAATGCAAAAAATATCAATTTAGTGGCACTATTTTTGTATATGTTCATTTGTATATATACACATCCACACACATTATTTTGAGGGAAAGCGGTTCACTGCTTACACTATGTGCTACTTTATTGTGTCCTGGTTTTATCTGTCTTTGGTAACCATGGCAATTCTGAAAAGAAGAACATTGATGTCATACATGAAATTTAAGCCAGTAACTGAGTTCCTGAAGTGGGCTGTCTCTTGTCCCAGGAATCCCCATCAGAAGCACTCTGGACAACGCCAGTACTGTTCAGTATGCCGGCCTCATCCAGCAGCTGGTGATGAAAGCACGGGTAACAGTGAGGGAAATGGACCCCCAGAATGACCTCACCTTCCTCAGGATCCGCTCCAAGAAAAATGAGATCATGATTGCTCCAGGTTCTCATATACTCTGATATTTCTGAGGCAGGCTGCCTATTCAGACAAGATTTTTAAAATTTTGTCCAATACCTTGCATATAATACACATTGTATTTATATATCAAAGGTTATTTTCAGAGAATTTAGCCTTTTTAAGAATAACATGGTTTTTGTAGAGGTACTGTTACGTATGTACTAGCATCTTATTTTAATGGTACTTTGATGGTTCTGTATAAAAGGTACACATTGTATCTTGCTGAAAGTGTACAGCTGAGTTGAATGTAATCTTTTTCTTTTTCCCCAACAGATAAGGATTATTTCCTCATTGTGATTCAAAATCCGACTGACTGAACACAACCCATTATCCTTTTTAAATACATATTAAATACTATTATTATTATTATTATTATTATTTTTATGTTTATGTTGCAGATACTTTAGGAACACTACCTGAAAATAGAGGTTTTCTTCATGGTCAAGATCCTTTGGAAGTTTTGACAGTGTCTGTGGAAGCTTCAAGCTGATGTACATTTAAACCCATAGTTCTAGTGCCATTTCTTTAAATAAATCTCAAATGTTATTAGTTGATCTTCATTGACTTCACTTTATTGTAAAGCATACATCATATTATGAAGATATGAAATATTCAGTTTATACATACTTTTAGGCTTTTGGTTTTTATAATGAAAATTCATTTAATTCTAACCCCAAGATTAACTATTGTCCTTCCTGCACCCTGTTCTTTATTTGACCATCAGTAATATAAAGACTGTTGTACCATTCTTTGTAAATCAAACCTTTCCACATTTTTAATTGGGCATTTGCAGAATAGTCCAGACTGCAGTGATTGTGTCTGATTTAAACCTTTTGTTGACGTGCTTCTAGTGACATTAGGCATAATTTTGTATTGTTACTGATTATTTTGTACTGTTACAGAAATCACTGACCCATTGTAAATATACTCTGGAGTACTAATACTATTTCATAATCATAATACGCATCACCTTGAATATAAATCCCTTGTTTTCTTAACATTCTTTTGAAAGATTATTGATAATGATTAAATAAATGCAGGAACTTGGCCCTCATACTGTAGTAAAATGTTATATTCTGTGGTGGAGTATATTCACGGATAAAGTAATTCAGACACCACATAAAAATGGGTGTGCTACTTTGAAGTAACAAAATCATGACTATAAACAGCTGCAAAAATGAATGGCTATTAGCAGTATATCTCGTCTATAAAAGATCTAACAAGATCTTTGATGTGTGAATTTTCAAAGCAACATGCTTTGCAGTTACTTGTTGCGTCAAAAGGAGCAGTATGGAAAAAGCATGTGAGCATCTGCTAAACGTGGACATACTGCCGTGGCAAAGAGGAACAGCGTGCGTCCTTCGGAACTCGCAGACAGGGAATGATAAACGCTTAACGGTAGCTGCTAAACACCTCTAAAGTAGACCCTAAAGAATTACTACAGAACTGACTCACCATCTCTGTGCCCCAGTCTCAAAAACTGTACATTGTGAGCATCGAAATGCTGGAATTTAGTTCAGGAGCCACTTGTATCCAAGATTAATGCACGAAGATGCTGTAAGGTGCACAGAACAGCGAAGGGCAGTAATACACTGTGGTCTGATGAGTCATCGTTCACCCATTTTCCTACATCCAGTGGGTGTTTGTTAGGATAAAGCCAAAGGATGCCTGTTGAAAGTCATTAGGCCTGCTGATTGCTCTGATTGGTCATATAATGGCCAGAGAACATGGTGCCAAGTTTCAGGACCAGTGAGGTGTCTAATGAAGTGAGTTTACTGGCTTAGTGAGGTTTCTTGAGGCTTATGAGTTTTGAGTACCACAAATTGTAGTTCACTTTTTAAACGGGGTACATTGCCATGGCAATTTGCACTGTACACCTGATGTGCTCCAGTTAGGCTTAAGTTCAGGCTTTCTAATTAAAACAGGTGTGAGTTGTGCCCTTTCCCTAAAAAACATAGTCTATATAAAAGCTGGCGTTTAATTAAATTGTAGGAATGGGTGATACCACAGGTTTTCATTTCCGTCTGACACCAAGACTGCCCTAGTGATGCAAATACTGTTCTCCTATATTCCAAGACAATGATGGCCCCATAGCAGGGTTGTGCAAAATTCAGAATTTATGAATTGAACTGGCCACCCTCCACAGGATATTGAATTGGAATTTGAATTGGAATGCCTGGAAGAAGAATTTGATTTCAATGAAATTCAATGCAATCACACAACATGGGAATGTCATTTAATCTAGAAAAACACAAATACATAATAGATTTACTTTCTAAATGGGAGATGTGTATACTTTTATAGTTTGTATGAATAGGTGAAGTGGACTTTTTATTTTCATGACTGTAAGACAATTTCTGTATAAGTTTTAGCCAATTCTTTTCTGTTATAAATATTTATAATAAGAAAGACATCTTTTTCCTTTGTCACGTAGTTTTTGTTTTTGCATATTTAACTGTTTATGTGTGTTAGCATTTGTGAGGATCCTACTCAAGAGTGTCCGTAGGTTTTCAGATGTACAGGGTCGTGATGGGGATAGCAGTATGACTCAAATGTATGTTTTTTGTTATTGATTGATAGGTGGTTAATTTTTTAACAAGCAATTGAAAGTAGGGATACGGATGGCATAACAAATTAATTTATGCAGTTGTTCCTATTTATTTATTGATTATTTAATCAAAAAATAATCTGTTCAACTTTATCACTATAACAAAAAAACAAAACATCATGGCAAGTGCAGTCAGCAAATCACCAAAAGATCTTTTAAATAAAATTTAAGGATAAATATTTTATCCTTATTATTGCAACATTCTAGCTTGCTACACTGAAGATTCTCTCACCAGGTACAGAGAAAGCTGCTTATGCAAGGTGCTTGCAGGCAAGTTGTGCTAGATCAGGAATGCTGATTTGGTTTCAAATAGGCCAAAGATGGTTAACTCGGGTATACAGTAACATTATCTGAAGCTTTGTTGACAAGTGAAGGACTAGTTTGACTTTCCATTTGGGGAAAGAGGTTGGGCTGTTTCTTTGGGTGGGCACTGCAGTCATTATAGCCATCCTTCAGTTTTGGGGAAAGGCACTCCTCTCTTTCTTTGAGGAGATCCACCGTAGTACATGGAATGACAGTAATTTATTCAATAGGTTACACTTCAAGTGGTGCATTCTTTTATTCAGAATAACATCATCACATATTGCATCACAACATGGTACCCAGGGAGCAACTCTGAGAACAGGAAGGCCCTCCAGCGCATCATCACATATTACATCACAACATGGTACCCAGGAAACACCTCTGAGATCAGGAAGGCCCTCCAGCGCATCATCACATATTACATCACAGCATGGTACCCACGAAGCGTCTCTGAGGACATGAAGGCCCACTAGCGCATCATCACATACTGCATCACAGCATGGTACCCAGGGTGCACCTCTGAGAACTGGAAGGCCCTCTAGTGCCATGTTGTACAGTGCCAATGAAGATATTTTGTATCTTTATATGTAATATTTTATTGTAAATCTACTTATTAACCTTAAATTAGAATTGCAGTTCAAATTCATTTCAAATCCATGAACTGAATTGGAATTTCAGGGCCATTATAAATTTATTTAGAAATGGTGCACAACCCTGCGTCATACAAACAGGTAAATACAGTCAGGACCGTAAATACTTTGACACTGATACACGTTTTACTATTTTACCTGTTTACTGAAATATATTCCAATTGAAGTTATACAATGGGCATTGACATAAAGTGCAGACTCAGATCCACATTCAAATTAGATGAAGGGTTTAGGAGTTTCAGCTTGTTAACATGTGCCACCCTCTTTTTAAAGGGGCCAAAAGTAATTGGACAATTCACTTAAAAGCTATTTCATGGACAGGTGTGGGCAATTCCTTCGTTCTTTCATTATTAATTAAGCAGATAAAAGGCCTGGAGTTGATTTGAGGTGTCTTGTTTTGCGTTTGGAAGATTGAGGTGTGAACATACAAGTGAACAACACTCTCCAGAAGGTATGTGTATCAATATCCAAGTCTACAATAAAGAGAAGACTGCATGAAAGCAAATACAGAGGGTTCACTGCAAGACGCAAGCCACTCATAAGCCTTAAGAATAGAAAGGCTAGATTGGACTTTGCAAAAAAACATCTAAAAAAGCCAGCACAGTTCTGGAACAGCATTCTTTGGACAGATGAAACTAAGATCAACCTGTATCAGAATGACGGAAAGAAAAAAGTATGGAGAAGAGCTGGAACAGCTTATGATCCAAAGAACACCGCATCATCTGTAAAACATGGTGGAGGCAGTGTGATGGCTTGGGCGTGCATGGCTGCCAGTGGCACTGGGTCTTCAGTGTTTCTTGATGTGACACAGGATGGAAGCAGCCGAATGAATGCTGAGGTGTTCAGAGACATCATGTCTGCTCAAATCCAGCCAAATTGATTGGGCGGCGTTTCATAATACAGATGGACCCAAAACACACAGCAAAAGCAACCCAGGACTTTATTAAAGCAAAGTGGAATATTCTCGAATGGCCAAGTGAGTCACCTGATTTCAACCCCACTGAGCATGCATTTCACTTGCTAAAGACTAAACTACAGACAGAAAGACCCTCAAACAGCAACTGAAAGCTGCTGCAGTAAAGGCCTGGCAGAGCATTAAAAAGGAGGAAACCCAGCTCATGTCCATGAGTTCAAGACTGTGGAACTGTTAGGTCCCCTTTTAGTTGTTTACGGGTTTGTGAAAAGCATTGCGGTGCCAAACAGTTCGTGGGTCAATGCTATTAATAATTACTATTATTAGTAATTATAATTGTATTTGAGAAAATTTATAGGTATCCCGCAGCTTGCCGAAACCCGGGATCGAACCAGGGACCTTTAGATCTTCAGTCTAACGCTCTCCCAACTGAGCTATTTCGGCGCGGTGAAAGAATGCTTGCAGACCTCCCTCCAAATAAAATATTATGGCATTAGTTAAGTAAGTTATTGTGTTATGATATGCGAAAGTGGAATATGCCGATGTGAAATATGCGACTAATGAATTACACAAGGTCTATTTTATATCTCGAGTAAATTATTTCGTATTCACGAAGCCCAATAATTCAAGAATTCATGCCTATGTAACTCTGGCTCTAAGCGCGAAAGCATTTCAATTGCGTGATGACAAAGCACAAACGACTACAAAATGTACAATTTTGTTATTGTATTTTTATAATACATTTTTTGCAGCGATACCATTTTGCTTTTTTTTTCTAGCTTATTGGAATACAGTGGTGCCTCGGCTCACGAACTTAATTCGTTCAATGACTCAGTTCGTAACCCGAAAAGCTCGCAACCTGAATCAATTTTTCCCTTTTAGAATAATGTAAATACAAACAATTTATTCAGACCTCAGAAACACTGAATCTTTTAATTTTTTTACGTTTTTCTGTGACCAAGAATTTAGACTTAAATTAAAATAACCTTAATTATACACAAATAACGCTAAATTAAATTAAACAGTACAACCGAGCATACGCTTGTTGGGTTGGTCGCTCAAAGGATGCCAAAACACGGAAAAGAACCACAAAACATCCCCCCAAAAACTAAACAATTAATATTAAAAGACTGAGTAACAATCAAAAACAATAGTCATTTCGTACATTTTTTTCATATGCCTAAAATTTTTAGGCCTACATTTCGTGACGCGATGCTTTGTATGGCGATGAACTTTGTACTGTAAGCAAACAATACGCGTTGCCACTATGTGTGAATGGCATGCAGTGGTGGAGTTAGTACTGAAGCTTAGTACTTAAGTAAAAGTACAAATATCCTGCAAAATATGTACTCAAGTAAAAGTGCTACATCAACAATCTTACTTAAGTGAAAGTACTAAGTACTTACTTTTAAATTTACTTTAAAGTATTTTTTAAGTAAAAGTACTCACACAATGGTTTGTCTCAACATCTGGGGTGTGCAATTTTGTAAAAGAATAGTAGATATACTGACTTACGCCTCTACCGATGTCATTGCTCGTAATTATTACAAGCAACTATACAGTATATGTGTATTGGAAGGTTTGGTGTGCTTATTCTGCGTGCACTCTGCAATACTGTGTGTACCCTAACTTAGAATAATGTGGATGACAAGTTATCTACTAGGTATTACCCACTAATATACCATTAAGATAAACCAATCAGGACATGATATATCTTTAAATCATTTATGTACTTGCAAAACTATTCAACACATCTGTTAAGAGCAGTAAAAGGGAAACACAACAGTAACCAAACACTAGTGGTGGTGTGGCGCCATGTTGAATGTCTCGTCTTCTTGAAATCAAGCCAGTCTACCAGCTCGTGCTGCTAATTGGCGCAAGCTCTGCCATCATTGGAGCTAATAAAGCCACCTGATTGGTAGGAAATGGCAAACAACGCCAGAACACAATAGGCTAACTATTTTTTCATGCAAGATTTTGAGGAAATTGTGTTCATAAAATGTAACGACTAACGGCATATATTGTAGAAATGTAGTGGAGTAGAAAGTACAGATAATTGCCGCAAAATGTAATGGAGTGAAATAAAAGTATGCATTATTATTTTTACTTAAGTAAAATACAGATACGTAAAAATGTACTTAAGTAAAGTAACGAAGTACAAATACTTTGTTACATCCCACCACTGGTGAATGGAGATGTCACACGGGGCTGTAGACACGACCAGAAGTGAAGCACAGGGGAGTCCAGGAATACTGGTAAAAGTCGGGATTTATTGGTGGAATGACACAAACGAAAGTAGGGAGAACCAGCACAGGACTAATGAAACAACAAGAAACAGCTGGTAAATACGGGGATTCCACACGAGGTAGATGAGGGGGCGTGGCACACGGGAAAAGCAGCACGATCTTGGTGTGACAGGAGAATATAACACTTAAATAGGAGTTACTTAATAATTGTTGTTATTAATGAAGTATTGTAATTTTATGTATAGATATGTGACTGTTAAAACCACCACAAACGTTTATCAATCACTGAAAGGTATAACAGAACATTCTCTCTCTCTCTATTTTTTTCTATTTTCAGATATTCGACCTCTGAAGAGATATAGTAAAGACATACTGTACATTTACAACAAGTATTTTATACATTCCACCACCTTTCTTGGGCATAATGTACATTATTTCATGTTTCGGGTGGTTCTTTGGGGCGCTTTTGGGGGATGTTTGTGTGAACGGGACTGTTTGTGGGTCAAGGTACAGTACCACTGTACAAGTTTCATAATGTTCATTACACAATTAGGGCTGAATATGGTTATTTCAGATAGATGGCAATAATCACTAGATTTTAAGCAACTCTTTTCCCAAGGCAGACTGCGCAGGTAATTAATAGCTAATTTCTGATACTCTGGTAAGATAGTAAATTTAAATGAATCCTTTAGAAAGTTTTTATAAAAATGCAAACTAATTATGTAGTAATATATACAAAAACCTTTTTTGTATTCATATGTATTATAAATTAGTTTGTTATCATACAACTGAAATGGTTTTGTGCTTAGTGTTAATGTTTTTCCTTAATAGCCAGGTAGGCAAATCTCTCTCTATGCATATAAAATAATTCTGGAGAAATCATAAAAGTAACATTCATTCATATTCTCTAGCAGATCAATACTCACAGTGAAACACACTTCTATCAAACCAAAACAGATTAGATAGGAGCATATTTTAATTGAAAAGTCCTAGATTTGATCCTGCATGTTTGCAGCATCCTGACAAGAATAACAAATTGATATAAATCTTTTTTTGCAACAAACAGTCTTCTATTAACTTGCTCACCTTCCTGACTAGCAGATCTGTCCCATTAAATAACTGCCTTAAATTGAACCCACATTAAAGGTGAAAGAAGAATCAATCTGTGAAGAGTGTAGTACACTCCTGGATTCAGGTGGTGCCTACCAGAGCAGGATAAACAGTTTAACATATTAAACAGTTAATATGAGAAATGAACCATGGCAAGTTAACTGGTTTCATGATAAAGAAACAGCAAAGTATTTAGAGTATTGGTTTGGCACAATATACTCCCAAAAGTAAATTTGCAATGGCATACAGGGGCAGTTTTACAGACTTTCAAAACAAATTGGACATCGATTAATGAATAAGGATTACTCTCCAAACAAAATTTATTCAAATGAAGTTTCTTGTATTATATGTATTTAATGTGACTTTCAAGCTTTCACCTGAGAATGGAGTTTCAGGTAGTGTTTCAAGAGAACCCATCAAATTAACATTTAAATACACCAGTACGAAATGGACATATTACCTAAAGAGTATACTTAAAACAAAGAATAACATGAACCAGATCTTGAATGATAGAGCGAATAGTCCTTATCTGTTGAAAATAAGAAAGAGATACACACATGCCCGTACCTACCATTGAGGACACTAAGGTCAAGTCCTCAGTGTTTTTTCTGCAGCTGCAATAACCATTACAGACACACCTAGGAAGGGCTTACACTTTGGACCTCGGTTTTAAAAAAATCCTGGTTATGACCCTAGGTACATGTCAGACTAAATTTAGTCACACTCATCAATTCTTCATGGTGTATGAAGTCATCAGGAAATACTATTTAATTGGAGTGCATAATGTTTACATGTAATGCAACACCAGAATCAACACCTTAACTCACGGAAAAATCGACACATTCATTCTTTATTTTTATCTCCCTGCAAACATGACCTTTGACATGTAAATAGAAAGGGTGCGCAGTGTTGTTTTACGGAATAATAAAATCTAGCCCTAACATTTAGTTATTCCTAATGATCTATTGTTTTATAGTAACACAGATAACTAGCAGTGGCACAGCATCATGACAAATAAAAGTCTGGCTAACGTCAGCGGGTGGTAAGGGCACGGATTTGGCTTCAACACTGGTATAGTAGCCCAGAACTCCCCAAACACACACGGTACTCCCACAGTATTGGTAGAGACATGTCCCTACTGTACATGCCCAAATCTATGCCCAACAGCCAATAGCAATACCTGTCATAATGTAACCGCCCACAGACAGTTGGTGATATTCACACAGGCAGCAAGAACTTAATGATTCATGTAAGAGACATAAGTGAGACCAAACGATGTGCTACCAGGTTAAATAAACGTGCC
Source organism: Paramormyrops kingsleyae (assembly GCF_048594095.1). Lineage (NCBI taxonomy): Eukaryota > Metazoa > Chordata > Actinopteri > Osteoglossiformes > Mormyridae > Paramormyrops > Paramormyrops kingsleyae. The sequence goes on from NC_132804.1 coordinate 34,107,039, forward strand.
ATTTTAAAGAATAATTATCACCTACTTTACTAGCCTTCCATAGTGTCCCTTAGCAGTGCAGAAGCTAAAGTATGCTGGTTGCTTCTGATTCACGTTTAAAATAACTTATGTGGCCAAAAAAAGTCACATTCTCATTGATATAAAACAATTGCTCACGTCATGTAATGTCTACATTCTTGTTGAGATCTTATTTGCTATGATACTCCAATGCCCTTACAATGATTCATTGCAGATGTTTACTGCATAGGAGCTGTAGTGGCCTCATTGCACACATGTATCTGAACCATCTACTTATTTTAAGCTGCCTGTATTTTGGTTTTCAAAAAGAGACACTGGGGCCAGAATGTAAAGATAAGTATCAGATCAACACAAATATGCAAACAGAAAGTATGAAGGTGTTAAATCCAGATCCCATTGTAGCCTCTCTGCTGCTAGTTCAGTATCTGCTACACCACCCACCTTGGTGTCGTCTGCAAATTTAACCAGTTTACTGTATGATTTGCTGTCAATATCGTTAATGTAAATTAGGAACAATAGTGGCAATAAAATTGAACCCTGCGGTTCGCCACTATGAACGCAGGCCCACTGTGACATTGTGCCTCTAATAATACCTGCTACTCCTTGTCTGTTTACCAGTGTTCAATCCTAGCTGCTACTGTTCCTAAAATCCCTGCTGCTTCGAGCTTAACAGGAGCCCTGACATTTTTTCAGGGGGCCCAGAATATAACAGATACAGTACAAATTGTAGAAATTTCAGAAATCTTGATTAAATAAGTGAATAAATAAATAAGTGAATAAACAAATAAACAAATAAATAAAACAAATGCAGCAATACAGCAGATTTAAGAAAAGGTGCAGTCTTGTGCAGTGTCCATTGGGTAAAGTGGCTAGTGTTGGTGGATCAGATGTATAACAGAGCCGGTAAAGAGTACAGAGTCCTAGCAGCTTTGGGAAAGAAGCCATTGCAGAACCTGGCGGAGGAGTGCGGGACTCCTATACCTTCAGCCAGATGGGAGGGGGGAATAGAGAGAGTGTGAAGGATCGGAGGGGTCCTCCACAATGCTGGAGAACTTGCGGATACAGCACTCGAGGAAGATGTCCTCAGTGGAGGGTGGAGGGGTCTCAGTAATTTTTGCAGATTAGCATATTCGTTGGATGAATGTGAGGATTAATGATTTCCTGATAAGCAGTTGGAGGATGGATGGATGGATGAATGGATGGATGGATGAATAATTCCTTTATTAGCTAAATCATAAATTCATGTATTGAAATGATGTTGATGCTGGTATCTGCTGGGACGGCACCTGGATATATTTCTACTGGTGGACATCTTGCACTTTTGATTGGGGGAGTGGCCTAAACTGGTGCAGGACTCCCTCCTCAGAAGCCTGGAGTATAGCCTCTGGCCTTTTCTGGACAGAACAGCAGTTATAATTACATCCTCTACCAGTGCGGAAATCCCAGGAATCCCAGGAATGCAGGGGATTGAGGTGAGAGGTGGTACAGCATTGAAAGGAAAAAATAGGGAACGAGGTATCAAAGGAAGTTAAGTTTTTTATATATTTTTTTTAAATATACTGCTCATTTACTACATGTGATGCGATGATCTACCAGAAATTCTCTGTCTGCCTGTAGGGGGCGATCAGCACCATGCAGGAAGATGTAATTGTGGTTTCCTTGCGGTTGGCCCTGATGAGTGCTAACAGGATATGCTTGGCAGCTGCTAATTTCCCCAACCAGGGACAGGACTTGAGAAGAGAGGAAAAAAATGGTAAGTTCTTTATGTTCCGTCTACACTCAGAAATGGGCCGCCCATTCTTACTGGACTGACAGGGCTGTCTCCCACTCTGCTGGCCCTGTCACCACAACCTTCTCCTGTATTTACTGAATATATCTTACTCCTCCAAAGGTATTTTCATGCACGCAACTTGCTTGCCATAACCGGTAATGCTTTTAAAACCTTTTTTCAAAATGTCAACAAACACAAAATAATACAATTTCTACAGGAGAACGAACCCATACAGTGTGTCACTGTTTTTTATTCAAACATGCTGGGGCAGAGATTAAAAGTGGATGCAATGTCCTCGAATATGTAACACTGCTCAGCACCCTTCTTCAATTTCTGAATCAAGCAGTAACACCTGCATTTCTTTCACACTTCCTTTGGTAGACACACTTTCGTGTAACATTCTGCTGGCCTTTTTCTGTATTCTGCGTGAGTGAGGGCAACGTGCTATAGCTTGGTAGCCCTTTTCTTAGTTTCCCTCTCCAGCTCCACTGACTCTCTTCAGATCTCCTTTTATGTAAAGTTTGATGTAGCAATTAGTTCTGTGTTCTGTATTCTGGCTCCAGAATGTTCAAGCTACACGTGCGATTTTGCGGTATGGAGTTGGTGCCGTCTTGGGTAATAACTGCATCTAACTTTGAGCATAATTCCTGTCCTACTAAGGGTGGCTGTGTCTCCCATGCTGATATCTACTTGCTTCTGGAAAATTTAAAATGGTTTCCTGTCTGTGACATGGAGCCTGCCATGCAGGCTTTAACAGAGAGACAGCATCCAGCTCTCAGGAGAAAAACATTACTGACAGCGCAATACAGTAGCTAGAATAAAGGACTGATGTTTTATGTTCCCAGAGGTGGGTTAAGTGGACAGTTTTATCTTAAGAATATAAATAAAAAGGTTTTTTAAATGAAAACAGATGATCCATTTTAAGGTAAATGTGGTCTTTGGCCCACACACTTGAAAGTAAGCCACTCTCCCACAGCTTCCCAGTTCAGGAGGATCTGGCACAGATATATCACAGATGTGAATGGCTAACTGTGACAAGTTACAACATGGTTCAAATTTGACCAACATGACAGTTTTCTGACACTATAGGTGGTGAAAAATCGTTAGAAAATGAAAAGTGATCCTAATCAGATCCTCAAAGTCTTCGCAGAGGAAGGAGGTCATGTGGGCAGCAAAGATAGGAGACGCATTCAGGCTAATGCTGCTATGCTGTATGATGATGCCTCACTGTTTGCCAGCTCTTCATTAAGCCCTGACCCACACCGGTGACCATGAATGGGCAAATCTCAATGGCTCTTTCCTGTTAAATTTTCCAGCCAACAGTACTTGCAAAAAGATATAAGTTTACACCAGGCTGGAGCCTAGCGGCTTCCCTTTGGGTAACAGGAAATGCAGGCCACATGAAAGTTCCTGCACTTTCCGCCCCCTGACAGAGCTAAGCAGCGCGTGCAGGACACAACTCAGGTGTCTGCACCCTAAATACAGTTCACTACAGTCCCTAAATATATGAATTTAACTGTAGCAATTCTGATGGGGGAACTCGTGGAACAGCAACCTTCCACACAAAGTGATTCAAACCTTTTTGCGCATTTTTTTTTTAAATTGGTGAATACATTGGGTACATTTATCTAGCTTGATAATGCCAAGTCATTTGCAAACTTAGTACATGCTTTGGATGACTCTGAGGGTTAATGATTACCTGGTAAGCAGTTGAAGAATGAATGAATGAATGGATCGATGGATGGAGATGATTGCAGGAGATGATTGCTGCAGTGGGTGCAGTGGTTAGCGCTGCTGCTTCACAGCAAGAAGGTCCTGGTTTTGGTCCTTGGGTTGGGCATAAGACCTTTCTGTGTGGAGTTTGCATGCTCTCCCTGTTTCTGCTGGGAGCTCTGGTTTCCTCCCATAGTCCAAAAGTGTGTGCAGTAGGTTGTTGGTGTCTCTCACTTGGCCCTGTGAGTGTGTTGGTTCCTGCCTGTGCCCGTTGTTCCCAGGGTAGGTTCTGGTAACCCCAGTTGGGATTAAGCGGTTACAGTGATGGATGGATGGATTGCTGCAGTCCTCACACTGTGTCCGATCTCCAAAACAGAGGATGGGTGAGAGGGTGTTGTGTGAAGGGATAAAACAAGGACTTACCACACTGCAAATGTATTTTTGATAGAGTAGTTCAGCATATGAAGACCATAGCTTCTATCAAGATGATCTGCAGCTGAGTGAATCGCACTCCGCCAGTAACGATGAAGCGTTCTCATGTAATCAGCGCAGTAGTACATTTGTAATCTGCAATGGCCCAAATCATTCTGTGGAAGCTTTATTGTTATTTCATCATAATTTTAGCAGCTGTGTTTGTAAATCAATGGTTTAAATGCCCAAATTCTTTATTTGGGCATTTTCAGGTACACTAATATTTGTTTTAGTTAAAGCTGTGGTGTGAATAGCATGATTCTGCAAGATGTCTCTACAAAAATCTAAAAATAGTAAAATATCTTTGTCCTTGTTAGTCCTTGTTAGAGGCAATTTTAATGAGACCCCTGGTTTGTATGTAGACCACTTCCCACCATAAGGTGGTGCTAATGGTTCTAATATAATTATTAGTGATTTCTGTAGCATTCTCACCTCACTGGATCATCGTATGAGTGTGTTTTCATGTACCTGGTTTAAGACAGACATCACAAAAATGTAGTACAGTGTTTGCCTTGCATCTGACTAGCTGACTTAATGTGATATCTCTCCTGCACCATTCGCTGACTACGCCTGTATCGATCTGATAAAAAAAAAAAAAACTCCAGATGCTGCAGAAAGTTAAATTTATCTTTTGCGAAACATTCCTCTTCTTTATGTATTAGGAGCATTATTGAATAATTTTAAATAAAAACTAATGGCTCTGAAATTTCAAACGGGGAAATAATTAAATATTAATGAAGAAAAAAATTCTATACATTTTAGTAAAGAATTCACTAAAGCAAAGGCATTAGGAAATGCTAATATTTTAAATAAAATGAAACCCATTCTGTGCTTGTCACTCCCCATGAAGATAATAGTTATATATAGTAGTATATGTATACTGTTATATATGACTAAATATAAATAACTATATATCCATACTTATATATAGTATTTAATAGAAAGCAGATTATATACCTATTCTCCTAAAGAGTTTATGTTATAGTTTATTTAACATCTATTCTATCTTTTCTGTTTTATTTTATTGTATTTTATTTCATTTTTGTTTGTGATACTTTTTCATCTTGTTATATAGTGTTTAATGTGTCCGGTGGTGTCTCTGTTTATATGGGAACACCTGTCTGGTATTTAGCCAGAAATGGTTGAAATGCTCATGATAGGGCCATGAAAAAATGTAGTTTGGCCAAAAGAAGGGGATCCATTCAGGCTTCACAAATGCAGTCAAAAGAAAATGTCCCTGGGTTTTTCACCTATTTTGACTTCACCAGGTCCACATATTTCACAATAGAGGGACAGATTTCCAATGCTCGTTCGACAGCTGGCAAATTTTCGAGCCACCGATGGCCACAGAAAGGTACTGTAGAGGGAATCCTGAGGATGATATTGCAGCTGTGAAGTCCTCTCTTCTGGCTGGTGCAGAGTGGAAAAGAAAATGTAGTGTTTTGAGCACTTTCTCCACCATCCACACTTCAAAACCAGTCTTGAATGAGTTGTGAAGGGTATGTGGGCCACAACCTCATACAATTACTAACTATGTCCCAGCAAATTGCTCACCACAGTGTCAATGACGTCATTGGACGTATAGGAGTGATGTCGGCTAACCGTTTGCAAAGCCCATAGCACTTCTGCTGTCAGTGTGTCGGTTGAGGAGAATGTACTGAAGACGTTGCTTGTCGTGGGATCCGGAGACACTGCCAAAGCGGGTGTAGGCCCATCTGTAGAGGTTGTACTTGCAGGACTGGCAAGCAACTGAATGGGGACAGTTGTTGTCCGACATTCGACAAAACGGTTCTCTCCCCTGATATGTGAGTCGATGGCTTTAGAGCCCATTGTTGCCAGTTTGATGACTTTTTTACAAAGGTCGCATTGCACTTCGTAGACATTAGTTGTCTTTTTCAACCAGTCACAGTACTGTACTTTTTTTTTTGAAGCATTGACATTAATAACAATGAATAACTAATTAACATTGTATTATCTAATCAAATCATACATAACTTTTTCTTGTCACTGTTAGATATTTTTAATTTCTTTTTTTGTATGATGTTAGACTGTTTACTTACTAGTTGTAACTAAAATAAAAATATTCTTGCAATTCTGAATGCTTTTCAAACATGTTGCATTAATTAATTATTAAATATCTCAGAAACTAGAGCCAATCTGGTAAAACAGAAGTCATATTCTTAATCAGCACCATAAACTTAATGTAAAACCATTCAGACATAATTGGCACCAAAATCACTGTATACCAGTGTTATTGTCATAATAGTATAGCTTTGTATCGTATAGATATTTGATGTTGTATCGATATTTCATCTTTCTTTTTTCTGTATGATAATGTTCTATGGTTATATTTTCCTGTTGTTCTCACAGTAAGAACACAGAAGGTTCTAGAAGGAGTTGTGCAGCAAAAGTGATCAGGGACAGATGGCTGGTGAAGCCTGGGGGGAAAACCAGAGACAAATACAAATATCAAAAATCAGATTATAAAACTGATGCTATTTCTGAAATATTCTTCTGCTCTGAGAGCAACTTGGATTCTAGTTTTTATTAAATCCCAAGCAACACAGGTGTTACTGGTCTGAGATACACTACATCTGGCCATCAACTGCTTATGCTAGAAAGGACTGCAGGTATTAAAAGCATAATACTGCAGTCATGCCGAAATACGTCCTATATGGCCTACTCCAAATGTTTCATAGATTGAATTACAGTTACAAGTCAGCTCCAGCCTCAGGGATATCATATTTATTTTATTTGTATCATTTTTATTGAACCACAACCCTCAACAGGAAAAGTTTTGTGAAGAAGATAAAAGTCAATGTTTTATGTGAAGTTACATCCGAACAGTTTTGATATGTTTCAAGGTTACAATATGTACAGTAGTGGTCAAAAGTTTTAATACATTTTCCAGAAAATGCATTCTTTCATGTTTTATTCCATATTATTTCTGTAAATTATCAAAAAATGCTCATTAGATTTAATGAAGGAAAATATAAAATAAACCATAAGGATTCTCCTCAATGAGGCTGAAGCAAGAAGCTTCGTAAGCTGCAATCCCATGGAACAAGATAGTTTAATGTTTTACTCATTAGTCTAAAAGATTTCCCCTCCTGTCAATAGACAAATTTATACAGTTTAATAAAATCATAGATAATAATGGCGCTGACAAATGTGTGTGAACTAAAGGTTCTGCCTTCCGTATTTGATTAAAATGAGTAGAGGACAACTGGGCTGTTCACTATGTCAAAACTCTCTGCCTTCCAAAATGTTTTTTATACAGTTCAGGTAGAAACGCTGATAAATTCAGGCAGATGATCTTAATAGCTGCAACCAAACTGATGGTATGAAGCGGAAACTAACGAGAAGGAATCGCTTTTGCCGACTATGTAGAGTATATAGCTTATTAACGCTAGCTAGCTAAATTCCTATACAGTGGTACCTCGACCTATGAACAGTCCTGTTCACGAACAAATAAGGTTACGAACAAGATGTTCGAAAAATTTTTGTATCGGTCTGCAAACTGTTTCTCAGGCTGCGAACACACAAACATCCCCCAAAAGCGCCCCAAAGAACCACCTGAAACATGAAGAAATGTACATCATGCCCAAGAATGGTTGTGGAATGTATTAAAAACTTGTCGTAAATGTATGTCTTTACTATATCTCTTCAGAGGTCGAATATCTGAAAAATAGAGAGAGAGCGTTCTGTTATAGCGGTACCTTTCAGGGATTGATAAGCATGTTTGTGATGGTTTTTAACAGTCACATATCTATACATAAAATTACAAGTTACACCCCGATCGTGCTCCTCTTCCCGTGTGCCATGCCCCTCATCTACCTCGTGTGGAATCCCCATATTTACCAGCTCTTTCTTGTTGTTTCATTAGTCCAGTGCATTTAAGTCCGTGTTCAAGTATGTTTCCCTAGTCTTGTCATTGAAGTCTTAACGTCACTGATGGTTCTCTGTACTCCCGTTTGTGTCATCCCACCAATAAATCCCAAGTTTTACCAGTATTCCTGGACTTCCGTGCTTCCCTTCTGGTCGTGCCTACAGACATTTCCATTCACACATACTGGCAACTGCGTATTGTTTGTTTACAATACAAACAAAGTTCATCACCATACAACATGTCGCATCACGATTTTCAAAATTACTGTATTGTCTTTGACTGTTACTCAGTCTTTTAATGTTAATTGTTTGTTTGTTTGTTTGTTTTTTTTTTTTTTTGGGGGGGGGGGCGATATTTTGTGGTTCTTTTCTGTGTTTTGACATCTTTCAAGCGACCAGCCTGCCAATTAACAAGCGTATGCTCAGTTGTACTGTTTTATTTAATTCAGCATTATTTGTGTATAATTAAGGTTATTTTAATTTAAGTCTATATTCTTGGTCACAGAGAAATATAAAAAATTGAAAAAATTCAGTGTTTCTGGGATTTGAACAAATTATTTGTATTTACATTATTTAAAAAAAAAATTGATTCAGGTCGCAAACATTTCGGGTTGAGTCCTCAAATGAATTAAGTTCGTGAGCCGAGGTACCACTGCATAGTTTTGACCTTTGACCCATAATAGTGTTTCCTCAATTCCTGTTTTTGTTGTCACGTCCTGTTTTTTATTGTCATGTGTATTATTTTATTATTTATTTATTTATTGTTTATTTACGTATTTATTTATAATTGTCTTTCATGTCTTTTGTAGAAATATATCCAATTTTTTATTATGCAGAACACTTTGTGATGCATTGTGCTTGTAGGAAAAGTGCTATGCAAATAAAGTCTGATTGATTGCCTTTAGACACAGTGACAAAAGTAGCCGCTCCATCCTTCACATGCAGATGCTTCCTGTGAACATATGGGGGAGCTCAACATCTTCAGTTTAAACATTTCAAAATGTCAGTGATTGTATATGTATATGCAGGATTGGGGACCAGGAGTTTATATGTTACATTACTTTTCAAAAATACATTTTCATGGTCAGTATCAGATATAGGGTTGCATAGACAAGTTTTATCTTTGCAAAGGGGACACATCATGAACAGCTTCAGCACAGAACAGTCAGCAGTCACATCATATAAAAATGGCTAAACTGAAATATTATGAAAAAAAACTACAGGCATTAGCTGACTAGTAATCCGTGGATTAAATCTATTAAATACATGCAGTAGACCGCATAATTTACAATTTTCTCTAATACTTTAATACTTTATCAGACCATTTCAATATATACCGATTCTAGTAGGCTACCAATGGAGTTAGCTTTATAAATGTCAAAATGAAACCACATACTGTAAAATCTTTAAGAATCATTCAAACTTATTTTAACATAATTCTCATTGAAATGTTAAATATGTACAAGATTGGAATTACATTATTGTAAATTGCATCAAGCAGTATACGTTTGAAAATAAAAACAATTAAAAGATATGCTATTTATAGACAAGTCTGCCCTACAGTGCATAGCATTGCATTATTCGAGCTGTTTGTTCCTTATTGTATATAAGACTATAAGCAAGCAGATTTCCTTTGTTTGCTTCCAGCAATGAGAGTCTGTTGTGGGTTTGCTGCACTACCCAACCGTGCATTTTTATTAAGAAATAATGGTGATATTTTGTCAGTGGCTGAAGTTTCGAAACTGCACACGTCCCTCTGTGTGACCCAGTCGGTATTATTATCCATCCCGGAACCTGGTGTCAGTTTTTGGTGCCCACTTTCTGTGTTGGAATGGCTGTTTCCCCAAATAAATTCTCGATTCCTGTGCCACATGATTCTGGTTGCTGTCTGAACTGTCTAAGCGAATCTTACGAGTGGTGCCAAACCCTCAGAAGATCCATTGTCATGGGTGCCATGAATTCTTTGTCATTGCTCTGGGTCCTCCGGTTCCTCACAACCCTGCAGGCTGACCATCAAACACTCTCCTCTCCTGGAAGGTTCGCCAGCAGGAAACTCTCCTCAAGTCCCAGGGAACTGCTCTCCCACTCCTAACACTGTTCCTCACTGCTGCCTTCACCTATTTTTGTCCCAAAAATGTGGCCTGGGGATAATCTGGAAGCACCTCATGTTGTGTTAGAGTGAGAGTTAATCATCTGAAAGCAATGGGCTATCTTTCAGGTACCAATGCGTTAAGGAGGGTGATGCTGCAGAGAGGAGGTTCCCACATCCCAGATGACATCATAAAGCATGTAGTTTTGTGTTGCCATTGGCTATGCTGGCCTTGCTCTGGTGCCACAAGGCCTCTTCTCTGGCTGCTACTCAGCAGCTGATGTGGAAGCACCTGGCCGTCGGCCATGACAGTGATTTTGACCCTGCCAAGCCCCAACCCCATGCCCCACTCCTCGCCTCTGTCCCAACACCATTCCGTTCTGGGTCCACACACCTCTAGTACACTTCCCACTAATGTTAACCTTGATACCCTGTTCTGAAACCCATTCTCAGCAGATCCCCCCCACCAGCATCGGGTTACTGGATACCAGTAAGTGCACAAGGGTCTGTACTGTGTGTGCTGGTAGGCTCAGGCTATGCAATCTCTGGTTCACCTGAGTTACATTTCAGATGGGGCTGGGGGCACTGGCAAGGATGAGGAGGTGCATTGTGGGCATTCAGCACGTTGACTACCTGTTCATAATGTTCGCTTACTGTCTAATGGTGTTTTTCCACTGCCACCAAGAACAAAGCTATACCCAAGCTGTACTGAGAACTGGCGGTTTTCCATTGTAAATTGTGCGAGTCATATCCGAGCCGTAACTGCGCTGACCAAACCGAGCTGGTTACCACCATCTGATTGGTTGAAACTCACAGAGATACCTGTGATCTGTGATCATATACATGGATAATCTGAAGGAAAAGGGGTTATATTTCATATACTATTCATTATTAGTAGTGCAGCATATTGAGATGAATACATGACCCATGATGCATTCCTGATAACTCAGAACTTGAAAATTTCCAACCTCCTGCTTAAAAAAGTGCTACAGAACAGTTGAATGGAATGATTCATAATGCAAATTTGCACAACTGAATGCTAATTACATTAGCATCTGATGCTATTTTTTTGTGGTGATCAGGCTCGAGGAGAGGGGGGTGCAGCCGGTACACCGCTCCGGGGCCTATGAAGCTCAAGGGGGCCCATGAAGCCCAACGCGTCCCATAATTTTTATTATATAGTGATCCCCAGCTATACTGCAGTTCAGCTATTGCGCCCCCACTGTATCGCGGATTTTTCTGTATGTAATTTTCTATCGCGGAAATCTGTGGTTTTATAGTGATTGTTTTTTATGGATTTTTGACAACTTTTTACATTGAAATAAGCATTATGCTAAACTATTAATAACAACAATGTATTACTGTAATTATAACATATATATATACCTGTACTGTATATAAATAAAAATGTAGTAAAAATTCAATAAGTACATCCTACCTGTAGTGTACTTTGCAGCCTATTCATAACAAATATCGTGGATTTTCACCTTTCGCTGATGAGCCTGGAACGTAACTTCCGCGATAGGCGGGGATCACTGTAATTTGAACATTTATTTATTTAATTCAATTAATTCTTATTGTCTTTTTTTAATTTTGCAAGTCTGTTTAGTTTCAAAATTAAAAAGGCACGTGGGTCACAGGGTATATATCCTGTTGATATCAGTGAAGATCTTATAATGGAGATAAGTCATCTTCCAGCTGTTCATCGATCAAATTCTGGAGAAAACCAACTGAGCCCATTGGAGCTGCTGAATTGCTTGAAAAAGTATAAACTGGAAGGACTCTTTCCAAATATATGCATCAGTCTGTGTATTCTGTTGCCAATTCCTGCCACTGTCGACTCTGCAGAGCGCTCATTCAGCAAGCTGAAGCTGGTAAAAACATTTCTAAGATCCATTGTGTCACAAGCGCGACTAGTGGATATGGCAAGACTCAGTATTGAGTCTGATCTAGCAAAACAGATTAATTTTGATGATGTAATTCAGAGTTTCGCAAGAAAAAAGGCCAGGAAAGCACCTTTGTTCAACAGACAATAAGTCCTATTATAAACATCTTTTTCCATTATAAATATATTATGTTATTATTACATTTATACCTGCCATGATCGGCGATCGGCGAGCAGGCAGTGGAGGCGAGAGCAGCCAGGTTAACTGAAGAACGGGGTTTATTCACGGAAGAACAGACAGAACGGGTACTCACAGGCATTAGACGACAATGACAGATCTGACTAGATGGAACTTAGACGCGGACTAAATACACAGGACAGGTTGGAATTAACTAGACATAGGTGGGAACAATCAGGAAGTAACATGAGGAAATGAGGGGGCATGGCACACATGAGGATCGTTTGGAGCGGATCGTGACAATACCCATACATACTTATCTAAATGTATCACTGTAATCTACAATTGTTATAAATAAATAATAATATACACACTTACATGTGTGTAGAATTTTGTATAAGGGCCCACACACCTTCTTCGTACAGGGGCCCGGATTTTCTCTCGGCGGCCCTGGTGGTGATTCTCATAGATGTGCGAGAAAATTAATAAATCGGCACATAGAAAATCATGATGTACAGTGTGTGAACAGTAAGTAAGTGTCCTTGTAAATAACTGACCCTTCTGCAGTGGAAAATGAAGCAGGCTGGATCCGCACTGTAACTAGACCCCCTTGACGGTTATAAGGCTCAGTTCCAGTGTGCCAATGGAAAAGCACCATAATACAGCCTCTCCCCAGGTTAGGAGGGGTTACTTTCCAATAAAGCTCATCATAAGGCGAATATGCATTTTAATAAAGTACACCTAACCTAACAAACATAATAGCCTAGCCTAGCCTGCCTTAAACATGCTTAGAACACTTGCATTAGCCTACAGTTGCACAAAGATATTAACACAAAACCGATTTTATAATAAAGTGTTGAATATCTCATGTAATTTATTGAATAATGTACTGAACGTGAAAAACAAGTCAAAATATCGTAATTCGGGGAGTGTCTGTATATCCCAGACCTTTTCATGTGCCATTTTTAATATGATATATGATGCTATTCACTTTATATGGGCGTGGTCATTATGTTTTGGCTCTTTTGTGTGTATCTCTATGCTATCGATCAGGTTTAAATAGTTTTCAGGTGCCAAAAATATAGACAGTGCTTGGTATGCCCTTTCTCTGCTGGTCCCTGCTGGACAAAGATTCCCAGTGATTTTCTAATGTCATAGAGGTTGCTGGGTAATGGCCTTTAAGTGGCTTGGTGTATACATTTGGTATGTTATGCGATTGTTACAAACCACAAGGCAGGCTTGATGCTGATGTAGGTGATGGCCTATCATCCAGGCCGTCTGGACAAGCGTGGTGCTCCCCAGTCTCAGCACCCTTTCCAGTATTTGGTGTGAAATCATTTTCCATAAGAATGAATGATTTGTTTCACAGGACAAGGTTGAGGAGGCACTGAAGGGGATCCTGAGCCCAAGGGGAACACTGAGGGTCATCACTGTCACAGGTGTAGGTACTTCAGAGAGTGTAGTCACGTTGCACCAAATCGTTCACTCTTTTGCCTCGTTGTTCAGACATCTGAAAACAGACATTCATACAGCAGCAGTGTAAAGGTTGCATTTCTCTGATCCTTCATAGTTTCTTTGGGGGTATATTTGTGCATGTGATGGTCTCCTCCAACCATTTCATAAGCATCTCTGTGCATGTCAGCAATAGAGTAGATCACAGATAATCTGCTAACAGGGCTTACCTTACAAGAGGATCCATTACATTTTGCATAGGATTTATTAAGACACAGACTTTGCTGCAGGCTTGTTCTACTGTATTACTACTATACAGTTTTCTAAAGGTAAGATTATCCTTGCAATCTTTTCTTAACACTGCAAAAAGTAAAGTAAATTATGGCAAATTTCTCCGACTATATTCAGATTTTAATCTGACTGTGACATGACCTTGGAATTCATCATCTTGGCATTCATCGTTATTACAACTGACTTTCTTTTAAAAAGCAGGACAGCTGGCTTAAATGCAGTTTAATCAGCCCTGATGCAGGCCTCTCATCCCAGGAATCCCCGTGTGACGGCGCCCGGGCTGTTCAGTATGCCGGCCTCATGCGGCAGTGGCTGATTGAAGTCACAGTGAGAGACACGGGCCTCACCTTTCTCAGGACCTCACTCAAGCAGTGAGATCTCTGGACCGAACACTCTGCCCTTCTGATGCTGATTCACCCACGTATCTGGATGATCATTCAGTCGGTATTTATAGCATTGATGGCATGTGGGCTCTTAATTAATGTTCCAGAAGGTATTGGCATCGGTACAAGGAAAGGAGAGGTACTCTTCAGTATGCCGGCCCCATCAAACACCTGATATTGAAATAAAGGTGACATTCACCTCATGGTCTTCATGCCATGATGATCATTCCCAGTTGTCGTAAAAAAATACCGTATCCCACTGGTTCATATCAGTTCGGACTGTTTCTTCTGATTCTCCTTCATATTGCAATTAGTGTCTTATTCTGTGGAAATGCGCGTGTTTAGCTTTACGTGAATCCAAGGCTAATTCTGGATCTTAATATACAATCTGCTGCACCATTAATGTTTTTCCACAGCTGAATGATGCAGAAGGTTTGATCACATGGTGGAAAGAAGAAAAATTAAAGGAAAGAAGAGAGAGAGAGAAAGAGAGAGGGAGAGAAAGAGAGAGAGAGGGCTTTTGGCATTACAGAATTGCTTTATGTTACTCTACACCTTGTGTCCTTTTTCATCAATTACATAAAAAATGCATTTTTTTCTTATGATACAGTTTGTATTCACTTTGTTTTTCATCATCGTCAGTCACAATGCATTACTGAAGTACTAAAGACTGTGATGAACAAGTTAATGAGGAACCTCTGGCAAGTACTATGGGGTCTGGGCAGGGCCTCAAAATTCAGTAATCAAGGAGCTAAATTTGAGGTGTGTGTGTGTGTGTGTGTGTGTGTGGGGAGGGGGGGGGTCGGCTAGGGTCCAAGAATGACTCTTAGCTGAACCTTTTGTCCTCTGATTTGCAGACTTAAGAGGAAGTACCCTCCCCCCCTGTGATTTGCAAAGCCCTTCGCTTGTCACATGACACCACAGAAAACTTTTTCAAATAGCAGCAATTAGCAATTAGGTCTGTGTCAGGGCAGGCTGCCAGGCAAGCTGTACCCCCCCCCCCCCCCCCCCCCCTGCTTGGCAGCTCTGACTCCCGCACAAATCACTGCTCACCCATTAGTCAATGGTGCAAATAAACGTGTAAATAAAGAAATCTGTGCAAAACACTAGGCAATATTCACACTACGAGTGTGGTCCTATGTCCATTCATAACTCACAGGATTAGTGCGTCTGCCCTGACCTAGACCTGAACCAATAACCATTAGCTCATCAGGCTAGTGGTCTCACAAATGAGCGATTTCTGCACATTTCTGAGACTCAATCTATACTGTTTACCATATCTATACTTCTGCATCTATGTTAAAAGCTGAGTGTGGTGGTAACCGCGGTAAGGATGCACAGTGGGTACCTCTGCGTGGGTGAAGCCTAGATGCTCTGCCCACGTTGTGAGAGCCTCTCAGCTCCTTCCTGCAGTCCAAAGACATGCTGGCTTTTCTACGCTGCCGGATATGTGTGCCCTGCAATGGCCTGGCGTTCCATGCGGGCAATGTCCCTGCCCTGGGCTCTCTGGGGTAGGTGTTAAGAACATGGATGGGTGAAGAGAGGAGGGACTAGTGTCATGGGATTATTTGTGTAATGTTCATAATCCTGAGATTATGAAATTGTGCATTTATTATTTATTATTTTCTGTCTGGAGTCATGTATTTTGTATAAAAGATGCCTCTATACCTAGTTATTCATAAGATGTAACATTATTTAACACCAAGCATGAAAACATATCAAATGTATAATAGCAAACACCTACTTGATTTATATGTATGAATACTAAAACCAAAACATGAATACTAAAAGCGGCTTGAGAGTGTTTTTCTTTTATAGTTCAGAATTTCCAACTATACAGCTTTTATTATAATTTTTGTCTTTCTGTTACTGCTGCAACGTAATGGCCTGTGTAGGAGGCCCTTTTGTGGCCTCGCTGCGCTATGCTCTCTGCACATCACGCTCCTCCCCGCCACTGCCCACTCATGTGACAGATCCACATGCTCCCAGTGCTGCTGTTTTACCCCCAAGCCAGAGAGAGAGAGAGAAAGAGAGAGGGTTGCAATCGCAGTGATCTCCTGCGGCCTGGCATAGGCTCACTGCAGCCGACGCCACGACAGGATCGGTATTTTAACCAAGCCGGAGGCTGGATCGCCCCCCCAAACAGAGACTCCGCGACAGTGAGAGCAGCCGAAATGCTGATTGGGATGCGGGTGTGTGTGCAGGCATTAGGGATGTGACAAGGACCAGCAAAACACAGCTGAAATAGTAAAATTTAATAGACTGTATCTCCTCTATAAATACCATAAAATTACACAATATAAATTTTATACATTTATAGCCACATATTTGCATGTAGATGTAGTAAGTGCACATATACCAACACAAATACACCAGATGTACATGTCTGACAGTTGAACCCATTCACAGTGAAGACACTTCCCTTGCTGTATGGAAGGTTCCTCTCGGGTCAGTGATGTCCCGCCCACCCCAAAGCCATCGCCAAAGTCTGTTCTTTGATTCCTTAATGTAAGCATGTGATGAGCCGTGTAGTGAGGTGAGCGTTGCATGGATGCGGGGCTTTGTCAGGCAGCCAGGATGTTCTGGGTAATAACAGGAACGTTTGTGAGCTGGGGAGGGGGGGCGGGGGGGAGGGGGGGGGGTGCCTTCATAGATGAAAGGGTCCAGGCCAGGGGGGTTTCTAAGGTCTCATCTTGATCACAAACTTCTCAACAGCCAAGCACAGGATTTTAAGTACATATCATTTTCTCGCCTTATGTACAGTGTTTCAAAGAGCAAATGATACGTAGCAACTAATCTGGTAATTTTTTCTTTTGGTAATTAATATCACAAGATATATAGTGTACAGACTGCTGTCCCTTGGACAAACAAAAATACAAAATTACCAGATTGATCAAAATCATTCAGCCCTCTACAAAGTGGTTACATTGAGCTGACATGTAAATTTCACAAAACAGCTCAGAAAATTTCACTGTACCAGCAAACTTTTTTTTTTTTAATTGTGATATGGGTATTAATTAACATTATCTCACATACCTAGTGCACCTTCTAAAGCTTTTAGAACTGGATTGACCAATTGTGATAATTCTGTTTGGACATATATAACTTTGGAACAGGTGTACCATTTTAACAAAACTATTTCCATGCACAATTTTCACCTGTAATTACATTTGAGTCTGCTAAATATACAGTATAACCCACTAAGAGATTTCTACTTAGCTAACCTGCTAATCTGCTGTTAGCTTCTTGTCTTCATATTGTCCCTAAAATGGTGACTGTGAAAAGTAAACATTATTAGGGCAATAGTATTTACCACCGCAGCACAAAAAACAGTCGAGTAACACTGAGCTATTTCAAGTCCTTTGTATTTTCAAGTATTTATTCACTTTAGGCCCTAATTTTCCTATTAACATTGTGTGTTGGAAACTAAACCAGAGATACTGGCAGAAGTTATTTCACAATATTTCTTACCTAACATATTCAGAGATCAATATCTCTTCAGAATGGTGCCTTACAAATGTCCCCCACTGTGCATTAAACAAAATGAACATGATTTCTTATTTAGGAGGTTCTGTGAGATACATTTGGGTTCCTGCTGTCTAGATTGCTCTGTCCCCATTCAAATGCTATGCACTTTGTACTCTTGAATAAAAATTAGCAACCATCAATCAAGAGTGTAAAAAGAGTGAAAATACAGAACTGAATACACTTCTCACCTTCCTACCAACCAGACCTGCACATCAGATAATAAATGTACACTTCCCCGAGTCATCCAGGCTCTTAAATGGGTGTCCATGCGTGTGATCATACATGCATCGCTGGTGCTGCACATTTGTCTGTCACCTTGTAACTTTAGTAGGTCGATTTATTGTATAATGTGATATATCCTGTGCATGGATCGCCATAGCTACTAGCTCTACCTGAAGAATACTAAGCATGTTTTCAGGGAGAGTGGGAATTCATTGGCAAACCTGTAGATCCTGCTGATCTCGGGCAGGATCATGAGGAACCACCACACTCACTCACTCACTCAGGACACCAGTGTGGGATGTAAACTCTCTGTCTTAAAAGTAAAAACGAAACGCTGTCCATAAATCCGTAACTGACGTTGCTCGTAAACTGCTTTGGATTTTATTGGAAGATTTACAGACCCTGATTCAGCTGTAATGTATCAGCTGTCGGATGTTTAGTCCCTGAAGCGCACACACGTGTAGGCAAGCACACGCACCGGAAGCACAGATGTACGGACACGGGACGCGCGGACATGGTGGCGCAGCGCCGTGCCGCCTCACTCGCGCACCGCCTCCGTGAGGCAGCGGTCTGTGGCGTCGCTGCCCTCCTGCCGTTGCTTGCGCCCCTTGCGAGGATCCACCCATGAGTTATGGATGACGGTGCCGCTGGGGGCGGGGTCCACCTGCAGCAGCGACACAACGCGCTTCTTGACCCGGGTGCGTAGTGCACGGCGCAGCTTCTGCCGCGTGAAGGCGTACAGCAGCGGGTGGAAAATAGTGGTGCCGTAGGCGGCCGCCAGAAAGCAGAGGCGGAGGCGCACCAGGTGCTGGCTGGGACCCAGGCTCAGGATGAGTACATTCACCACCGAGATGGGTGCCCAGCAACCCAGAAAGGTGGAGATGATGATGAGCGACATGCGGAAGACACGCCGCTGCCGCTCTCGCCGGTCCCGGTGTCGGCGGACGGCCCGTCGCAGCGCGATGATGGCCGATACGGAAGCGTGCACCCCCATGGATGTCGGGATGGGGCCAGGGGTGGCATCTCCCGCAGTTCCATCAGCTGCCACTAGGGGCGCCGAGGACATGGGAGGAGGTGAGGTGGCTGTTGGCGTGGGGGAGGGAATTAGAGGAGGCTGCGAGAGGCGCTGACCTTGGCTGGAAGACTCTGCCCTCCCCCTGTCTTTCTCCCCCGCTGCCGAACCCTTCCGCCTTCGGCGCAGACGGCGCCCCCTGCAGCCCAAGCTGCGAGGACGCTGACTCTTGCGAAGGTGGGAGCTGATGCGGATGTTGAGAGCCCGCAGAATCTTGGAGTAGGTGACCAGCATGACCACTACCGCGGTGAAGAAAATGGGCACCTCCAGTAGCAGGTGGTAGTAGCCAGTCAGCTCCACGGCTGGGTAGCCAGGGCCTCCCACGCACAGTAGCGTCCGATTACGCCAGGCCTGCTCGCCCTCGTCCGACAGCCCCGAGAGGAATTCCACCTCAAGGAAGGGCACGAAGAACACGGCGAGCGAGATGGCCCACACCGCGGTGAGCAGAAGGGCGGCCCGGCGGGGCGTCAGCAGCCGATTGGCCGGCCGCACGGAGATGTCGTAGCGGTCCACGCTGATGACCAGCACGTTGATGGCTGTGGCCACACTGGCAAAAGTGACGCAGGCCTCATGGAAGCAGCAGAGCAGCGCCAGGTCACGGCCCAGCGGGAGCAGGACCACCACCACCGTCAGCGGCAGGCAGAGCACGCACACGATGACATCGAGCACGTGCAGGTTCACCGTCACCATGTTGCTGACCGAGTCAACAAGGTTGGACTGGGCGCAGTAGAGAACCAGCACCGTCAGGTTGCTGCTGAAGCCCAGGATGAGCTCCAGCATGAGGAAGCTGGTGAGTGAAGCCTGGAAGCTGACTGGGTACGGCAGGTACCAGCCCGAATCCAGGCCCGCCCCAGCCGAGCCCTCTGGGCCTTCCTCCCCGGCCACCCTGGCCAACCCATCGCTGGTTTCCGGATGCTGGCCGTAACTGTCGGTCTCCATGGTCGCTTCCTGCTTCCCTCAAGCATAGCAGGGCCCGTAAACGCAGGCACCCATAGCCCAAGCCTTCTCACGGGTGGCCGGACAGGGGCAGCACTTCTGTGGTGGGCCTGCAGGTGTCCAGGGAAAGAGAGAAAGAGAAGTGATGCGAGTTACAGCTACCAAAGGGGGTCAGCACAGGGTAGACAGGCAAAAAGAGGGGTAATGGAGTGAGTCATAAGGACCCGACCACTGGAGGGGGAGAGGCCAGTTGATAGAATGTATAAGATCATGGGGTTTTGTTAGGGCTTGAGAAAGTCCAAGAAAATGCCAGAACATTGCATCGGCTTCTCTGTGTCCTGGCAGCATCGCACTGCGTCAAACCACCTGTCTCCCACTCTCAGGAAGAGAAAATGAGATGCGTCTACCGCAGCAAAACTGGTGAGGAGCACGTGGTTACATTCATAAGCTCTCTGATATCGTCTCAGCACTGCCCCCTAGTGATGACAAAAAAGAGCTAATGTCATTTTTTAATCTACATTTCATGTGGCCATAGATGGTAGAAAGAGGTGTACAGTAACTTGTTTTTTATTTAAGTCATTTGGTTCCCACGAGAGAGACAAATCAAAGGAACACAATCAGAGTTTCAGCAGACAAACCTTCACATAAAAGCCCACCTGGTGCCCAAGCGGATTTTAACAGATAAGGTTACCGTGTCAATGCCACTGGATGGTAGGGCAAAGGAGAATGGTTGTGTTTTCCTGTGTAACAGGGACAAAGGCCCCTGGTGGCTTATTAAAAGTGCCATTGCGGAAGTATTGAAAGCACCTGAACCCAAGCCAAGGGCCCCCAGCCCCTAAGGAGACGCACAGCTCTGTAATTATAGTTCCCATGTGTGGCTTTGCTCTCACCTTCTCCTTAGTCTCCAGGAGACCAAGCAGTTCCTACCAGCTGCATGAATGTAGCACGACATCCCTATCACTGTGCTCATTCAGATGGAGGTATATTGGTGGCTTGCTGGGTAGCGCTGTGCCTCACACCTCCAGGGCTGTGCGTTTGGCCCCTCCCCCTGCCTCTGTCTGTGTGCTATATGCTTGCTCTCTCATGTTCCTGTGCTCCATTTTCGTGCATTTAGGTGAACTGGTGTCTCCAAATTGTCCACAGTGTGTGCATGTATCTCCGTGAAAGGACAGGTGTCCCCTACAGAGTGTCCCCTCCAGGGTGTCCCCTACAGAGTGTCCCCTACAGAGTGTCCCCTCCAGGGTGTCCCCTACAGAGTGTCCCCTCCAGGGTGTCCCCTACAGAGTGTCCCCTCCAGGGTGTCCATTACAGGGTGTCCCCTCCAGATGGCTGCTTCCAAGGCAGGGGGGAGCCCCCTTCAGGGTGTCTCCTGACTTTTCCCCTCTGCTTCCAGGCTCACTGTACCTCTGCACTTAACAAGTAGTTTTGAAAGATGGACATGATCAGCACATGCAAAAACTATTTCCTTATAAGAACATAAGAACATAAGAAATTTACAAACGAGAGGAGGCCATTCGGCCCATCAAGCTCGTTTGGGGAGAACTTAGCTAATATCTCAGAGTTGTTAAAATCTTATCTAGCTCTGATTTAAAGGAACCCATGGTTTTAGCTTCCACTACAATAGCAGGAAGACTATTCCATACTCTGACTACACGCTGTGTAAAGAAGTGCTTCCTCAAATTTGTTTTAAAATGTTCTCCCGCTAATTTCCACTTATGGCCACGAGTTCTAGTATTTAGACTAATATTGAAATAGTCATTTGGCTGAACTTATGAGTATGGTTCGGTGAAAACATGGGTGAGACAAGTATCAGGGGAAACATCAATATTATTAAGACATCACAAGTAAGGGTTAATGCACAAGGAGACATGCATTCTACATTTTTAACGTTCAATGTTATCTACTCGTTCGTGCCTAAAGTACCTAAATCTTCATGTTTATGAGCATAAAACATTTATTAGTAAAACTGCTTCACTACTATGATTTGCCTGGATGTCACTAAATGTATGGTTACAGAAAATCAGCCGACACCCGTTCTGACCAATCAGGTTCAGGAATTCAGCAGTGCCATGGTACAAATGGAATAAATGTTGTTGTTATAATTATTATTATTATTATTATTATTATTATTATTATTAATCTAGTGCACTTACTGAGAGCTAACGGTGCCAGCAGCCCATCACTCAGTCCTGCCTTTGCCGACCTTTTGGGCTCCATTGTGGGAAGCGTCCACAGATGGAGCCGTCTATCACCGGCCTGGACGTTTTGTGCGCCATCGCACCGACTCGCTGAGCACCTTGTCGGCGAACACCTGCTCGCCGGCTTGGGGCGGGCCTTTGCCAGCGGCTCACTGAATATCGCCCATGCGGCCGGCCGTGATGCAGAGAAAATAGTTTTTTCTCCGTAAAGACAGATGGGCTGGAAAGGGGGCTGGCGACTAGCCGTGCGGGACGCGAGCACATCCCATACCGTGTCAATATGCCTCAGAGCAACCTCATTCCTGCTCGTGATGCTTCTCTCTGCACATGCCGTCCCGGCACCCTTTGCCCCTGAAGGGGATATCTGGGCCCTGTATTCATTTGGGATGCATGCTATCAAGCTGCAGGCAGGACCGTGACGGTCCAGTCGCTGTAGCAGGCGTCCTGGTGGCCAGTGCTGACCCCGATCATTACGGCAGCCCTCTGCTCCGGGCAGAACCCGTCACACCGGCTCACTGCTGCTGGGCCCTGCTTTACACATCACTGCTTTCCCATTCATTGCCATATTTTACACTATAAGTCATTTGCCTAGGTTGTTTTTCTAGTTACCTATAACTCATTTCACTGCATGCACTCCACAACTAACAGAAATATATATTTCCTTGACCAACTGCTGTTAAAGAGGGACAAGGCATGCTTTTTCAGAATCTATATTAGATCCACCCAACGACACCATCTAGAATTGTTATTCAAATTCTATATTCTTGATTATTTTTTCTATATTCTTGATTATCAGGACAGAATGCCAGTCCGTCGCAGGGTTTATACAGACGTTCACTACAGGAAATTCTCAGTTGATAGTTTAAGTACACAAGAGAGGGAAAACATTCCTCAAAAAGAGAAAAGTGGGATTCAATCCTCCAACGCTGGTGAGCCAATGCCCCCCCAAGCTCATATGCGCAAATAAATTCATACTGAAACTCACAAACTCATCTTAAACTCAAATTGAAAGTCCCCCACTGAAAAGCACCCGAGCACATAGACAACTGGAATGGACCATTTCCGCAGAGGGAGTCCAGTGACTGGGAATTTTTCTGTTGGTTCATTCCACCTATCACTGATTCATAGTATTAAAATGTATGTGTTCTGCTCTTTCACAAGCACAGTAACTGTTACCAGACGCTGAGTCCTACAATGCACATATCCAAATTTTATTTTTATTGTCTCTTTAACTTTCGAGTCCCCCCGCTGTGGTTGACCTTTTTCCTGGCTCTGCCCACCTTCTGTAAATTTTCATCCACACTCAACCCATGATTCTGCACTCCATCTCTGTTACACCCTCCCTAACTGGAATGATCCCCACAGTCACCATAAATGTTTTACTGACGCAATCCCGCTTGAAAAGGATCCAGGGCAATTCGTTAACAATCCACCGACATTTCAGGCAGCTGTTAAATGTAATGACCTGAAATCAGATCTCCTTAGAAGATCTCAGTTTTGGTTCCGGATAAACTTGAAAAGGCATCTAAGTTAGCATTTCCGTCAAATCTAAAAAAGTTAGGAATGAAAAATGATGAAACAAATATGAAATAGCCCAGAAAGCATGTCTTTGTGGGTCAGATCCTAAGCAAAAACTGTCAGCGCAAAAGCCAAACTCCACACACAAATCAGAGCTATATTTACATTCTACAACCCAGGTTTTATGAAGTAGCATCTTTACCTGCTGAGTGAGTACACTCCCCACCGCCCCACCAGAAATGTATTCATGACTGACTGTCAATCTTAATTAATTTACGCATCAGTTCATATTCACCTTCCCTTGCTGCACTGAAGATAAATGATGGGAAAAACTCTCATAATGAGAACTTGGCTCAGCAGACCTTGGAAATAAAGAGTGGCATTAATCTCCAGAAAATTAACCAAATTTAATCAGCAGTGCGCTGGGTTGCTTGTGTTTGCTAATACTGCGAATAAACAGGACGTCTCAGCATTTCATCGCTGCTGACTGTATCAGCGCGTAAACGCACTTCTGACACGAGACAAGGCAGCACAAAAGCATCATATAGCTGACAATCAAAGCACAGAATATGTTGGCGTGGTAACAGTGAGGCCACAGTTGGCTTGCAGAACTAGTGACACTGCAGTCAGAGGATACGTATGACTATATGTACAGCCGTATTAAAATCAGTTGTTGAAAGGATGGGCCATTTATTTATCCACCAAATATAATCAGTTATAGCAAATATCACTCTAACAGTAAGGATGGAGATCAGTGGGTCCAAGAGTCACACATCTCATCGGTCAGCAAGTGAGCATGAGAAGCTGTCAGAGGCTCAATATGTTAGGCTATCAGTCAGTCTGTAACGAGTCAGTGCAGAGATCGGCCAGTTTCAGTGGATCGATATCTTAGCAAGTGTTTGTGTACCATCTGGTGTATGAGTCAATTGCGATGTGACTCATCCATCTTCCAAAGGCTAATCGGGTACAGAATGGGGTGCCAGTCCATCACAGGGCACACCAGTTCACCTGACTGTGTCCGTGTGCGGTGGCAGGAAAGACAGGAATGCCTGAAAACTCCAAACATTGTAAACAATCAGCCAACAAATGAAATCTTACATTAGTATAATAGTGTTAGTGTTGTAGCAACAGAGACCTACAATAGATACTAGGGATGGTAAGATTCATTGATTCGCATCGGTGCACCAGCATAAAAATTCAAAATGCAATTGCCCCGATTAAAACAGTGTGCACCAGATACAAATTGGAATGAACGTGGGATGCATTGTCTAACATCTTTGCATCGGTAAAACCCTTTAATATTTAGAAGTGCAACCAACAATTTAGATTGATTCCCCCTCTCTAAACTGTTTCTGTATCTGTACCATACTGAATTGCATAGCATCATATTCTTTTGCATTGCATTGTGTGGAATCCCACTGCATCGCAATAGGGCTGAATCAGATGGTATCCCATTAATAGTTGCTACATATGTATTGGATGGTTGGCAGTGCACTGAGATGTGCATCTCATCGGCCTCAGTCAGTTCTGCACCCAAGGCTCACTCACTAGTTCACTTGTTCTACTACTGTGGTGATACAAGTGATTTGATTTTATTTGTGATGGAGATGAGCATCTCTGATAGATTCACAAAGAAATTCTCTGTTTTGCATTGAGCAAAGTGCCCTTGTGTCAGTTATTATGCACATTTTAGGACCAAAAAAATTGGTGTCTCATTTATAATCACCATAGCAACCAGTCATCCCCCCAGATTCCCAGCTGCCCTGTCAGATACTGTCCCGCTACTGACTGCTACGTCTCTGGGTACGTTTTTCCTACAACTCACACCCAGCTCTGCATTTTGCACGGGGGAGGCCAATCTCCTTTTCATAAGACAGCGGCGGGGCGTGTCAAACCCATGGGAGGCAGAGGAGGGAGGCGCGGATGTCGAAAGAGGTGCTGAAAATCACAGAAATACTTTTTCGATGCATCAGATGGAGGCAAGGGGGAGTTAGAGGGGGGAGTGTGGAGAGTGATGCCGAGAAAGAGGCTCTCATTCAGTCACTGAGCGTCTTAATGCACAGTGGTGCTACTCTCAGCAGCAGAAATGCGAATAGCAGAAGGCGGGTGGATGAGAGGGGGCATAAGCTGAAAGGGAAGGCAGAGAGGGTGAGGGAGAAAGGGGGAGAGAAGCAGAGCGATGTAGCTGAGTGCCCGGGGGGGGGGGGGGGGGGGCGGGGGGCACGGATGCTGCGGTCCGATGCTCAGCTCATTACAGAGAGATTTCCAGCTGGCAGCGATCGTGAGCCGCCTGCCTTATTGCTGCCCGGCTCGGCCTGCCGGGAAGGGGGGGGCATGAGATTGGGGGGGAACTGTTGAGTGGTGGAAAATGAGGCCCCTTGCCTCACCTGACTCCTGAGACGCACCGTGGAGACTCACCGCCGAGGTGTGGCGCGGGTGCCAGGCGCAGAGAGGGAACACTGCACCCGTCCCTTGCTTGCCAACATCACCCAGCTGGTAAATTTAGCAGCCCCACAAAGGGGGGGCATGAAGACAGTCACCCTGGCCTAGCGGCCTGAGGCTCGCTTACTTCCTCCGAGCTCCTTCACTTACTCCCTTCGCTCCCTAGAGGTCCTGCACTGTCACCGCAGGACCCGCCCCCCCCCCCCCCCCCCCCCCGAAAAGCTGACGGAGCTCTTCCGATGGACCGCAGCGTTCAAGAGGGCCCTCTTTGCACGCCTGTTGAGATTCTGCTCTCTCGAGGTGCCATCGCTATTGAAGGCCAGACCTCTGCCTGAGCTGTTCTTTTCTCTTTGACTATCAATATTTCAGCCTAAGAAGCTGATCGTGCAGCTTCACTTTCAAGAAAGTGCATTTCTGACAGATTGGCTCCAGCATTCAGGGGCAGGGAGGCCTGCAGCTGTGCACTAGCTACAGCAGTATGTAACCCTAAAGTACATAAGGTGAAAGCGCAAAAATATAAAGTGAGTTATTTTCATCTGCAATGCAAGTATTGATGGAAAGTGAGCCTGAAATGTATCTAAGGAAGCACAGGGTCCTGGACAAGGTGCCAAGCCATCAAAGAGTGAACTAAGGGCAAAGGGGACATTGATCCACCTAAACCACATGTCTGTGGGCTGTGCAGGGAAAGGAGAAACTGGTGCAAGAACAGGGAGAATGCCCACACACACACACACACACACACATGTAGGGTAAACATATCCTTATGGGGACCGCTCATTCATTTCAATGGGAAAAATGCTAACGCTAACTATGACAACCGTAACCCCTACCCTGCCCTAACCATAACCATAAGTAACCTAACAAAATACAAGAGGTTTTTAGTTTTTTCATAGCAGTCACCGATTTTTATAAAATAGAGTTTTCCCTTATGGGGACCAGGAAACATTGTGTCCCCATAAGGATAGGTAAACCCGCTCACACATACACACACACACACACACACACACACACACACACACACACACCACACACACATACACACAGACACACATAGACAGACAGACACACACACACAGACACACACACACACATTCACACACAGACACACACACACACATAGACAGACAGACACGCACACACACAGACACAGACAGACACACACACACACACAGACACAGACACACACATACTGGTTTGTGGTGACTCTCCATTAATTTCTATGGGGAAAACTCTAATCCCAACATAAAGACCTTCACCAGTCCCCAGCCCTAACCTTAAGCCTAAGTAACCAAACAAGATATTATACTGGCAATTATACTTTTTTGTATATCTTTGTGGGGACCTGACAAATGGATCCCATAACGTCAAAATAATAAGTTTTTATCACATTGTGGGGGATATTTGGTCCCCACAATGTAATATAAACCTAATCCACACACACACACACACACACACACACACACACACACACTTGTGCAGAGAAGGGTTAAGAATGACATTCACAACCATGAAGTCCACAGCTACTCACTGAACTACTGATTCCATAATACAATGTTATTATTCAATGCTGAAATTATGACACAATTCTGTCTCTACAATGTGATGTAATGAGATAATGACATGTTTTTGCACAAAGGAACTCTGACTGCACTGGGATTGCAGCCAAACAAGTGTAAGACCCCACCATGGCCTGACAGGAGTGTGGCATGACAGCAGATCAGTGCGGGGTCCTACGAGGAGGCCGGCCGTCTGGTCCACTAATGCGGGTCTGAGAGTGACGGCTGTAATTCAGGAGAGGCCACCTACCAGTTAACAAAGTCGTTACAAAGGTAAAGAAAATGTATGAACTGGTGTGGGTGAGATCGGGGTCTTACAGAGGATGGGGTGCATGATTGAAGGCTGGGGGGGGGGTTCGCTTAGAACAGGGTGGCTGATCTCCCCGACACCTACACAGTCGTCCTGCAGATGTGCACATGAAAGCCAAGAAGGAAGCACTCTGCTTTGTGCACATCTCTGGCACAATTACAAGGAGAAGCAGGTGTATTTTGGGCTTTTGTAATCGGAAGACGAAAGGCACCTGCAGGATGTTGTACTGTGGTGTCGTCTTGACGAGAAGCCGATGCGGTGACCAAGAACAGCTCACAGCTCACAGCTCACAGCTCACAGTAACGGGGGACAGGGAGACCTGAGTGACCGGGCCGCTAATCCGACATGACCTTCAGTTACCCTCTGGCAAGGCCTCAGCTGGCCAATGAATCGCATCTCTGGCTGATCCAGGTCCCACTCAGACAATGTTTTTTTCCCCCACTGCAGCATTTCTGATGCACATCTAGCGGCGGAGCAGAGCGGCGGCCATCTGGAATGACCGCGCCATGTGATCAGGGTGACTCAATCCCCTAACCCCCTCCCCCCTTAATGCGGACGGGCCGCAGATGAAACAGCGTGCTCCTGCCTGCCTCGATGTGAAACCCAGGTGCGGCCGCCCTAGCGTTCTGCTCCTAATTAACTCCCTCGTTAGTGGAGGCAGCCCACCGGGGAGCCCAGCGGCTGTAGCTAATTGCAAAGTCTGCTTCTTATTGTGCGCAGCTACCAGAGAGGAGGACGGCGTCACCCCGTCGAGCCTGTCGTAATCTCCTCCAGGAGCTGCGCATGGGGCCAACGCGCAGCTACGACGTGGGTACGACCAGGCGCTCGACACGGAGCATGCTGAGCCACAAGCTGCCACTCGACACGCCACTCACCCAGCAACTAGCTGCGACTACGGGAAGTCAAGAGAGGATCTCCAACGCACATGCAGAGCCGCTAACCAACACTTACCACGGAGCATGGAGCTACCAAGGACGTGTACTCAGATCACTACCCAGACCTCATTTATAGTACTCATAGAGTCAGTAGTCAGTACTCATAACAGAGCAAATATTCCCAAAGAAACACTTGGGGAGGCCTATTCAACCTGAAACAAAAAACGTACACACTGGAAATTACAGGCTTCAAAAGTAAAGCTGTAGATCCCCACCACGGATTTTTTAAAACCCTTGAGCTTATAGTAAAACATGCAGTGTTAGTAATATTGGTTCTTCATGAAAGAACAGCTATCAAAACTAACAGATGAGCGCCTTTACTACCATTTCCAGTAAGGATTTTGATATTTGACAGCTGTAGGACAGTCACGCTGCCCTCTGTAAAGACCCTGAAGGTAACCTGCTGAAGCCTAGCTGACTGGCACACAAGGACTTGGTGGGAGGGGCTACCCCCGATGCATTAGATATAGGTTGGGGTCAGTACCCCGACAGGGATAAAGGGTTATATCCCACTGGAGTGAGATAGCAAAGCCACACTGACAGACCACCATACGCTGATGGTGAAGTACAGGGGCTATCAGCACACCGGAGTAAGAGATACATCCACATGCCGTTTATGTAGAATGACAACCTTTAAACAGGGGGTGGGATTAGGGTGGTCGCCTGGGACCTACAACTATAGTGATGATAAACTTTTTATGTAAATTCTTCTGTTGTCCTTCTTCTGCAGCCAAAACACATGTTGACTGATTTGGGAGGCTCAGAACTCCTGAGCGGTGGGTCTGAATTTAGCCCTCTTGTGTCTCCTGGGTTGCATCACCTTCGTCCCACATTGCAAAACAGCTGCCCTTAAATTGCCTTTAGTGTTCGTTTGCCGGTGATTGGAAGATGTTTCTCCACCCTGTGTCATTAGGCTACAGATTTAGTCTGTCATTTAGCTCATCTGCAAAACAGATACTTTTAGCAAGATGAACACTTGCTCTCACCATGCTGATTAACTGACCAGAATTACCCTGAAATGAAATTGGGAGGAAGTAAAAGACTCCCAGATCAGTAAAATCGAGACGGTGACGCAATTCCTGACTCCATGTCAGATGTAGCATCTCGTAACCTTGTTTGCCAGATGGACGTGACTCCATTCAGCAGACAGATGAGAAATGGAGGAGCATATGTAGAATGTGACCTTTCTGTGAAGGGTTAGCTGCAAAACGAGCAGCTGTCTGCGGCAGAACCAACAAAATGTTAGAAAATAACTTGATGAAAGATGCGATGGCAGTATAGTTAGTCAGGAAACCTGTTTTTGAAAGGGACTTGAGTACAGTCACCATAGAACAATATCTCATCCATTCATCCATCCATCCATTCTACACCTGGGTGCAGGTTGCAGTGGCAGCAGTCTGAGCAGATATACGCAGACCTCCTTCTCCTGCGTCTGCCTCGGGGTCTCCTGGTTAGCCATGCCTGAAGCACATTCCTGGGCAGGAATCCACCTACCTGAGCAGGTGACCACCTCAGTTGCCTCCTCTATATGGGGCAATCTACCCTTTTCCACTCATATGTGGAGGTTCTGATCCTCTTCCAAGTTGCTTTACACTCTGAAGTTGTAACTCATCCTCTAGGCCGTTTCTTAAGGATTGGGACCATCACCCCAGTCTGGCAATCCAGAGGCACTGTCC
Source organism: Paramormyrops kingsleyae (assembly GCF_048594095.1). NCBI lineage: Eukaryota > Metazoa > Chordata > Actinopteri > Osteoglossiformes > Mormyridae > Paramormyrops > Paramormyrops kingsleyae. Next base: position 34,137,571 of record NC_132804.1, read on the forward strand.
CCAACCTCCACGCAATGTCGAAGAGGCGTGTCAGCTAACAGAGCCCAACACCATCCAGAGCCTTCAGGGTGACTCTCATCCACCCCAGGGGTATCTGCTTTATGTTTCAAGCACACCTACACTGTATGTTCCAGCTCGTCTGTCCAGCATTTTCACCCACCATCTCATTCAACTCACCACCTGGTGTTGTTCAGTTGACAGCTCAGCTCCCCTCTTCGCCCAAGTGTCCAAGACATATGATCACAGATCTGATGATACAATTAAAAAATCAGTCATCAAGCTGTGGCCTAGTGCACTCTGGTGCCAGGTGCACTTACAAACACCCTTATGCTCAAGAATGGTGTTTGTTATGGACAATCGGCACAGAACTCCAATAACAGAGCACCGCTCAGGGTCAGATCGGGCCGGCCATTCCTCCCAATCACAACCTTCCAGGGTCACTGTGGGAGGCGACCATCTTGTTCCCAAGTTGTGGGCTCATCAACTCACACTGTCTGATCACACACCATGGATTTGCCTTGGGAGACCCTTCTAAGGGCAACAGCGCCCGATAATACCGCTCCTACGATCACAGAGGCACACAAACCGCTCCACGACGATAAAGTGACAGTTTGATGTAAAATGTTAGGTAAAAAAGTAAATAACGTTGAAATATATTATCTTCCAAGACAACCACGTTCATTCCATTGGCTAAAACAATTATACTCTGAGCTTGTGGCCTACACTAGCCCTGTGCACCCAGCTGCAACTGATGTCGGATAAGGATCTCGAGTGGGATTAATGGTAATGAAGATCTTTAGCAAGTCAGCCAGTCAACGTGTAAATAGAGCACTTTCCACTGGGCCATAAATGAGGTTGTTAGCTCTAGGGTCTGCAGTGGGTTCCAGCCTCTGTTTGATGCTCAGATGGGTGTGAACGAGGGGTCCTTTGGGGCTCAAAGTTAGAAACGTCAAGGATTGGTGGCTGAATTTTCAGGGTGTAGTCAGTCTTGGCCCAATTGCCTTATACCGTACCCAGGCACGATTGCCCCCCCCGCACATAACGATCTGGGCCTGAGCACACGCTTGTCATCACCGTGTGACTTTTTGTGATGAAGAAAACTGAGGAAGAGAATTCATGATTAATTCATGCCCTTATTTTGTGGCTTATTTGGAGTTGTTTTTGACACAATGGCCCTCTTATGGATTTCGTGAGGATGCAATGGAGCAATTTTTATTTAATCATGCTGCACATATAAGAAGATATTTTCCTAGATACTCTTGTCAGCCCAAATTTCCAGCAAACACTGCTCTAAACCAAAGATCTCTGCTGTAAATCAAAGAGATCCCTCTGCACTGCCGACCCGATCCATTCCAGGTCCAGTACATGTATGATGTACATGTGCACATGCGTGTGCCAGTGGCATCATTACCATCATGTCTGTGTTAGGTGCTTAGGCACGGTTGGCCCGTCACTGTCAGGCAGGACGACATGACTGCGCCAGACACAAAGGCTGAACGACCAAAAGAGCCTGTATCTCCATGCCCTTCCACCGCCATTAACAGCATCTATATACACACTTTATTAAGACTGTTTCAAACTATAACCGGCAAGGGGACAAAATACAAGAATTATAGAATTCTAGCTCTTTAGACAGTAATATAGAATAAAACTATTACAATATTCAAATATGGTCAAATTATCTACTTCCTAATCCCATAATAATAATAAAGTGCTCCTTCATTAAAACTTGCTCGCAGACTCTGCTGTTCACCCTGTAGGCAATCAAACTCAATTTAAACTCAAACAGAGCTTTACTAACGGCAGACAGATGCACCACTTCTTAATTTAGCTTGATTCCACCTGCTCTGCAGCTATGACTGTAAACACTCCAAAATAATCAATGAATTACATATTTTTAAGTTAAAACTAAAATATTGTTAATGGGAGCAAAATTCTAAATGAAGCATGGGGAATTTGCTAATTTAAGCGGCTTTTGGGCTATGAGTAGAAGGGTATAATGTCACTCATTGCCCCATGAAACGATACTACTGCAAAAAAGCCATAATTGCACAGAGCAGCACTTAAGCATTTTGCTAAAGCCCTGCACTCTCCTCCCATGCTTCTCCTGCTGTCCTTATCTCTCCAAAAGGCAGGCATATTTTTTGGTCTAAGGTTAATCCAAGAACCACGAAACAGAAGAGCTGCTATGAAGCCTTTTATCCCCCAAGTCTAAAGCAAATCTCACGTCTCCCATTTATAGAGACAGAGCCTCAAGGTCTGAAGGGTGTGGTTTTGTGTCAAATCACTAGTCTAGGAGTCTCAAGTAAAGTCTCATTGCCCTGCATTTTTTTGAAGCTGAAAATAAAAACTACAATAGGTTTAGCCATCTTTGAACGGACTTATGTTAACTCATGTGAGTAATCTTATTTTCCTCTGCACTCCTCTGCAATCAAACCAAATTTTATTTGAGCCAGCTTATGCTCAAAATTCACACACATTATCTGTTTTTAAATCTAAACCAAGAGTGAAGGTGGTTCTGGCTTAGCCTACTTCAGTGGGTCGTATCAAACTGATTTCTGAATGTTGTACTCTCTGGAGAAGGATTAAACGAGCATCATTACTGTACCATTATGTGTATAGTGGAGTGAGTCTATCTGTCTTCCAACTGCATATCCAGGACTGCCCATGTAAGGCAGCACCGGGATCGAGGCAGAGGTGCATTCTGGGCATGGCGCCACATGCTAATAACACAGAAACACCAATTCGTTTCTCTGTTGTTGGACATTTCTCAGGGGGAGGATACCTATGCAAAACGGTGAAAACATGCAAACTTCATACAAAGGGTGGGATTCAAACACATACCCAGAAGCATGAATAAGAGTGGCAGCCTCTGCACCAGAAGGAGCTCAATAATGACTTTATGAAGGCAGCGTAATTATATGCAGGTTATTCTTTTCAAATTCTCTCTTTGTAATGATTGTATTGTAAGATGTGTGGTATCTTTAATAATATTTCATTGATTCTGTTTTAAAATGTGATATCGGTTAAGGTAACATTACAAGTATTTCTGGCTCGTCTTCAATTTTTCATTCATTTAATTTCCAGTTTTATACAATGCTTAAGCATTTTGTAATTAACTGCTAACTTTAGGCTGCCATATTCGTACCTTTCATCAGTTTCCGACTCGTCATAAATCAGTATTTATCATTTTCTAGGGGGAAATCTTTTTATGTTATGAATTTGTATGACCTGTGTTAAGCATTCTCCAAGTGCCAGACTCTCTGATATTACAGACTCTTCTGTTTCCCACCTGCTTATCCTGGTCAGGCGCGTGGACGGGGGGGGGGCTTCAGCCCATTATAGGCAGCACAGGGCAGGGGAGGGAGATATCCCAAGTGAGGGGTCAGTCCATGACATGCAAACAGAACAGCGTACATTTGGGCTGCGGGAGGAAATCTGCAGATCACAGGGAGAACATGAAAACTCCACACACACACACACACACACACACACGCACACGCACACAAAATGTGGAACCACTGACTTAGGGTATTTTCACATCTAATAACTAAGTACTGTCACACTTTTTCTTCTGCTGACTTAAATGGATCTAAGTGCTGTCCTTCCATTAACCAGGCTTTTTCCAAAAGCTGGCCACTTTTTGTGTAAGAGAAATGTTTCCTTGGCTGCATTATAAATCGATCCCCAGCTACCTGTAACGTGAGGATCCCCTCTGACCTTGTTGATTCCCTGCGTAGCTTTATAGCCTGGGATTGTGTTCCTCCTTAGTGGCCTTTGATTGCGACTTAAAGGATTTAGTGCTGATAATCTATCCCTGAACCGGGAATCGGTCAGGTGGCTGGCTGCTGACCTCACCGCATACAGTAATATCCTTTCTGAGAGCCGAGCCCAGCACTGCACCGCCTACAGCATGACGCCCCTGTCAATTTCATCCCGCTCTGACGGAGGGCATCGCCGTGACCTTTCTTTCTGAAACTGTGTGCTTAGCTTTACAGTGTTTTTTTGCTTTCCTCCTGGGAGAGCTGATATCTCAACCTGCTCTTTTCATGGCTGGTTTCTTCTTCAACAATTGATGCAAGATAAAAAAAAATAAAGCACTTTTCCTTTTATCCACCCTGTTATCCTGCTCCTAACTCTATGCTGATTCTTGTGGCCCATTATGAAAGGTGCTCGCTGATGTTTTGAAGGACCCCCAGATTAAAACCAGCAACCACCCACATTCAGGCACCACATCGGAACCCACGGAGCCACACAGAGGACCCAGGAAGCAGGCGGAGAACAGGGGGAGCTGTAAGCTCTGCTTATACGGCTTTGCATTAAACAGTGCACTAAGTGAAAAAAGTGAAAAATTACTAATATTTTGACCACGAGAGCTGTACATGTTGTCAGCCCCCCATCTGAAACACTCTAAGGTTTTGCAGCAAAGACCCCCCCCCACCCCCCCCCCCCCCCCCCCAGCAAAACAAACGCCCACAAGAGCTGAACTTGGACATGGACTCAAAGAACTCAATATGAATCTTTAATTTGACCCAGCAGTTTGCTGGCTAGAATACAGGCTCTGCGTCACACCATGGCCTGCAAGTGAACCCTGGACACTGATTACCGAATTCTGCTCCTTGCATAATTGCCCACACTCCACTGTTAGACATTTGTTCTCGATTCTGCAGGAGTTTTACTTAACTGCTTGAACCTCAGGTCAAGGAATAATTTCTTATTTTATCCTTTGCAAATATTCAGAAGCAAAATCCATAACACACAGTTTGGTTCACTAACATAGATCTTCTTGAGGCTTTCTACATCCTCGAACGCCCACAGCCTATAGGTCTCCTACAACTGCTGTGGGAACATGAGACTGATGACCGTGACTTTCAAACGGCAGCTCTGCATGTTCGAGAGGGTGTTGGATCCTAACCAACACAGGAGTGGGTAGGGTCGGGGGTGGTGGTCAGGGAACATGCTTCCAAGTTACCAAAGAAAATATGTATAAGCAATAAGCAAGCAGGCAAAGCTAAAGAAAACAGAGACTGAATGACAGTATTAATATGTTGCATTGCATATATTATTCAGACAGCTGGTGGACACTTTTCACCTGAACCGAATTCACAGCTTATGGTCTTATCCATGCATATAACTGCATATCATACTGCATCCATTCAAAGTCCCCCAAGGTGTAGAATATTCCAGACACGAGGTCAGCTCCTAAATTTCTTCACCACCTGCTGCCTCTGCTGTGTCAGGTGTGTTGACTTCTGTTAGATGTAGGCCACCAGTAGCTGTAGGCCACCAGTAGATGTAGGCCACCAGTAGAAGGAAAGAGCAGTGGGGGGGAATGTGTTCAGTGAGCAGAGAAACACTCCCCTCAAGCCCATACATTTACTGCATTTACTCATTCATCATCGGCCCCCGCCTGCTCCCGTCATCTCGACTCGGCGCTAATAAGTCACACTGTAACAGCGCGACTCAGCAAAATGCCGGGTGAATACAGAGCTACAACACAGCTCGACATTATAACTGGGGGCGGCATGGTGATGCTGAAATAACAACAACCTATCAGCGGGCATGAACTTCCACCAGAACGCATGTCCCCCACAGCGCGGATTTGCAAAGATTTACAGTACACAACATAATACTCTGACATACAAGTGGCAGAGAGCAGAGGGAGAGAGAACCACGTCAATATGCTACCTTCTGTTACATGCAACATGAGATCGGTGGATGAGATCGTGCATCACGCAGACATACGCCTACACACAAGCTGAAAGACTCTCCATGCACTTCAACCCCTTCTACAGCGAGAGGCATACATACTTTACACACATTTATTTGCTCAGCAGGCATTTTTGTCCAAAACAGCATACAAGTGTGGATCAGTCCTGGTTTTATGGGCCTTGCACAAGGGCCCAATGGTAAAATTATAGTGGCAGATTTAAGCCAGAGACCTTCCGGTCACAGGACGCCAACCTGTGGGTCACACCTGTGAATCCCTGAAGAGAGCAACTGGAGAGGAACCAGTTCCTCTCTGATTAACTTCGTCAGCATGTAGATGTGCTCACAGTTGGTAATGGCCAGCAGACAAAAAACACACTGACTCTTTGTGTCACTCCCAATATGGGTATGAGCACATGAGCCTTCAGTGCCAAGAAAAACAGTCAATTTGGAAGAAAGTTATAAAATTGAATGAATATGGGGAAAAAATCTTTCACTTTCACGGAGAGTTGGGAAATTAGCGTTAGCTCCATAGCTACTGGACAATGTGTTGTGTTTAACACTGCCCCCTTGTGGCAGACGCAGCAGCTCACCCAAGAAGGCATACACAAAAATGACACTCTACAGGTAGAGTTGAAAAATAACATTAGACTGTCCAAGAGGGATGTAGAAAGAAAAATTGCATTGGAGGCTAAGGATGATAAAAGTTTCTTCCAATATTTTAACTCCAAAAGAGCTCTAAAAGCTGAAATCACTAATCTGCAGGAGAGTAAGGGCCTTATTATAATTGAAAATGAAATTGATATAGTAAATGAGTTTAATGATTATTTTTCACGGGTGTTTACAGTAGAGAACACAAGTAATTTACCACCAATTAGTATGAATACAGCGTCGTCTATGACCAATATATGTATAACTGAGGCTGATGTGATACTAAGCCTAGCTAAACTCAAAATAAATAAATCGCAGGGCCCTGATGGCATCTTACCTATAGTCTTAAAAGAGATGAGGGATATTATTAGCCAACCTTTAACTTTAATATTCCAGAAATCGTTATCTGCGGGTGTGGTACCATCAGATTGGAAGCATGCTAATATAACACCCATATTCAAAAAAGGGGATAGAAGTAATCCAGCAAACTATAGGCCAATCAGTTTAAGTAGTATTACTGGAAAAATAATGGAAGCTATAATCCAAGTGAAAATGTTAGATTACCTAGATGCAAATAACATTCTGAGGGATAGCCAACATGAATTTAGGAGAGGTAGATCCTGTTTAACGAATCAACTTGAGTTCTTTGAGGAAGCTACAGTACAAGTGAAATTGATCACAAAAAGGCCTACGATGTGATCTACTTAGATTTCCAGAAGGCCTTTGATGTTGTCCCCCACAAACGGCTCTTGCTAAAGCTCAAAGCTGCAGGGATTTTAGGAACTGTGGCAGCTTGGATCGAAAACTGGTTAACTGACAGGAAGCAGCGAGTAGTTATTAGAGGCACAATGTCACAGTGGGCCTGTGTTCATAGTGGGGTACCGCAGGGTTCAATTTTAGGACCACTATTGTTCCTAATTTACATTAATGATATTGACACCAATACATACAGTAAACTGGTTAAATTTGCAGACGAGACCAAGGTGGTTGGTGTAGCAGATACTGATCTAGCAGCTTAGAGGCTACAATGGGATCTGGATTTAATTAGCGACTGGGCTGATACTTGGCAGATGAAATTGAACACAGATAAATGTAAGGTAATCCATGCAGGGAGCAGAAATATAAAGTACAGATATTTTATGGGTTCCACTGAAATAAAGGTAGCTCTCCAGTGTGGGGAAGCAATAAAAAAGGCCAACAGAATGTTGGGTTATATCTCTAGGTGTGTGGAGTTTAAGTCAAGGGAGGTGATGTTACATTTATATAATTAATTGGTAGGACCCCACCTAGAATACTGTGTGCAGGTTTGGTCACCATACCTTAAGAAGGACATTGCTGCCTTAGAAAAGGTGCAACGGAGGGCTGCGAGAATGATTCCTGGTCTTAGAGGAATGTCTTATGAGGAGAGGTTAGCTGAGCTGAATCTGTTTAGCCTGAACAAAGGAGGCTAAGGGGGGACATGATCCAGGTCTATAAGATTCTAACAGGTCTGGATGCTGTTCAGCCAAATGGCTATTTCAATATAAGTCAAAATACTAGAACTCGTGGCCATACGTGGAAATTAGCGGGAGAACATTTTAAAACAAATTTGAGGAAGCACTTCTTTACACAGCGTGTAGTTAGAGTCAGGGGCGTTGCTAGAGATTTTGGGCCCCATGAAAGCATATCATATTAGGCCCCCCAGTCCAAACCAATCCAGTTATTTTCCAATTTTTTTAGGGCCCCTGTCGCTCAGGGGCCCTTGGAATCGTCCTAGCTTTCCTCCCCCTTACGACGCCCCTGGTTAGAGTATGGAATAGTCTTCCTGCTAGTGTAGCGGAAGCTAAAACCCTGGGTTCCTTTAAATCAGAGCTAGATAAGATTTTAACTATTCTGAGTTATTAGTTAAGTTCTCCCCAAACGAGATTGATGGGTCGAATGGCCCCCTCTCGTTTGTAAATTTCTTATGTTCTTATGACACCTACCAGACACTAAACCCATAGCGTATTACTACGACCCACTGGCATAATAAACGTAATTAGCAAAAATCTGTGAATGCTACACAATGAGCATTACAGATACAGAGACAACCCTCAATAAGCATTCATTAATAAAAAACATACAAATGAAAGTCGAGATGTAACAACGATAATTAGAGATTAAAAACAATTTGTATTTGCTTATGATCATCCGGTCTTCAGAATACACCAATACATACCAAACTACAGCCCTTGTTAACAGTGAGTAACTGTCAGTAATTAACTAGAATGATACAGCCTTACACAGCTAATCGATCACTTCATCACACCTATAAACTCTGACCTTCGTTTAATGCTGCGGTCAAGCTTTCGGTCAAACAGCCACTCCATCTGAAAGTAGTTCTCACGACATTGAAACGGCGGTGCCCGCGAGCGCTTCTCTGATGCCGCTATGCTCCTTTTGCTGGTCACTGCCATTCACAAGCAACATATAACTATGACCGTAATGACAAGTATTTCGTCATATATAAGATATTCCTGCCAGATCACTTAAGCTGGGCTGTGGTTCCACATATCGAGTCTGTCAGCCCACCAATAGGGTAACTCGTTAATTAGAGCCACCAGAGCTTGCTATCCATTCCACTGTGATTGCACTATTGAGACCATATCCAGATTTTATTCCCTGTCTATATTCGCTGCTGCATCTTCCCGGTTTTACGGAGAAATCCATATGGCATTGAACCATGGAGAAATACTGCTGTCAGCATTAAGAGACGGGGAGGGATGTGTGGATGGCCGGAGGGATGGGAAAAGAACAGAAGGTAAAGGTATGAGGGGCTGAGACGGCGGATGTATGAAAACGAGACGGACAAGAAACACAATAACGATGGCACAGGAGTGAAGTGAGGTTTTAAGCCTAGCAAGACAAAGTTACTGAATAGCCTACTGTTTATTCTTAGCAGAAATATCGCGGCCCAGTGAATGGGAGGTACTGGACAGTTTACCGGTGCTTGGTTTTATCATGACGCATGTAACCGTGCACTTTAATAATTTAGGGAAGCATTACAGTGGGAACGCACGCGGCACTCAAAAGGGCGAGAGAAGGGGGGTATCAAGGAGGCTGAATTGGAAGCTATTTAGTCATAATAATGAATGCACACATCTACAGAAGGAGGCAATTACAGCACAATTAATCCCATTCATCCGGTGTGGGTCGATCCCGGCTGTGGGGTCGCGGCGTTAATGAAGGTGTTTCTGCTGGCCAAAGAGGCGCCCTCAGCTTATTGTGCGCTTCACAAAACGGGGCGGGGGCCAGCCCAGGTTTGCACATCAGATCACTGGGGCTCACTCTGAAGCCTTTCATCAGCATCCCCTTCTCATCTCTTAATTGTCACACCACCTCTCACCTCCATGCCTATCTCACTCTCACCATTCCCTCTTTTCTTACCTGCCCCCTTGAATTCATTTCCATCTACCTTTTCACTTCTCCCTGTCTTTTCCATTGTGTCTTTCCCTTTGTCATTCTACTTTTTCCGATTTCATCTTTTTACTCCCTAATAGCGTCATCAGTCTGCAATGAAAACGTCATAATGCAACATTTTATCATTGCCACTGAAATGAAACTTTTCCCAGTCATTATTTGTAAATCTTCAGTGTTTACTCCCAGCCAAATTTGAACATTCAGTTCCACATTTAAATGTATTATTAGTACTAACAGCGAGGAAATTCATCCGTTAGCATCTGTGTCAAGAAATAATATATTTTTTTTTAGATCCTGAACGCGAAATGGAAGCGTTTCCATTAGGTTGTTCATAGAATAGCATTTTCATATATGTATATTTAAGCGCAAAAATACATGCAAACAACAGTGTCCTAGTTGCTCGTTTGAAAAGAGAGGATGTTTTCCCTAGTCAGATCACTTGGGATCGCATTCAATAACAGGAAATCCCGAGAGAGGTCCGGGGAGAATATGAACAGAATTCCGGTGCCTATAACCTGCCTTATGGATAACCGCGTTCATCCAGCTGCAGCATTTAAAGTACTGCTCTATTGTCGTCGGAGAGAATAAATCATACTGCTTTCATTCCAGACGAGGCAAAGTCGATGGATATTATGATTGATTGAAAAGAAAAGCTATGGGATAAAGACATAAACTTGATAGAAATGTATTAATGTCAATGAGAGTGAGATTAATACGCGTCATAATAAAGACAGCATGCTCACAGATACATTTTTGCAGGCTGTCCCAAGCCCCGACTTTCGCAAGACAAGCGATTACACGGCAGACCATCGTACAGTTTACTGCAGAATACAGCTAAACTGCCCGGTACACTGATCCACAACCATCAACAGTTGGACCGGATCATAAATAACTACAGAGTACCATTACCTCAAATTCCTCAATCTCTGAATCTGAATTTTGTGCTTGATTGTTTGTTTTTTTTTTAATTATTGGTGCAAGAATTGGCCTGATTCCGGGCGAGAGGGACCATCGGTGAGCTCACTTGACAAACATTGCTCTCCAAATGCTGCACCAGACACTTCAATATAAAACATAATAATTATAATAATCATATTATGAACTTAACAAAATAATCTGACAAGTTTCCGATTAAATGAAATTATTGCAAATGGGAAACAGTTTTCAGATTTAAGTGTTAATAACGCTTGCTTGAATTGCAAGAACTGATTTAGCACTTAAACACCGCGTTATAAGGCTTGAATGTCCACGCCGTATGAAACATATTTAACTCACGTCCACGGGGAAGTAGCAGGAGAATGTCGCTACATCCTACTGCAGGTGCCCGCTTGTCGCTTGTCGCCTGTCGCTACTCAGGTGACAGTCCCTCCGTAGTAAATATCGGGACAGCCTTCCCTCTGTGAAATGCGCTGTCCGTGACCAGAATTGCACTCCCGTGCTCCCGTGTCTAATGCATATGCCTCTGGAGGAAGAGGATATACCACCTTCGGTTCAAAGAACTAAGCACCGTCTTTATATTTAAAAGCGCATGCATGAGTTTGTGCGCAAAATCCAAGGTCCCATGCGTGTCTAGAAAAGCAATACAACATTGACCAAATATAGAGTGATGATAACATGCACTAGAGCGGTTACCGGTCGTAGCCAGTGAAGGGTAAAAGGCGCTCCTTCCCTCGTCCAATACGAATACTATCTGCAGGCTGCGAGGGAGGGAGTGTCGCGCAAGGGGGATCGACTGTTTGAGTGGAAAGGAGCAGAGAGGAGGTGGCAAGCGATGCAAGGACGACCAAGACACCTCAAGGGTGAACGTGGGCCGTGGGCTTTCGGAGCATTTATCCGAAATGACATAATTTCACTCGGGATATTCATCATCATTAATGTCTTGAAAGAGACATAAGAATAGGATATGAGAGTTTCACATTTTGCAATTACCGAAGAATACCTCTCGCACATCCACTTATCGTATTAGCCATGCAGTCTTAACCTCGTCGCCCCTAAGGCTAAAGCTGAATTAAAGTGAATTCGCAGTACAGGGACACCATGCCAGCAATACCGTAGTCTAGTGAAGCCCCACTTCTGTATTTCTGACACAGGACCAGTAATGAAGATGTTCCCACCAAAGTGGAAAGGCTATCAGGTTTGTTGGAAGATGACCTTGACAGAATATAGCCATGTCAGAAACAAAGGATATCCATTCAGAAATGCACACAAGACATAAACGTGATGTTTGGATAATAGCTGAAAGGACGTTCTTCCATTATAACCATGACCGCCAGCAGCTAGCATTAAGCCCATATAAGCCATATGTCTCAGGTGATGTAGCACCTGTCACTAAGACAACTTCAAGTTTCTCAGTTTTTCTCTTCCTTCCATCAATTGCCAAATCTGGCCAAGTCCTCCAAGCAGAACCAAGGCGGACCATTTCAGAGTCTGGTCCAGCGCAAGGGTTTCTATCCATGAAGGCAGCTGAGTGAAGCTCAGGACCTTGATATGAGACAGTGGGGGGTGCCATCATTCAGTTCTTCCCAGGGGCTTACAATCACTAAAACAGTGCTTGATAAGGATATCTTTAATCATGCAATGAAAGAGCATCTCCTGCCTTTGCTGGATTCCAGAAGGATCCTCTCAGTGTATCCCCCACCCAGAAGCTGGTTATGGAAAGCTAATGTGTCTCTCAGCATCAGAGGTGCCGATTATCAGAATCGCCACTGAAACAGGGCACCCGGAACGGCAGGAACGTGTCAGACCGTCTGCATGGCGGTAAGGCTGGCCTCTTGCTGAAAGGAGGACTTTTTGTGATTTGTAAACATAAATCTATCTGCCTATGCAAGCAGAACAGGACACTGTGAAAGGGGTATGCAAACCAAAGAGGACCTGGATTTCAGTCTTAGTAAGAGAATTCTGTTATACCTTTGAGGAGGGAATTCTCCTTGGAGTCAGTATGTTCAGCTGCTTAGAAATGCATTGCATAAAACATGAACATTTAGAAAAGTACACGACCAGTCAAAAGTTTTTGCTTTTACCACTTTTCCATTTATTTATTTGTTCTTGATAAGCATTGGAAAGTTGAATGAACATCTGTAAATTTAACATATAAGTCAAATAAAACAAGCTTCCTTTATAACATCGAAAGAGCATGTGACAATGCATGTCTGACATCCTATTGTGTGGTGATGACAGACTCAAATTATAAGCCAAAACAAGATTTAATGTCACATACTGGTAGTAGGAAGAATGCCTTGAAATTTCTCTGCTGTTATAACAGCTACAAAAGGTTACTTTGACGAATCAGAGATAATTAGATTAGATAACTGCTGATAGAGGTACTCAAATGGTGAACATACTGTAAATTTATTCGTTTGCAAAGAAAATTGAGTGTATTTTTAGTAAATGTTAAGTGAGTAACATGCCTACGTAGAAAGTTTCAGTGTGTGCAAAAACTTTTGACTGGTAGAAGTACATAGGAAATTTCCGAATTGCTCTGGATAAGAGGCTCAGTATTTAAAATGCAGTAGCTGTTTTGGTGACCCTGTAGTGGTTAAGCTTTTAAGAGACAAATGGATGTTGTAACGGTCAAGATTAAGTTAATTTGGGTCAGTTTTGCACAATTCATGTTCATCTGCAAAAGTGTATCGATTTCAGGAGGCATGTGGCAGTAGACATGGACACTACATTGAATTAAACGAGCCATTATATATTTATGCATATTCTGGTGAGGGTCACGGGGGGGCAGGGGCCTGTCCTGGGCAGCACTAGGTACAAGGCTGGGACACACCCTGGAGGGGGTGCCAGTGCATCGCAGAACACACACATTCTGAGGGGTTTAGAAACACTGGTCAGCCGTACTGCATGTCTCTGGACTGCGGTAAGGTAAGGCAAGGCAATTCAAAATGCTTTACAAAGGCAGAAGAGCACAATTTAATAATAGACATTAAAATCACATTTAAAAGACAAAAAAATCAATTTAAATACACAAACAAATAAATAAAATGAAATAAATAGCTAACTGAAAAGAGTTATATTATAGTGACAGTGTATGACTAAACTTAATTAGTCTTAGTGTATGATTAAAATTTATTGAAAATGTGCAGCAAACAATAAAGTTTTAAGACCTGATTTAAATGAACTGACAGTTTTAACATACCTCAGGTCTTCTGGAAGCTTGTTTCACAGACAGGGAGCATAGAAGCTGAAGCCCACGCAACACATCTAAACTGCTAACACACGAGCAGATGTAGGATCCAGAATCCCAACAGGACAACCCACCCATCCACCATGGTGCCCCCAACAGGACAACCCACCCATCCACCATGGTGCCCCCAACAGGACAACCCACCCATCCACCATGGCGCCCCCAACAGGACAACCCACCCATCCACCATGGTGCCCCCCAACAGGACAACCCACCCATCCACCATGGCGCCCCCAACAGGACAACCCACCCATCCACCATGGCGCCCCCAACAGGACAACCCACCCATCCACCATGGTGCCCCCCAACAGGACAACCCACCCATCCACCATGGTGCCCCCCAACAGGACAACCCACCCATCCACAACGGCGCCTCTGTCATTTCATAAGAAACAAAAATCCTACCTTGATTTGAGGTCCAAAAAGAATCCCGTCATTTTTCTGTGGTTAAATTTGCTGTGCAGTGAAAGCATCTTCATGGATGCTGTTTAATAATGGCCATAAACTCTCTTGCCATTAATCATTAGCATAACCGCACATGGTGTCTCAATGGAGAAGTCATCAATCTGCCAGGAATATGTCAGCAGGAGCATAGCATTTCCTAATTAATTGCAGAACGAGCGCCTCGCAGACGGATCCGCAAATATAAACCTGTCCAGTTGCATTTTAATTCGCATTCTGCTGAGTTGTGATAGAGGGAATGAGGAATGAGATAAATGGAGAGGAAGAGGAGAAGAGGAGCAGGTGAATAAGCTGTAGAGTGTGAGGTGAGGGGGATGGGCGACCTCGAGCCGAACTGCGTGAACTTTGCAATCCTGTCATGATCAACTTTAACACCTTGTTAGAGTCTTGGATAAAAGGCCATTAAAGGTATTAATTAAGGATGCATCATAAACTGTAACAGGGAGCTTAAGAAAGCATGAAAGCCCTATTAAAAGTTCGGACCGGACTTACACAGCTGGCTTCCATCTACTGTTTGATCAAACGTCCCAATTAGAAGCTGTAAATTATTGATCAAGCTTAGGTCTGAATCGACACCCAGTGAGAAATATAAAGGCCAAAAATAACGTGTGTATGCAGTCTATATTTGGCTTCCTTTGTAAAACTGATATCGCATAACATGATCTCACAGAATATCATAGGATTCTGGTTAAAAAGGACAGCAGTCCCTATATAGCATAAGGAATTTTACATTTGCAAAGGACTCTGGGAAACCAAATCCCTTAATTTTAGGCCTTTTGACAGAAAGTATGACTAACCTGACAGGAGGAAATTCCTCCAAACAGAACTCCACCCAGCCTGGCCACTGACTCATACAATACTGCAAAGTGATGATTCACAGCCATAGGAGGGCCTTCACTGGGGGTCTCTGACCCATAGGATCTAACACACTGCCATTGGCTGACGTTTGCACACTGGGTATACAGTCAAATGTTCAGCTGTTGTCCTTTTACTATTTGACTTTTTACCTACTGAATCACTGCACTGTACTGTGCCTGGTTGCTGCCACATTGCAGTTTCCTTTATGAGATTAATAAAATATCTACCTGTCTAGTTTTTAGCAGGACTGGCAGGTGGCTATTTAACAAACCTACCGAAGTCAGGGGGGTGTGAACAATTTTGATAATCTTTTTGTGTCCTGGGACAGACTGCGAGTCCGGGAAGGTGTACATTAATCTTTAGGACCATATCGTACATTCAGTTTCAACAATCCTAAAATAAATTAATGAAGCTTGAACTGATAGTTTTATTAATGCTGGGAAAATGAGGCATCAGTCATTGGATGAACCAACTTCTCACTGTTTACTTCTTTCTCTCTCTATGGTTTAAACAAAGAAAGTGATTGACAGGACACGATAAATTCCACCCACCAGGGGTTATCAAATCCTTGTCTTTCTTAAGTCCATTGGCCTATTGTTGTTCTCATTTCCAGACAGTATGGGGCTTAAAGTGCCCTTGTAATTATACACAATACTAGTGGGGTACGGTATTTCCGACTGACTTAGCTGAACCGGGGGATTCAAGCACCTGTGCCAGCAAATGAGCTGGAGGAGCTGCGGCATGGTCATCCTCATCCTCATCGTTTTCAGCTGTTCCAAACACCTTTTCACCCGGATAGATTGTACAAAGCCGTAAGCCCTGAGAATTTTACTGGAAGGAACTGAATAACTGTAATTCACTATGAATCAATGTAGAAACGATTATGTGACACACATAGAATGGAGGATGGTATGTACTACTAAGGCATTGAAGCATCTCTTTGGCCACCGGCTGCGTAAAGGGATCACAGCTGGCGGCCGCGATGCGGTTATTCGCCCTCATTAGGGGCAGGTAATAGGCAAGCAGGATGCTGGCAGCGTCACACATAAAAGGCGGCTTTCATTCCGCCCGATGGCGCCACTTTATGTCTGGTGTCAGTGTGCCATTGTCATTTTGTTCAAAAATGTCTTCACAAGATTAAAGCCGCATGTTGTATTGATCTGTTTAACTGGTTTAATATTCAACTAGGGCAAGAATAAGTACCAAGCGATAAAGTCAACGACAGGAGCCTCTCCTTGAACTGAAACCTCCAACCTTGAAGTCAGAAATATAAATGTAATGTAAATCTGCACCTGCTGCCGCAACAGGGGCCTCATGTATAACGACGTGCGTAGAATTCACACTAAAACATGGTGTACAGACAAAACTAGGAATGTGCGTACGCAAGAAAAAATCCAGATGTACAAAACTGTGCGTAAGCACAGATCTACGCACATTCCCTTTATAAATCCCAATTAGCGTGAAATTTTATGCACGTGAACGAGCCCACAGCCACCCCCCCGCCCTGCCCCGCCCCGCCCATAATTATGTATATTTGAATATGTAAATCTGTATAAATACCCACTTTGTTCTGTGTTTTTCTTAAACAACAATGGATAAACCACGTGGGGAAAACTTATTGGCCAAATATTTCGTGGTTTAAGTAGTGGCATCAGCAATAAACGAAAGTTGATAGTGTGGCACAGCGTGGCGGAGTCAGTTATAAATGTTGGTTCCGAAATTCGCATGGTGGCCGAAATTACAAAAACGAGCGGCCGCTCACCGTAAGAGTCTTAACAGCACAGGTGGAGGTAGCGGAATTCCCGGACTCACACCCTTTGAGCAACGAGTTGCTGCGTTGATTGGGGACACACTTTTGTCGGGGTAGGGGGACGCCGATGTCAGCGCGGGTGAGTTTTTCTCGTACCATACTTGTTTGAATTACATGCATGTTTATGAATAATAACACGTAGGGCGCAGATGTGGTGTTACTTTTCTTTATTCTGTTTGTTTATTCTTACAGACAATAGTACAAGAGGTGCCCCCAGTGCCGAGGACGACACAGGCGGTTATGGTGCTGCTGTGCCGAGCACATCTTTGGCCGCTGGCTGCACACATTCCCGTGCCTCAGAAACCGGGGGGGGCGACCATCCGGCTGTGTGCTGACTGAAGCTGTGCTGCAGTCACAAAAAGAAATCGTGAATGCTGCAAGATGTTGCCAATGAATTAAAACATCTAAATAATATGCTGTGTGATATTAACAACACATTGCAAGAATTAAATAAATGCGGTGTTTGGTTATGTTTTACATTCTTGCTATTAGATTATGCAACACGCTACATGCGTGTACAATGCGACACTTTTTGCGGACTGCATGTATAGCAGCACCCCAGCAGTCTTGTCCAGGCAGCGCCAACAGCCTTTAAGCTGCCCTACAGTGCGCTCTACCACTGCCCGAGCCTGAGAATGGGCATCATTATAACGCCGCTCTTATTCATTGTGTGTTTGCGAGCGGCGTGAGAAGCCACGACTTAAGTGGGTACCCACTGTCCCCTAAGGAATTGTCAAATGGTTAAATCAAACAAAGCTTACAATATTGGGCCAAATTATAAAATGGGAAAAATCTTCTTACCGAGCAGCCAGCCATCACGTACCACCCCATTTTCAAGTTTGTTAACAACACTACTGTTTCTGAGAATGAACGAATCATGGGTTGAGCCAGGCCGTCTAGCCACAACATTGAGACGCATGTTGGAATTTGTACATTAATAGAGTGAAAGTACTTTCTATTTACATAAACAAATTCGTTCTCTGAAGGTGCCTTTATAGCAATGTGCGTGCAGTCGATGGCTCCGATTACATTGGGAAAACCGGACATTGCTGCAAATTGCACTTTAATGTCTGCCTGTTCAACCACAGTGTAAGGAAATTTTATACATCTGGGTGACAAGCGGATTACAGCTGGCATGGCATGACTCAGTGTTGACTGAGAAATACCCGACCGGTCCGCAAGTTCTCGCTGATAAGCACCTGTGGCTAAGAACCCGCGAGTGGACAGAACTTGTAAAGAAACAGGTATAGCGCAATTCCTCATCGTCTGCCTTTGTAATGCTGGCCCCAGTTTAGCACGCAGCTCCAAAAGGATTGCTCTTGGAAATCTCAATCGACTTAGAAGCCAGTCATCATCATGGGCCCAGAAATCACTATGATCCCTGAATACGCGCTCTCTTCTAATTCTTCCATAAGCTATGTCTTCCAATAACGCAAGAGTTGCCATGGTAGTTGTATTAGTTTGGTCATTTTCTGCACCGTTTTGTTACAAATTGATTAAAATCAGGTGCCGTACATTTGTAAATAACAGACAATTAATGTTGGTGTATTGGATAAAGTCAGTGTCATGATTGTGAGTTTAAAAAGCGAAACCACAGTTGCAATGACTTGCCACTGAGTGCCGTCCGTTTACAAAACCGAACACAAACGTGCGTACGCCATGTCTGGAGCTGCCGTGAGAATGTGCGTAGCGGTACGCCAAGTTTCGTTTTTATACATCCCGACGTGAGCATGGAAACCGATGTACGCAACATTTTCGTGCGTACGCACCATTTGTACATGAGGCCCTAGGTCCTGCCATTTTGCGAGAATGAGGCCACAAACAGAGCCATGGATTACGCCCAGGAAACACAAATGGCTCCCATCTACACCTTAGCTGTCTCTGCTCCCACTCAGCTGTGCCATCCTATTGCTCTCATGCCCCCCCCCTGTTTTCCCAGAGCCCATAGCTGCCTCTGCCTGGTGGGAGCAAAAGCAAAGACAATTACAGTATCTGAGCAAACACCCAGCTTGAAGCAATTACAGAACCGGCAGCCCGCCCGCGCCATGCCCAGCGTGCCCTCCTGCTTCGCGAAGCTGCACGGCCAGCTTCGTCCTACACAGACAGCCTGCCTCCACTCAGGACTACTGCCTGGAAGGGGGGGGGCGGGGGGGTGGAGGGGAGAGACAGCTGCTTTCATGGTAACATTTTGGATGATAGTCTTCTATTGGACCACCGGGAACAATAAGCCACTTGTGGTTGGTAGCGGAAATGTCAAACACCCTTTAGTTTTGGACAGAACCGTAGACAGGTTTCCTCCCAGCTCAAGTGATTTGGCCTTTGGGGGGAGGGGGTGATGGGATAGTGGCCAAAGATGATTGGCTGGTCTTGGGTAAATCCCCCCCCCGATAAAAAAAAATCCATCTATTACGGTTGAAACTCTAATTACCCACTTGACAGAACATGAGAAAGCAGCAAAAGTGATAGCCAGGTTTTTAGAAAAATTCTGCAGCGGAAAACTTATTGGCCAGCAGTAGTTTCTCCTGAAAACGCACCAGGAGAACATTCTCCACATGTGTATGAGAAGAAACAAAGTTTCAGGGCCACAAGGTCCAAGCCCTGCTAGTTTTCCATGTTTCATTGACTTGGAACCAGGTGTGAATTCCTCTGGCCAATCAGAATCAGTAATTGTTAAACTAACTACCTGGGAGACCTGAAAACAAGGCTTGGATTTGTAATCGAGAGCCAGATTTGAAGAGCCCTGCTTTAGTTGCTTATTATGTAGATTGCAAAGATTTAATGTTCTCCAAGCCATTAGCAAAGCATTCCCACTTGTCTACAATGCCTTTAGCTGGCAAGTGTACACAGCATCCTATATTAAAATGACATCCACGAAAGGGACGTCATTAACTAAATGAAAGCATGGGTCCCCTGCCCTACAGGCTTGACATCCAGAAACACCATAGGCTCCCAGTGTAACATTTTATTGGTGTCGGTCATTTTGCACATAGCGGCAGTCAATCTGAAATACAAAAGTATAAATAGACGGCGAGCATGGGGAACACATTAACATGCATAAACAAGTTAACTTCTCTACAGCTTCCTAGGCAATCCAGAAGCGCACACACACACACACACACACACACACACACACACACACACACACACACACACACACACACACACACACACACACACACACACACACACACACACACACACACACACACACACACACACACACACACCAATGTTCCAGCTGCAAAGTATATAGAATTACTGGAGTTGAGAACAGTTGCCACATGGTCCGAGCTGCCATGAGACAAGACCCTCTGCTGCATGTTCTTCCACTTCCAGGTAGCAAAGATCCCAGTGTGTCCATCCAAGAACCACCACCCCTCCCACGTTTCTGCCAGCTTTGGTTCATTCAGCACTGGGTCCTCCCCCACTGGATAGCTCGCATCCCATTCCTGAGACTGGGCAGCACCACTGTTGCCTCCGCCTTCTCCTCCTCATCCAAGAGCTGCTGCATGTAGCAGGAAGTGCCCAGCAGGACGTGGCCCGTGGCCTGCATGGAAAACAGCGTCCATCGCAGCACTTCCCTGGGATTACAGAGGGGCAAAGTGGCCGTAAGAAAATCCCGAGGCAGCAAATTATAAACATCAGACCAGGGAGCACAAGAGTATGCAGACTGGGCTAAAGTCCATTTTTAAATTACATTGGTAGAATATCATTCTTCTCCCATTGTCGATGGTCAATTGAGAGCTCAGGGCAACTTAGTGTATGCATGCAGTTTGCCTTCAGATGCATTTCTGAATGCTGACCAAGACATCTGGCTGAAATCAGGAGCAGACACCCAGAGACACCCCCCCCAGGTTGACCCCACTCACTTCACCATCCTCTTCGCACTATAGCAGCGCAGGTCATACGAGATGGAGTACATTCCATACAGCGTGGCCTTCACATTAAGGCAGCCAATGAATTCCTGGGGGTGGGTCTTGTACAGGTCAAAGGTCAGCTTTGCCACATCCTTTCTGTGGCGGGGGTGGCGGTCACTGGATGATGCCCTCTGTGGACCGTGCTGTCGGGGGATAAAATAATCAGGGCAAGCCATTTTGAAGAATGATTCTCTCATGTGACAAAAGAGTACAACAGAAATTACTTAGGCAATAGTAAAGTAGTCATTGTATTTCCCCTGGTCACAAATACCTTCCCCGACACTGAAGGTAACTGGCAACCTACAGGAACCAACAAGGTGAAAGGCTGCTTACAGAAGCGACACAGGCAAACCCACATTAACTTCAAAGCCACTTTTTAGCAAACTGTAGTTGATCAATGTCAGACACACTGAAGGAGTCGCCGTACTCTAGGGACAGGGAAAGAAAACCCAGAACCTTGCACTCTGAATATAAATGAAAGCACAAAGTGCTCAGATTAAATATGGAAAGACTAACACTGATACGCTCCACATTCTTTTCAAAGCCAGCCATCTAATGGAATTCTGGTGACAAAATCTGGCTTATATCAGGAGAACGTATCAAATTTGATCCTCACACAAAAACCAAAATGTTCTGCACATTCAGGAACAGCGGTCAAGCCCACCTGACCCCCTCCCAGGAGATTCAGAGACTCACGAGTGGTGGTGTCCACTTCTGTCCTTTTTCCAAAATCATGAGGACAGCATTGTCCTCCAGGGTAATGAAAAACTCCTCTGTGTCCACTCCAGTTCCGTCCTCATCCAGCACCAGGGAGCTTGTACAGCTCACTTGCAGGGTATCAACAGCCTATGAGAGCAGGTAGAACCAGTCAGGATCAAACCAGCTGTCCTGATTTACCATGACACCAGCTTTTTCTAGAAGTTGTTGTAGATTCATTAATCATTCATTTCACAGGCATAATCTATTCACTTTCCGTTAAAAGCTACCTGTGTGTCCAATTGACACTCCTCAATTATGTTAAATGGGAGATGCACTTGGTACTAGTTCTTCCTTAATTACTAAATGCATCTATGTTTGCATGCTGCCTCAGTACATTTGGAACATCACATGTAACTATTCCCAATTCTATTGCAGTAGAGGATGCAAAATGTAAACCAAGGAGGAGGCTGAACAATCATGGCCAGAGCCTACGATTGCTGAAAGTTGAAGGTGTCTTGGCACCGTAGTGATGTTGACCCCAACAACATTGTGCTCAGATTCTGGTGTCCTCCTGGTCAAGAGCACAGTCATTCATCTAGGACACTGCGTGCGTAGCTTTGTTCTGAACCATCCCTTAAGTCCCCACAGTGAATGCAGCTGGCCAGAACACAGCTCGACTTCTCAATCCTAGCACGTTCACCTTGTCCAGGAGATCTCGAAGGCTGTCAGCCATGATGCCCTTCTTCAAGCTTCGGTCAGCGTTGGCGACCCGGAAGGGCCGGGGTCGCGAGTTTAGCCCCGTGAAGAGCTGCTGGGTCATGGAGGCGCTGGCGTTGACACTGGCTGTCACGCATCTAAAGAAAGAGGGCAGCATTATACCCACTGAGGCTGTACTACTGGGTGGAGGAGAACATTAGGAGGACATTCTCAGTCATCATCACAAGATCTTACTTTGAGAGGGAGGTGGGAGATAGCAGACCAAGCGACCTCTTGGCATATTCCATCATTCAGTGTCTTTCCGGCCAAGCCGTCGTCTGCAATGAGAAGGGTCACTTTACTGCTGGCAGTCAATACAGAGTTTATACTGGGCAGGATTTGGGGGGGGGGGGGCACACAGCCTATCACAGGTAGCTTGGATAGGATCACAGGGCAGGCACGTAAACGGCTCATATATTCCTCATTGTGGAGACTCCATTCGTTTTTATGGGCATAACTCTAACCACAACGACAACTTTAACCCCTTAACACCACGAATATAGAGATGTGAAATTTACCCAACTATGTAACTTTGGACTGAAAAGAAACTTCAAAAGTATTCCAAAACGTTTTCTGCAGCAGTAGAGTAGTACCAAGCTGTAGCCCCAGGGGGAGCCAATATCACAGTACTTCATCAATAGTAATCTTTAAGGACTATGTTCTCAGAGAATAACATTTAACAAAACCAGACACACTACTTCTACTCAACAACCATTGCCCAGTGATATCTACACTTCAAGAGACTGAGTATACAGTACTCCATTTTAATCCTCTGCTGGAAGAGAACCAAAACCATATTCAGAAAATTGTCAACTTAAACCTGTTCCTTGGTTTAATGGGCTTGTGTTTAGAAAATCAGACAGCAGCCTGCCAAATCAAGGTACCAATGAACACAGACAGAAACACCAGTCTTCGTTATTCACCATAAGAGATGTATTAGAACCAGGTAGTCAGAACCACAAGTATGCCAACAATCATAAGCAGGAAAAAGCTACTTACTATTTGGAGAGAGTGCAAGTTCAGTATAGCCCGTTGTGCTTGAGCTCTCAGCTTGTCTTGAAGTCAACACTCAGAGACACAGCGGCACCATCCAGCTGAGCACAGTCACGTCACTGTCACCTCTGCTCTAGTCTGGGCCCTCAAGGTGCAGTCAGCTTTATTGAGCAATGCCAAGCCTGAGCTGTTCCTGTGTCACCCGCCCATAACCCTACCTCTCCCACACTGGCAACTGTCCCGCCTCCTCCACTGAACCTCCCTCTTGCTTATTAACAGGGTGGAGGGGGACCTTTTGCTTACTCAGGACAGCGTTGCATCACAGAAGTGGGATATTGCCTTTAAAGCATAATAGTTCTGCTGGAAGATGGTCTTTATGCCTTTTTAGTCTAAGGGAGTGCTTGAAAAAACAGCTAAACCACAGGCTAAATACATCCATTGTGCTCATTAACCCAATAACAATTCCCTCAGGCCTTAAACCAGGCAGCTGTTTACCTCCATCCATTCCCCAAAACTGCTGTGTCGGTAACATTTTTTAAAGACATAATTACAAGTTTGTAGCTAAATGATCCAATGGGGCTCTTCAGGGCACAGGCTCTGCAACAGTTTCTCAGGTTGTGTGAAATGGAAGAGCAGCCCTGCAGGATGCAAGAACAGAACCTTCTCCTTAGTCCTCCTGTCCAAAAGCCTCACGGCAAACATGAGCCTCAGAGCAAACATGGCAGTTTTTAACACAGCAGGGGGGTAAAGCTTTTAGTATTACGACACCTTGCCCTGCTTGTGGCAATCGCTATGCCTTTATTAGGAAAGTGCACTCGACACAGGGGTCTCCAGTTCACAAGCAGCTCACTAATCTCGCAGTTAACAGCATCGACGGGCAGAGGACGGCACTGAAAGCCAATAATTGCCAAATCAGCATCAGCAATATTGTGACGCAAAGTACAGGCCCAATCCTGCAATGCCCTGCAGAACCCGAGACGACATACGGAGGGTTCATAAATGCTACCAGACCTACCACAAATCATGCAGGTCTCCACACTAGCAGTACAGGTAGCTAAATACACCATGCTAGAATTACAGAGGATGTAGCCAGTATCGGTCAGTTGTATTCATGACTGCTCAAAGGCTGAGGGTGTGGGCTGTCCTTTCAGACTGCAACTCGGTATTACAGTCAATTCAGTATTTCACAACTACAGGGCCTGCACTATGCATATATATGACATTCTTACATCACACACACACACACACACACACACACACACACACACACACTAATAAAATTAAACCAATAACACAAAAGCTCTCTTCAGAGTTTGCATGCCAGAGTATATGATCACAAGTGCCAAGGAGATAATGAAATCAGAGACAGCCTGTGTGCTTAGGGCAGGCAATGCGAAATGAGCAGAACCTCTCGCAACAGAGCGTTTCTCAAGATACAGACACCTATACTTACATATTTCGCTTGTTCTGCAACGTGAACCCTTACATTCCATTTTCCAACCAGATTTAAAATAATAATAATAATAATAAACTCTAACAAAAGGTTGCATTTAAAGAATGGCAGTCAGCAGGCATTTGTGAAACCCGTGATTCGGATTAAATCTTCCAGACCAAAAAGACTCCGTAAAAGGTCCAAATTTATCAGCAAGCTCCTCTGTTTGAATGAATCATGATAGTTTTATTTTTTATCGCTACATAAAGGAGTTTTCACCTCTTTAATCCACTAAAACGAAAGGAAATAAGACAGTAAGTCGAATAAGGATTAACTTTAACGCCATACCTGTAAATGTATTATAAGACGAAGATTCAAACTTCCACGATATCTGGCCGAAAAAACCTGAAGCAGAAAATTTAATACGATGTCTTTCAGCATTTACCTACTTAAATATTTGCATATGTCTGATTGGTGTGAGCACGCCACCTGTGAAACTCCTTGTTAAAGGATCCGACGTTTTGTTAAACACGGTGCTTCAGTGAAGGGGAGAGTCGCCACCCGCTCCGTATATTACGGTGGTGCCCTATTTGAAAAATGAAATGCCTTGTCCTGTATTGACCCACGAAAATACGCAAATTGTCCTCTATTTCCGTACACATTGCGCACCCTATGCAAATTTGATCACATTTATTTTTCAGTTTAATGGATTCATATTGAACGCACTACAGCTAATGAGAACTCAAATTACAGTCAGATAAAAAAAAAAAGACTCACTTTTCTAACATGGTGGTTCGTTGGATAGCATTGCTGCATCACAGCTCCATGCTTGGGGGTCCTAGTTCCTCTCCCCCACCCTCTCTCTCTGCTTTGTGTGTGTGGAGTTTGCATGACAGTACAACCAGACATTTTTAGCCCCCAACCCAGATCAATCCAATTTTGTTCCACATTTTTAAGGCCCCATGTCACTCAGAGGCCCTTGAAATTGTCCTAAGCATCCCCCTTTATAGGCCCCATGACTGTGAACATTCATGTGCTGCGCTTTTCACATTGGCATCCCATCCAGCTTGGCCCCCTACCCTAGTGACCTGTGCTGCCAGGGACAGGGGATGGGACCCCAGCATCCCCAGTGAGGATAAGAGATGGATGGATGCATGCATTGTTGGGTGCATAGATGGATGGATGTGCATCTGTTTTAATTGTAGCAATATAAATGTTTATTCACTTATATAAAACACTAATTTCTTGGGGCAGATGCTAATAATAATTAAACATAATAAACCAAAAAGTATGGTTTTTGTGTTAAAAATTATTTAGATTGTAGAAATATCTGTAGCTGGCTCGGACCTCAGTGGCTGAATAACTGCAGACAGCCAATGGCAGATTCTTGAAAGAACTCTTCCTGGAAGAGCTACAGCGGGAGGGGCCCTGGAGCCAGGCCGGGGTGTGGTGCCCAGAAGCAGCCGTCTGCTGGCCAGCCGGAGCGCCCACGTAACACGGCCGGGGTCAGCCTGGATGGGGCAGGCCTTGAAGATTACTTTATCACTTTAATCATATTGTCCAGTGTTCGAATAGAATATATTTATGGAATGTCTGAGAATACCCAAGGAGCTTCATGGGGAACACAGCGTTACATCACTGTGTGTTACCATGCTAGCTGATCTCCTCATACTGCAGTGAAGCGCCTCTGTGAATCACATGACCTTAGCATTGCTCATTGTTACAGATTGAGCTGAACATTAAATAAATTCATTTCTCAGATCATGGTATCACAATATATGCAATGAGTATACAAAACAAAAGCTATATTTTTTTGGTGCAGGTACACTGTAAAAAATAACTTGCAGGATTTACATAAAAATACCTTGGAAGCTATTTGCACACACTTTTTTCCCATCTAAATTTAAAGCTAGATTTTTTTGAGTAAAATGTACATAGACTTTTCATGTCTTTTACAAAAATAAATTAGGTTAAGTATATGTACATTCTTCCATATATTTTGCCTGCTTCCTAAATGAATCCTTTAAAATAGGTAAGGTTTATTATTGTTTATAAGTTTGATTTGCCCTTTTTTATTGCTGCATTTAATAATTATTATTTAATAATCTATCTCCAATCACATCAACTCATTCACAGCAATTCAAATAAATAATTTAATTAAACTTAATATGGTCACAGTGGGGTTATGCATTATTATTCACAAACAATGTGTTATACCAGGCAGAGCTCGGACGGGGGAAGCAGGCGAAAAGAGCCGTGGACACGAACAAAACGGGGTTTATTGTGGGCTAACAACGTTATAACACCACAATGACAGGACTAGGGAAACAAACTTAGACGTGGACTTAAATACACAAGACTAATGAAAAACAACTCGAAACAGCTGATGACACGGGGATTCCACACGAGGTTAACGAGGGGGCGTGGCACACAGGGGGATTAGACGAGCGGGGTGTAACACAATACAAATATTCTACGAAATATATATAGTCAAAGTAAAAAGTTTGTGAACCCGTTGGAATTTACTATATTCATGTGTAATTCCCATATAAAACATGGTCGTATCTCACAATAATGAACAAACTCTCATGTAACTAAACTTACACATATTTTCAGAGAATTTTTGATCATATTCAATAATTCATTCAAACTGTGAAACTGAAGGTTGGAAAAAGTAAGTGAACCCTAAGCTAATGACTTTTAAAAAAGCTCATTGCAGTCAGACTTTACCAAACCTGGAGTCCATTTAATGAAAAGAGGTCAGAGGTGTGGCCTAGAATTACGTTGATTGATGAAAAACACTGAAAAGTTTGAGTTTGAGCTTTTGAAAAGAAACATATAAACATATAACAGATAGGAACCATACCTCGCACAAAAGAGCTACGATCAAGAATTGTTATTTTACATAAGTCTGGAAAGGGTTACAAAGTCATCTCAGATATTTTAGATATTCATCAGTCTACTGTTAGGCAAGTTGTCTATAAATTAACACAATTTGGTATTGTGGCTACTCTGCCTAGAAGGGGGTGCCCCACCAAGACGACCCCAAGAGCACAATGCAAAGTCATCAATGAGGTAAAGAAGAACCCTGGAGTGACAGCAAATGACATGATTCAACAATACGCAACACACTGAACAAGAAAGGAGTCCATGGCAGGACACCAAGGAGGAAGCCACTGCTGTCAAAGAGAACATTGCTGCATACCTGAAGTTCGCAGTAGAGCACTTGGACACTCCACAGTGGTCCTGGGAAAATGTTTTCTGGAGTGATGAAACCAAAATTGAACTATTTGTGAGGAACAAGCAGAACTTTATTTGGTGTAAAAAGGGCACTGCATATCAACATCAAAACAGCATCCCTACAGTAAAGTATGGTAAAGGAAACATCATGATTTGGGCCTGATTTGCTGTGTCAGGACCTGGAAAGCTTGCCATCATTGAGGGGAAAATGAATTCCCAAGTTTATCAACAAATTATCCAGGATAATGTGAAAGGTGTCTGTCCATCAACTGAAGCTCAGAAGAGGCTGGGTGATGGAACAGGACAATGACCCCAAACATTGCAGCAAATCCACAGCACAATGGTTTCAGAAGAACAAAATCCACCTTTGGAGTGTTCCAGTCAGAGCCCAGATCTCAGTCCTATTGAGATGATGTGGAATGACTTGCAGAGAAGCCATACACAGAAGACAACCAAAGAATATGGAAGATTTAAGGCCGTTTTGCAGGGAAGAATGGGCTAAAATTCCCCCTGCATGATGTGCAGGTCTGATCTGCAGTTACAGGAAGCGCCTGGTTGAGGTCATTGCTGCCAAAGGAGGGTCAACCAGTTATTAAATCCAAAGGTTCACTTACTTTTTTCACTACCACTGTGAACGTTGAATGCGTTTGTATAATAAAGACATGAAAGAGTACATTTTTGTGTGTATTACTGGCTTAAGCTCATTGTATATCAGTACCTGTGAAGATCAGATCACTTTTTATGACCAATTCATGCAAAAAAACAGATAAGTCCAAAGGGTTCACATACTTTTTACTTTGACTGTATATGCATACTGTATATAAACAAATAAGTGTTCAAATTTAGACATATGTTAAACATATTAATCTTCCCCAACTAAAAAGAGAGGGATAAATTAAATTTTTTAAGTCTCCCCCATGTCAAACTGGTGGAAAAAAAAAAAGAACGATAAAATCCTAAATACACATTCACTAAGGTACACCCCATAAAGGACCATAATGAGAACCAAGACATCAACTTGCATAAAACAATTTGTAAATATCTTCTCGAGAATCTTTAACAAAAAAAAATATATAAAGGAAGTTTGCTTGATCAAGTCACAATCATCAGATTTGTAGGATCATGGCACAAAAGAATTTTTTAAGTGCATTTCTGGTATTTGGCACAACATAAAGCAAACCCATGAGAGTGATGAACATGAACAATTTGCGTTTCTGCAAAAATAAAATGTAAAATAAAAATGAAAAATAAGCATGAAGTGTGCTTGTTTTGCTTGGCAAGAGATCTCAGCATTCATGCAAGCAATCTGGTTTTTAGTGTCTGCACCTTGTTCAGTAGTTTCTTAGGGTCAAGTTCAAGAAAAAGCTTTTGAAAAACTTCAAAAGTGTTCTTCAACTTAGCTGGATACTCTAGGTTCATTGCATATACTGTATTAGTCCCATCCAGTGTTGGAAAGATTACTTTGGAAATGTAATTCGTTACAATTACAAGTTACTCTATTTAAAAAGTAACAGTAGTGTAACTATTTCAATTACTATATGAAAGTAATGTAACTAATTACATTTGATTACTTTTTGATTTACTTTTCTAAATTCTGAATGAATATTCTCAACTATTAACCATTTTCAAATTTTGTAACCTGGCAGTGTTTACCTTAAAGCAGTACTAAACACTAACTACTGTCAAACTCCTTTCAATACATGAATTAATATGATTTT
This sequence comes from Paramormyrops kingsleyae, assembly GCF_048594095.1. Taxonomy (NCBI): domain Eukaryota; kingdom Metazoa; phylum Chordata; class Actinopteri; order Osteoglossiformes; family Mormyridae; genus Paramormyrops; species Paramormyrops kingsleyae. The sequence goes on from NC_132804.1 coordinate 34,167,443, forward strand.
AATTGATAAATTTAATAAATATACCAAACATACCATACATTCCATATAGGCCTAATAATGATTTTAAACAACGGCTTAAGAATAGATCCTCACTTCATACTCAGTGAAAACCCAGATTCCCTCAGTGTAACAAGTCATAACATTAATGCTACATAAAATATACCTAAAAATAAAAAATAAAAAAATTGTTAAAACTCAGCCTTCAGTTATTAAATTCTAATGTGTGTTCATAATATAAACTTTTTGGGAGTCAAATCAAGATAAACTCCGAGTGATTTGACAACTCCGTGACGCTTCAGGATTACATTATGATACAAACATTTTATATACTTGCGAAAATAAATGGTTCCATTTTACTTCTGATATGAACAGTTCTTGCATCAGACAGGATATGAAATTTCAGCTGATTGTATCTTTGCAGCACTGTAAAATAAAATGGCTTATCAGAGTGGTAAGGCTGCATCGCCCAGGGGTTATAGCTAGTTAGTGTCAGGAATCGCGGGGCGGGCGAGCCGGAAAGCAGGCGAGCGGAGCCGTTAAGTCGGGCAAACAGGGTTTATTTGCAGACGGGGGTAGACAGGTACGTACATCCACTGACACTACAATGACGGATCTGGGAAGACTGACTGAGATAAGGACTAAATACAAAAGACAAGCTACGGGTAACGAGCCACAGGTGAGAACAATCAGGGAATCACACGAGGTAACGAGGTGGGCGTGGCACACATCGGGATCGAACGGAGGGGATTGTGACAGAACCCCCCCCCAAAGGCGCGCACTCCGGGCGCGCCCCAAAGGGAGGCGACGAAGGAGACCAAACCGGGGAAACAGGACCTGGAAAACAAGAACAAAACCATCAACGAGACCAGGGAAACAGGACAGAGACACAGAACTGGAACAAGGACCAACAGAAAGACAGGACCTGACAAAGAACAGGAAAGGCAGACAGGCAGACAGCGAAAGGAGATACAGAGGGATGAGGGATGGAAACAGAAGGAACAAAAGGACCACAGGAGGCATAGAGGGACGAGGAGCAGAGACAGGAGGGACGAAGGGACCAGCAGCAGACAGGGGAGACCAGACAGGAACAGACGGAGGACAAAGGGGAGCCCGGGGGAACCCAGGCGGGCGAGGGGAGGCAGCCGCAGGGGCCACAGGCGGACGGGAGGCCGGAGCCGGAGGGGACTACACAGGGGGCAAGGAGACAGACGGAGGGACCAACAAAGGAAACGAGGAGGGAGCAGGAGGGAACAACAGCGCAGGCAGGCAGGAGGGGGAAGCCGCGGCAGGAGAAGGTGCAGCTGGAGCCAGGGAAGGCGCCGTCCGACGCCCAGCCGGACCAGGGGGGCCCAGAGGCGGCCGACGAGGCACCGACGGAGGGACCGCAGGTGGGCGACGAGGCACCGGAGGGGGACCCGGAGGCGAGAGCCGAACCGGCGCCCCAGGACCCGCAGGCAGCCACCGAGCCACAGCCAGGGGCCGAACGGGCGACCCAGGGGGTAGGGCGGGCGGGACCTGGGCCCGACGCTTGTGTCCCCGTCCTTTGCGGGACACTGAAAGGTGGGGTCCCGGGGGGCGTCGGCCTTGTCAGGGCAAGGGCGAGGGAGTCATTAGGGCTGGGGAAACTAGAGGCTAGGCCTCTGGTGAGGCAGCAGGTGCGGCCGCAGGCGGTGCAGCCAGACCCGCGGGCGCGGCCGCAGGCGGTGCAGCCGGAGCCGCGGGCTGGACGGGAGAGCCGGGCTGGACCGGAGAGCCGGGCTGGACAGGAGAGACAGGCAGATCAGGAGGGGGTGCCTCGGCAGGCGCTTCGGGCGTGCGGCCAGCAGGGGGCGCCTTGGCGGGCACCGCCCTCCCGTGGCCAGCAGGGGGCGCCTCGGCAGGCGCCTTGGCCGTGCGGCCAGCAGGGGGCGCCTTGGCGGGCACCGCCCTCCCGTGGCCAGCAGGGGGCGCCTCGGCAGGCGCCTTGGCCGTGAGGCCAGTAGGGGGCGCCTTGGCAGGCACCTCACTCATTTGGCCAGCAGGGGGCGCCACGGGCAGAGCGGCTTCCTCCGCTGCAGGCGGAGGCGAAGCCAGGCCCTCGGGCGCGGCTGCAGCGAGCACCCTCAGTTCCTGGCCAGCAGGGGGCGCCCCTGGGGGCACCGCAGCGGGCGCCTCCATCACGAGGCCAGCAGGGGGCGCATCCGTGGCCACCTCGTGCAGTGCCGCAGGCAGAGCGGTGGCAGCTGGAGCTGCAGGCAGGACGGGAACAGGCGGGTTAGGAGCAGGCGGGTCCGGAGCAGGCTGGACCGACGAGCAGGGCTGGACGGGCAGAGAGGTGGCCTCAGGCAGGGCCGCGGGCAGAGAGGCGGCCTCAGGCAGGGCCGCGGGCAGAGAGGCGGCCTCAGGCAGGGCCGCGGGCAGGACAGGAGCGGCGGCCTCAGGCAGGGCCTGGGGCAGGACAGGAGCGGCGGCCTCAGGCAGGGCCTGGGGCAGGACAGGAGCGGCGGCCTCAGGCAGGGCCTGGGGCAGGACAGGAGCGGCGGCCTCAAGCAGGGCCGCGGGCAGAGAGGACGTGCGGCCAACAGGGGGTGCCTCCGCAGGCACCTCAGGCGTGCAGCCAGCAGGGGGCACCTCGGTGGGTGCCGCCATCACGTGGCCAGCAGGGGGCGCCTCGGGCGTGCGGCCAGAAGGGGGCACCTCGGCGGGCGCCACCGTCACGTGGCCAGCAGGGGGCGCCTCGGGCGTGCGGCCAGCAGGGGGCGCCTCGGCGGGCGCCGCCGTCAAGTGGCCAGCAAGGGGTGCCTCGGGCGTGCGGCCAGCAGGGGGCACCTCGGCGGGCGCTGCCTTCACATGGCCAGCAGGGGGCGCCGCAGCAGGCACCTCAGGCAGAGCGGCGATGGCAGCTGCAGCAGGGGTTGCTGCAGGCCAAGCGGCGGCAGCTGCAGGAACCGCAGGCAGGACGAGCGGGTCAGGCATTGCCGCGGGCAGTGCGGCGGCAGTAGCAGCAGGTGCTGCTGGCAAGTCCGGAGCAGGCAGGTCCGAAATAGGCACCAGGATTGGCGCCGGGCGTGCTGGCGCTGCCCCTTTAAGGGCCTTGGAGATCCGGGGAATCTTTCATTTTCAGTTTTTTTGTGATTTTGTTTCGGGTTCAGTGTGTGTGTTTCAGTCGCCGTTTTCTCAGTATGTAATAAGTAGCCAAAGTTATGCTGTACTCTCGAATCCATCCGTAATTGTTGAGGCATTGGAGAGAAGCAGGGTTTATTAATTGCTTAAATTTGGGGGGGATCAGCTGCAGTGTGTAAACTAATTTTTAAGCTAGAAGTCCAAGATGCATTTATGTACATTTTATTTACATCCACACATCCATCAATCTTCCCACTGCTTATCCTGATCAGGGTTGCAAGGCTTAATGATAATTACGACCGTAGTTGCTGTAACACTATGATTATTTATATCGCATGGTTTTATGCTGAAATATTTCTACAGCTTTTGTAACTTCATATTAACTACAGTTGAACCCTATGAGTAAAGCCAGTTGAAAAGAGAAAGCAGATACGGCGCATCAGTTAAATGAGTTTTTCTTTATAGATGTCCAGATTTCCAGTTGCCTACTGAGCTTTTTAAATTGGTATTTTAAGCGAAAATATTAGCACCAGTTGATCCGTCGGTTGGGTTACTCCTAATATCGGTATTGTACCAGCAGTTGATTAATTCACTGCTGGTACAATACCGATATTACAAGTATCACATTTTCCGTAAAACGTGGTTTCTCGCAGTTGCCGTACAGACTCATGGGACATATTCGGTCCTCCAGAACGCCAACCGAACGCCATGTAAGCGCAACAGCGTCGTTTTCCTCGCGTTCGTCGGGATTTTGACGGCAAGAAAACGTTGCATGCAGCGTTTATTTGACGCCACCTGAACGCGTAGCCGGCCGAACGCCGGCGCTGAACGCCCGTGTGGACGCTTTGATTTGCTCCAATGAGCAGAAAAATGGTCGGCGCTCACCTGGCGCCACGAACGCCAGAAAAACACCTGGTACAGACGTCCATGTGAACAAGGCCTAAGGCTTTTTTCTGGCGTTCGTGGCACCAGGTGAGCGCCGACTGAACGCCGACCATTTTTCTGCTCATACTAATTAAACAATAACACAAACCGACAAATAAAACACTGTTAAATTCAAATGCCTTCGAATTTATTTACACGTTTTTTTCTGCAGAAATGTGGGTTAAAGACTCCGGTTGCTGTATTAGTCTATTGATATACGCTCTCAGCAACTCCCCGAGAACTTGCGGGTTCTCAGTCACTCGGTCGTAGAGTTGTGACGTTCGCGAACGAACCGATTCTTTTGAACGGCTCATAAACATGAACGATGGGAGCCGAGTCGCGGCTGGAGGGGAGCCGTTCTTTCTGTCGTTCTTTTTTTCCTATGCGTGTTTCATACAGATGAACACAAATTAGCTCCTCCGCGAGACAGAACAGTTATAGGGGGAGGGGCGCACCCAGCGCAGGGGTGCTACTGCCTAACAGCATGATGATAGTTGTGCACGCATCCTTCACTTCCACATTGTGTGGAAGTGTTTGTAGTAAAAGCTGCTTTGCACAGAAATTCATTGCAGCCGGCTTTGTTTTTGATGTTTATTTGTGAGTAGGTATTGTATGAATAACATAAGTCAACGTAGCTTTACACATACACACACTTTGTACTAAAGGTAAATCCAAAATAGTGATGTCACTGTCTAAGCAGAGGGATGTTGTGCAACCATATGGAATATAGTCCACACATGACAAATGAGGTAATAATCAATATTTCAGAATAATTCAAACTCAGATATTGGTGTGTGATATCTGAGTTTTAATTATTTGACTACAAATCTCACCTCATCATTCCTCCCAGTGATTATTTCCAGGATAAACTGAGATGCCCCCAAGCTGGCTTCTTAAAACTGACTAAATATTTCAAAAGAGCCAAAAGAGCCGTTCTTTTGAACGGCTCTTTGAAAGGAACGGATCGCCAAGATCCGGATCCCCTCAAAGAGCCATAAATCCCATCACTACTCGGTCGGTGACTCAAACGAACGGTTAGCGAACCGATCCCAAGAGCCCTTGCGGCGTTTACTGCGGAAATGCAGTTACGCTGTTAAAAGGAAAAAAATAAACGCAGCTCTTCATCATTCATCACAACAGTAAACCATTGCATTTCTGTATAAAACTATACGTCTTACATCAAAGAACAAACTAAGATATTTATTAACTTTGACGTTTACACAACAACGTATGCAAGTTTACTCATGCTCAATGTATGTGTATTTGTTATTTTATTGGTAATATTGCAGTTGTTAACTGTGATGTAGTCCTTGATACTCATGCACATGAATTTGGCTTAAGTAAAGAAAATAAGAACTACATATATATACACGCGTGTTTATTCAGCATCGACACCCTTTCTGCTTTTTATAGTTTTTTTATTGTGAATAGTCAAGCTGAACATTTTTATCTTTCAGTCAAATAACGTAACCTTAAAATAAGGTCAAATAACGTAACGCAAAAAAAGACGAAAAAAAAGTTAATCATAGAATCGGTTTAAGAATCGATTCATTACAACGGACAGTTAATTCGAAAGAATCGGATCAGTTAATTGAGCCGAACTTCCCATCACTAGTAGATAGAATCCAGCGAACGCCAGCGCGTAGAGAGGATGGGTTTTCAGGTCGGGAGCGCACACGCGCGCGTGGTTCTACTTTTGGCACTAATTTAAGACCGAGCGAGCGAGTGCTGTGCAAAGAGAGCATGAATTTTCTGCTCGCGAGCGCATACGCGCGCGTGGTTTTTATGCATGCAAGTTTTGGCACTAATTTAACGCCATATTTTTCTGCATGTTCGTAAAGGCACACGGCAGGTGTTCCGGGCAATTCGGTTTCCCTATGTTTCCCCTGTCTATCAGGAAATAATGTTTCCCCTAATACTAAAGCAAAGAGGTATGTGAAATGTCTGAAAATCACTCAGGTACATTATTACATGTGAATACTGCACTGTTATTAGGCCAGAGTGCTTATTATCCCTCCATAATCGGGGGGTACTGCTTTCATAACACTTCTATGACCACAGTGGCGACTGGCCCATATGGGGCGCTTGGGCGCCACCCTCCCAGATGTGGGGGGAATATAAAAAAAGTGTATATATATATATATTGTATATGTTTAACATATAATGTTAATAATCTAATATATGTTTAACAAAACAGTATCTTGGCTATCAGATGAAGCTTCTAAAAATGTCCATAAATATGAAATTGTGGAGTGCAGAATCAATACCCCTAAAATTCAAATAATAGGGCTTATTATTAGCTAGCTAGTTTTGTTTTATGTTGCCCCTATAGGTTTCACTGATAGTAATGTGTTTTTCAGAGCATAACGTTAGATCTTCTTATGCATTAACATTAGCCTAATAATAAACCACAGAAGCTAAGTGGCGAAATAATTTCAGAAAGGCACACTTTATTCATGATAAAATGAGAATGAAAACATAGGGAGTTCATCCTTGGAAAATGACCATGATCGATTTTACCTCAACAAATAAGCCTGGTTTAAATACAGAACTTAACTTATCTTGCTAGTTAACGTAACTAACGTTTACTGTACCGGCCTCAGAAGGACAATGGTAAGTAATTCAACTTATAAAGACGTCAGCTTGCATTAGTAGATGAAACACTTAAACGAATAAATGAAGGTTGTAAAATAACACATTTTCAACAGGCTACGTAATTACAGTTACCAATGCACGACGAACACAACGAACAGGTCACTCAATTAGAATGAATGACGCAACCGACTGGCTAACCTGCCTTTAGCGCCGAGGTGGTTAAAATGGTACGGTCCACATTAGGGGTGTTTGAAATCGTTTTACATAAAATTTTCCTACAAGGTGAGGTTATCTTTTTTTTTTATTCAACAAACGAAAAATGGTAGTACCCCCCCAAACTGCTATTTTTGTCTCTCTGGGGGGGGTCTGGGTCTTGATCGGGGGGTACAGTACCCCCCGTAATTCGAAGCATGACTGAGGCCCAGAGTTGCTGTATACCGGGGGGGTATAGACCTTTTTCACAACTAACGCATTTTTGACCGGAAATACGTAATCGTAGGGTATCTTTACTTCCGCCGGTTTTAAAAAATGGTGCAAGCAGCGACCTCTTCTTCTTGCAGTGTACCGGACTGTTCTTGTAATGCCCAAAAGCAGCCACATCTATCTTTTCATTCCTTCCCTGTTAATGGTGAAGTTCGACGTAAATGGATTCAGGCTATCCGGCGGGATGAAGGACCAAACTTCACAGTTAAAAAGGGGAGCACTTACGTCTGCAGCAGACACTTCACCTCAGACAAACACCGTATTTTAAGCACAAATGTAGAGGCATGCCCGAGCAAAACACTGTCAAAAAGAGCAAATGTGAAACAAGCACAAATATTTTAGTCCAAGTTTTTTAAAAAGAATAAAAGCCGTAATTAGTTTAACAGTTTTATTTCAATGTAAAATAGAAAAAGTATTTCACCAAACGCGAAGATCCATCGATAGCGGCTCTAGGTTCCGTCGATGTGCTTAGGGTATTTTATTTTAAACAACATATTGGCCGAAAAGTGCTTCATTACTGTGATATATTGAGCACCACTTATACAAAGACACGATTTCACTCTACGTCTTTAATACCGAACCAGGCTAGCTAACAACCATCATTGTCGGAGAAAACGTGTTCCCTTATATCCAAGTGCGCATGCCCCAAGGCGCCTAATACAGCAACACCATTAGGACATATTACTTGCAGCATTAACGAAACTGTTAACATAAGTTCAATACATCACATTTCCTCCACACTGAGATTACAACAACTCTTGACCATGTGGCATTTTAAACCCTCTAACATTTTTTTTTAAACACTATCAACTGTGTAATCCTGGTGTCAAATAACAATCCACCTTAGACGTATTGTACATGCAACACTCAATAATTAATCTGGCTCAAAACGTGTAGGAGGTTTAACAACCCTCTGAGATCGTCTCAACACAATCTGTTGTGAACTCCCAGAATCATCTGATTCAGCTAAGGTACACGGTTCTTGTAAGTCTTCATTTACAGGTTGCGTTCCTTTATTCAAACTGTCTGTATCTGAAACTGTAGGTTCCACTGATGCATTTTTGCCAAAACGAGATCTTAGCTGGTCACTGTGACGCCTGTGAACAGCATCAGCATTGATGTCCCGGACTTTATAGGACACCGGACCAGTCTGTTGTGTCACCACTCCTGGAATCCATCGTGGTCCACTTCCTGTCGTGTTCCGAAGATAGACCCGATCATCTGCCACAAAAGACCTATCAGTGGCATGGCGATCATGGTAGTCCTTTTGTAGATATTGTTTCCGTCGTACACCCTCCGCGGAACTAGGCTTAAGCAAATCCAGCCTGGTACGAACATGTCTGTGCAGGAACAAGTCTGCTGGTGCCTGTCCTGTTGTGCAGTTGGGAGTAGTACGGTACTGCAGTAAGAACAAAGAAATCTTGTCCTCGATGTCCCATCCAGTATGGGCCAATTTCTTTATGCCAGCTTTAAAAGTTTGCACATATCTCTCCACTAGTCCATTAGTTGCAGGATGTCCTGGTGCACTGGTAGTGTGCAAAATCCCATTCAGTCTCATAAAGTTCTGAAATTCAGCTGATGTGAAGGCAGTGCCATTATCTGATACAACCTGTTCAGGTAATCCGTAAGAAGCAAACAATCTCCTCAACCTCGTAATGGTAGCTTGTGAGGTTACCTGTGGCATACGAAAAACCACCAACCACTTGGAATAAGCATCAACCACCAACAAAAACATGCAATTCTGAAATGGACCTGCAAAGTCAATATGGATTCTCTTCCAACACTCCCCTGGAAATTCCCATGGATGCAACGGAACTTGTGGTGGTGCTTTCTGTTCAGCTTGGCATACTCCACATTCTCTACACAACTGTTCAATATCTGCATCCAAATTTGGCCACCAGACATAACGACGTGCCAATCCCTTCATTTTTACAATTCCCTGGTGTCCTGCATGAATTTCTTGCAGGACCGTCTGTCTCAATTTCCTTGGAACTATCACACGTGTCCCCCAAAGGACACAGCCCCTCTCTACTGATAATTCATTCCTTCTTTTGTGAAAAACTTTCAAAGATTCCTGAACCACCTCCGGCCAACCTTCCATAGTGTACTGAAAAACCCTAGCTAGTAAGGGATCTGTACGTGAGGCACAAGCCACTTGAGCTACTTTTAGAGGTGCCTCCTCCAAGTGCGTTGACAAGAGAGTATGGATGTGAGCAGCTAACACATCCATTGTGTCATCAGCTGTTTCAGGTAAAGGACAACGGGACAACCCATCTGCATTACTATGACATTTGGATTTACGGTATGCTATGCAATAGTCATAAGATGACAAAATTATTGCCCAGCGCTGAATACGCGCTGCTGCCATCGTAGGAAGGTGCTTATTTTCCCCAAACAAGGCTAAAAGTGGTCTGTGGTCTGTCAACAAATTAAATCGTCGTCCCCATAAATACTGATGGAACTTTTTGACTCCATACACCAATCCTAGGGCCTCTTTCTCTATTTGTGAATACTTCTGCTCAGCAATCGAGAGTGTGCGTGAAGCGTACGCAATGGGACGTTCCTCCCCATTGGGCATCGTATGCTGAATGACAGCACCAATTCCATAAGCACTCGCATCACATGCCAATGTTAGAGGTAAGGCAGGGTCATAATGAGCTAACACCCTGTCACTTGTCAGTAATTTTTTACAGTTATTAAAAGCTTTTTGTTCCATCTTAGTCCATCTCCAGACAGTCTGTTCCCTCAAAAGTCTATACAAAGGTGCCAAAAGCATGATTTGATTCGGCACAAAACGCCCATAATAGTTTACAAGACCAAGGAAAGCCCGGAGCTCCTTGCAATTTGTAGGTGCGCGAGCCTCCTGTATCGCTCTAACTTTGCCCTCTGATGGGTGCACCCCATTACCATCAAACACATAACCAAGATACTCTATTCGTGGTTTAGAAAATTCACACTTAGATTTTTTTACTCGAAGGCCACATTCTTGAAGACGTTGTAAGACTCCTTGTAGATTAAGCAGGTGAGCCTGCTCATTTTCTCCCATAATTAATAAGTCATCCAAATATACTACAACATTCAAATCCTTCATCAAATTTTCCATAATACGTTGGAAAATTGAAGGCGCAGAGCTAATGCCAAAAGCCAATCTATTGTACACATATAAGCCCCTATGTGTATTAATAGTTGTGTACTTTTTAGACTCCTCATCTAGCAGTACCTGCTGATAGGCAGCTGCAAGATCAATTTTGGAAAACAACTTCCCCCTACTCAGAGTAGCCATTATTTCCTCAATGCGAGGCAAGGGGTACGTCTCAGTACTTGCTACTTGATTAACAGTTACCTTGTAGTCCCCACAAAGGCGAATAGATTTATCCTTCTTAATTACGGGAACTACAGGTGCAGCCCATTCACTATGCTTAACAGGAGTAATAATGCCTACAGACTCCAGCCTTTCCAAGTCCTTGTCTACCTGTTCTTTCATAGCAAAGGGCAATGGTCTAGACTTATGAAATTTAGGGGTAGCATCTGGCTTTACCAAGATAGTTGCCTTTATACCTTTTAAAGTGCCCAATTCCTCTTTGAACACATCCGTGTACAAATTCAGGACTTCCTGAACCGAGATAGGCTGCTTCCCATCTGTTTGACTGTGTATCTGTTTAATTTGCTTCCAATTTAATTTAAGTTTCTGTAGCCAATTACGTCCACATAAGGCAGGACCAGTCCCATCTACAACTACCAGTGGCAAGTCTGCCATCTGATCCTCATAAGTCACCACAGCACTAAACTGGCCCAATACTGGGATGTTTTCACCAGTATAAGTTTTTAATTTAACTGGGGCAGCCCTTAACTCCAATTGTGAAAAAAACTGTTCATACAACACTTTAGAAATGATACTAACGGCAGCTCTTGTGTCGATTTCCATATATACTTCAGTGTTGTTTATCAGAAATGGGGTTCTAAAAGACAATGTGTCCTTATCTTTTGCAGAGAAGACAGAAAACATTTCAAGCTCTGGTTCCTCTAACTTAACATACCTGTTATAACTGTTCCGTGGCCCTTTTTGCGTAGGCACACTATTAGTCTTAGCACTTGCTTTCATCCGACAAACTTTTTTTCTATGACCAAACTTACTACAATTGTGGCATTTAGCATCTTTGAAATAACACTCATTTGCATGATGGTTCGATTTTCCGCATCTGTAGCATTTCTTTACATACTTTTGCGGTTTTCCTTGCACTTTATGTACATTAACGGCTGCCACTCCATCGTCCCTCTTCTGAAGCTGCTGAGCGTCCCGCTCTGCCGTCTCCATGCCGAGTGCCAGTTCTAGCGCTCTGGCAAACGTCAAGGCGTCTTCGGCTAGCAATCGCCGCTGGCAAGGCTCACTCTGTATGCCGCACACAAAACGATCACGCAGCGCCTGATCCAACGTAGCTCCGAAGTCGCAGTTAACTGCACACTGCTTCAATTCAGCGGCAAACTGATTAACAGTCTAATTAGGTTTCTGACTGCAGCGATGAAACCTAAAACGCTCAGCCACCAATAAGGGCTTTGGTTCGAAATGCTCTTTCAAAATGGCCACAATCTGTGGAAAAGTTTTATCTTTAGGCTTTTCAGGCTGAACTAAGTTCCTCAAAAGTCCGTACGTTGCAGGACCCATAACACTAAGCAGGGTAGCCACGTACTTGTCTGCAGCAATATCATTAGCCACGAAAAACTGCTCCAAGCGCTCCACATATGCCGACCACGATTCGGCGTCGGGCTTAAACTCATCCACTTTCCCGATACCAGCCATTTCTTGGAGCAAAGAAAGAAAATAACAATAATCTGCGAAACACTCACTGCAGCTAAATCAAACCGGAATTATCCTCGTCGCCAATTGTGATATATTGAGCACCACTTATACAAAGACACGATTTCACTCTACGTCTTTAATACCGAACCAGGCTAGCTAACAACCATCATTGTCGGAGAAAACGTGTTCCCTTATATCCAAGTGCGCATGCCCCAAGGCGCCTAATACAGCAACACCATTAGGACATATTACTTGCAGCATTAACGAAACTGTTAACATAAGTTCAATACATCACAATTACTTAAAAAACGTTATGGTTAAGGGGTTTATTTTATGTCCGGGGTTTTGCTGTGTGTGTGGGCGTGCGCTCGCATGAGTGTGAACAAACACTTACTGAAAAAGCCTGTTTATTAAAATGACTAAGGCGTTATTCTACCAAAGTTTCAAAATGTTTTTGATGTATGTCGCTAAATACCGGGCACTATTTCCTATAGCTAATACATGTAATTAAATAAACCGGGGCCAACTTCTTTAAAATGAACTAACAAAATACAGCTAAAATATTTTTTGATGCTTAATGTTGCCTAAATGATTTACATCACGCTCATACTATTTAATAATTTCGCTACAACAAAACGATCCTTATACATTTTAAGAAAAACGTAAACTATATATGTTTAGTGTTTTTTGATTGAGTTTGATTATCAATTAAACTCTAAAGCCCCACTCTTGGTTGTGCGCTTGTGCACATGTCCGGGCTTTTCTGTGTGCGTGTGTAGGGTGTTCATTTTGCGTCTAAAGTTAAGGTATATATATTTATACTAATTTAAAATAACACACTTTTGTTTGCCTATTAAATACATCTAAAGTTTTTCTACCTTTAAACATGAACAAAAGCCGTTAATGTCTTTCCTTTAAAATTTACATGGGGTGAGCAGTTCAGTAACAGTTACCTTGATACTTATGGACAAATGCTTCGTGGAAAAATTTGTAGCCTTTATCAAGTTTGCTCTTTCTCGTGACAGAGTTTTCCTCCACGAGTTTAGCAACATCCGCAAATATAAATTTGGGCAAATTTGTTAGAGAGGTTGTACGCATTCTCTATTCAATTTTCTCTGATCCCGGGTTTTCTAATGCATTGACGCTTGACCGGAACTAAGTTTACCCTACATTTACGTATTTCCGGTTTTCGTGAAAAAGGTCTATTCCATGAAAGTAGCTAAATAAAGCCAGACTTACGCGAAAAAGTGAGACTCAAATTAGCTCCATCTCTAAACTTAGCCTCATGTCGTTCCACGAACGCAGTTCAGCTTTAACTAACCGAGGCTTATTCAAGGCAGACTTGCATAGTCTCACTTAGTGCGCACATCCGCGATATTTAAGAAGCCCAAATGAATGGATGAACGATAGATCGACCAAATGAGTCGGAAAGTGTTTAAAACGAGATCGGTGTTTCATTCCGCCGCAGAACAAACGCTGCTGATGGAGCTGTATGAAAAACACAAAGGTGTAATCGTTAAAAAAGGCAATACTGTGGCCATAAACACAGCCAGAGTGTTGGCTTGGCAATGCATTACAGACAGATTAAATGTACAAGTTACGTAACTGTTGCAAGTGCTTGGCACGGTGGTACAGTGGTTTATGTTGTCGCCTTATAACGCGAAAGTTGGTGGTTCGATTCCCATAGCCAGCAGAGTTGAGTTCCCGTGTCATTGTTATTGTATCGTTGAGTTCCCGTGTCATTATCGAAATAAGCCAGACTTTCCCTTAATCCTGCTTCATGGAATACCCCCCTGTTTTAACAGGGGGGAACCAAATATCCTGGATGTCAGGAAATAATGTTTCTCCTAATATTTAGGCAAATATGTATGTGAGATGTCTGAAAATCACTCAGATACATTATTACATGTGAATACAGTAGATCGTCAAGCATACTATAGTCTTATAAGCAATACTATATCGTTTTCATCAAGAAATATCTCTATCCAGTGAATTAAATACTTTCATTTATTATCTGTAAAAACAAAAACATGTTATGTTTTAAATATATGGCTTGTTTACCTCAAGAGCTTCGTAAAAAGACATGAAAACAACAGCGAAACCGTGTACAAATCAGCGCGCGACAGGGGAAACATAGGGAAACTGAATTGCCCGGAACACGTGGACCAGCGGACCTCGTCTGTTATAGACGATATTACGTTATAAGCGAGTCCACTATAATGGGATTTTACTGTATACGTTTAAGTATATCTTGCATGACATAAAATGGCAACATTACATATATTCTGTGATAAATTTTTACAATTTCAAATGAGATAACTTAGTGTACTATAGGCCTATTCAATTTTATTAAAGAATATAGGGGATGCATTTATTTGATGTAAAATCTATTAATCAAATGATGTTGTATTTACAACACCAATGAGTCGTTTTTTTACAGTGTAGAATCATCAATCCACAATTCCAAACTTGAGCTGAGGGTCTGAGTCAGCATTTGCCATTGTTCTGGTTAGAAACCAGAATGCCGTGAGCTTTTTATAAGCAGATTGAGAGTGGCCCTAGCAAGCTGTCGTCTGCAATCAAGCACACGGTGTAGAAGGGTTGCCCAATATTGTGCCCGAGGTCCGGTGACTCATCCGGCCTGTATTTACGCACATCCGTGCACAAAGTTATTTATAACATGTTTTACTTGAATAGAGTCAATGTACATTTTGGATGACTCATCAGGATTTTATTAAAGTTATCCATGTAATGTCTAAAAGCATATGTATGTGTACTTCAGAGAAAAAACAAGAAGCTTTCCTTTTTTGGGTTGTTTATTACATTTACCCACATTTAATACTACATCAAAATATTGGATTAATGGATTATATTTATGTTGTTTACAATACAAATGTTTCTGACTGGCTTGGCGGAGGCCTTTGTACAAAATGGCTACCAAAACATTTGAAGCACAAGCAGAGAATACACAGGATTATACTGTTTTTTAGTTTCATTTGATAAATTACACAAACAAGTTATCGCATCTGGAAAAAAGGAAAAAAGTGACATATCATCTGTGATGCTGAAACATTACAGCCAAGCTTTCTTATTAAATCAGGGGAAGAATTTTCACTCCTTTTTTTCACAAAGTAGCTTTTTATATTTTTCAGTTGACTTTTTTGTACGTTAACCAGTGCATTTTATGTTGACGGCAATAAAATACACTTAACTGATGCCCATTTACACAAATATCCAGACTTTATTGTATCCGGAGTCCCCGCCCACAGAACAATCTCTTGTTCTATCTTTGTAGTCAGAGCAAATCAATCTCATTTTTCTGAGTGGCTGTCAGTTGAGCCATTCTCAGTTATCACTGATTTGCTGAAGGAAAGAAACCTCTTATCTGATTAAAGCCACAGTGATGCTTAGCAATAACGTTGCTACAGTGCTGTCTTTGTATTTTATTTATCTTTAGGTCTATAAATAAAGCACATGTTCATCATTATCATATCATATTGCTGTTGTTGTTGTTGTTGCTATATTTGTGTTATACTTTTAGCACAGATGAAGTATATCAGTAAGGAGAGAAACTTTAATATGATTTAGATTTGTATTGTTTTTGTGTTGATATTTGTTTGGTATTGACCTTACATTGTGATAACTGGGATTTTGCTGTGTTTACCATTACACAGTTTTGATTTGCAGCCCCCTTAACACTCAAATGTAGTAGCCAGCCCCACCTGCACCCCTACTTCCTCTTGCCGACGCGGGCCATCAGCTCGGCATTGGCGGCTGCCTTGGCATGCATGTCCTGGTTCTTGGCCAGGTCGATGAGCACGCTGAGGATGCGGGTAGGCACGTCCAGCGACAGGGAGAAGCGAGACCCCTGGGGGCTCCTCTTTGGGGCCAGAGGCCGGTGCTGCGGGGTCTGGCTCTTCTGGACCCCGGCTGGAAGCAGCAGGTTGCGGTTCCTGTTCAGGATGTCGATGTCTCTGTCCCACTTCTCCAGGAGCCTGTCAAATGTCTGCCTTTGGCACAGCGTGCTCGACATCAGCAGAGACACCAGGCATGCAGATACCCACACTGTGCTCATCTTTACCGGAGATAGAACCTGTCTGGGACAGGAGGGGAGAGCAGGGGTACTGAGGTTTAGTGGAGGGACGGCAGGAGAGGGCTGATGCTGCGGACAGTGCTCAGACTGACAATGAAACTGCCTTCTCACTAGCCTTAGTATTTATACTGCAGAATTAATGGATGAGGGGATTACACTCACCCAAACTTTGGACGAAACCTGAAAAAGTCTTAAAAGTCAATAAAGCTATGTGCTTTTAGATTCAGAAACCACGGGTGTAATTTAATGGTATCATAATATTTCTGAAGTAGGAAGTTTTGAGGACTTGACTTCATAGCGCAACACAATCAATGCAAAGACAAATAACGTCAATGCAGTTTACAGACAGAAAACACATTATTGACGAGGTCACAAAGAATATTCAAATATAGCATGTATCACCAAATAAAATTAGATCAAATGCATAGATTTTAACCTGTCGCATCCTATATTTAAATGGGGGCAGGTACCCATATCTCCATCTTCTGACTCTTCAAACTCTACTGGTGCTAGTTCACCAACCATGGTGGGAGGACAACAAAGAGGCTGTACCTGCAGTCGCCTTGCCCTCTTCCCTGAAGTGCGCAGTGATGCCTGATCGCTGTTCCTCGCTGTGTCCCGGCACTGGTCGTTCCGTCCAGTTGGGCTCAGCCGCAGATCGTCCACTCAGGTGCGCCGAGCTCTGCTCTAATGAACTCTCTCCCTCTCGTTCCCTACTCTACGATCCTCTGCCGTCACCCTGACCCCACCCCCATCCTGTCCAGTGATCTTTTCATCTTTTCATCATGGCTCTTTTTCCACCTCCATGGTACTTAAGCCATTCTTGTCTCCTCCCACCACAAACCTCTCCTGTTCCGTTTAGCATTACTTATGCTGGAAATTTTCTCATTGTCTATTCAAAGGACCATTCAAAACATTGGGTTTTAAACCAATACTCAATTGTCCAAACCATCGTCTTCTGCCTGAGTGTGTATCACTCTCCCATTGGACAGGCATTCTTTTATTTTCATGTGGATGCAAAGTGACAGAGTTATAAATAGAAGCCAAAACATATATGTAATGACAAGAAAATAAGTGAAAGCAGAAGAGATTACTTCCTTGCTGTCACAGTACTTTTTGCAAGCCAGGCTTTGTGTGGTCCCTGTATCCTGCATAAGTCATTGTTTGTTAGATCTGAAATAATGAAGGATAACTGCTAAGACACAAAATATCAAATCAACTGGAGGACAAAGTGAATGAGCAACGGCACTGATGTATCAGCAACACAGCGTGACCTGCCTTTTGTTTTCAGAGATTTAATCACCTCTAATGAAGGTCTTTTTTTTGTGCCTTTGGCACAAAAGCCACCTCTTTTCTTGAAAGCATCATTTAACTCACTACACCTTCCTACTGAATATTTCCCACAAACTTTTGTGGCAAAGCATTCAGATTCTTCAGTATTAGGACACCTTTGTCCTACTGTTGTTTTCAGATCTTGCCTTAGGTTTTTATTGAAAATTCGCATCTGAAATCAGGCAGACTACTCCATAACAGTCCAGTATTTCCTCCAGCCATTCTTAAATGATTTTAGATGTATCTGTAGGATTACTGTCTTACTGGAAGACAAAACACCTTTGATTAACGCCCTGTTTCAAGACAATTAATTAAATATGACCCTCCAGAATGACTTAAGATTCATTTAGTTTCTTGATGTCAAGTATATATTTAAGGCCCAATACATTATGAAACTTCCACCGTATTTTCTTTGTAGAAATTGTCTGATTTGCATTTCCAGACAGTTCTAGACCACTCAGTTGCAAATGGCACCAATGCATGCTGCAGGTCATCGCCCAATGATTCCAACAGGTCACATCATCTGCAAAAAGCAGCGATGCGATCCTGAGGCACCTGAACCAGACCCCCTCCGTTCCTTGGCATTACCTAGAAATTCTGACCATAAAGGTTATGATCAGAACTGGTGACAAAGGGCAGCCCTGGTGGCATCCAGCACCCACCGGGAATGAGTCTGACTTAACGCTGGAAATCCCCACCAAACTCTCGATTTATTTATACAGGGACCTGTTGGTCCACAGCAATGGACCCAGCACCCCACACTCCTGGAGCACCCTCCACAGGACCCCCCAAGGGACATGATTGTATGTGTCCACAAAACACATGTAGACCAGTTGGGCAAACTCCCACGAACCCTCCAGGATCCTTGTGATCCAGTATTCCGTGACCAGGATGGAATCTGCATAGTTCCTCCTGGATCCAAGGTGCGACCAACAGACAGTCCCTCCTCTGCAGTACCCTGGCATAGACCTTCGCTGGGAGGCTGAGGAGGGTGATCCCCCTAAAGTTGGAACACATCTTCTGGTCCCCTTTCTCAAAGATTGGGACTTACACCCCAGAGTGCCAATCCGAAGGCACTGTCCCCAATGTCCACACAATGCTGAAGATGCGTGTCAGCCGAGACAGCCTCAAAACATAAAGAGTTTTCAAGAACTCATGGCAAATCTCATCCATTCCCGGAGCCTTACCACAGAACAGCTGTTTGACTTCTTCAGCTCTGCTTCCTCCAAGGAAGACAAAACAGTGAGATTCAGCAGGACCTCGAAATATTCTTTCCATTGCCTGTCTATATCCCCAGTTTAAGTCATCAGTTCTCCATCCCTGCTGTAAACAGCATGGGTTAAGCCCTGCTTCCCCCTCTTCAATCATCTGACGGTTTGCCAGAATCTTTTCGAGGCTGACTGAAAGCTCTTCTCCATGGCCTCACCAAACTCCACCCACACCTGAGTTTTTGTTTCAGTAACTGCCAAAGCCACTTTCCACTTGGCCTGCCGGTACCTGTTAGCTGCTTCCAGAATCCCACAAGCTAACCAAGCTTGGAAGGCCTCCTTCTTCAGCCTGACAGCTCCCTTTACTGTTGGTATCCACCACCAGGTTCGGGGATGTACCGCCGCTACAGCAATGGAGTCCAGGAACATGGCCCATTCAGGCTCAATGTCCCCTGACTCTCTTGGGATGCAGGAGAAAATCTGCCCGATGGTTGAATTAAAGATCTCCTGGACAGGGGCCTCTGCCAGATGATCCCAGCACATCCTCACTATTCGTGTAGGTTTACCAGGTCTATCCAGCATCTTCCCCCACCATCGGATCCAACTCACCGCCAGGTGGTGAACAGTTGACAGCTCAGCTCCTCTCTTCACCCGATTGTCCAAAACATGTGGACGCAGTTCCGACAATACGATTACAAAACTGATCACCAAACTGCGGCCTACAGTGCTCTTATGCCAGGTACACTTATGAACAGTGGCGTGCACAGACATTTTGGGGGGCAAGTGCTCCAGGGGGAAAAAAGGGCACTTTTTGCATATGTGGAAAACCTTTTCTTTTTATAATAAAAAAAAACGCACAGGTTAAATGCAATTTGACTTTTATTTCAAAACATTCTCTAAAAATCAAAAATCACACCACAAAAAGATAAAATCTGTATCCAACTCTAAACTATATACATACATATTCACAACACAGTGCGTAAATGTCTGCGAGCATCGCTGAGTCAGTAACAACCAGTTAGGCTAAAGACTGCATCTTTAGACAGTTGGACGGTGTTCTAACTTTCTCACAGGAGACACCTACTAAAGACAGTCAAAGACATTAATTTCAATCTTACCAAAGTAGGACAGTAGTTGACGTTAGTTATGGAAAGGCTAATCCACAAAAACGGAGAAACGTCCATAATTCTATTATTCATAATCATGTCAAGGTTTTAGGTTTTTCTGCAGTTCCATCTCTAAAAAGTGTGATGTCTTCCCGTCACTGACTTCAGTTTGAAAACTTTGTATTTATTCACAGATTTCCGTGAGATCATCCTAAAATTTGTAACGAAAAATGGGCTCAAAAGAGCCCTCTGCCTAACGGCATGTAGCCTATAGCATAACGTGATATTTTCAATAGTGTATGCAAAAAGGTCGGAATTGATGGAGAGTGGGGTTGCCTAAATGGTTTAGGTTACATTTTAAATGTGTCGTTTTTTTGTTTATCCATATGGATGGATGGAGGGGGCAAGCTGGCAAAGTTTGTCATGTGCAGTTTCTGACAGGCTACTTCACAACAAAACAATTGCAGGTTGATCTTAGAGGGCAAACAGAATAATTTCACTCGATTCATGGGTTACCTGACTGGTTGGGAAGGGAAAGAGCTGCCGTGTTGTCCGCCGTGGCTCCCAGTCGCTATAGTTAGCCTACTATGCCTACTCCAAGTAGTCCTATGTCATGCCGCTGCTACACGCCTCACAACAAATGAACTGCTAGCGTGTTCACGTGACACGGTGACAGTGAAAAAGCGACAGGGTTCGGGTGTCTTTGAAGAAGGGGCACAAATCAAGCCATTATTTTCACACCTTTTTAAATCGCGCAGCTTTAAAAAAAAAAAAAAAATCACGTCTTTCAAAAGGGCACTTTTTTGGACTGAGGGCAAAAGGGCAAGTGCTTCAGCACCACCTCGTCTCTATCTGTGCACGCCAGTGCTTATGAACATCGTTATGTTCGAACATGATGTTCGTCATGAACAAACTGTGGTTAGCACAGAAGTCCAATAACCGATCGCCGCTTGAATTCCAATGGGGCAGGCCATTCCTCCCAGTCACACCCTTCCAGGATTCACTGTAATTAATCAGGTGTGTATTAAAGTCCCTCAGCGGAACAATAGAGTCCCCAAAAGAGGCACCTTCCAACACCCCTTTCACGGTCTCCAAGACATGTTCGGTGTGTACGCAGTCTTGAAGTTGAAGGGAAGCGACCCTGTCATTCACAGGGGTAAACTCCAAGATACTGGCACCAAACTGGAGGGCTATAAGTAGATCCACCCCTGCCAGGCGCCTCTCACCATGGGCAACTGCAGACTGGAATAGAGTCCAGCCCCTTTCCAGGAGTTTGGTTCCAGAGCCTGAGTCATGTGTTGAGGTGAGTCCAACTATACTATTTGGTATTTCTCTACATCCCAAACCAGCTAAGGCTGCTTTCCCACTGGAGAGGTTATATTCCATGTACCAAGAGCCAGTTTTGGTAGCTGAAAATCGATCTGTTGAGGGCCCTGTCTTCGACTGTCATCCAATCGCCATCGAACCCAACCACCCTGTAGGTGTCAACCCATGCTGTCCCTTTGGGCTGTGCCTGGGCATTCCCCTGGGTGGAGGTCTGGCCGCCAGTCACTCACCTTTGAGCTCCACCAGGGCAAGGCCCTGATCATCACCCTACCAGGGGCAACTGTCCCAGACAACATAGCTCCTAGGATCAGAGAGACATGCATACCCCTCCACCACGATAAAGTGGCTATTCATGGGCGGGCAGACAGTTCTAATGTTGATTCATCTATCAACACAATATTTTACCAGGTAGCTTGTTCAAGACAGCTGGATCAGAAAGTTGCAGATTAAACTCCTGCGGTTGACAGAGTGATGTCACCATTGGGCCCCTGAGCAACATCTTTAATCTCCAGTTGCTCCAGGGACTGTCTGACCCGGCTCTCTAATCCTCAGTCATATGTCTCTTTGGACAGATGTGTATGCTGAATAAATAAAAGTAATGTATGAAGTCCCAATCACAGAAAGAGAATCTTATTAAATACATAAATCTTGCCCTTTCTCTTGATTTAGTATATCACATTTTTTTAAAATGAATATGAACATATAGATTTAGTGACTATGGGTTCTTTGTTGTAACAACAATGATTTAAATAAAATGTTCCCTGTACCTGTTTATCAGTCTGTTTGCTTGGTAATATTATGCCCCTTCCTGTTTACAGAATAGCTTCAACTCACTTCTACTTCTTTGGGCTGAGTCCAGAGGCTGTAAAACAGTCTCAACCCATAAATCACCGCCATGCTTCACGCTTGGGATGAGATTATTTTATAGGAATGTAGCTTTTCATTTTCCCTGAATGCAATGTTTTGAAACTAACCCAGCATTAACCCTTCATCTTCCATGGTCACTTTAGTCTCCTTAGAGCAGGGGTGTCAAATTTTGTATGCGACATTTGGCCATCACAGAGCACAGACTTATGGGTAACTCACAGGTGCCTAATTGCACTTTTTAGACTGCTGGAGGAAATGCATAGGAACACAACAAGCAAAAAAATACTGTAATCCAAGTGCAGTATCCACAGGACACAAGGCAGGAGAAAACCTAGACAGTATGCCAGTCCATGTTTGAGCTGGGAGGGACCATGTACTGGACTGAGACCTCGGGAGCAAAGAATGTTCTGTCACCCACCCAGACAGTGGCTCTCTTTTTCGCTTGTAGGTGAAACACTGCCCACAAAAAACAAGTTACACCAGTTTCATCTCTTGTATGTTTAAGTCTCACAGTCTGTTACTTGATCTTCATATTTTTAAATTTTTCTTCACACTTTTGTCATCTTGTTAAAGCATTTCTTTTTATTTGCTCAGTTTCATTGTAAAAAAGGGGGAATAGTTCACAATTTTTTACAGTTCACTGAGTGAAATTATATTGTTATGCAGTTAATGCTGTTATACAGTGCTGTTATACAGTGCCCTCCATAATGTTTGAGACACATTTTTCATTTATTTATCCCTCTGCTCCACAGCTTAAAATTTGAAATCAAACAATTCAGACACGGTTAAAATGCATATTCCAGACTTTAATATAAAGCTATTTGCATACGTTTTGGTTTCACCATGTAGAAATTACAACACTTTTTATACATAGTCTCCATCAATTCAGGGCACCATAATGTTTTGGACAATGGGCTTCACAGCTGTTTGCAATTGTTCTGGTGTGTTTCATTGCTTTATTAGTGCATGGATAAGACACCTAGGCTGGCTTCTACCTTGTGGAATCTATAGCTGCCATTGTTCAACACGAGGAGCAAAGCTGTGCCAATGAAAGCCAAAGATACTGAACTATTATGAGGCTGAAAAACAAGAATAAACCCATTAGAGACATCAGTCAAACCTTAGGAATACAAGATCAGCTGTCTGGAATAGCATTCAGAAGAAAGAATGCACTGGTGAGCTCAGTAATCGCAAAGGGACTGACTGGTAGGCCAAGGAAGACCTCCACCGCTTCAGGAGGCACGTGTGTCTTTGTCAGAGACTACTACCCGCAGAAGACTTCATGAAGAGAAATACAGGGGCTACACTGCAAGATGCAAACCACTAGCTAACCACAAAAACATAATCACCAGATTACAGTTTGGGGGAAAAGTACTTAAAAGAGCCTGCAGAATACTGGAAAAAGGTCTTGTGGACAGAGGAGAAGAAGATTAACCTGTGTCAGAGTGATGGCAAGAGGAAAGTGTGGAGGCGAAAAGGAACAGCCCAATATCCAAAGCATACCACCTCATCTGTAAAATATTGTAGTGGGGATGTTGTGGCTTGCACATGTTTGGCTGCCTCAGGTACTGGCACACTTACTTTCCTTGATGATGTAACTGCTAACGGCAGTCGCACAATGAATTCTGAGGTGTACAGAAAAATCTTATCTGCTCAAGTTCCAGTAAATGCCTCCAAACTCATTGGATAGCGCGTCATCCTGCAACAAGGTAATGATCCCAAACATACTGCTAAAGCAACACGGGAGTTTCTCAAAGCTAAATATGGAGTCGATCCAATTGAGCATACCTTCCATATGCCGAAGAAGAAACTTAAAGGGGCAAGTCCCTGAAACAAGCATGAGCTGAAGATGGCTGCAGTAGAGGCTTGCAGAGCATCACCGGAGAAGATACTCAGAGGGGTAAATCAAGGAAAAATGTGTCTTTGTCCCAAAACATTATGGGGGGCATTGTATATATTCCTATCCATCCATCTACAATAACCTCTTATCCTATTCAGGGTCATTGAAAATTTTTGCACCACCTGCTGTTCTTTGCATGCATATTTCTACGAAAGGATTCTACATACAGCCCTATGTTGTGCAGCATGACTGAGTTTATGCGACAGTGTTTGAGTTTGTATCTGTGTGACTGTTAATCCAAAGACTTTCTATCCCACTGCGGGTAAGACAAATGTCAGGCATTTCTACTGCATTGCCAGGGTCAAACTCCCCCCCAAACATGCTGTCGGGCATCTCCCATCAAGCTGATCTCCTACTCTGTAGGTCAAGTGTAGGCAAAATACTCAACATTAAGGCAGAATCATCTAAAGGTCAAAGGGAGTATGTAACTTGGGGGAGCCAGCTCTCTTGGTTTCCAAAATGTCCCAACACCAGATGACTGAAGCCACTGTTTGTGTGGCACCTCACCTGGCCGATAAATAATAATGATAATAATTGGTGATCCAATCAGTGAATCAATCACACCCAAAAATGCCAGATGTTGCTTAATTTTTCCCAAGAATTATTATGATATTAGTGCTCTGACTGCAGGCGCATGATGGACAGCTTCAGCCCCTATGGCCCTGGCTGGGCATGACTGACCCCCTCTGGCATGATTTAAAGACAACATGACTGCACTTTCAAGTCTGCTAATGTATAATACATGATTGTCACTTATGGTCCACTATAGTAAGTCAGAGATATAAACATACAAACTGATCCCAATCCAGACTTTGGTCCCATTAAGTGACATAATACTCCGCCGGCTATAATTCCGCACATTGCTCTGTGTCTTACCTGAATTTCACGTGACCTTTACCCTGATTACTTCCGCTATGAAATACCTCATATGTTTGCTGTTACAGTATTATCTTTGGCACTTGGCTCGTCATCACAGTCCTCTGCGGCCCTGATACGGGGGTCACATCTCCGGCACCCTGTTAGTAATGCTCACATTCAGCCAGAGAACACAATTTAAAGCTGCAAATGCCTCATCTCCCACAAGACACATGACGAGCAAGATTGAGGACAAATGAATAATTGAATTTGGACCTGCTGTGAGTGCAGTTTTAATACAGGAACTGCCCAAGCACCCTCAACAATCAGCCAGCAGCGTGAGTGACAGTGCCTGTCCCCAGTGATAACACAGGCAGGAAATGAGCAAGGTGACAGCACTGACAGCTTTATCAAGGCTGCATAGATAGCTATATAATCCACGGCGTCCCCTCATTCACACACAGAGTGATGGATTACACATCCTGTCGGGTGGCCAGAATCTGACTTCTTTGAATTACGCATGACGGGTGCATTTATGACAGGAGGCTAATTCAACTATTAGAACATTATGAGGCGGTGGTTGACAACATTGACGCAGAGTGACGTCTGCGGAATCCGTGGGAGGTGCTTGTACATCGTGTATATATCAAAAGATATCAAAATTAACCAGGTTCCCACCCTTATATTAGCTCACAGAGCAATGGCTCACGCAAGTTCTCACTTAGATACAGCTAACAGGATGGAATTTTCCTTAAAACAAAAATAGTGAAAAACTTCAAGTTGAGGTTGAGGTCCATTTGTTTGTGATCTCATGATAAATTAAATGTCATTGCCATTCTTTTGATATCAGTGTACATATTCGGCAGTGCTTTTGTGAGGAAAGTTTGGGGCCAGAGAGGCTGCCAGGGGCTCAGTGGTGATGTCATTGCTCCGCTGGCCAGGGGATTTGAACCCGCAACCTGGAAATGGGCACAGATCCCCTCACTTGCTGAGACACACACTGCCCCCAAATAATATGGATCAGAGTGTTAAGACATATTTGATCGGGACAGGAAATACCATCATAGTGTAATACAAATGACCCTCTTGTTTGCATTTTGTTCCTAATTCAAGCCTAACACTCATACGCCCTGTTTAAAATTAGAAACACACACATTTTTAGTCCTCTGCTCTGTTTCTTTCTTGGTGGGGGGCTGTTCCCCGCTGTGTAAAAGCTCCACGGTCTGCTTTGTCACTACAAACCTGTTGCCCCCAGGTAATCCCTGTCACCTGCTAATGATGTCCACATGGCGGGCCACAGCCACGTCTAGACAGCCAGGTGCTGCCCCTGACCCCATGCGGACCCTGGACCTGACACATCCGTCCCTTTTCCCGTCTCCAGTTCTCCAGTATGAGAGGCACAGTGGCTTCCAGGAATATTGTCACACTGTGAGGGTACATCAGCAGTGACTCTCTAGCACGCATTCTGCTTTTATCTGAAATGTGTGGAATATTTTGGTTAAAGTGTCTTCTGCGGGTTTCATTGGCTTCCTGTATTCATGCATCTGTGGATGTGTGTTCTGTAACACTATGTAGCATGAAAAGCTCATGGATTCTCATATGTATAGTGACTAAATTTCACTTTCGGTTGCACTTTAGGATGCTTTATGCTACTGTTTGCACCTCAGTTTTGTTTGCTCACCTCAGTACATACAGGGCCAAACTTGTTCTTTGGCTGTCATTTATTGTTCAGTTATTAAACCTGGTCATCTAAGATGGTTTCATAAACTTCGAACCCTTTTCTAAAAAGTAGAATAAAAGCTTTTGTAAGCTTTTCAGACAGAGACACTGTGTGTTTTGGTTTTCAGGGATTGTTGACAGGAAAAGCCGTGCCAAGATCAGGTACGCGAAGCTGTGCAGATCTCACACGCGGAGCTTCATAGAAGGTATGCTCCTTCTACACGGACTTCAGGTGGGGAGATGCTGGGCTTGTGCCTGCTGAATTACACATCCCTGGCAAACATCTCCTGACATGTGTCATCTCCTTAGAATCTGGGAAGCAGCGACGTCTCGGGCATTGCCCACCATGACAGCCTGGGGGGCGGCACAGATGATCCCTCTGCCGCACGCACGACCCAGACACATGCCCATTCGGCCTCGCTTACGGAGAGCCAAAGGGACGCAGGCCGGATGTCAGCCGCTGTCATGGTGATCCGCTCAGCATGGAAGACTTATACTTCAGCTGATGGTTTGCAAGCCATGGCATTCTAACAAAGGAACACAGACAAGCACACACACAAACAGACCTATACTCTTTGTGGGGACCATCCATTCATTTCTATGGGCAAAACCCTAATCCCAATAATGACAACCTTAACCCCTCCCCAGCCCCAACCTTAACCATAAGTAACCAAACAGAATACAAGTCTATTGTCATTTTTAGTTTGATTGCTGGGACAGGTTTTTAATTGAAATCCCCCTTGCGGGTACCGAAAAAATTGTCCCCACAATGTGAAAACAACAGGCTTTTAATCACATTGTGGGGATATTTGGTCCCCACAGTGCAATATATACCTGGACCACACACACAGGCGTGCATACACACACACACACACACACACAATGTGTAAGAAGGGATATCGAATAGAGGCTCTACTGTAGGACCTTTTTGAAAGGCACTTAACATGGAATATCTCCAGTATTCAATAATAGATAATCAGCTGAAGTATGCATAGTAAAATATAATTACCGACCAGCATAAAGAAACCACATTAGCTATAAAACATAATAATATGGTGGATGACAGAAGTGGATTGTGGATGAGCAGAGTATGAAAAACAATCACCAGCGTGTAGCACTTTATAATCTTTTATTCAACCTCATGGAATGAGATCTTCTACAATATTATCAAGTAGAAGACAAAAAGGAAAACTGCAGGTCACATTGACAAATAAATACGCCCCCTCCACTCCCCTCTGCTACATCTGATGTCCAGCAAGACCCTAGGGGGTGAGTACAAGCTCATGTTCATGATTGCAAAGCTCTCCTCTGTCACTCTCCCCATACAGCACAGAATGCCAGCCAGCCATCCTGAAGCACGCTGACATCAGAGAGTACTGTCAAACCCCATAAAGCGTTTCCTACCAAATTTACAGTCTCAGAAATAAGAAAATAAACAGCTGAAGGTGAATAAAACTTCATAATGTCAGGGCTGAGTATGGGAGAGAGAAGAAAACGGCTGACAGTCGAGGAAGGATGGATGGATGGATGGATGGCATTCTTCTGTGAGGCAGAAGGTGGAGAGGTGAGAGGGGGAGCAAGACAATAGAAGGGCGGCGGGGCACGTCGAGGCAGGCGGCGGCAAACTCAGATTCTCAGCCAGTACATGCTGCTGCGGACGCGGTTGTAGTCAGGGAGCTGCTCGATGGGACCTGGAGGGGGCAACAGTGAGCGCAGAGCTCACAGCTCTATCAGACATACGCGGGCAGACACCCTGCAAATGCCTCGCAGTCAACATGTTCATGTTTAATGCATACACACATGCACAGCTCACCACTGTACGCACACACACACACACACACACACACACACACACACACACACACACACACACACACACACACACACACAGATACATGTGCGCAGTGTCTTTGTGCCATTGGCTGTGACTCACCCACTGCGGCCACGGCAGGACACTTGTCGTAGATGTATTTCGAGCAGACGTCACGCACCATCTTGGCGGTGACAGCCTGGGGGGGGGGGGACACCTTGAGTGACACTGATGCCCATTTACCATGTCAGCAAGACGCTCACCACAAGGGTCAAAGGTCAGGCCTATTTAAAAGGAATTCACTGTATTTACTGATAGCAGGCCTGGGCAAGTATTTTCTATGGATGACCAACTCTGAGCTTTACAGGAGCCATGAAAGCTACAGTATTTATTACATTTTTTATTTTATTTTTTTAAAGACCTTCATTCGGATTCTTTTCTGAAGAGGCTCATTTTGTGTGTCAGTATTGAGCAGCAGCTGACAGAGTGCGGCTAGTGCTGAAAGCAGGACATTTAGGCCACAACAGCGAAGCGTACGATTCCATCACGTACTTGGCGATGCGTCTTACGTTAACGTAAGAGACGAGGCTCAGGAGACACTCACGTCGATCTTGGCGTCCCACTCCGCCAGGGGAACACGCCGGCCGTGTATCAGGACCTGCCGCCCGATGTCCTCACACGCTGGCGTCGTTCCTTGGGGGGTGGAGAGCGACAGAGTGAGCGCGAGCCGGTGGGGGAACGCTAGGCGGTCCGATTTGGCTGGACGGCATGGACGCGGACGCTGTGACAGCACAGGCTGACATCCTCTAACTGAAGCTCCGGAGGGAGACTGTGCACCACCTGTGCTCAGAATATAATGCGCAATAAACTTAAGTAGTTTTCAAAATAAATGAAATCAAGTGAATTTCACCGAGCTTCAGACTGAGCTCTGATTTTTTTTTCTTCTGAAAAGCTAAACCAAACTGGAGAAGAATAAAGAGGAGTGGGGCGGGGGGCGGGGGGGTGTAGGCATGTTGCTGATTTATTCAAAAAGTTAATATGGTAATAGCCTTGAATTATTCACTTGGGAAAATAACACAGAAACAAATATGATTAACTGCATCACCCTGAATGTCATTAAAGGAAGTGAGCAGAGCATCAGAAATGAATAGTCAAGGTGGCAATCAGTGTTACGAGCTTGTAGAGCAAAGCCAAGACCACACAGCGGTAGCAGGGAAGATGAGGCAGCACAGCCGGTTACCGGAGACCGGACACTGCTTACCGTCCAGCTGGTCCAGCAGTGTGGCCTTCACCACACTCTTGGCCCTGGCCACGTCGCTCTCCGTCACGGTGGTGCAAAGGTTCATCCTGTGACAAGGAGAGAGAGAGGGACACACGGCCGTGCGATGGGCAGGGTGTACAGAGACTGCGATGCCCCGCGATGCCGCATTAACAGGGTGAAATGGGTGAGAAATTCTGCCCACGGGCAGGTGAGTCACTCTGGACACGCTCGGTATGAGGGAATACCGATTACCGATCCGACGAACTAGTCAGGATGCCTCAAAACACAAGGCTGCAGATGGAAGCGGAACGGGAAACGATTCAGATTAAACAGAAAAGGTGGCAGCAATCTGCAGAAGCTTCTTAATGCTTTAGCAGAAGCATAGTGCTTAAGGTCATCCCTGCATGGTGACGTCATGCCTGCATTTCAAACTGCCGCATGCTGTTATTTAATAGGTGAGGAGGGGAGGGGCGGGGGGCGGGGGGCAGCTGACGCACTGACCAGGTGTTCTGCACCATGAACATCATGTCATCGACGTGGTGCTTATCGGAGACGAAGTATACACCCAGCAGACCAGTGTCGGCATAGGAGGTGTGGAAGGCGTGGTACCGCTGGCACAGCTTGTCCTCCACGGCGGCGCGTGCCAGCCGGCTGCTGAGGTTCTGCCATGACACCAAGAACGGGGGTTAAGCGACGGACCCGCAAACAGCGATGCCAACCAGCGATGCCAACCAGATGGGTCACAGATCAATAACACATTATAGGTACAAACTGCAGCAAATGGCAGCACATGTGAGGTGATGAATGACAAGGTAATAATATAAACACACGTTATATACACGCTTGTGTAATACATGCAATACAGCACAATTAGAGATGGCATTGTATTTCATCAGGTCTGATCACGATAGCAATATTATAATACCAATCCGATATTTTTTCTCTTTTATCAACCATTCAGCGTTAAATAACATATTTGTATCAATAAATTTTAACTAACATGCCAAACTATCTTCATTTAGTGTAATAGGTTATTGTTGTTGTGCGTGTGCTGAGAATAGGATAATATAATGGTCATGTTGCTCAAACAAAAGCTGCGCCGCTTCGCTACAGGAAGACATCCACGACCAGGATGCTTTACACAAGGCTGATTCTGTGTTTTATTCAGCAACAACTCTCACAAAAACAAACAAAAATATTTCTTAAAGTGCAAATTGTGCAGTCTGACGCCAAATTAAAAATAAAGAAAGCAATCATAAAAATATCACTGTACACCCCAACTCTTTCAGCACAACCAACAGTAGGGGTGCAATAGATCACAAAACTCATGATTCAGATTGGATCACTGCTTTTCAGTCACGGATCAGATCATTTTTCGGATCAGTAAAGACAAGTGGGGGCGGGGGCAAATATGACTCTGCTTTCCATTTATTAGTGAAAGATCTTACAGAACACGTAAAGCAAGGAACTTTCAGTATGCTGAACCATGGGGGGGGGGGGGGGTCTCGGTCCATTATTACACCACTAGCCAACATGATAGCTCACGTGATGGTGTTCAGCAACACGTCACCCTCACTCCTATTTACAGTATGTCGTACTAAGGTGACAAGCATTTTCGCACATTTTCAAGCTATTTCAATTACAATTACAAGTACAATTTAGGACATAGTTAATGTCCCATATGGAAATTCTGACCAATAGGGATAACTGATATAATTTTGTCTAATATCACTGATAACCAGCCAACCCGAGTCACTCGCCAGCGGCGACCAATAAAATCCCTCGTCCTCCACTACAGAAAATGGCTGATCACCAAATGCAATCATCTGCAATATTTCTGTCCATAACTCTGTTGCTGTTAACCTTGAATTGTTGTAGAGTTTAAATATTGGCCAGCAATATTAAGCAAGATTGACACATTGGACTAATACTTGATAAAAGAGATAAAAAAAAAAAAGGTATCACCAATATCGGTGCGATATCGTGCATCTCTAAGAATTCCAAAAGGGACAGCAGCTTTTTAGATGGTTCCACAAAATGTGTCCCACATCCCTACTGCTGCTTTCTTGAAGGAGAGGCCTCTCAATCGCAGTGCCTGAAATACCATTCATGTCCTGTTTTTAAACATCATTCCTCCACCAGCAAAAGTCATGACTTTGACTGCAGTTTGCTCTCAATGGTAATTTTTGCAGCAAAGTGTTTTGCATAAGAAGCGTCACCATTAATGCATGAAACTGTACATGAAGTCAGCATCTGCAAAGAGCTGGAGCATCAGAGGCGATGGTAAGAGAGCCCAAAGCACAGCGTCTGCCAGCGCCCAGCATCACAGGGTGTTTATCCTGCTCCCCAGGATACATTTCACAGAGGATTGAAAAATCAATGCTAAGCTCAAAATGAGATAAAAACCTTACAACACCACAAAAATGCTGCCATTTCTCAGGGGGGGTGTAATCCTTTGTTTTGTCATCTGTAATCCTGTCAGTGAACTATCAGAGGCAGCAGAATGGAGGGGAAGGTAATCCCATGATGCCTTGGTACTGATCCCGGCAGGGAGACGCCCCTTGGACTCGTACCTTCCCACCACCGTAGGTCACGTCGTAGCTCCCGACGATGGCATTGGCCAGCATGAGGGGCACGAGGTCAGGACTGGTGGCGCTGGCCCCCTCCACGGCGATGGCTACGTGTGCCAGGGGCATGGCGTCATCACGCATGCGCACCTGTGGGGGGGGGCAGGAGAGGTGGGAACAACCAAACCAACTCAAAAACATAAGTAAGCTGAAGGCTCGATTATACTACCACAGCCACAGTGACACTTACACTGTTTAACCTCACTATGATGCTCACTGTACAATGACATTCTACTACAGCATTTGACAGCTATGGAAAGTCATCACTAATAGGTGATAGATGGCATTCCTCTGTAAATTTCTGTCATCTGTCCAGGTCTTCAGGTATCCCAAAGGTATGATCCTGGTTGACATGGCTGAGTTCTTCCACCGTGTTGCTGGTTGTCCTGTTCTTTACCTTATTCAAACATTATGGTTCCCAAAGCACTGGATCTTGGCATAACTCATTCAATTGGGTCATTTGTGTTTCATGTGAAAATTCTGGTTTGATTCGAACAAAATTCTACTTGTTTGTTTTCCTTGTGGCCCAATTTTCACTTTCTGCTGTAAGTTGGTGTCATCAGTATATAGAAGGTCATTGAGGTTTCTTCATCCAGTGTTAAGTCTCATTGTATGTTCTGGATACAAGATGAATAGGTGCGCGGCCAATCTGCATCCTTATCTGACGGCTTTACTAATCCTGAACCACTCAGTTTCTCCACTGACTCTGGATTCTCATCCAGTTCAAAATTCTCTCTTCATGAGGAGATTTGCTGATACACCCATTTTCCTGAGAAGCCCATGCCAATGCAATCAAAAGCCTTGTAATTAATAAAAAACATTTCCCTCCTCCTGTTATTCCATGGTTTTTTTTTTATTATCTACTGTGCGTCATCAATGATGTCTCTTGCTCCTCAGCCTTACAGTTTGCACACTGTCAGGTCTTCTATGGTATTGAATATAAGCAGACTCATTCAACCTGTAGCACACTGAGTTTGCATAATTCGGTCAAGACTCCAACTGTTCTTCGGCCGTCAGCTATCCCTATGGCCGTCAGCTATCCCTATGGCCGTCAGCTATCCCTATGGCCGTCAGCTATCCCTATGGCCGTCAGCTATCCCTATGGCCGTCCTTTTCAGCAGTAACAGTAGTGACATTTGACCATCCCCATCCATTATTGAAGGCTCCTCCATGGATCTGACCTCATTAAATGTATCCTGTCTGTTGCTGGCTTCACTACAGAGGTCTTATACGTCTTCCTTCCATCTCCATTCGATCTTTGCTTTGTCATCTATTATTTGGCTGTTGATGTCCTCCATCATACTCCCTCAAGGCTGACACTTTCTCATATCACCAGGAATAAATCTTGCTTGCATGTCTGGTGTATTTCAGCCTGAGCAAACACTATATAGCCAAACACACGGACACGAGCTCGTCCAACATCTCATTCCCAAACCAAAAGCACTGACATGAAGTTGGAACACCCTTTGTTGCTAGAATACCCTCTCGTCTACGGGGAAGATGCTGGAACATTTATGGTGGCATTTGCTGCCATTGAGGTTGGGTATTTGATGTTGGATGGCCAGGTCCCTTTCTGAGCCGGTGTAGCCGAACAACCACATGCTCTCAGATGGTTCCACTTCACAGTTACTTCACACTGGCCAGGGCAGCTCTAGCATGGCACACATTTGGAAAGATGTCTATCCTGCTGCCAGTGTTTGCAGGTGGGGATTGAATGGTTGTGTGCTACACCAATGTCAGCAATGGGTGTGGCTTAATTAGTTCTTCCAATTAACAGGGGTGAGCTAGTGGTTGCTACAGTTGGATTTGCTATCTGGGCCAGCATGTGTGCAGCCAGTCTCACCTCACTCCCAGTAAAGCGGCAGCGTGACAGCACAGGCACAGCGTCTCCCTCGTACTGGAAGGACACGCCCCCCAAGTGCTGGCGAGCCAGGTCCACCAGCTCCCGGTGATTCACGCCTGCGGGGGCAGGGTCACATTTCCACAAACAGCATGGAGACCAGCCAAACATGGCAGAAAAGCATCGATGCAACAGCAGTAGATTCAAATGAAAAACAATCTGATACAGCCAAGTGCACCAAAACAAGTCCACAAACTCACTCAAGAACTCAATGCGGAAACAGCATGCATGTCGTCAAATGTGAGTCAATACAGATTGAGAGCAGAAATCAAAGGGAATTTCACAGGAATAGAAGAACAGCACCTCCGGCAGCAGCCAGCACCATGCGAGGGGCTTTGAAGTGGCTGCTGATGAACTCCAGCAAGTCCTGGCGAGTGAGGGTCCTGCAGCATGAGACAGCAGAGTAAGGGTCAGACGTGGCTCTACAGGGTTAGGGCGGCCCGACACGTGAAAAAGTGAACAGACTCAGGGAGACTTAGGCAGCGGAGATGAAACGGAAGGAAAATTTTTGAATAAGATTATATTGACTGAAATTCACGCCAATCAATGTTATCGTAGTACTGTTAAAATGTGCTGAAAATGTTCAAAAAATACTGACAAATTGAAATCACTTCAAGTTCTATACTGAAAAACAAATAAAATTAGCAGCACTAAATTCTTCATGTTTGCATGAACATTAAAATAATCACATAGTCAATGCCTCATGTAAACATATTAAAACAATATTAAATGTAGATTAACACTAAAAATCTCCGGTGCGCTGTCACTGACTTCCGGCATGTTTTCACTCAAACAAACAAACCCACTTTGCACGCTGCGCCTGCGAACCTGCATCTGAGAGACTGTTGCCAACTTTGGTTGATGTTGTACAGTAATTAATGCAAGTTTTCCAAGTGTGGTATCAGCCACAATTTTAATAATTGATTAAAATTTGAAACTTTGATACTTTGTTGCGGGATACTAAAGAATTTTCACGTGGTTTACCGTGAAACTGGTAACTGTTTCATCCCTAAACCAACACCAGGTATCAAAAAGGCTGATTTTCAGTGTTTTTGAGGACAAGTAGGGCATGACTGGGATTCATTAAATGATGAGATGAGGACATGCTCACAAAGATTAACAAATCAGATGGGCTTTATTGTCATACCATTCATATGCAGGTAAACAGTGGGACCCCCAGAGCCATGAGGCAACATACACACAGCAAATAACAAGAGGAGGGTTTTCAGAGTACTTAGGAAGTACAAAAACACAGGACAGCGTGAAATTGGGGGTGAGCTCAAGGGTTTACAGATTGCTAACATACATATTGCACTTAGTAACAGAGCCGCAGCATGAAGGGGTGGGAGAGAGAGAGTGAATGTGGAAGCATGACTGGCCACATACCTGGCATTGTGGGAGGGGCCCAGGGTGCTCTGTCCCAGAGGAGTGCCCTGGAAGGAGGTGGCGTGCAGGAGATCCATGCAGACGTCCTGCAGACTGCCCTCCATTTCCTCCAGCTCCTGCAGCACTACCCCCCGCTGGTGCTCGATCTCGGCCTCGCTCAGCAGGCTACCCTGCACCACCTCCGCAAGCAGCTCCACGGCTGGGAAACACGGCCTCCATTACACACACACACGGATGGGCGGGACAGACAGGCAGGCAAGACGGACCGACGGGACAGACTGACACACGCAGGCACGGCCTAAGGAGGCGCGGAATTCCCAGTCTATGAAATGGCTGCACTCCATAGGCACTTTGCCGCAGATGTTCAATAACCAAGTTCCAGAGCCATCTCCAACTTTTGTAGTTCCTGGTCTCTTTCATGTGGTGCCTCTTCCCACCACATAATAAGAACTGGGACCTTAATGCTAAATAAGCGTGGGAGACACATAGGTTAAATTTCACTACACCGCCACCCCAAAACAATGGAGGATAAACTAGTAATTTTGTAAGTTACTGGGGGGATTAATCACACAATCTGAAAAATGGGACACAGTCGTTGATTTACATTTTATTTATAACATGTTTATAACATGTTTATAATTCTTTATTAAACCTGGCCCCGCAGAATAAAAATAAATAAATAACGTCCTTCTGCTAAAAAGCACTCTTACTTTCACTGCCAACATCGGAGATATTGGACAAAAGTATACTAATGTAGTCATTGATACATTTAATGTAATGGAGATGCAAACATAATTCATCTGCTCAATTTTTGTTCCACTACTTCCATCTCTTTCCCCAGCACTTCTGTGCAACTCCCATGTTAGCGCTGGTGCTTGTTATCATCCAATCAGCAAAGCTTATTGCTGTAAATCCCACCCTAGCAGTTCGTGATTCTAGTCTGGAGCAGGGACTCAAAAAATGGTCCCAGATCTACCCGGTCCTGCAGGGAGAAAGCAACTCAAACTTCTCCCAGGGAGACAAAGGCTCCCAAGGGCACAACAGGGCCCCAAAGCCGCAAAGAGCTCACCTTTAGGAAGGTCCTTGGCGAGGCTCTTCATGTAGTAGGCGGTGTGCTCACGGGAGGTGTAGGCACTGAGGTGTGCGCCCATAGACTCCACCTCCTGCTCCAGTGCCCCCTGTGGGTACTTCTTGGTCCCCTAGGAATTTAAAATGGAGGAGAAAGGATTAAGATGGAACGCATCATGTAAGATATTAAGAGCAGCTTAAATAGTATTAAAAAACCAAAACACAGACATAAGGATCCACTGATCAATCGGCTTATGACAGGAAACGGCCGACTTTCACCATGATCACTGCTGACCGACAATTGGCCAGTCAGCCTAAATACTGCCAGTTTTATCAGCAGGTCAAGTAATTTACCAACATTAAATTTTGTCCCAACTAGTGGTGGGCGACATGGCAATATTTTACCTTAAACAGGTACAGTTACACAGATACACATTTCATAGAATCATAAGAATTGCAATAAAACACTACATTCAAATTTATGTGGCAGATGCTTTTGTCCAAAGTAGAGTTCAAGTGAAGCAACAAGCACCTTACAAACATACACGCTGTCGAATGGGTATAACAGGTTTAAAAAATGAAATAATACGTAACAGATAGATCTTCATACTGTTAAGGAGGACAGCAGGAGAGCAGCTGGCTCTGGGTGCATTTGACCATTTCCAGCCAGCCAGACTGACGGATACCTGCTGAAGCCGTTACCTTAAAGGCCAAGTGCTCCAGGAAGAAAGCGGCTCCGTTGTTCTTCGTCGTTTCATAGCGACTGCCGCAGTTCACCCACAGCCCTACCTGAAGGGGGAGGCACACAAACCACCTCATATTTAGCACATATTTAGCCTGATTACCGAATAATAATTATTATTATTATTTGCAACACACTTCCATAATGACAAGGAACTTCAAGGAAAAATACTACAACAGTGTATATTGGCCCAGTACATTTATTGTCAGCAAGCAGTTTTAAGGGCCGTTTTTTTGCCTGGCACTCGTGGTGCGTGTGTGTGCGTGTGTGTGCGTGTGCGTGCCGATACACGCGTGGCACATGCTCACCGTGCAGGTGCTGTGCCCTGTCTCCTCGGAGGCGACACGCAGGCCATTGTCCAGGGTGCTGAGGAGCGTCTCTGGGTGAGCCTGGAGACTCTGGGCGTAGGAAATGCTACCCTGTCCCCGTTTCCAAGGCAGGAGGACAGGCTGGGAAGAATAAAAGACAAATTATGAGGTCTTCATGCTGGTTAAAAACTGAACATAGGAGGGAAAAACTGTGCCAGAAAGGCCTACTTTAAGGGCTTGGAGCAAGATATTAACCGTGACCAACCTGGATTAAAAGCATTTCCTGTATATTGCAAAAACTTGAGTACAATGAAATGTATGCATAACAATCATTCATCAATCAATTCATCCTCCTACCCAATAAATGTACCCTTATATAATAATGACTAGTTAGTAAAACATAGAACTAGCTCTGGCCTTTATGCTTGTATATACTGATATATAAGTAGCTAACTTCATATGAAGGACAACGCAACAGATTCATGTTATAAGTACTATAAACAGCTTATCAGTTAGTTAAACTTATAGTTTACAAAATCATTCCTTAAGCAAATTACACAATGATCATAAATATCGTTATTACACCAAAACAGTTTTAGTTTTTATTTTCCCCATCACAGTCGGTTTATGTAACGACAGGTCACAAGATAATGATTAAATCACTAAATTTATTAATAGTTTTAAGCAGTTCAGCACAGGAACGAGTCTAGGTTATACTTTCGAGAGTATTTAATTCAGTGTTAACCTTTTAATTTCGATTTTGTGACTAAATAGTCATTATTTCGAAATAAAGCACATTCATTATATAGGCCACCAAACTGTCCTTCCGCTTCCTCTGCAACGTTAGATATTTGCATAAAACCAAAGCAGTTATACAATTGTTAAAATGGTATGATAACGTTTAAGAAACAGCCATCCTAATCCGCACCGACAACACTGTAATCTTGTAATGACTCTGTACTGTGTGACCTTCCCAGATCTGCTAGGCTACTTGCTAGCGCAGACCCCTGATTCCGCACTATTAAGGTGATCCCCGGGTTGTTTGTGGAGTTCTTGTGCCTTGAAGCACAAACAAGGTAAAGCATATAGGGTTTATAATAATACCACTAAACAGTAAATAAAAAAATCAACGACTTACACTGCGAGCTTTAGCGATTGCTCGGCCTGCAGAGCTACCGACCCTCCACATGGACGCCGCCATCTTTACTGTGGGCAAACTCACAGCCACTAGGTGTCAGGAGCGACGCCCGTGCCTCCGATGCTATTATTGGCAAGCTGCATTCAAATAGTCATCATTATAATAGTCATATTTCAATAAATTCAGTTTCAATTAATGTGCATTTAATTTTTTTAAAACCGTTTTTAGTTTTTTACATGCATGTAATGAGTTCTATTAACTACATTTTGTGCCTGAAACAGCAATGCAACTCTCCATCAATTTTTTTAACTGCTTGTCCTATTCAGGGTTGCGGGGGTCCAGAGCCTATGGGCACAAGGCAAGGAACAACCCATCACAGGGCACGTTCTCATAGCAATCACTCACACATGCACAAGTTGGTAACTCCAATTAACATCAGCATATTTTTGGACTGCGTGTGGGGGGAGACCATAGTATCCAGAGGAAACCCCACACAGGGAGAACATACAAACTCCACATACATTGTACCCTGACAGATATGTGAACCCTGGCCCCAGCACTGCGAGGCAACAGCGTGAGCCACCGCACCACCATGCCACCCTGCAGCGTTCCAGTAGACCCAATTCAACTAAATATTTAGATTATAGGTGACAACTAAGCCGGGAAGATGGATTAGATTGTAAACATGGGGGATAATGAGAAAATATTCCATTATAAAATGTTTGTCAGGTTGTTTGGGTTGCTGGGAAATTGTATAATATACTTCTCTCATTCTTAGTATTGCATGTATTTTGCCAGTGTTTTTCATTTTGTTTGATTATTTTTTGGATGAGTTTACAATATATGGCCAAAAGTATGTGGAATTGTATCATTTCATCACACCTGTTGCTGACGTTGTTTTAAGCACAAAGTCACCCAACCAACCTGCAGCAAACATTAGCAGCAGAATGGATGGTCGCACAGAGCAGGTTAGTGACATTCCACTTCATAATAATACCTTTGGTTTCAGAATGATACTTTTGGCCATATACTGTATGTTGGTAATGAAGTAAACACCCTTAATTTGCCATTTGCACAAGTACGAGTACAGGAACGCTTCCCTCTTCCTATGCCATCTTGTTTACCAAAGTTGGGGGTCAGAGCGCAGGATCAGCCAGTGTGTAGCTCCCCCAGAGATGGGGGCTAACAGCCTTGCTCAGGGACCCATGTACAGTACATGCGACTATTTTGCCAAGGCTGAGGCTCAAACCAGTGATCTTCCAGCCTACAGAGCTACTCACTGCCCCAATGCCTAGTCACTGAGGGCAGACATTTTAATTATAGATGTGTGCATATTAATGTTTGGATAATTTAGTAATGCATTTTGTGCACATGGACCATTTTTTATATGCTTCGTAAACACTTTTGCAGAATTCATGCAGCTCTTAGTCATTATTGTGGCACCCGTGTGGTCACACGCACACACTGTAAACAGAAGGGATTCCCCAAGAGGCAACATCTCGCTGTGAAACAAAGCATGAATATCGCATGAAGCTCATGAGAGGATGCCTGAAACCCGACCCATGATCTTTCACACCTTCTACCAGCCGATAAAACATATTAAAAATGCATAACTTGTCATCACTGTATTCATCACTTTCTTGCAAAGCAATTTTCCACCCATTATATTTAAGGGTGTCCTCATTATTTATTAATGGAAAATGTCATTTGCACGGCACAGCGAGTGACTGGGAAAAAAACAAACAAGTATGCGGGAGTCTCCACTCTTCTCACAGAGAATTATATACACTGATCCGCCATATCATTAAAACCACCTTCCTAATATTGTGTAGGTTCCCCTCGTGCCACCAAAACAGCTCTGACCTGTCAAGGCACTGACTCCACAAGACCTCTGAAGGGTCCCGTGGGATCAGACATTAGCAGCAGATCCTTTAAGTCCTGTAAACTGTGAGGTGGGGGCTCCATGGATCGGACTTGTTTGTTCAGCACGTCCTGCAGATGTTCAGTCGGACTGAGATCTGGGGAATTTGGAGGCCAAGTCAACACCTTGAATTCTTTGTCATGTTCCTCAAACCATTCCTGAAGCATTTTTGCAGTGTGGCAGGGCGCATTGTCCTGCTGAAAGAGGCCACTGTCATCAGGGGATACCACTGTCATGAAGGGGTGTATCTGGTCTGCTGCAGTGTTTAGGTGGGTGATACGTGTCAAATTATCATAGACATAAATGCCAGGACCCAAGGATTCTCAGCAGAACATTGACCTGATCACACTGCGTCTGCCAGCTTACCTTCTTCCCATAGTGCATCTTGGTGCCATCACTTTCCCAGGTAAATGATACACAGTCACCTGGCCATCTACATGATGTAACAGAAAACATGACTTATCAGACCAGGCCACCGTCTTTCATTACTCCATGGTCTAGTTCCGATGCTCACACACCCATTGTAGGCACTTTTAAGAGCAAACTGCGATCCACTGCGTGTTCTAAAACCATTCAATCATAGCCAGCAATAACCTTTTCAGGAATTTGTGCTATAGTACCTGTCTTATGGGATTAGACCAAATGGACTCGCCTTTGCTCTCCACACGCATCAATGATCCTTGGGCACCCGTGCCCCCAAGGTTGATTTACAATTGGTCTTCCTTTGACCACTTTTGGTAGGTACTGACCAATGCATAATGAGAAGACAGCACAAGACCCGCCCTTTTGGCGATGCTCTGGCCCAGTCATCTACTACCTTACACTTTTTTCCTGCTTCCAACACAATAACTTCAAAAACTAACTGTCCACTTGCCTTATATATAACGGCACCCTTGACAGTTGCCATTGTAACAAAACAATCAATGTCATTCAGCTTCACCTGTCAGTTGATTTAATGCTATAGCTGATCGATGTACATTGTAGATCTACTAATCAGATATTATTTTTTTGCTTAGTAAGAAGATCATTTTTAAAAGGAATGTGCACTGTTTTCTATTTATAAAGGTTGATTTTTACTAAAAAAGCTCAGGTCAGCTAGCAGTCAGAAGATTGCAGCCCCTCCCAGGAATCTGAATTCACAATCTCGCTAAATTATGTGCAAATGCAGGGATGTGCCAGAGCAGGCGATATTCATCATAACACTGCACTAATGAAGGTGCTTAACAGATCGCTGCAATAGCTCACGCCATTTTCACATCTTGTTGAGCTGAATCATTTCTGGTTCCATGCTTCATTCGTGACACGGCCTAGCTGATTTATGAATTTTGGGGCACTGGTACATTAAAAAGTTTAACAAATTAAAAAAAAAAAAAACTGGCGTCAGAATGCCACTATATTTCAGTTTCTGTATTTTCAACTAAAAACTATGGTATGGTAACTTCAACACCTCCAGGTTATGGGCTTTAAGTGCCAATCCTAGGTCTGTGGGTGTGGAGTTTGCATGATCTACTCAAGTCTGTGTTGGTTTCCTTTGTTTACTCCAGTAATAATGGGGTATTGTCCACCAGGTGGCGCTCAATGACTATGTAAAACGACATCTCATCCTCATGGGTATGGCAGAGGACACACAGACTAGTTCTTTTCTGCCATCTAGCAACTATTGTGAGCATAGCATGTGTTAGCATGCAGTGGATGCCCATGAAGATAACATAACATACGAGATAGCTGAAGAAATGGAAGTATAGCTAATATTTTTTTGACAATACATAAAATAAAGCTTAAGACGCAGTCTATTTTTGAGCTGAAGCCAGGTATGGTTTGCTGAGGCATTGTACTATTACTTTTAGCTATCATGTTTAGCTATAATCCTTATGGGCTGTTTTTCTTTTTTTAACTCCAAGGCATAAAGACTGTGGAATGGAATCAGCAAGAAACCCCTGGTACATATTTTCAAAATGGCCTATTAAAACATCCAAAGCCACACAATGAAACATGGTAAGCATTTCATAGGCTGGTTGAGTCAACGGCTGCTGTGGGATTATGGGGCCCAATATGTTAATGCCCATATCTGGTATTATAAGTCACCAGATCAGACCTGTTCTCTTCTCCCCATTGCGTGGTGTGGTTCTCTGGGTTATGACAGAAGGTTGCTGGTTCAAGTCCCCTGCCTGGTAAAGTGGCTTTACTATTGAGCCAATAGACCCTATATATTGGACCATTGCTCCAAGGGATAGGGTCTGATGCTGCTCTCTTAAGTGTATGTCTTTGAACAAAGGTGTCTCCTAAATAAGAAAAGTAAATAATTGTCTATGGACCCCTGACTTGGTGGAAGAGTACCGGTTCCCATTAATAATGAAAACGTTTGTGCACTCAAAACGTTTTAGCAGTACCAAAATGCACAGAGCCTTAGATGTACAGGCCTTGTTTCAGGATGTGCAAATATACCCCCTTCTTGACTGTATGTACACTTACCTGGCATGTCTGTGCAAAGGACTGACAGACAAAGTGAGCCCCATTTAGAGGCAGGTGCTGGAAAGTGCTTATTGTTTATTGAACAATTTCAGATAAGTCAAACTAAGCCTGATAAAACTGCAGGCTGAGCGCAGTCAAGCCAAAGCTGCCCTTTGATTCATTTGACAAAAGATTCAGGAGAAAGGCATAATAAATATGTATTTTTCAGTATCATTGCAACAGATTGTCTTATCGGTCACCCTGGATCTCGTATTAATATATTAAGTGGCATTTCCTTAAACGGACGGTATCACATCTCCCACTAAGACCAGCAGATAAAGTGGAAATGCAAACAGACCTATAATGGCCAATTAAAATAAGCATTACTGGAAGCCAAAACTGGTGTTTGAAATATTGGCTGAGTGAAGTGTTGCCATTTATTTCTGCCTTTACTTTGCTTTACTTTCACAAATGACAGTCATTACAAATAATTCATTTCAAATTGTAGTGCAGACGTTCATTTACCTCTTCTTACTTGTTTGGTTATTTAATATTAAACTGTAGGTAAAAAAAACTACAGTGCTGAAAATTCAAGAAAGCTATTTCAAACTTTATGCTATTAAAGTTTGCTATTACACAGCACCTCCCGGCACCCTGAAAGACACCTTCTGCTCTCTGTTATGTAGCAACTTGCTCCCTAATTAGTTTGTATGTGTAGCTCTGTGCTCCTGAATCGCTTCTCACATGGTCCTGACGTCTTTCCATTATATATACCATTATATACCACATTCATGTCAGTCCTGGTTCATATTCGTTTGTGACTAATGAGATTCGAAGCCGTCAAACTTTCCTTGTGCAATAATCCTGTAGAACCTGAAATATTCTTTTATGGTCTAGAGAAAGCAGCGATATCTTTTTCGTTATATAAAATCAAAGGTATAACAGCAGGGACCCTCAGACTGCGAGCTTTTTCTCCGTAGATGAGACTGGGCCACGCGCTGCCTCTGACTGGCAGCCAGCTTATAAACTGGCACCGTGACTCCCAGTGACCCGCTGCATGCTTTCTCAGCCTGGGTGAAGGACAATCCCCATCAAATCCCCACCCACCACTTGGCCCTGCTTTACGTTCCAGGCAGTTCCTAGCAAAGGTGGTAATTACAGCAGAGCTCCACAAAGAGCCCCTCTGCAGCGGAGGGAATAGGCCTGCCCACGCCGCAGCACAGCGCGTTAGACAGAAAGAGAGACAGAAAATGGGAGGGTGCCGTGGTGACGACACGCTAACAGTGGCAACTTAAAGAGGGAACACAGGAAGGGGAACACAGGAAGGGGAACACAGAAGGGGTTACAGGGGGTCCATTAGAACCTACAGAACAGGAATGACATGTCAGGCAGCGGGCATCCAGGAATACCTGTATCTGTCATCAAACACCCATTTCACTACCCGCGCCCCAGGTACCCAAACTAGCTCCTGACACATTCATTGCCTGCATATCTGCCTCAGCCGTCATTATGTAAGCTCGAGCTCTGTTTTCGATTGGCCACAAAATGACTCAGCCCAACCAACACCCTGTTACAGCCCTTTCCATGCCTCAACACTCATTTTGTTTTATTGCGTTTTCCCTGGTGCCAAAGCTGA
This sequence comes from Paramormyrops kingsleyae, assembly GCF_048594095.1. Lineage (NCBI taxonomy): Eukaryota > Metazoa > Chordata > Actinopteri > Osteoglossiformes > Mormyridae > Paramormyrops > Paramormyrops kingsleyae. The sequence goes on from NC_132804.1 coordinate 34,211,999, forward strand.
AATGGCCCTTGTTGTTGTTCCTCTCCGCTGTTGCACACATCTCCTAACACCCGAAAGCCCCCGTTCCTTCCACCCACTGCTGGGTCATGTGTTTGTGTTTGCCAGCTTTCCAGGGGGCCTGCCCTCCGAAAACAAAAGCCTGATCATGTACCCCCCAGCTGCCAATTAAATTTTTAAAATACAATGCTGCTTAATGAACAACTCTACTCTGGCCTGCAATTAGCACTGGACCAGGCCAAAAACATGCATTTCTAGCTGCGCTGTTCCACGATCCTGCATTGACAGACTGGAGAGGACGGGTTGGCTGAGGCTCTGTGCTGCTTCCCGATACTGTAACACGGAAAGTCAGCTGAAAGAACACAGAGGGCAGACAGCGGCTGGTACCATCGGTGAGTGTGTGAATGGCGATATAACAGAAAGCCCTGCGGCACCCTTGACTATTTATCCAGTGTTCCAGGATGACAGGTGTGTAGATGTCTGTTGCTGGGATCCAGAGATAATTTGCGGTGGCTGTTTTTTGAATAGCCACTGGCTGCGTTGCGTCCCGGGCTGAGTCACTTCACCAGCCAGGTGTGTTTGTCCTGACGAACTCAGGTTGTTTACGCCTCCTTACCAAAACAGAGCCTCCCCTCTAACCGCTGACTGTGGTGCCGATTGCTCAACCCTGTGGTGGGGCCAGCGCTCAGGGACTGCAGCTTAACGAGCGTTTGGTGAGGAGTCTGCTGCAGGTGCGGCCTCCAAACTGCCTTAGCGCTACACAGACCTGCTCTTTTAAGAAGGGGGCTTTTGTAGGAAGTCATGATGGCCGGTGGAGGACGGGGAGGGGCTCCGGCATGAATGTGGTGTGTGTGCGTGCGCCAGTAAGGTCAGCCAGGCAGCCGTTAGGAGCCGTAGCGAGTGTCAGCCCTTTTGTGAAGCGGCCCCGTTGGGTCACCCCCCCCCCCCCCCCCACTTCGGCAGCCCACAGGGAGGAGGCGTGGCCATGGGGCGGCCCTTAAAGGCAGCGATTGAGCCGCCGTGTTTGCCCTTTGTGCGGGCGTGTGTGAGGACCCTCTGTACCACACACAGCCCCATTGTCTGTGCTGCACACATAGTGCCCCGTTGTGATGTCATGGATTGTGATGTCGTTCCCCAGCCCACAAGGGAAATGAAAATCCTGACGTCTCAGGGCAGTTGAAACTCACCATGGTGCGCACACACACACACACACGCACGCACACACACAGGTTTGTAATTATATCTTTCTGGGGACTCTCCATTCATTTCTATGAGGATATCTCTGGTCCCAACATGACGACCCAAACCCCTACCCAGCCCTAACGTTAACCATGAGTAACCAAACAAAATACGAGACTTCAGACATTTTTACTTTTTTGATTGTATTCACAGATCTTTGGGGGGACCTAAAAAATGGTCCCCAAAAACATCAGAATAACAGGCTTTTATCACATTGTAGGGGACATTCGTTCCCCACAATGTAATATAAACCTAATCCACACACACAAAGGCACTAGTGCGAGCTTCAGGAAACCATGCCGACCTGCTCTTCAGGTATTTTCCCGTGGATGACATCTGGAATGATTTTGAAAAGATTACCATTTCAGTCGAAGTCCTTGCCCAGTTCGGCTGCAGTGGATCCAGTTTTTCTGCCACGCTGCGCCTTTTTCCAGTTCTTATTAAACCGATAAGGTGCTCATTTCCTCATCATTTGCATGGCAGTTGGTAACTGGTCGGCTGCTTGTATATTTAAAGCCATGCGCAAATTGGGGCTTGATTTTTCTGATTTAGCTCTGAATGGTTTGTATAGCTTACTGGGTGTGAGAGTGGTACAGGGGTAGATGCCATTTTGATGAATACATCACCATAATATCTCGCAGATTAACCTGAAGTACAGTCATGGCTTATAAAATGTTGGTACATGGTTCAAAGATTTTTGCCATGAGTACTCAGACTTTCCTTACTTCTATGCATGAAACACTAAAAGTAACAAGTTAAACAAGGTGTGTATGACATGACTTTGCATTTTACACTTTATGTATTTATTTAGCAGAGGCTTTTGACTTCTGAGGCAGTAGAATTGATTCAATGCTACATACCGTTTGATATCTTGTCAAGTTCTTTGTAGCACAGATTTCTTTGACATGTCAGAAATGGCCTTCCTGTCCCTGGATGACTCTCCAATTGTCCTTCTGATTCCAGATTCTCGCACAGTGAAGATGCCCAAACTTTGCTAAGTTGTCCCTAATACTCTCAGAAAGGGTTACTTTACTGATCCAAGCATGGAGCGCTTATAAAGTGCTTGTAAAGGCATGATGGAGAGAAATTTCTAGAATAAGGACAGTGACTGGGGCAGGGCTGATAGAGGCACATATAGAGTGTCACAAATACACACAGAGTCACAGTGCCACTCATAGGTAAAGCAAGGCTGGGAAATCAGCAGTGCTTGGCCCTTGAGGACTGTGAACAGCCCTGAATTAGATCATGCTGTTTGACCACTGAGTGATACTTACAGCTCTTCAGCATAATATCCAATGTGAGACAATAAAGTTTGCAAATCACTCTGGATAAAGACAACAGATAAAATGTTGGTATAAAGTGCGGTATATCCTGATTACACATATAGGTCTTAAACAGAGTTTGTGACTGGGAGCACAGCCCTGATTTATTTACTGTTCTGTTGTCTTGTTGTTTATTGGAGAGTGTTTCAGTAGGGTGGGGGCTCTGTGCATGTTTGTATAGGGGAGGAGTTAGCTGTTAGCCTCTAATCCCGCAAACATCTGTTCCCAAGTTGGTCATCTGCCAGCACGTCACAAAATCCCAGAAGCCCTGAGTCATCAGGTCTGTCCGAGCACAGCGGGAGCTTGGAGAGAGTTAAACACCTCTTTGCTTAGCCCTCTCTGTGAGCTGGGCTGCCGTGACACGGCATTCCCAGCTCGGCCTGTCTACTGGCCGTCTGTCCTTTCAAATCACGCCGCTGGCTTCAACTGAAACACCTCCAATGTCACGAACTGTGAAAGACACTGAACACAGCACCTCTCCCACCCCCGCTGTCAGCTGAGGAGACAGAGGCCGCCAGGGGCCACAGAAAAGCCTTGATAAGGGGGCACTCTTACCTAATAGACAGATAAAGTGTGTTACAATGGCAGGCCTCCTTGCAGGGCCTGTGATAATGCAGATTAGGTGATTGTCTTTGAGGATGCTTGAGGCAGGCCGGCTGCATCGTGCTTTGACGGGAAACACATGGCCACCCGTCATCCTCAGTGGCCCCCCCATAAACCTCGCTTATAAATAGCAGCAGTTCTGCAGCAACTCCTGACCTTATAAAGTTCGGAGCTGAACCTGCATCAAACTCCCACACACGTTCTAGCAGAGGGACAAAGGAAATTCATCCAGTCTGAGATGTGAGAACAGCAGGCGTAATATGCCTGTAGGTCTGTAAGGGTCTCTGCTCGCATTATGTGATGCTGTATATTATGTGGGGCTCAGTGGGTTAGTATGCTGGGCCTGTAATCAGAAGGATGCTGGCTATAATTCCTGGGTCCCCGCAGGGCCCCTCAGCAATGCTCTTAACCCCCAGCTGCTGCAGGGACTGACAGACCCCAATTTATCAGAAATGTACATTGCTTTGGCCCGCAGGACGTCTACAGTCAGAAGGGAAAAGCGGCATCCAGCAGTTCCCGTGGACGTGACAGCACTGAGCGCCAGAGCAACAGGTGGAGTTCAAAGGTCAAGGGGCAGGCGGAGGGTGGACAGCTGTGGCCCCCCAGACGTGCACCTGTGCCAGGCTCGTTCTCTGGATGACACAGTTGTCACTGAGATGAATGGTCACACCATTTAGATGACAGCGGAACTGGCCTAAAAGATATATAGGGGCAAAGTGTGACATATTCACACTGCACTGCACAGCAACCTCACACACACACACACACGCACGCACACACCAAAAGTGGTATAGAGTTCATCATCATGTTACGGGTATCCTATGTGTAAGCTGCAAGTTTTGAATATTCCACTCAGTATAAAACAAGGCAATTGAGCAGGTTATCGTGACACCTAACATCCATCTGCAGAAAATCAAAGGGAGCTGTAACCCCAGCCCCCCCCCCCCAGGATGAGGTGAGTGTAGATCTCCACACCACAGGTTTAACTTCACACATAACAACCCTCCCCCACCCACCCCCCCACGAGATGTTTGGAACTCTGTGCCTGGCAACAGGAAAACACCACAATTTCCAAATCTGCATTTCCCACAGTCTTGCAGACATATGTCTGCGTGTATCTCTAAGGTGAAAGTCGCTTGATGCTCCAACCATTAGGTCTTTAGAGGCCCAGGAGCTTCACCTACCACTGAGCCTGGATCCCAGGTGGGTGAAGAGGAGAAGAATAAGACCAAATCAATACAAGTCACTCCGCAGAAACATACGTTATACAGTATGTCGTACGTTATACAGTATGTCGTACGTTATACAGTATGTCATATGTTATACAGTATATCGCACGTTATACAGTATGTCGTACGTTATGCAGTATGTCGTACGTTATGCAGTATGTCGCACGTTATACAGTATGTCCTACGTTATGCAGTATGTCGCACGTTATACAGTATGTCGTACGTTATACAGTATGTCGTACGTTATGCAGTATGTCGTACGTTATACAGTATGTCGTACGTTATACAGTATGTCGTATGTTATGCAGTATGCCGTACGTTATGCAGTATGTCGTACGTTATACAGTATGTCGTACGTTATGCAATATGCCACATGGGACTGTTCATTTGCACCGCGTCTCTCATGCACCCTCTGCAGGGGCAGCTTCTTGGAGAAAGCACCCTAATATGGGCACAGAAGAGTGTAAACTGAACGCTGGAATGCTGGCTTCAGCAGGAACGGGAGGTTTTAGTGCCTGCAAACACACTCAGCAGAGGGTACATGGGGGTCAGCGCAGCGTTGCGGGGAAAAGGCCCGACAGCTCAGCTCTCTGCAGCATGTTCAGAGCACATGACCAGTGTGGCCGACCTGCCATCAGGAAGACCCCCCCCCCCCAGTCATCGTGTTCCACAGCATGTCGTAACATCCCAAGCGAAGCAATCACAAACTGAAGTAAACAATAGATTCAAGACGTAAACATTATACAAAAGTAAACTCTATATAAAATTAGACAATATATCAAGGTTGTCACGCTATTTAAAAAAAAAAATACAAAGAAGCAGATCTGCTGCTTCAGTGGCTATGTTAGCATAGCGGGCTCTAATACTGAGCAGCAGCTGAAGGGCCTGATTATCTGTATCAGGTGCGTTAAACTACGGCTGCAGCTAATGCTGCGTTCCATTTCAACTCGTAATTCATAAATTCTGACTTCCTAGTCGGAAATTTCAACTGGAACGCCCCCTGAAGTTGGAGACCTGACTCGTGTACTTGAAGGAATCGACACGACCCCGAGCTCAGAATTGAAGATGGCTGTGCCCTTAATTAACAGAAGTTAAAGCTGCAGTTTTATACTGTTTATTAGCACTTATGTCTTATTTGTGGCTCATTAAATCGGTCGTACACACAGTGTTGTCCAACCGCTATCTGTGGATACGTTGCTACGCAAAATACCATGTAATGTGTTGTTAAACCACTGATATTGCTAACAACAGCTAACAATTAACCGGACTAGGACTGGGGCCTGATTCATTAAGTAGGATTTCTTTCTTAAGCGGGTAACTTCTCGGATTTAAGGTAGTCTCAGCTAAATAAAGGCCAGATGAAGGTCATTTAAACTGGGGTAAATTAAATCCAACAAGTTATCCAGGGTAAGCAAGAAATCCTGCTTTTTGAAATAGGTCCCTGCATGTATTGCTAAATGGCTTTCCGACTTGCTGTGCAAGAACGCTGTTAACTTGTGTGTGACGTCATTCCCAGTTCCGAGTTCCGACCTCCAAGGAAAATGGAACACAGCATAAGATGTACAGGGCGGGACGTTTCCTGGAGCAGGTTTAGGCAGCCCGATTGTAGGTAATAACGTAACAAAAAGTGCAGGAGCAGAGGTGGGTAATTCAGGTCCAGAGACCTAGATTTTGTTTCAACCAACCAACTTGAGTATAAAGAGCCACAGTCACAGAGTACTCAGAGTTAAAACAAAATCTTGGTCTGGACTTTTACTCTCTAGACCTGAACTATCCACCTCTGTGCAGAAGTGACAATTCATCACAGAAAGGCAGAAAGGGAGAGAAGATGCAGAGACAATTCAATCAAAAACTAATAGTAAAAGTATTGATTTGGTCTTATTAATCACATTTCAACCGTTTAATCATTATGCATAACATAGACTACATTTGTTTGTTCAAAACTCATGTAGTTCACACTTATTATACATACTTCCTACAAGTGGACAATCAACTTTCAGTTATACATCCAGTTCCTTAACCGCCATGACCCCTACAGGCCACAGAAGGCTTCTCCATTCTCTGAGAAGTGTACTGCAGGTATGTGGCAGTGGCTCTGCTATATAGCTCTCTGCCACTCAGTGCAGTCGGTATAGTTATATTTAGCAGATGCTTTTGCCCAAAGCGACGCACAAATGAGAAAAGCATGCGGTCAGAGAACAAGGTTAGTTGAACAAAAGTATAAACTCAAAGCTCCTTAGCCTCATTTTTACAAGACATTTGACTTTTCTTTCACACTAACCTTCACCTGGATAAGTTAGGAAATTTACAGGGCTTTTAAATGCATTGTTAGACATAATGACTGTTCTTTCATTGCAACATTTTTGCATTGCTATAGGACCACCTATGTGTTTAGCCTTGCCAGTAATAAAACTGCCCCAGTAGCGATCTGCCTCTGGCTCCCTCCCATGTGGAAGTTCCTGCAAAAAGCTGTAACTCAGAAGCAGTTTTCCACCGAAGATGCGTCCCCCCCTCACCCATTAATCTCCTTTCAGACATGGTCATGTGACCTCTCTTACATTGGATCACTCTGATGGAATTCAAGACACTTTCCATTCAGCTTTTATTCACCTCATAAGGGCCAGTGCAAGAAAATGAACTGTTGTAAGTGTAATTACATAATTAATACAGTAGGGATGATAAGATTCACCAATTCGCATCGTTGCACCAGCATGAATGTTCATAATGCAGCTGACCCCATTAAAACAGTGTGCACCAGACACAATTTCGGATAAACTCGGGATGCATCATTTCTAACTTCTTTGCATCAGTAAAATCCGATTTATTGATATATAATTATTAGTAATGACCCTATGCTTTTGTTATTTAGAAATGTGCCCAGTGTTTGGCCAATAATTTTATATTTAGATTGATTTCCCCTCTCTAAACTCTTTCTGTATCTGTACCATATTGAATTGCAAAGCATCATATTGTTTTGCATGGCATCATATCGTGTCGAAATGCACGGCATCGCAATAGGGCTGAATCATAAGGTATCACATTAGCAGCTGCTTCATATGTATCTGTGATGTTCCGGGTCACTGTCAGTGCATAGAGATGTGTGTCACGTCAGCTTCTGTGATGGAGATGGACATCACTGTAGTATATTAGGGGATGTTCGCGCAAGTCCAAAAGCAAAGAAATGCTTTTAATTTTAAGAGAGATGCAGGAAAGTTGAAAGAGGTGAGTCCTTCATTTATAGCAGAAATGTGGTTGTGATCTTGTACATGTTGGGATGTTTTTCCACAAGTGGGTGGCATTGAGAGAGAAAGAGCGACCCCTGGGGAGACAACTCTGGGTAGGAGGGCAGGCACAGTATCACGCCAATGCGGATCGTAACACAGTATTGGGAATAATGCTGTCCTATATAGTGAGGTCCAGGGCTGTTAGATCAGCAATGGGCCAGCATCAAGCCAATGGGGAGGAGACAGTTGACATATGTATCCAGGGAGGTCAAACCCAATGCGCAGGGGGAGTCGGTTGCCTTAAATACGTCATGAGAGCCATCTTTCCTGTGGAGGGGATGGATTTTACAAAAGCATTTTTTAACCAACTCCTTCAATCCCAATGTGATACTTTCACCAATACATATGGAAGCAGTGTGTGGTTCTGCAGGTTAGGACTCATGATTCATGATTAAATCCTGTGGCTGTTAAAGTGATTGGGCCCCTGAGCACGGCCCTTCGCCCCCAGTCCCTCCGGGGACTATCTAACCCCGCTCCCTTAAATATATCACTTTAGATAAAAGCATATACTACGTGAAACGTGTTTCATTTTCCTCACTAATTATGCTGTTGTGTACTGTGCTTGCACAAACATCTTTGAAACCCTTGGGACACTGAATAAAGGATCACTTCTGTTATACAACGAAGGGACAGGATTCGTGTTGGTGACTGAACCTTCTGGTTGCCAGTAACCTAAGGCTTCGTCCTTCTTACAGAAGAGCTAACACAACACTGGTCAAGTGTACAATACAGAGGGAGAGCCACTTCTGGGATGTGAAGTTGTCCAGTGACTCACCTCTGTTCCAGGATCACACTCAGGTATTTACCCGCTTAAGGCATAGAGCTGGAGAACATCCTGAGCCTCACAATCCTTTACCGAAACAGTCCATGTGAAATACCTCCACAAGCACAGCAAATTTCGGGGCACGCCTGGGACTCGGACGGGTGACTGCTCTCTCTGCAGGGCACCTGACAGAAAGTGAACCTGAGGCTGGAGAGCAGCAAGAAGATTGTGAGGGCGCCTTCAGGACAGAATACCTGCAGAGTGCTGTGCCGTTGCAGGACAAAGGCTGTTTCGGTGTAGCTCGACAGTGAAAGTAACCGCAGCGCGTGGAGAATATAAGCAAGGCTGTTTAGGAGCCATGTGAGGGGATGAGCTTGGCGGAAAAGTATCAGCATGTCCTGCTCATTTCATAGACATGTTTATGCGTCAGTAAAAATAACCCTGCATCTGCGATTCTGTTCACTGGGGCTCCGCTTCAGCTCCCACTGCAGTTGCCACTTCTTTCTTTTTTTCAAAATTGCGCTGAGCTCATTCAAGCTGATGGGGAGAGGGTGAGTAACATCAGTGTGCAAGCGTGACACTGTGTAAAAGCATGCAAGCACGCTGCTGAGCGAGGGCGCCACGGAAAACTTTATTAGAAGGCCGCAGAGTGTCTCCACAGAGGGACCGGGACCCCCCTGAGGGGTGTGGTGGGGCCCTTCGGGGAACTTATGCATGTTGACAGCAGATAAGAAAATCTGGCAAGGAACCAAGGAAACCCTGTTACTAGAACCTTCCCCCATGCCTGACATACACTGTGCTCTTTGTGGCTGTGGAAGAGCTGTTTTTTTTTTTAGGCTTTACAATGTGCATGCAACCGTAAGTGTTATAATTATCCAGACCCTGCAGCTGTTCCTATAGTAAACCAAAAGCATCGATGCCCCCCACCCTGTTTTTCATCCCCCTTTGTTGTTACCCGCAGGGAGTTCGTGAACCACATAGCATTAGCCGAACGCAACACTCTGTGACTCAAGCAAAAACACATTCGAGCCCGGCTGGCGACTTCCTCCCGCCTCTGCAGATCTGTGAGCGCTGAACACAAGCTCCTTCTACAATGTCGCTTTCAGAGTCACCCTCCTGCTCTCTGTCACAACCCCACTGATGCTGACCTACAGGACAAATCCGGATCAGGCCGTGCGTTTGCAGGCAGGGCCACAGCGAGGAGGGGCTGCGAATCCCCCAATGCAGACGCTGGCTGTTTACCTGCTGCACCACACTCGGTACCAGGGTACGGGCCACTAGTTTACTAGTTTAGCAAACTAGACCTGCCAACCATGTGCTTTTGCTGTTATCACTGCAGTCCCTCAAAGTCTGACCTCGAGCCAGAGACAGCCATTAGAGCTGATAACAGAGCTGATAATTTGCCTGATGCTACTTTCCTGACCCCCATGTGCTTCTAGGCCTCAAACAGCCACTCCAGAAACATCCACTTTATCTCCCTGGTGGCTATATCGGATCCCTGTGTCCTAACCCTAAATATATCCCTGAGCGATGGAGGTAGGGTCCCAGGCTGTGGACGCCAGGCCAGGCCCTTCAGGCGGCCCCTAAGGGGGCAGAAGGATGTGCGATTGAGGGATCGCTTGATACTACAGGTTCCCAGACAGCCTCCCTGCCAAAGTCATCAAGCTCAAGCCTGTGCTGGATTAGCATGGAGCTATTAAAACTGCACCATGCTTGGCTGCATATGGGACCCCAGAGCAGGGTAATTCATTAATAATGCGACCCTTTGCCCTTGTCCCACATGTGAGTTAGTTTTACTGATTCTGCCCAGCAACAGAGTAACTACATCGAGTTTGGCCCCGCCAGTCCCACCCCCCTGTACCCCCAGCCTAACGAAGGTCACGACTCACTTGCCTGTAACAGCAGATAAGACAGAGGCCTCAGCATCCTGACACCTCCCCCCACCCTCAACCAGCCTCGATTCCTGATGACGAAAACGACCCCCCCCCCCCCCCCATGCTACACGCTGTGTTAGGGCAAAATGCCAAATGGAATCTGTTTATTACTTTTTAGCTTTTTACGATCCGGAGCCTGTAGGTAAAAACATCAAATTTCCAAAAAGCCTTTTTTAATTTCTCAGAATTTCATTTAAAATATTTTGCCCTTCCAGGAGAGTATTCACATTTGCCAACACATGTATTATTAATTTAATATTAATTGTCCTGTTTTCTTCATTCTACAACCCTGTTTCCAAAAGAGTTGAGACACTGTGTAAAATGATTTACAAATCATATAAACCCACATTTAATAGAAAATAAAACAAAGATGACATATCAAATGTCAAAACTGAAATTTTATTGTTTTATGACAAATATAACCTCACTTTGAATTTGATGCCAACAACACATTTCAAGTTGGGACAGGGCATGTTTACCACTGTGTTGCATCACCTCTCCTTTTAACACTCTGTAAACATTTGGGAACTGAGGAGAGCAGTTTCTGGAGTTTTCAAAGTGAAATGTTGTCCCATTCTTGCCTGATATAGGATTTCAACTGGTCAAGAGTTCAGGGTCTCCTGTCATATTTTTCATTTTATGATGTGCCAAATGTTTTCAGTGGGTCACAGTTCTGGACTGCAGGCAGGCCAGTCTATCACCTGGACTATTCTACTACAGAACCAGGCTGTTGTAATATGGACAGAATGCAGTTTGGCATTGTCTTGTTGAAATATACAGGACCTCCTGTGAATAAGACGTTGTCGGGATGGCTGCATATGTTTCTCCAAAGCCTGTATATAGCGTTCAGCATTAATGATGCCTTCCCAGATGTGCAAACATGGGCACTAATGCACCCCCATACCATCATGAATCCTAGGTTTTGAATTGTATGCTGATAACTAGCTGGATGGTCCCTCTCCTCTTTAGCTTGGAGGACTCTATTTGAAATGTGATTTTTCAAACCACAGGACAATTTTCCAATTTTCCTCAGTCCATCTTAAATGAACTCAGGACCGGAGAAGTTGGCATTGTTTCTGGATCATGTTTAGATACAGATTCTTCTTTGCATGGTTGAGTTTCGGAAGTGTTCCTGAGTCCATGCAATCATTTCCACTATAGAATTTTGTCTGTTTTTAAAGCAGGGCCGTCTGAAGGCCTGAAGATCACAGCTATCCAATATTGGTGTTCGGCCTTGTTCCCTAGTATAGAGATTTCTCCTGATTCTCTGAATCTTTTAATGATATTATGTACCATAGATGATGAAATTCCCAATTTCTTTGTAATTTTATTTGGAGGAACATTATTCATAAATTGTTGCACCAGTCTTCCACAGAGTGGTGAGCCTCTCCCTATCTGCACTGCACAGAGACTCTGCCTCGCTGGGGGGCTCTTCATGTGCCCAATCATCTTTCTGACCAGTTGTCAGTTAACCTAAGTAGTTGTGAAGTATTCAACCAGGTGTTTTGTTTTCACATTAGGGGCAGCGTGTGGCTCAGTGGGCTAAGCTGTGTGCCTGTAATCACAAGGTTGCCGGTTCAAGCCCAGCCTCAGCACGTCTGTAGGTCCTTGAGCAAGACCCTCAGCTCCCTGGGCACCACTACAGGTGACTGCTCTTCACAGCTGCTCTACAAAGAGCAAGTTGATGGAGGCATAAAAAAGAATTTCCCCACAGGGAGCTGGATCAATTACATACCTATTCCAGTCTTTTGTTGCCCCTGTCCCAACTTTTTTGAAACGTGTTGTAGCATCAAATTGAAATTGAGCATACAGTTGTCATAAAACAAATTTTCTCAATTTCAACACTTGATATGACATCTTTGTTCTATTTACAATTAAATATGGGCTTGCAAATCATTTCATTCTGTTTTTATTTACATTTCACACAATGTCCCATTGGAAAGGGGGTTGTACAATGGCCAGTTAGTCCCATCAGACTAGACCAAATTGACTTGAAAAAAATACCACTATTAATTCCCATTTTCAATTTAAGTTGAAACCTAACCAAACCGTATTTGAGATGGATTTCCACCCATCCATCCATCCTTCTAACCACTTATGCAGTACATGGTCACCTGTGGGGGCCTGGAGCCTATCCCAGCTAGCACAGGGTACAGGACTGGGGATGCATGGATAGGATACCAGTCCATTTCAGGGCGTACACACAGTCACACACTATTAGACCATTAGAGATGCCAGTTTTCCTAACTGCATGTCCTTGGACCGGATAGTGCTCTGGACTCAGTTCAAAGGAAGCTGGTGTTCCCTCTGCATGGCCGCCACATAAAGGCATGAAGGCTGCAGAGCTGTAGGATAGACTTTAAGGCCCAGAACACACCAAGCGAAATGAATGAAAAAATCCAGTGAAGTATAGGGTCACAAAACAGCAGCAGATATGAATACCAAAGCAGGCTTTGTTAACCCAACCACTGCCTTTTAGCACACACTGCATAACTACCACAGTAATTCAGAAACACCCAGTGGCCAATTTAGTAACACAAACAGCCAGCTCCACCAATCACAAGGCTACACCTCAGTACAGTACACAGATAGGATCGAGTGGTTCACTTGCTGTTTTGCTAAGCACTGAGACAGCTAAGATGTGAAATGCAGGCGATTTTGAATGTGGTGTGATAGTTGGTGCCAGACAGGGCTGTTCGAGCCACACAGAAACAGCAGCTCTCCTTGGACTGTCACTCGATCGAGTGTCTAGAGTCTATAGAGAATGGTGAACTAAAGAGTGTGGTCAGCAGCAGATCTTCACGTGACACCGTGATGTGCAAAGAGTCATCTCCAAATGCACGACTTGTAAACCCTTGAAGTGGTTCTGGAGACAGCAGGTCGTGTTTGGTCCTACGGAGAATTACCCAACGCAATGGCGGTGGCCTGGCATGTGGGTCCTTGGTTTAAGATACCAGTGTCTGATTCCCATGGCCAGCAGAGTAATTTTATTACTGTTGGGCCCTTGAGTAGGGTCCATAGTGCAAAAAACTCACTCCAGAGGTGTCAGAAAAGCTGAGCATGCACTCTGGCCCCAAACTTTGCTCACCAATACACATGTAGCTGCTTTCAGACACGCACTGCCAGACATCGCTAAACATTACTCAGAGGGGTTGTATGTATGGACCCAAATGTCTAAATTAGTCATGCCAGACATTAAACGGATTTTACCCTGCTAGTTCCGTAGTATAAAGTTCTGATTGACCTCCATGTGTCAATGAAGCAGGGAGAATTCCGGAAGAATTCACCACGAGTCAATGGGTGTGTTGTTGATGTTTCCATCATGCATCTGGCATGAAAATAAGAACAGAAACACCCAAGGGCGAAGGGGAAGGGTCATTAACACGAAGTAGACCCCAGTGAACATGGCTAACTGGAAAGATGAGTCAATGCGTGCCTCCCGCATGCTCGACCCAAGTGCCACCCCTCATCCAAACCAGAGTAGGTGTAAATGTGTCTGGCACACGTGTGAACGGGCACCGAAGAACGTCGACCTGATTCTCAGGACAATGTCCAGAGTTCATGTGTGAAAATGGCCTGTGTGCATGCGTGTCTTATAGGAGAGCAAGAATGAATTTGACTGTACTTACTTCCTATACAATGACAGTAAAGGTACTCTGAGTGTAGAGGAGACAGTGATAAAAGTTTTTGCCTCATTTCTTAATATCAAAACTACCAATGCAATGTTTGTATGTTTGCTCTGCAAAACCCCAGGCGTTATTCATGGGGGTGTCGGCAATCTGATGTTCAGCAGTGCAGTACCACTTCTCACACCAAGCAAATACGGTAACACCCCCACACAGCATCACCACAGCCATCTATGGAGAGACCCCCCCCCCCCACAGTACTAAGTAAAGCACGAAACACTCGAGCTTGGCTGCATAGATGAAATACAAGCAAACGTTCTTCACTTGTTCCGCAAATTTTTAATTTTTGTCCATTGTTTTTGGTATGGCTTTTTCCATAAGTAAAAGGAGTATGGAAATGGCCCCAATAAGGAGAGCGCCAGCACGCTGCCAATAACCCGGCTAGAGAGAGGGTGCCGACTGATCCACAGGGACAAATTAAAAACAAGGTAACGAGACACAAAAACACTCCTAGAAAGTTTAACTTAAGTGTTCATTTAAATATCTTGACATAAATACTGTAAAATTTACCTTAGAATTGCAGCAACATTTAAAACTGCCGCACACACATCCTTTTATAAAGCAACATCTTACGAATGAAATTCGATTCAGTTGTACAAAATACACATGAAGTACAGTGTCAGCTACCTTGTGGATTTTACTCAATGTGCTTGCCACATATTTCTGCTAAAAAACATTGCATACTGAAATCAGCTATGATTATCTACATCCATCTAGAGTAATGTAGGTTGCACTGTATCAAAGAGTCTTTTATACCAAAGGTGGAGGATGATGTTCACATTTGGGGTGAGGGTGGGAGAGAGTATATGAAGAGTGCATATGAGCAAGTGTAGTCTTTAAGGCCTCGAATTGGATAAGTGTCTTTCTGCAGGACACGGCTGGATGGATGCCGCCGGTTCCATGGGGTTTGCACGCAGACATTCTGCTGAGCCGCTGTCCTGTCGGCTCGCCCTTTTCCACACCCCAAACCCCCGTCCCCAAAAGTGTCCAAGAAGCCAAGCCTCTCGGTCCCGTTGCCTGCCGGCACTCCTGGGGACTCCTCCACCGGCTCTATCCGCTTAGCCAGGCAGTTGGAGCTGAGAGACGCTGCGAGGCGTCCCACGATTGAAACGAAATAATCAGAATAACGAAGAAATAATACCGAAAAGAACGAACAATTGGACTGTGCTTCTGGCAGAACTTGACAGCTTTCCAGGAAGGTTTCACCCCGCCCAATCAGTGCAACAGTCCAGCTCGTGCCTAGCATGCGCAGATTCTCACTGCATGCGGTCAGGCTGCACGGGCTGGGAGGGGTACTGCAGGAAGGCAGCTGCCGGAAGGGACTGATGAATGGGTGCCGGAGTTGCAGGACTGGGGGCATAACTGTAGCCCAGAAACCCAGGCGAAGCAGCATAGGGGTACTGCTCAAAGGCAGCAGAGGCGGCGGCATACTGGGCATAGGCAGAGCTGTAATCGGTGTAGGCGGAGCTAACAGAGGAAGGGCCGGCGGCTTGGGCAGGTACCACCAGGCTGGGCTGAACAAAGGCCTGGGGATATATGTACTGCTGGGCCAGCCTGCAAAAACACACAAAAAGGAGTCAGATACAGAGGAGAGCAGGGCATTCAGGGGGGAAAAACATGGTAAAAAACAACATTTTCCAAACAAAAGGCACTGCAATGTTCACACCCCCACCCCCGGTTAAAGGAGCACACAATAAGGACAGAAAGTAAGTAGATGCTTCATAGAGAGACTGCTTGAGTTACCAGGTGACCAACTGTTGGCCAGTTTGAAGAGTGTTGAAGACACCGATACATAGAAAGGATCTGTTGGGTCAGAAAATGGCCATATTCAAGAGGCACTAATGGGACAAATCCAGAGTCAAAGATATTTTAAGCTGAAGGAATGTGAATAAGATACAAAAGGATAAAACTTCATATTTCATAGCCATTGCAAGGGTACAACAAGATCCCACAGGGGAATGTAACCTCATTTATGGTTACAGTAGTTAGTTAACATTACTCGACATGTGACTCGAAGACTGGCGGAGAATCTGAAATGTGGCTGCTCTTTACGGTCAGAAAACGGAACTAGCGTATGGGAACCCAACCAACCCTGCAGATGGGGAACCTGAGAGGGACCACCATGCCATCTCTGTTCTTCCCCTTCTGGAGAAGGGGGAGGAAACATTTAAAAGCCGATTGGGTGGGTTTTTGTAAACAAAAGTAGCACCAGGTGACAGACAGGAGGGGATGGGGGGTGAAGAGACCCAGGGGGAATGTAAAAACGAAAAGTTAAAACAGCAAAATGAGAAAACATCTCCCAGTCGTCTTCTGTATTTCCGATTCATTTCAGTTCCTGCACTGATCTCATAGCACCTGTTTTGTTCAGCTCTGAAAGGAGCCTCAGATTTTATGCAGGCCTTTGTGTGGCTAAAACTTGGCAAGCTGGAGGCTGCATTAAGTTAAAGATGAATGGTTATCCATATTGCAATGCCTTAGCGTTACATTTCGAACCTAGAAGAACATGTTTCAAAGATTAAAGAAACCGAAGTAGCTTATAAATGTTTACCAGCGCAAACCAACACAAGGGTCCGGGCTTCTTGTCTCAGCTCCAGAGTCCAAGGCCAAGGAAAACTAGCACCAGAGGTGGAAGTTCAGGTTCAGAAAGTACAAATCCAGAGCAAAGTCTGGCCTCAACCAACCAGTTGAGTACATAGAGTCACAGCTGGCTGGCTGAAATAACACCTCAGTCTGGCTTTGTACTTTCTGCACTTGAACTTTCCACCTCTGACTAGCACAGTTGTGATTTGGGAATTTGGGTGAGACAGGAGATCAGCTATGCCACCTGACATAGTGGGGGGGGGGGGGGGGGCACTGAGTGCACACTACCGCGCTGCACCAATCACCTCACCCACACAGCAAACCCCGCCCCCCCACCAAGCAGACACTCCACACCTCACACTGCAAACCAAAGCCATGCTATGAAAGGAGAAGCGGCCCACACTGTGACGGGCTGGCAGCCGGCACCGAGCAGCACACTGCACACTGCACACCGGCACCTTCGGGGGGCCAGGCAGACTGGGCCAGGCCATGCAGAGTCCTGCACCTCGCACGGCTCCTCCTCGCCCTCCCTTCCGGCTCAGGCTGCTTCATCTGGGAGCGCAGGGGAGGCGGAACAGCATGGACAGAGAGGCAGAGCTGAACTGCACATGCAGCACCACCATATTTTCACCGAAAGGGTCACCACAAGCCACCTGACTAGCCCTTCTTGGCACGCGGTCCTCAGTAACTTACCTATTGGATGATTTTACACCATATAGCCCAAATTTAGGGTCAATACCTCAGCACCACATGCCTGTAATGAATCATATGTCTAGGCTGCCCGATTTCAATGGGAACCCCAGTTCACTCACAGGCATAGCCCAAAATCTGAAACATTATGCTCCAAAAATGCAGCAGCGATCAAATGGCTGGCTACCAGCCCTCACAGTCATTCAGGGTTAGGTTCCTGCCAAACGATTGGGCTACCACCATTATGGGATCATGGGAGATCCCGAAAAGGACACACTGGCACGCAAATCTGGACACTACAACATTTAGACAGATATGCACACAGGAAGAGACACCTGGAGAACTTCACGACACAGGGAATATGCACAAGGAACTGACAGACACACAACCACACCTACAGCAGAGAAATGACTTTGTGCAGGTAAGTCAGTAAAGGCTGTAATGAGCCCCAGTGGTGATAACAGGAACACAAAAGGAGCATGAACGTTACATGGCGCACTGAGGTAAAGCACTTTGAAGAAAGCTTTAAATCTACTGATGCATGTGTTTGTTCATGTCCAAGTGTGTGTGGGGAAACCATGCTAACTGGGGAGGGCCAGGGCGTCAAAGTCTGGCCAGCATCAGCTGTCATCCACGAGCTCCTAGACAGTACCTGCCTTTACAAAAACACTCGCACCCCCCTACACCACCCATCCCACTTCAAAAGGTGTTGGTTTTCACCGTCTGAAGGCATAATCCCCTCCCATGAGCAAGCGCCTTTTGTCTGAACAGGATGTGTGTGAAGCCTGCAATGGTCCCCCCCCCCTTTGTCATGTTAAAGAAAAGAAAAAAAAAGAAAAGCCAGTGTCGGTCCAGGCATGGACCCCCACCCACGTAACGGGCACACAGCACAGCAGCAAATGTGTCCCGCTGTGCCCTCTGATCAGAGAAGTGACCGATGGAATGACATCGAGACCAACGCCAGCTACTCTACACAGTGGCCCTGCATGTTTTTTTTTTCTTGACAAGTTTGCGAACCAAAATGGCGGCCGAGAAAACGGAAGCCAAAAAAATGCCATGGAGTTGCATAGACAAACTATGCTTTGAAAATGTGGGATCCTAGGTCCAACGTCTACAACGACATCACGTCTGGACAGCCATTAACGCATGGCTGCTTACGTGACCCGACAGGCTTTAAGCAAACCGAAGCTGCTCTCTGACACAGAGGTCATCGTGAGGACCTAGACGCGCTTTAAATGTTGTGATGAGAGGCAGACGCGACAAAGTCCACCCAAGTGGAGCTGCCTTCTTAGCAATAGGATTGGTCAATTATATGGAAGCTTACTGTGACAAAAGGGTCATTCTGCCACTACAGATGCTTCCTGTGTGAATGGGGGGGGGCGCGGGGGGGGTTACAGACTAACAATGTCAGTTGCAAAGAATGACTAGAAAACTCATGCAACCTCAGTTTATGTTGAAGGTTAGCATGACAGCAAATGACAATGATCTAGAAATAGAACAGCCCCAGAACACTTGATCAGTCAATCAAACACTGAAATACATTCACTTTTCAGCTCGAGCGCCAGAGCATACGTTCACGTTTTCGGTTGGCTAACCCTCCACCCCCTGCACTGCTGCGGCTTAGCGCCCTACCGTCCGAGCCGCTAAGACGGCTCCCAAGGCCCGGCCAGAGCTAACTTTCCAATCCTACTCGAATGAAAATGGCTTAAGGCTCTGCGGGCAGGCAGACGATTACCCACAGCGAGCAGGTGGGACTGACACACGTGCCACCGCACACAAAGGAAGGAAGGCACGCGTGCTGGAGGTGGATTTCTTTAAGCACTAAATGTCGAGACGGATCAGAAAGCAGATGCTCCCTGGAGTGGTGCGGGGCCCACGCTAAACCTTTGGGTCCCCTGAGGGCTTTTTGTCAACAATGGGCCGTTAGGAGCATGAATTACAGCTTATCGGCCTGAATGGTGTCCCGAGTGCCGTTAACACAATGAGGCCGTCCGTGCTGTTCAAACAAGCTTCAGCAGCGTCTGCATGACACTTAAAGATGAGAAATTAAAACCCTTTTGATGGTGTAAATCTCCACATAACACTGTACCAATTCAATTGGGAGATACTGAACCGCCCCAGCAAACGTTGAACCAGAACAGGACGGAAAGGCAATCAAAACCAGAAAGACTTTGTTAACGAGGGGCTCAGCACTGCTACTTACCCATAATGCCTCTGGATCAGTGCGGGGCTGATCTGCTGCATTCCAACTGAGAAACCTGAGAGAGACGGAGCACAGAGCACGTTAGCGGTAATGTGACAGAGCAGGGCCGCAGCCGGGAACCTTAGACATCTGGGGATCTTAGGATCCGAATCACAAGCTGTTAACTGGAAGCAAACCTGCGGAACTACGGCTGGACAATGGAGAATGCCTAGCCGCAAACTCCCTGGGAGAGAATGAGGCCTGTCATTGTGCGCTATACGATGATGGCAGGGAGGAGTAGGCAGCAGGGGAGAGACTGGCCACATTGTGCTTGGAGATAGAACACAGAAAGGCTGCAGTGTTTGAGGAAACAAGCAGGCCACACTGTCAGGGGACAGGCACCATAACGGGCAGAACTGGACAAGCCACTTAAACTTAATCTGGAAGTTTTAAAATAATTTTAAAAAGACTCGGCAACAAGGTCATGCCCTCATGTCTGTATTGCTTGGAATAGACTCAAACCACAATTAAAGTTGCTGTGCAATAATGTGAAGTTACCCATCCCAGTGACCCCAAAGTTTACAGAGTACTGGAGTAGGCCAGCCCAATGAGGTTCAGGAGGCACAAAATGACTATTAACTTACTGAAGAGCAATAAAGACCGATGATCGAGCCAACACACCCAACCAAATGCAAATGTTCCAGAACATAGCGATCAAAGGAAAAACAAGAATCACTCCTAAAGGTGTATTGGTGGAGGGGGGCATGCTTGAATACCTGTCCAAAGCCAGAGGACTGGCATAGACAGGGAGAGGCACAGCAAACACCTCAACCCTACCGGGACCTCAGCACAGACCCTTGACTGGGACTTGAACAGCACATACAAACCACATTTACTACCAAGCTGTGCACTCCGCATAAAGCACAGCAGAGGCCAGTACAGACCAAGCATAAGGTGAAATATCTCAACTGCAAAAGAAGAAAGCAGCCTGCAAGCGACGTTACGAAATGAAAGGTACTGCCTGTAACTTAACATTGCCTTTCCAGACACAAAGTGGTACAGAAATGGAAGCAATGAATGATACACGCTCACTAGGATAATCTGAGCAGCACTGTGGAAATTGCATGTTCACTTCAACATACATGTCAGAAAAGCAAAGTGACTGTAAAGTTGTAGTAAGAATTTTTTTTTACAAAAAAGATCTGCAATGTGACTGACTTTTCAGAGAAACTACAGGCAGAAACAAGTAGCAGTTAATTCATACTTGTCAAACTAAATTTATCCATAACAAGCATAACTAATAAATTATTCAACTGTAGGTTTGAATGAACTTGAACTGCTATTGTTATGACATCAACTTACTCTGAGCATTTCCACCAATCCACAAACAAATTTATCCTAAGCATAACTGGAGGCGTTATGGTTACCAGGGTAGCAACAGGTATACACAGGTTGGAATTACAACGACAATTTTACAAAACTTCCTTATCAGAAATAAAGCAGCAGCAGGTGATTAATTTTAAATCACGCACTTTTAAAAATCCAGTTTGCCATGATAACGCTTTAAGTTTAACCACAAAATGCAAAGAGTTTCAAATAAAAGATGTTCAAACACATGACTTTACCAAAAACCTTCATAAGAGACTTTCAGTGAGGACACAGGCAGCAGAGAGAACATAAGTAAATCAACGGCCAGGTCTGCCCCTGGTCACACACAATTGAGTTTACGCAGCTGTGAGTGTCGTGTGTCACTGCTTGCATGGGACACAAAAGGCACTCTTCCTGTATTCGCACACCTGTCTGCAGACTGCGGGGCTTAGCTCCCAGGTACGCCAAGTTGACGTTGGCCTTGCGGCCGTCGATGATGGGATTGGGATCCTTACAGGCCCTCTCAGCGGCCCCTCGTTCTGCCATGGTCACCTGCAAGAGAGGAGAGTTTTAAATAAATAAATAAATAAATAAATAAATAAATAAATAAATGTACGAGGATTCACTGAACATGATTTCACCTAGCAGTCATCAAATCAACTAAAGAGCATTCACGAAGCTGCACCTGACATCGTGACACACGACATTAAAGTAGGGTCCAAACTTCTAATACCATCCTGCAAAGCTCCAATTAACCCAGTTTTACTCCTAGATAATCAAATGAAAAATGCCAATTAGCACAAAGGCACGAAGAATCTGAAGATGGATGACAGTAACTCATCCAAGTACCCAAAAGACAGTATGTACCTAGTCAGTAGCTCAGTGGGGATAGCTTAAAGGGCTAGGCTTGGGTTTTTTCCCTTAAGCTTAACATATTTGCTTACTGAAGGAAAGAAGCCTAATAAATGCGATGGAGAAATTAAGAAGATTAGTTTTAAGAACAGCCTCAGAGTTAAAATGACTTAATGGAGGCAGCAATTGTGGCAGAGGGATTTTGTGCTAATCTGCTATGCAGTTGTACAGTAATAGTGGCAGCTAAATCATGTGAAGAAAAAAAAGCACAAGTCTGAGACCACACTGAATGTAAGGGGGGGGGGGGGAAGACCCATGTACACCAGAAATGAATGCCTGCACTTGGAGAGCCACACACAAGGCAGGTCACTCTCCCTGGGTAACACAGCAGGCTCGCACGGAGCTGTCGCTTCAGGCAACCAGATCATCGAGTTGCAGTTTGTCAGTTGGAAGCGGCTGGCTTTGACACCAGCATGGCCCTGTTCTCCACCAGACACCCACACTTCCTCTGAGCTGGTCCAACCTGTCATTCGAGAAGACGGGGCTCCTCAGATTCCAGTTTGTGTTGTGTAAACACAGACCACGTTTTCGGTTTACAGAGGTTGTTGGAAAAGGACAAATGTTTGAACCGATGGATAAACACCAACAAAGGAAAAATTTAAACCAAGGTCATATATATCCACAGCTGCAGCTACAGAAATGAACTCTTGTGGGATCTCATACGGCAGGGTTTGTGGTCTCTGCCCCTGCTGATGCAGTGTAGCATCTCAAGTTGTAGCTCAGCATGTTTTTCTTTGACAGACCCCCCCCTCCCCCAACAAACTGGAAACCAAATCAGGAACTTGAAATTCACACTAAACAGTCACTTGAGAACCAACTAAAAGAAATTTTGAACCAAATACATTATGGCACCCACCTGCCAATTCAGAAAACAGTTACGCAACAATAACATACAGCAGCACTCCGTGTAGAGGAAGTTACTCATAATTCTTTTCAAAATAAAAGCAGAAAGTAAACAAAATTAGTTAAAGCTCGTTTTCAAAAGCTAAGAATCAGCAAAGTACAACACAGAGACCAGGGGCATTGAGATAATGTTTTGGAAGAGTGTTTTCTCGAGAGTTTTGGCGAAGAGGGTAGGCCACTCTCTGGCAAAACCTGATACAAGTGCCTTATGTCCGGCTGAAATAAATAAATAAAAGAGCTCTTTATATCATCGAGGTTGTAGATGCATCAATACTACCTAGAGTGCATAGTGCTACCGTCCGTCTCCGGTCTGTCAAATGGCCATATAAAGTAAGCTCGCCTAGTGGTGCAGTTATGCCCTTGAACCGCCTCACCGACTGACACCCCCGGCCCACGCTTTGTAAATAAACCGTCCCTTTTCCCTTTTCAGAAAAAGTGACTGCATGGAGTTCAATGGACTCAAAATGCTTTCAAATATCATCTAAAAATTAGACAGTGGGGAGTTATTGTTATTGCAAACTATTTGCAAGAATGCGATCTTTGGCTTGAATACAGTGGATTAAGCTTGTGGTGGGGGGTGGCGGCAAGGACGATCCGAGGAGAGGATAAATCAGGGACACCTGGTGCCTTCCCGAGCGCCGCTCCGTTACTCATAACAATACCCCAAAGCAGGAAGGAAACGCGGGGGAACCAGTTCACCTCGATCGCTCAGTTGAGTTTATTGAAAACCGAAACCGTGTGGTGCATTTCGCCACCCTACACATACAAGGAGATGTGGTAAGCTGTTACACCATCAAGGGCAGAAAAGGCTCCCCAGGCGGGCTCCTGACCGCTGCCCATGCCTCCGTCCTGCCACAAGCCACCCGGCTGGACTTTCGCGCCGTAAGATCTCACTTTCAGCAGGAAAGCTCATCAGATCGTTGTGTGACGCTTCGACGATGAAAACGTGGATCCCAGTCTACCCAAATCATGTAGTTGCGTATCATTTAAGCCGAAGAGAAAGTGGCCGATACCTCGTGAATCCAATTTACGCCGAATTACACTCAATCCTGTTTCACTTGTTGGATATTTTTGTGGACATTTATTTCATCCGCATACGGGTTAAGTCACATGGATCAGAAAAATCAACGATGACAAAAGTACTCCATCCGAGTGTGATAATTTACAAGAATTACTTCTGTAACTTTTGCACGAACGTTACCTTCCTATAACTTGCAGTCAGCAAATTGTGCACATTGTAGCGTGACCAACAGAGACGAAAACACTAATTCGGTCATCTCTAAACTTTTCTCAACGTGGGATCAAATTCCAAACATCTAAAAACGCGTAAGAGACTCGTGCAGCTACTGTTCCCACTCTGTTAATGACTTTATATCATGTTTTATTGTCAATATAAAGGGTGAACTGTCGGATTAAACGGTACTTACAAATCCGTATCCTCGGGATTTACCGGTCTGTCGGTCTGTTATCACGACCGCCTCTTCAATGTCCCCGAAAGCCTCAAAATATTTTCGCAGTGAAGCATCGTTGGTGTGGTAAGGCAAACCCCCAACGAAGATCTTTGTGAAAGTAGTGTCCTTCTGAATCGTCGGGTGCGTCGCTCCCAGGGACCCGTTCACAAATTGATGCAACAACATTATTTTGGCCTAGATTATGAGAAATAAAAATAAACTAAAGAATGTCAACCCCGACACCTAATTACAAGAATAAATAAACATCAGCTTTCAAACTGAATATAAACTGAGGTAGATGTTTGATAATTTCGTCCCAAATTTATTATTTTTTTCCTTCACTTGGGAGATTAATAAATCCACTCAATTCAGGGCGTCCTTTACAACAAGCCAGCAGCTCACAATTACCAGCCTTTGGCAGGTGGCTTAACTTCCCGCTGTGGCAGACAACCGGAAAGAGTGCTTTATACTAACGTTGTGTGGCACCGCCTCTCGGCGCTCCGGCAAATCACAAACAGAGTGCGCCTCGTGTGTTCACGCCTCTTTTGTATTCCGTTTTTTTCCACCCAAATACTACATCCTCTAACCCACCACCGCTTTTCCAAGTTGTGTTCCTGTACAAAATTGAAAAAACATGCTGCTTAAATATTACAGCCAGTGAGAGTCCGCAAAGAAAGCGTATAAAATTAAAATTGAACTGTTTGCCCACTAATTTTTAACTATGAATTCTTAGCTCTAAACATTGGTGTTTGGTAAGTATAATGTAACTAAATTATTTTACGCCTAACGCAGCTAACAGTTACAGTTAAATACATACCATTATTATGGTTTTTTAAATCATCCGTCTAGGAATTATGGGATAGTTTGTAATTAGCTGTGGTCTATAGATGGCCTGTAACATGTTGCTCTGGTAATTGTTTTTGTTACATAACCCATTTGGGTCTATATTTTATTATGTGTCAGTCGTCTTGGGTGGGTGCAGTATTTAGCTAGCTCAAAAGTGTGAGGAGGGAACTCAATGCAGGAGAGCCTACGGGCCAGGCGGCAGGAAGAGGTGAATAGGAAGATCTGAACGAGACGGTCTTTGTAGGTTACGTGCGCAAAAGATGAAAGGCTGTGAAACGAGTTGGTGCAATTGTAAAATTTCCATCACCATGGAACTTGTAACAAAAAACACTTCCGATCAGTCTGAACTTATAACATTTGCTTCACTGTGTTAGACGTGTTGGAAAAAAATAAAAGTCAAAACATATGAGTACTTTTAAATACAAGTGTTAAAGAGTTTGGATTGTGGAGTTTATAAAGAGGGTATGTCCCACAGCCAAAGTACACCAGAAGCCCAGATGTATGTGAAAAAGGCAATTGTACCACGGTGATATTATGGGCAGCTTGGCACAGCAATGTAGAATTTAATCAGCTCTGCAATCAAACCAAAAACGCTACCACCTAGGCGTAAGATCATTACCAGCTATTCCTCTTAGAAATCCGCTTTACAATTTCACGTCTGATAACGCTATGCTTATTTATTTGGCTGGTGGATATTTCTATACCACAGTAACTTACAGCCGTTACACATTAGCGTCCTTCTCTAAATCCAAATAATCATTAAAGAAATGTTGAATTTAGTGTTTCGTGCAAGGGTACAGAGCAGCGACTCAGCCAAGCCATTTAACATGTAACTGCATGTTTTGTGGCTGAGGCTGTAACATAGAACAATCTTATGAGCTCACTGCACGGATCGATGCCCAGTGACCAGGCCCACTGCAGGAGCACTAATGACCTCAATAAATGAAAATTGTCACCTGCTTGCCATTGTCACGATGTTCTCATTGCACTTTTCATCTTTGGCTTGCCCATGATTTCACACATCCCTTGCACCCCCCGCCAGCTCTATCTGAGCCATCGCGTTGAAATTGTCCTGATTAACAACTGCGGGCCCTTAATTACAAATCTTAAACCACGTCTTTCCAAGCCACTCGTGTAACAGATTTACAGAAGAAACAAGTCCAAGTGCGCCCCCTTGCGAGAATTTACGAGATGCACAAAGATACGGAAAACTTTTATTTTAAACTTAACCAGGTGGAGTTGCGTACATAACTTCTATACGCTACTATCGTTTCATCGCAGCAACATGCTGTCTTTGTTCTTTAGTCTTGTCCCTATACAGTACATTGTGTTACTTATAAATAGCAAATGATGAGTTTCTATAATGACTGAACTCCACCCCACCAAGGAAACCACAACAGGACAAACAAGAACAGAGAAAATGGAAGGCAAGTTTGACCAAAAAGCTGCTTTTATTCATCTCACATTTTTTTTTTGCAGAACTACACCATGAAGTGACAAAACAAGCGTAAAGTGATTTAAGGATGCAGTATACAAAAGAAAAATATTCCTATACGAATGGAATTCACAAGAATGGCATCAAAGCGGACAGCAAAGAGCCCTATGGGTTGGTCCGCTTAGAGCGCGCAGTGCCGTGCCATTGGTCCAGACGCAAGGCAAAAAGAGGTCTCCTGTATATACACATGTAAAGGCAGGTCTTCTGCGCGCGTGCTGCCCTTTGGGTTTGCCCCCACAACAGACGTGACACAGCTGCAAGGATCTAGAGACAGGAGGGGAGCAATCAGTCAGGGCATCTTCTGGGGATTCTCCCCCCAATGATGTTTGTTTTTATGAGGGGAAAAAAATACAGTGTGGATGAAGAGGATGCAGCATGCACATGTGTCTCAATAGCTAGGGACCTGTTCCATTTAAAGTCTTTTTTTTTTTTTTTAGAATTCCTCCAGTAGATTTCTGAAGATAGTGAAAGATATTTGCAAATTAAATATTAAATAAATACATTCTCAGAAAAGCATTAACATTCAGACCTGCTCAGAATTGCTCCTTTACAGACCAGACAATCTGTCAAAGCAGAAAGAAAATCATAGCAAAAGAATAACTCAAAGCTGATCCACTCCTTCTCCAGTCTGGACTTTATTTTTGTTAAAGATCACATACTCCAGCTGGTTTGGATAGTGCTGTATACAGCAGAATTCATCTGTTTCAATGCAACAATGAACCTCGCTGAACCTCGCTGCCTGTCCTACTTCCTCCCCCTACATGCAAAGCATAACGGGATACGAGGGGGAGCCCCTAGCAACTGTCACTGAAGTTGGAAGACAGAAGGTAAGGGAGACGGCCGCCCATTGATACTGTCTCCGTGGAAGCAGAGCTGCTGCCCAATCTCACCATTTCTTATTCCGAGGTTTCAACTCCTCAGCCGCATTTCGCAGGAAGATGTAGTTCTTTTTCTGGGGGTTGTAGTACTCATGTCCCTGGAATAAGGAAGCATTTAAGCGAGATCCGAGAAATAGCATGTCATCCATTGCTCAGTTGTAGCTTCCGCCATATTTAAAACAAAAATGACCAGAGAGAGGTCATGTAGCTTAAGGTATCCCCTAGCTAGCAGGAGTCATCCCTCTATAAGGATAACAGAGACAGACCCAGGCAACCCATCCCAAAGTGAAGCAAGCTAAGTTACAGGCAGCTAGTGCAGCAAAGAAGGGATGAAAACCAGATTTCCTGCTTTTACTGGTGTCCCACTGGGGAATTCCCAATCCTCATGACTCCTGTTCTGAATCTACAAACAAAAATCAAGTCATGCCCTTGGATTTCAGCCAACTGAGGAATTCATTTTGGAACTAACAAACACAGTGATTCAGCAATCTCCCTAAAGAGCAGCACGGCGGGCCAGAGGTGACGTTTCACATTTCACAAACCCGTCTCTTACCTTAGACCAGTCATAGCTGGAAGCATAGGCGAAAATGTTGCCGTTATGGTTGAAACAGCAGGCTGTGATGGGCTGGTCCAGCTGCTCGGAGGTCTTCAGCTTAGTCCGGGCATCTTTGTCCCAGAAACTGAAGCGTCCGTCGGAGCCCACGGTGGCCAAGGTTCCATGGACAGGATGGAAGGAGATGGCATTCACCTGCCAGATGGACCAGCCCACAGGTCATTGGATCTCGAGTAACATTCTCACATTAACATCTCCGAAAGCCAAGTGGCCGACTGGCCCATGGAAAGCGTTGCTCACAGCATAGATGTCCTGCGGCGTGGCTGTGTTGGTGCCGTTGGACCTATGGCACTTAAATGTGAAGTTATCCTTTGCACTGAAACACAGTCGGATGAGAGAAACATTACAACGTCAAAATCAAGCTTAAAATTGAGCAGGACACCATATGTCCAAGGAATTTTCTGTGGTGAACTGCTTATAGAGAATATATTTCACAAATATTAAAACAATATACAAAACTAACTTTGGAAGATATTAGCTAGACTATAGAGCAGACTGTACTATTAGGTACAATATTGCACTGAAGAGTAAGGTTACGTAAGGATAAGGAAAGGTTATTGCACTATGTGCTATTTACTGAATTGTTGAACAGCTGGTGCCATGGTAGTATTTATTGTCCAGCTTTAATTCTGATTAATATAATAAGTTATATCAAGCTATAATAAGAACTATTTTACTGTATGACACGAATGAAAACTAAGGTGTAATGTAGTTGTCCATTCCAGAACCAGGCTACAAAAAGAATTTACACACACATGCTTTTGGGCAACACTACTTCACTATTTACATTGGAACATGAAAGTCGCCAGTTTCCTCTGGCGATGAAACTGCCATGCAGCCACGATGACTCACGGGTTGGGAGGGTTGATGTAGTGAATGGCCACCCGTCCTTCGATGCTCCCCAGAGCAAAGCCCGTGGGTTTGTTCTGCTTATCCTTGAAGATTGCGACACAGCGGTGCTGCAGGGCGTCGATCAGAGTTCACAGGTCAGTGTCTGCTCAAGGAGTTCAACCTCACACCAAAAGGCTCCAGCTCAAGAAACCCCATGTTTAAGAGATCCACATCTCACTAGCCCAATAATCCTTTTTCTTCAGCATTACAAGGTGCTCCATGACACATTTACAGCTTATTTTTGGAAAAAAACTACAACAAGGCTTTACTACAGCATTTGGTGTGGAATGATTCCAATAACGAGATTCAATCATCAGCACAACAAAGGCTAATTAAGTGAGAAAGACCGTGCAGCACATGCCACAGGTATCAGGGCTGAGAAACCTTTCTGCTTTATTGCTGAAGCTCACCTGATGTTTGAGGGGGGAGTCTATTCTCCGGAACTCGGACGGCTGGTTCTCTAGCTGGTAGACAATCAGCCCCCGCTCAGCTGTGGCCACCACCGCCATGGGGTAGACCTGCCCAAATTCAGGAGGTGATGAAGTGTCACTGGCCCCGCTTTATCTGGCGAAATGCGGGTCTTTATGCAACTTTTTTAGCCATTTTGCCCAGTGAAACATGAGGCCCGACGGACACCCAGGGTTTGTGCTTCGGGGGGGGAGCGCCAAGCCGTCACAAGCTGAGGAGCACCAGACATTCTTCTCTCACACTGCTATGTTCATCTTAATAATTTTCATAATTATGTGCTTCAAACGCTGTCCTACTACCAGACAAGGTTACATCATAAGAAAAACCCCCTCCCACATAAACTCATCCTAGATGCCATTAAATAAATACAGCATATTGATGGTTAATGGGGCACCGAAGGGCTTTTACAGGCTTCAGACAGAAGCAGAACAAAAGGAAGACAGGCTCACCACATCGGCACAGTAGCATCGCTCAGGCATCTGCAGGGACATCATAGGGTTGGGGGAGCGGGTGTCCCAGAACTACGAGGACAGCAAAACTCACATTTAGAGGCACCGGGCGGAACAATACTCTAAGGCCCCCACTAAAATGTCTTTTACGTGTCAGTTTAGATGACTGCCAGACCATAACCTGGATGGGAGTCCATTTCAGTATCGATAATATAATACTACAATGGACAGCATGGGACTAATCGGATAGGTGGTTATTAAAAACAAGGCATTAGTAAATTGCTGAAACTCACCAAAGTGCATTTTTCAATACTTCCTAAATACAGCAGGATATACTTGACAGGAGCAATTTTAACTTTCTAAAGGATTCAATAGCTTTGCTGCTGACAATGTGCTCCTTTTCAAAGAGACAGCTTTCTTTGCACACTCAATCTCATCAAGCACTGAATAGACAAGCAGATTGTCTCTCGTTGCTGGTTACCAGCAAACTTCAACCTATTCAAAAGAACATTTCTGCACTAAGGAAGTATGGCACATTTGTCTGGATTATTCCTCTTCTTAAGATATTTAAAATCCTACCTTCAAAGTTTTGTCCCAACTGCCAGTCATAACACAACTGTAGTTAGGGGCTTTAATCCAGTGGATTGTCTTGATAGGCCCATCATGCTATTCGGGGGGGGGGGGGGGGGGGGTTGAAATGAGACATTGTCCTGGTCAATCCTTATATGGCGAAACAGTTTAATGCAGGGGTGTCAAATTCCAGCCCTGTGTAGCTTGGTTTTTTCCCTGTTCCACCACAAATGATTCAGCTCAAGAGCTGTGTGGTAATTAGCACAAGGAATCAGGAGTGTTAAACGAGGGGAAACCAAAACTTATGCAGAGCCCCGGCCCCCCAGGACTCGAGTTTGACACCCCTGCTTTTATGTATGATTGTACTTCAGGTATTTCAACAGGGAAGAATCAGAGCCTTAAAGTCAAAACATTGCTAAGGTAGTTGCTGAACAGGGTGATTCACCATCTCATATTTTGTATCATGTACTGTGACAGTGAGGTCACTACCAAAAGTAAAAGCATTACAATACTTAGTAACTATGAAACAGGAAACCTAATATGCGTTTACTAGTATCCAAAACAGATAAAGCTTCCCAGCTATTTTGGTCACACCTGATTTAGTATCTAGTTTACAGGATTAAAGTGACATGTTATTTTAGTTCAAGCTCATACCTGTGCGATCTGCATGGCCTGATTACTATTAAGGTCCCACATCTTCGCCGTTTTATCACAGGAGGCAGTGAAAACCTTGCTTCCATCCTACAATACAGTGCAAACACATCAGCCGTCTAATTACGAGAGAACATTGTGAAGTTCACACAGGACCTGCTAGGAGTCACAATAGAACGGAACAGAACAGAAAAGAACAGAAGAGCTGCTCAATTATAGTGAGAATCATAAACATGAATATTTTGATCAATACTGAGATGGCAATTACCAATTTACTTGTCTTTTTAACACTGGATTTCCTTGAACTCTAAATATAATTCAACCAACAAACAAATAAAAAGGGGTTGGAGAACAGTGCCTGGATTTATAACACAAGACAAAACAGGAGCATCGATGCAAACCGAACAATGGCACAATAATCGTTTTATCTTGATTCTTTTGTTTTGATAATTGTTGGAAGCCAAAATTTCACTGAAATTTAAATTTGATTAACTGCCAGGCTCTAAAGAATAGTGATACTTCATTAATCCCAGTGGGGAAATTCTCTTTTTGCCTACTCCATCCTGCTCTGCTCTGAAACACACAGGCACATACAGAGATGACAGCAAGTTTGGGGGTCACAGCGCAGGGTTAGCAAGCGTGCAGCTCTCATGATGCCCACGGACATGTAACTATTCTGTGGAGGCCGGGGCTTGAACCGATGACCTTCCAATCATAGGCACAGAGGCTTAGCACACTGGGCCACCTCCCCCCCCTCCCTCAAAAAAAAACTCCAGAGTGCTTACATCACTCCAACAAACATCCAGGACAGGCCCAGTGTGCATCTGCTGGGCCTTGGGGACAGTCTGTCCATTGTCCTGCACCTCCCAGCACCGCACCTGCATCACAGGCACACAAGGTTAACTGAAGAATATTATATTATTTTCTTTGCTTTTCACCTTAAAGTGACCTTAAAGTTCATGTTCAGAAAGCTACAATTACTCACCATCAGTGATTTACTAATCAATACAACTCAGTTTACATTCAGAAGAACATCCTTAGACAAACAGCATACCAGACGGTTAATGTAAAATCCCAGTAAAAGCCATTTTAATCAGAAATTTAACATGTCAGCATTGGTGTAGAACAGCGTTCCCAATTTCGGTCCTAGAGGGCCAGTTTGCAGTCTAGGGCTCTAGACTAACCGTTTTCACTAGTAACACTGGTGCACTTTACTGCAATTTCTCGGAGCACCAGCACAAGATTTAGGCGCACCACTTAAAGTCACATACAACACAACACAATCATAATTTTATCTTAACTGTATTAGTGTATTACTAATGTTTTAGTAACGAATATATAATTTATATAATTAGCAATGTGGTGTTTTATTTTAAAGGAAAGTCACAGAGGTAAGTAGTAGTTTTAAGAAAAAAATGATTAAGTTAAATGGTGCCACATAACCAAAGTTCATTTCATTATCACCAAAAGGCCAAACAAAAGCACTTATGGACCAGACACAGGTAGATGACATCCTGCGCAGAATCGTCCCCAACCCCCATTGTTAGGATGAAAGCCTCGCGTTAACTCTCCACTCCGATCACCCTCTCACTCCCTCTGGTTATCCTTATCGATTCTTGGTTCAGATTATAATACTCTAAAAAAAAAAAAAACTGTGAAAATAAAGCATTTGAGCTGGACATAAAACATAGCACTGAAATAGCTTTATTTGGAGTACCAGGACATGGAATAGTGTTGCTGAATATTGCTTTCTCTTTTGCTTCTCTTCTTGCACAAAGAACACTGTTAGAATGGAAGTTAGCGCGACCACCACTTGCCTCAGCATGATTTTGCGACCCAATATCTTCTTTAAAGATAAAAAAAAGTTCAGCATTAGTGATCAAACCAAAAACAGGGTGTTTCAATATAAAATAAATAAGGTTAACATCCACACTCTGGATCTTGGATGTCAGTTTGTCACGGATGTCAGTAATATTGCACAGTTCTGTTAAACCTGCCTAAACTGGATGGTACGCAGGTCCAATTTTAATAATTGGTTAACCTAAATATTTAACAATAGGCAATACCTAATTTTTGATTCCGCCCAGACGCTACACTCAGGCATAAATTATTTCAACTTTATTTTAACCCTTGCACAGTTGAGTAAAAATGCACTTGTGGAACCGTAATCCAAATATCTTATTGAATTCCCAGTTCTTAAACTTTTAGAACCATTTCTAATTTGGAACTGGTTCTCAATACCCAACACCACACACAAGTCCTCACTCCCTGTTGGTGTTTCACGTGATATACGATGATGGTTTTAAAAAAACACCCAATGGCAAATCACACTCTTGTACCTAGTTATAAAATTTTGTCTCCAAAAATGGTCGCAAAAGTGACTAAACAGTCAGGCTAAGTTCAGTATCCGATTTTCTGCTCATATGTGACTCAGATCGCATTTTTTCATGACAATGTGAACAGCACAAGTCACATGGAATCCGATTTTTTCAGATCCGATTTGGGCCACTTTAGTATGTGGTCATAAATCGGATACAGGTTTGATTTTTTGCAGTGTGACCTCAGTCTGAACAGCGAAATCTGAATTCATGCGACTTTTACGTCACTCTCGATTGACATTTGTTACATTTCTGCGCAGGCGGAAGTCACCATATGTCTCCATCAGAGTGCCAAACATGGAGGAGAGCACAGAAGTTGGCCAGTGGAGGGACAGCGAGGTGCTGGATTTAAGTATTTGGGGAGATAAATCTGTTCCGGCAAAACTGGAAGGTTCATATCGTAACCGGGCAGTTTTCGAATCAATAAAGTGGGGTCTGTTTTTGCGCATGCGTGTCATTGCGTCTTTGTTGTTTTGTGCGCACGTGGGCCAGTTCAGTACAGTGAACCATTCACATTGAAATCTGATATTGCACACATTAAAAAGAGTAATGTGAACAGGCAAACAAAAATCCGATCTGAGCAGAAAATCAGAATTGAGCATTAAGGCCTGCAGTGTGAACATAGCCTCAGAGTCTGAAGCCCTTGCAGATTTCCCAGAATAACACACCTTATTCAGTTCACCAGCCAACTGCCAGGTTTAGTAGGTGTGTTCAAGCAGGGAAATCTGCAAACTGTGTTGCAAACTGGCCCTCCAGGACTGGAATTGGGGAAGACTTGTGTACATGTATAGATGTAGAGTTTATTAACAGTGAAACAAATTGTGAAAAGCAATGTGAGTGCAGTAAGGAGCAGAATACACACTTTAGATGTTGAATACTGATAGCAGTACAGAAACTAGATGAAACATAATTTGCTATATTCAGCATGAGGGCTAATACGAAGCCATTTTTAAATACACACTTATATGTGGACTGGCTGCATTCAGGTTAAACCACACTAACAGAGAGGTGACTTACATCATTAGCCCACGATCCTCCAATCAGGAAATTCCCTGGCATGGCCGGCGGGCTGAATGCAAGGCAGCTAATACTGTCATCAGGAGGCGAGGTCACTTCAACATCCTGTAAAGCACAGTCCTTGATGTGAGATAAACGTACTAGTGAATTTACCCGCATACTATCTCACGTATATAATACTGACTTCAGTGACTTGTGCGGAACCAACGTTATAATACTTTAGCTAAGAAGTGGGAGATCTTCAAGTTACTCAAATGTCATAATAGAATATTTTACTGTAAAAAAAATAAATAAATAAATTTGAAAGTACGCTTGCCTAGATAATGCTTTCATCTAAATAAAAAGATTACACTATTAACAGTATACGACCATTATTCACACATGTATATCGTCATAATCTTTGAATCAATGCACTGATTTTCATAGCGTTTTCAATTGCACTACAGTATAAACGCCTTACCTTCATGGGATTGTGACTATCTGTTGTTGTGCTACCAAAAACGCTGGTGCCTCCAGCACCAAATCCAGAACTCGTCCCGAACAAACTCATGGCACACTATCTACCTGTAAAACGAACCCCAGAGAAGCATGAGGGCGGATCAGACCATGCAGCCCGCGTTACAACATTAAAAAGATTTTTAAATACATACATTTCATATGACCAATAGAGGGATTTATTTGAGGTGAATACTTCATGCAACCGCAAACAAACCCAATACTATACTGAGATGTGTCTAAAAAGAGTATACGTAAAGCCATAAAGCAGGAAGGCATGGTCAGGCTACTGTCAAGATGTTACGCTTGCCAGATTCCCAACGATACAAAAGAAGGTGATGCGCAAATCAGTAAAGATGAATTAATGTATTAATTTAACTAAAACATTAACCTTATTCTGACAAAAAATTAAATCAGGTAGTATTTCATTTCTAAACGCATATCCATCGCAAATACCACTTAGCTAGCTGGCTAGGTACGACAAAATTCACGCCACTTGCTAGAATATCACGTTATAGCGTACGTTACCTTAGACACCTTTTTCGTCAAGGTGATTAAAGAAAATTCTGGGCGGCGACCACCTCTAGAAAACGGAATATTAGTACCGGGATAACATTAATTTCCCTACGTATGTTTTACTTTATATTTCAAACCGGCACAGGTTCATGGAACATGGCGCCTACGCGCTGGCGTCACAGGACACGTCGTCGCGTGGATTACGTCATTCGATGGAGCCCAGATTGCAACTTTGGCGAAAATAGAGTTTATACAAAAATGATCCGTTAGTTCTAGTAGTGCAGTAGTTCATGAAATATATTTACGTTTGCGCTTTATTTTTCATGTTGTCACAGAAGTTTATGCTGTGCTTGCGGCGGCGTACTTTTGTTTGTCTGCTATGATGGCACACGTATTTCCCTTTAAAAACTAGCGCAAACCAGTCAAGTTAAAAGCACATGCAGAAGCTGTACGATGGTATCTCTGGAAGCATTTATAACTAAACATTTGCTTAGAAAACACGAAACAGATACGTGTATAAATATTTGTTTATACAGCATTTTCATTAATGACTTGCACGATTTATTACTTCTCATCTAAAGGGTACTTTGAAATGAATATAAAATACCTGTTCAGTGTAAT
The DNA here is from genome assembly GCF_048594095.1 of Paramormyrops kingsleyae. Classification (NCBI taxonomy): domain Eukaryota; kingdom Metazoa; phylum Chordata; class Actinopteri; order Osteoglossiformes; family Mormyridae; genus Paramormyrops; species Paramormyrops kingsleyae. Next base: position 34,248,030 of record NC_132804.1, read on the forward strand.
ACTTTTTCCAATGTAATCTTTCGACCGTAACAAAACATTCACGACGCAAGGGGGCAGTATAGAAGCACAATCAAGTAATATTGGAGACTTTAAAACTGTAAATGTAACAACGTATTATTCACTTTAGCGGATACGTCATGTGAGTTATCAGTGCTTTAATCATTTAATGAATAAAATGCCTGGGGATCAATGGCGTAGCCAGAAAATTGGCTTCGGGTGTGCCATGAGAAAACAAGGTGCACGAAAACTCAAGCTCAATAAAGCAATGTGCGCCTGTAATTACCATTGCTTTGATTTCTTGAAGGCGAGGCCTATGACCGGCGTGCAAGCTGACATTTTGGGTGGCATTAGCACAACCTGGCACGCCACAGCTGTGGACACCTCCCTCCATATATGAGGTTTCCACCTAGATACAGCTGCTCACAGGGCATAAGGCATTGATACTTACCTGGCAGGGGAAATACCATGATCACGAAGGTGGTTCACCCAGGATGAGGCTCAAATGTGGGAATCTCCACTGCATAATTTCTTGTAGTGGGGGACTATGTTCGCACACTCCCCTGATTTATCTTTATTTATTATTCTTTCTTTCTTGTGGGCAGTAGTGGCTTAATGGTTAGGGAAGCACACTTATAATTGAAAGTTTGCTGGTTTGAATCCCTGACCAGCAAGGCACCACTGTGGTATCTTGACCAAGGCACTGCTCCTTGGGTGCTGAATTAGCTGCCCCCTGCTATGTCACGATGTCACATATGGGTTAAATGCAGAGGACACATTTTGTTGTGTGCTGTGGTGTGTCAACAATGACCACTGATCACCAAATTCTAGGATCTGTGGGTATTAATTGTATGTACAGAAAAGTACATCACTTGGAAATCATTATGATACAAATTTGCTACTATCCCTAACTCATTACCTACATTCCTCCATTTTCTGTAACTACTTGTCTTAGGTAGGGTCATGGGGGGGGGGGGGCAAGGCAGGGAACAGCCCAGCATGGGGTGCCATCCTCACACACCATTCATACATATAGGCAGATATATGGGTAATTTGGTAACTCAATTTAACCTCAGAATGTTTTTCAACTGGGGCGGCATAGTGGTGCAGTTGTTAACATTGTTGCCTCACACCTCGGCGACTAGGGTTTGAGTCTCCACCCCCGTGACCCCCCAAAAAGTATACAGTGATATACAGTGGAAACCTCTTATAGTGATCACATCTGTCTGGGTGAAATTGATCACTATAAGCAGATGATCAGTATAACCTTTTTCTTTCTTTTTCTTTATGTCTCAAGCAGATTACCACCTAATTGACATTTATATTTTTATTATATTATACATATAAGGTAAGAAAATGGACAGCGTCGCTATGTACAGGATTTATTGACTCATTCCAAATACAGTACACAGCTGTTTAAAACACTTTTCAAATTACAGAACTGTGCATAATTCATAATACAGTATAATACAGTACTGTACATAAAATATATCTTATTGTAGTTTCAACGCTGCATTTTATTGGCTCAGTTTTGGTAGTTTATCATTAGCTTTGATCAGTCTGTATTTGTCATTCAAAGAAAATGACTTCCCGTCATTTTTTCTGTGCATGCATAATTAGCCTCAGGTAGCTAGCCAGAAGCAGAGAGGTTACTGCAATGCAAAGTACTGTAGGCCAATTAAAGTTTAGTTATAAACTCAGCAAAAAAAGAAACGTCCCTTTTTCAGGACTGTGTATTTCAACAATAATGTTGTAAAAATCCAAATAACTTTACAGATCTTCATTGTAAAGGGTTTAAACAATGTTTTCCATGCATGTTCAATTAACCATAATCAATTAATTAACATGCACCTGTGGAATGGTCGTTAAGACCTTAACAGGTTACAGAAAGTAGGCATTTAAGGTCACAGTTCTAAAAACGCAGGACACTAAAGAGACTTGTCTACCGACTGTGGAAAAACACCCAAAGAAAGATGCCCAGGGTCCCTGCTCATCTGCGTGAACGTGCATTAGGCATGTTGCAGGGAGGCATGAGGACTGCTGATGTGGCTAGGGCAATAAATTGCCATGTCCGCACTGTGAGACGCCTAAGACAGCGCTACAGGGAGAGAGGAAGGACAGCTGATCATCCTCGCAGTGGAAGACCACGTGTAACAACACCTGCACAGGATCGGTACATCTGAATATCACACCTGCGTGACAGGTACAGGATGGCCACAACAACTGCCAGAGTCACACCAGGAACACACAATCCCTCCATCAGTGCTCAGACTGTCCGCAATAGGCTGAGAGAGGCTGGACTGAGGGCTTGTAGGCCTGTTGTAAGGCAGGTCCTTACCGGACATCACCAGCAACAACGCCGCCTATGGGCACAAACCCACCTTCGCTGGACCAGACAGGAGTGGCAAAAAGTGCTCTTCACTGATGAGTCACGGTTTTGTCTCACCAGGGGTGATGGACGGATTCGTGTTTATCGTCGAAGGAATGAGCGATACACCGAGGCCTGTACCCTGGAGCGGGATCGATTTGGAGGTGGGGGGTCCATCATGGTCTGGGGCGGTATATCACATCACCATCGGACTGAGCTTGTTGTCATTGCAGGCAATCTCAATGCCTTGCGGTACAGGGAAGACATCCTCCTCCCTCATGTGGTATCCTTTATGCATGCTCATCCGGACATGATCCTCCAGCAGGACAATGCCACCAGCCATACTGCTCGTTCTGTGCGTGAGTTTCTGCATGACAGCAATGTCAGTGTTCTGCCATGGCCAGCGAAGAGCCCGGATCTCAATCCCATTGAGCACGTCTGGGACCTGTTGGATCGCAGGGTGAGGGCTAGGGCCATTCCCCCCAGAAATGTCCAGGAACTTGCAGGTGCCTTGGTGGAAGAGTGGGGTAACATCTCACAGCAATAACTGACAAATCTGGTCCAGTCCATGAGGAGGAGATGCACTGCAGTACTTCAAGCAGCTGGTGGCCACACCAGATACTGACTGGTACTTTTGATTTTGAGCCTCCCTTCATTCAGGGACACATTGTGAAACATTTTTAGTTTATGTCTTATGGTGTTGACTCTTTTAGTGTTCATACAAATAAATTTATTTACACATTAAGTTTACTGAAAGTAAAAACAGTTAAGTCAGAGGACGTTTCTTTTTTCTTAAGTTTAGTTTATTTTTTTTTTTTTTTCCATATTTTGTCATGTTTCAAAAGTCCATGAGAACTAACATTAGCCATAGCGATGGAGTCATACTCTCAGGTTAGGAGTTGGCTCTTTTCCTAACTAAAACTTGCTTTTAGCTACTTTGTGAATAGATTTTAGGAAAAAAAAACTTTGCTAAAAACTTTTAGTGCGATTTAGGAGTACTCTTAGTGGTAAAATAAAATGCTTTGTGAATATAGGCCCAGTTCAGTACAGTTCCCAGATATATGCTGAGTACTCATTGGCCATTTTTCCTCCACTCTCTGGTCAAACTGCTCCAAAACCATTTCTGCTGTGTTTAGGTAAGGTGGCCAGGTCATGTGATGAGACACTATTACTCTCCTTTGTAGGAGGCTTGGCATGTCCAAACTTTTGATTGGTACTGTATTAATTTAGAGTTTTCATCCAGGCTTGAAGCCAGGTTTTCACAAGTTTAGAAAGCACTGGAATTCTGTTGTGGCCCAGTGATTACCAATATAGTCTCATATCACCAGGGCAGAAGGTTCAGTTCTTGCCCCTGTTGGCATTTTCTGCCTTGTTTCTGATTGCGTCCTCCTACGGTCCCAAAAACATGCAGTTAGATAAATTGGTATCTCCAAGTTACTCATTAAGTTAATTTAGAATGGGATGGATGGATGGATAGGCACAATACTCTGTGCTGCAATGAACTTGAGTTCAGGTTTGGATGACTTAGTTCTGCTCCCAAAACGGCAGTGATCCATGTTTATACTAAATATACAAACTCATAGTTTCTCACTTAACAGCAGTTTGTCAGGCTTGTATACATTTACACATTTTTTAAATAATCCAGGTAGCTTGCTGTGCTCTCTTGGGAATTAAAAACCTTGCAAGTTCTACAGAGTAGAAAAATAGTGGCTTAAAAATTATTATTTTTGGCACTGTAAAATTTTTCTCATAAAACTTAAAAATATACATTAGTTTCACTTTTTGGTGAATTATTTGGCTGGAAAATGTCATTGCTTCAAGCAAGCCTAATTTTGCTGTCACTAGTGGCAAGTATGGTCTTTTGGGGATGATTTGATTGTGATGTCATTGTACCATCACATAGCAGAATGTTATAATGTTATTCATACAGAATTTCTGCCATGATCAAATTTTGTACAGTAGATTCCTTAATGGTAACATGTGGTCAAAATGAGTGGATTTTCAAAAACTATTGAATAGTGGGACATGGTGCTCCTATAGGCTGTAATGAATCAATGATGTGTTGGCTGTGAAGAGCTCAGTTTTACTATCACTTTTATAGCAGAACCATTTCTAGTTTTAATGGAGTCAAGATTACACAATGGAGAATGGCTTGACAATTCTGCTGGAACACATCATACAAACTTTTAGACTAATGGCTGTGGAACTTTACTCATACAGCTGCACTAGTCCATTGCCAAAAATAAGCTCCTGTAACTGTGCATTGTCAATTTTTTTGTTTATTTTACCCATCCATCCATCTTCAAATTGCTTTTCCAGATCAGGGGGGCTTGGAGCCTGGAGCCTACCCCAGAAAGCATAGGGTACAAAGCAGGGACACACCCTGGACAGGGTGCCAGTCCACGCAGAACACACACACACACACACACACACACACACACACACACACACACACACACACACAGAGGTTTGTGGGGACTCTCCATTCATTTCTATGGGGGAAACCATTATCAAAACATGATCCCTACCCAGCCCTAACTTTAACCATAAGTAACCAAACAAAATATGAGACTTTGGCATTTTTTTAGTTTTTTGATTGCATTCACAGATCTTTGTGGGGACCGCAAAAATGGTGCCCACAACGTCAAAAAACAGGTTTTTATTACATTTTCGGGGAGATTTGGTCCCCCACAATGCAATATAAACCTAATGCACACACACACACAATCATACATAACAGGCAATTTAGAAATGCCTGCTAGCCTAACTGTATATCTGGGGACTGCAGGGGAAACCCAGTGGGGCACCGGGAGAGCACACAAACTGCACACACAGAGCAGTGATGGGGTTGAAACCCACATCCCTGGGTGTGTGAGGCAACAATGCTACCCACTGTGGCTCCTATACACGTCAGAAACAACAGATGGCAGAATACCAAGCTCGCTCCATAGTCTGCTACTACATGATTTATTCCAAAGCCATGTTTTCAGGTTACACAGGATATATATTTCCTTTCTTATTTATGTCTAGCTAAAGTCAGAATATCATTTACTGTCAGCTTCAGATATAATATGATGCATGGAGTAATGCACTAACCTGAAATATCCTCATTGTTTGTAGTGCAATGAAAAATAAACAATAAACAGAATATAAATACTAAGACATAGAATCATAATATACATTGCTCATAGAATCATTAGGTAAGGACTACTCTGGATGATATTTTTCTGCAAAATGTGGGCATGTCTCTTCAAGGCATGGATAATGATCCAGAGGGTGGCTTTCAAACTACGGGAACTTTATTTCACACTCAACTCCCAACACTTAGAAACAAAACAGATTGCAATGGGTCTAAACAAAGGCTAACAATAAAGACTAGAACTAAACAAGACTAAGTGTGTTTTTCCATCGCACCAAGTACCTTTTGTTTGGTATGGTACTTTTGGTACTTTCACTTTTCCATTGGCTTCTGGTCAAGTACCAGTACCAAAATGCCAAATCAGCTGGGGTACCTCTTTGGTATTTTGGTACATTGGCATGGGACTTTAAATGCTTCCTTTGTGGATTGGTTGTGCAAATAACCTGCCACTGAAACACAATACAAATGCTACGATATCAGAAAACAACAATAAACAAAGTATAAAATTATAATAATAATTGTGATCTGGTCAGAAGAACAGATGCAACAAAATGATCAGGATGGCAAGACAAGAAATTTTAAAAGTATTGTAAAGACAGGTCACTGAGCCATACTGCTTGCTTCTCAGAAATGACATTGGGACTGTTCCGGGTTCTACCACAAGGTGGCTTTATTGCACCCATACCGGTCACACTCAACACACTAGCGCTGCCCACCATGCCCAGCGCCCCTCTTACTCTTAACATGCACGGTATTAACACACACACACGCACGTTAAATACACCAATAAACATTAAACGCTACAAATGACATTGTGGTGTGTGTGGGTGAGTGAATGGTGTGTGAGTGTGCACTACGATGGATTGGTGCTCCATCCTGGGTTGTTCACTGCCTTGTGCACGTAGCCTCCAGGATAGACCCCCTGCGACCCTACAACGGACAAGCGGTTTCAGAAAACGGATGGATGGATGGATGGATGGATGGGTATGACATTACGATACTACACAAGACATTGCAGTGCATAATGATCACAGCAAACTGTTTACATGGTTGGCGCCAGCCCAAACTGCCACACTGCCCCACAGTCCCTTCAGCACTACTCTGCCCCACCCCCTTAGGGGGTTAACCCTCCCAGAATCCCCACACAGTCCCAAAGACACTCTGAGCAGCAGCGAGCCCTCTGTGGCCAGGGGGCCCCGAGGTCCCCACCATCCTGATCAGTCCCTGCTGCAGGGGTCCTGGCAATGGCTGCTCTGAGTGGGCCAGGGGCTGGTATGGAACCAGGTGGTCATGGTACAACATTACAGTCCTGCGCCGCTCTGGTATCCGTACCTGGTAAACCACTTTGGAGCTCCACTCCAGGACCCTTCCACTGGCTGTCGAGCTTGGGTGATGGGGCAGTATACCCAAACAGGGTCCACGGGCTGGAAGGCCTGTCCCCAGCAGTGGACATCATATGCTGTCTTCGGCCTGGCCGTTTCTATGTCCTGATGATTCCTGACCAGCTCGCGCCCTGTCCACGCACGATCCCAGAGCTGGCGCAGGTAGTCCAATCCTGGTGTCGTCGGCAGCTCCGACTCAGAGGGTGAGACGAACATCAGCTCCACCGGGGTCTGCAACTCACGGTTAAACATGAGGGCGGCGGGGGTGAAGCCAGTGCTCTTCTGCACCGCTGCATGATACACCCCCAGGACCAGGCGCACTGGTGTTGGTCTACGAGGATTGCCAGCTGTGCGGCTAGGGTACAGTGGAACCACTTCACCAGCCCGTCGCTCTGAGTGTGAGGTGGGGTGGTGCAGGTCTTCACAATCCCCAGCCACTGGCAGGCCTCGCCAACCACCTGCGCCTTGAAGTTCCTCCCCTGCTTGCTGTGCAGCTCCTCGGGGCCCCAAACCTGCAAAAATTCTCCTCCAGCAATTTAGTCACTGTGGTGGTGGCACTCTGATCGGGAACTGCATATGCCTCGGGCCAATTTGTAAAGTAGTCCATAGCCACGAGTATGTAGCGGTTCCTGGTGCAAAGGAAGGGACCCAGGACGTGCACCTCTACGTGCTCCATGGGGGCGCCCACCAGGTATGGCTGCAGGGGAGTCGGACTGCTGGCTAGGACCCTCCCAAGCTGTGCACGGGTCGCATCAGTGTCCTGCCAGCAGTCAGGCCAGTAGAATCACTGCTACAGCTTCCTGAGTGTCTTTTTCACCCCAAAGTGCCTGGCCCCAATGGCCCCGTGTACTGACCTTAACGCGATGCTGCGCAGGCTCTGGGGCACCAGCTGCTGCTGCAGCTCCCCTGTGCAACCCGGCGATCACCAGCCTTGATACATGCTCGTCCAGAGTGTCCCACTGGGAGTGATAGGCCTTGGTTTCCAGGCCAGAGGCCGAGATCGGCTCCCAGCCTAGTCGCCTGCCTTTGCTCAACCACTCTCTTACCCTGGACAACATGGGATCACCTTGCTGCTCTGTGGCGAGCTGCTAGTTTTCGAAACACTGGCGGGCCGGGCCTGGCTGGAGATGGCCACGCCATCTCCACTGACGACATGGCCCAGGTAGCGCATCTGGCACTGGAGGAGGGATCACTTTTCTGGGTCCAGCCATAATCCTGCCTGCCGAATCATGGAGGACACAGTTTTAAGGTTATGGATTGCCCGGGCAAAGCAGTGAGGACTTGCAGATCATCCAGATAGACAATATACTCAGAATGGGGGACGTGGGAGAGGACACACTCCATGAGCCTCTAGAACATGGTCAGGGCGTTGCACAAACTGAACGGCATCGACTGAAAGTGCCATCGACTGTAGTCGAGAGGAAAATTGGTCTTAGAGCGAGTTTCCGGAGCCAATTCGACTTGCTAGTCCGAAGGTCTAGGGTGCTGAACCCCGTCAACCCAGCGATGTAGTCTAGTGCATCATCGATCCATGGCAGTGGATAGGAGTCTTTTCTCGTCACCATGTTCAGCTGCTGATAGTCGACACAAAAATAGTCAAGACCCATCCTTTTTGGCGACAAGGACTGCAGGAGCCACCTATGGGCTGTTGGATGGCTCTGTGACTCCTGCCGCTGCCATCTCTCTGACTCTCTGCTCTGCTGCTTGTCGCTTCACCAAGGGCAGTCTGTGTGAGCACAGGTGTATGGGCGGGGTGTCCCCCATGTCAATGCTGTACCAGGGAAGTGGGTTGGCAAGCCTCTTCCCTGGCAGCAAAGATATCCTGGAATGAGTCCAATAGATCCTTAAGCTCGTCCTGCTGCTCCGCCGTCGGGTCCTGGCTGCTACTCTGCCACACCTCCCATACAGCTCGCACCTGGCACATTGATAGTGGCCCCCAGTCAATTCAGAAGGTCCAAACCGATGATGCAGGGGTCAGCGCTGTCAGCGAGCTAAATTTCCTGCACCACCGTGTGTCCAACCAGCCAGTCACGCAGCTGCCTCCTCCCCCTCAGGGCCATGCGCACACCAGCCACCGACGTCAGTCGTCTCCCAGCTGGCCGGCGCAGCTCTGCTAGTACCTGGTAGCACACCTGGGTAGGTCAAGGTGATGGTGGACCCCGTGTCCACCAGGGCTCAGCAGGATGACTCATCCGCTAGGCAGTCAAAATACAGGCCCACTCTGGGCGCAGCTGTCGGGGTTGGACTGGCATGCATTGCGCGTAGCGCCCTCCTCACAGTGTCACCCGCCTGGCATCTCCCAGCTGTTGTTCACGATGCGGGATGAAGTCCTTGACCTCTCCACAGCAGTAGCAGGGAGACAGGCGACGTCTCCGCCATGGCACTGTGCAGGTCGCATGCTCTGTCCCTATTCGCTGTCGAAGTCCAAAGGTGCGCAGGTGCAGGTTCAGCACAGGGTGGCTGGTGACCAGTGTGATGTTGCAGGTGGGGACTGGATTTCCTTGGCTCTCTCCACCTCCACCAGGACCTCAGTGAGCATGCCCAGTGCCTGCAGTTCGATGTGCTGGTGCAGCCACTCTGGTGTTAGTGCCGTGCCAGCTCTTCTTGTGCAGCGCTGGGGAAGTCCGGGTTGCCCTTCCATGCAAGGATGCGGAGGTCTGCTGCAAACACCCTCAGGGTCTTGCTGTTCCGCCTACAGCGGTTCGCCAGCTCTGCCCTCTCTGCCTCCACAGACTACTGCTGGCTGGACCACAGCTCCAGCGCCTCCTATAGGGCAGCGAGATTTTGCTGCTCGTCGGGGGCCAGGCTGAGGGGAGCCTTGAGCACATAAATTTACACCAGCAATGTTCTTCTTATGGTATGGTGACCCCTCCAGTGCCAATGCTAAGTGCACCGCTGTCTCCGCCTCGCTCCAGCCATTGTGCCAGGTGGCCAGGCCCACTTGGACAAGGATTGGACAAGGATTGGACAAGGAGCCCTTTACCTTCGTAGTGCAGGAGATTCACTGCAGGTTTCGTCCCCCTCTCTCATGCTGGTGGGCTTGGTTCAGCTTACCCTGCTGGAGGCCGGCACATGCTAGAGCCATCAGGTCTCCCCGCGAAGGCGTGCTGCTGAGTTCCTGAGGTTTCCATCGGGTCTTCTGCTGCTCCCTACCACGGCCACCAGAATCCTTGCCCCAGTTGTTAGAGATCATCATAAGACGACTCCAATCGCACTTCTGACAGCAAAATAGCACCCGGCGGACCGAGGCATCGCGAGCGTAGCGAAGGATGAGTAGACTTGTTTGATGGAACAGAACACGCTCTTTATTTTAGTCCTTAACAGAACTGTAACAGGCACCCAATGAGCACCAAACCCAAATACACACAGCGGTAACACGAGGTGGTCAGACGCCGAACTATAAGGTGCACACACGGTGGGAGATTTACTCAAGCTTAATACAAGCGAGGATCGGACAAGGTACACACAAAAGACACAGGCAAACACACGCGCGACAATAGGGAAATGCAACCATTACACCAACAATATAACAAAGGCTATTTACCAAACACAGATAAGGACTTTTTACAATTGCCAGCGAGTATGCCGGGATATGCTGATCCCCGCTGGTGCTGGAGTATTTTGTTTAATACACTAGGAAAGCACGCTAATTTGTTTTATATAATACGACAGCGTGCATATAGTGTGCTGTCCTAGCGATGTGATTTTGTAGTAAATATAACATAATATGATTTTGTTGTAATAAATTGGGGTATTTATAAGACAAAAAAAAGTTTGTCACCTCCTTTACCTGCCTGCACCATGCCTAGTTACCATGACACACACACACATATATACAGAACAATACCATTCATTTGTAAGGGCTGTGACAGGGCCTGATGTGACAGGGCCTGATGTGACAGGGCCTGATGTGACAGGGCCTGATGTGACAGGGCCTGATGTGACAGGGCCTGATGTGACAGGGCCTGATGTGACAGGGCCTGTCGGTCAGCCAGTAGAACTGCTTTTGTTCAGGCTGTTAGCATGCTAGTATTAAAACTGTTAGCATGCAAGCAAGGAATTTCAGTAACCTTTTCAGACATACTTTGGATTGACAACAATTTAATTTTTTCTGGGATCTTTTAGCATGCAGGGCCTGACCTTTAGCTGCAAAACAAGCGTAGACTCTTACAAATCTTGACAGAACTCACCTTTGAGCAGTATCAGCGTCACCTCAGTCAATGTCACTTATCAGCCATAATCTTTGAGTCATAAACTTAGTCGTATTGCACATTTTTAATGTAATGTTTTATATAAATGTCACAGAACTGACCAAAAACATGGAGATAGTTGTAAAATGCTATTTATTTGTAGAATTTTGTATCATTTTATGTTTTCAATCAATTGATGTGAAGAATAACTTATATTCATTATTGTGTTTAGAAAATTTAACAAAACTATGGAACATGTAGGTCCAATTTGGCTGGGGACAGTGCATTTTTAATAATTTTGTAATTTTCAGAAGCGTTTTTAAAAATGAAAAAAAAAAAAACCTAAAAACCTAATATTCCTTTATAAAAGAAGAAATTAACCATCGGTCATGTTCTCGGGGGGGCAGAGTGGGGAAGCAGGGAGTCCGGAGAACACCAAGTTTATTCGGGGTAAAATACACACAAGACCACAGAACAGGCAGAAGCAATGTTATGACCAGACTGGGGACTCACTCACAAAACCTCACTTAAATACACAGAATCAATTAACACAACTAGAAACAGCTGATAACAAGAGGATTCCACACGAGGTAAATGAAGGTGTGTGGAACACAGGAGGATCGGAATGATCATGGCATAACACCATCTAGTCAGTTTTAGACATTTTTAGATTATACATGTTTTATTCACTGTAACAATTCACGACAGATAATGTAATTTCTGATAGACTGTCCCCAAAACATGGACTAGACTAAACATTACAATCAGAATCAGCTTTATTGTCATTCAAACTACTTGACATGATTAGAACAAAACACAGATCCTCAGGCCTCGGTGCGTGTAGCGTGCTACTAAACAATAAATAGATTAAATAAATAGTAAAATGCTAGAGTAAAATATCTGAACTGGAAATGAAAAGAGCCAAGGTAAAACCTCTGAAGTAAAAATTTAAATTTAAAAGTAACGTACAGTATGGCAACAGCGACTTCAAGTGATCAGTGACAGAGTGACAAGGCAAGTAGGAAAGACCAGTAACACATAGTAGTCTACTTAAGGAACTTAAGGAGAAGGAGGACAGGAAGACAGAATAGGACAAGACAGGGACCTGCCTAACACAGAGTAATAAGTGTGAATTCAGAAGTTTTTTTTGCTCAAAGTAAATTTATTTAGAGAGAAAATGTTACATTAATCTGTCATAACAAAAGAAAAGCACTTGATTATCAGTGTGCAGAATTATTAGGCAATCAAACTGAATGAGTGGATTCTCTCTTTACCATCAACAGAAATAAGCAGTTTTTGTTATTCAATATATATATAAGGAATAAGCTATTGGCCGTTCTAGACAGCCCACTTCACCAATTTTAATGTCCAATATAGCCACATTTCTTCTCAATGACCATCATCAGCCTGTTGCCCACTGAACCAATCAGCTTTTTGATATGATCCAATTCTATTTTAGCTGAGCCAGCTAGGCCCGCCTCCCAGACACTGCTCAGAGAGGTGTGCTGCTTGCCACATTGGTAAATCTCATACTTTAGTAAGACCCAGTAGCTCTCAATGGGGGATTAAGTCCAGCAATGGGGAGGGGGCAGATCATAATTTGATCACCTTTCAAGCCTAGGCCAGCAAATCTATGCAATACTTTGGTAAGGACATTGTTCTGTGTGTACTGTTTTGAAAGCCGCTGACTTCTACTCGTACCAGTGTCTTCTAAAAGTTGGCAGTCACTTGGAGGATTTATACCATTTGCAAGCTGCATAGGTCCTGTAAGTTAATCACTGCTTATTGCAGCCTACACCATCACTACCACTGCTAATTGCAGCCTACACCATCACTATCAAAGTCAATTGCAGCCTAGACCATCACTATCAAAGTCAATTGCAGCCTAGACCATCACTATCAAAGTCAATTGCAGCCTACATCATCACTCCTCTACTACCTTGTTGGCGCTTGAAGGTGTTTATCCACTGGCCCTTCTATTTGCTCCATTAAGAGTCACTTTCATGTCATCTGTCCACAAAACCTTTGTACAATCAGTCTTGAGACATTCTTAATGTTTTACCTTGCATGCCTTATTGAGTGGCGGTCACGTTTCAGCCTTTGCGACCTGTGTCATGTAGCACACAGAATCTAGTACTTCTGGAGATTCCGTTCTGAGTGCAGTTTTTAAAATGGTGGCTAACGTGTTACGCCCAGCTCGTCCGATCCTCGTGTGTGCCATGCCCACCTCGTTACCTCGTGTTAATTCCCGATTGCCATCACCTGTTTCTCTTGGCTTTTCCTGTGTATTTAGTCCGCGTCTGAGTTAGTCTTCTGAGATTACTCATTGTATTGTTGTAAAGTTCATGGATGTCTGCCCTTGTGTTGCCAATAAACCCGTTTACTGTACCTGTCGGTCCGGCTCAACTCGCCTGCTTTGCGTAACGTAACATAACGTATGTTATATTCTTTCTACATGTTTCTTCAGTCTTATTTGGCTGCTGGCCACAAAACGTTTTATTGTATAGTGATTACATTTTTAAAGAAATTTTGATTGTTTTGCATCTCTCTGACAGGCACTTTTACCATTTTGTTTAGTCTCTGTAGGGATTTTCTCTCTCTGTAAGGTCTCTTTTTTTTTTTGGTCCATATTAATAGTAATAACAATTTGCTTAATGTTTTTGCATAGGGAAGTATCCACAGATTCCTTCATTACTCCAAACTGAAAAAATGCTGTTTTTAGCCTCACTGTCCTGGCTTTGAGGCTACAGAGCCTCCTACGATACAGGAGAGGAGCAAGGAATCTGCGAGAGGGGTGGGATGATCCTTGATGACGCCAGTAGCCTCTAGATGCAGAAGCCATTGTAAATGGCTTCTGCATCTAGCATTTGGAGAATTTACCACAGGTATTTATACGTTTTCAATAAGATCTGCACCATAATATAAAGTCAAAAATTCCAATCTCTTTCCAGTTACAGTGCCTCTTTCAGGAAGTGGGTTAAACCTTGAATTTGTGTCCAAACACCATGACATACTGCATATAATTCTGTCTGGAGGTTCTTTGGGTTGCTGACTGTAGGGGAAAGGTTTAGTGTTGTTTGGGGGGTGGTGCCCTGTCTTTAAGTCCAGATGGAGTCCATTGGGCATAGCTGAAGTCAAAATAATGCAAAGTGTTTTGACCGATTTACTTACCAACTGCTTTCACACATATCTGGCTTTTCTCATTACTGGCAAACTGCAATGATCTGTAGGTGTCAGTCATATAACAGCTATCGAAGATACTGCAGCTGCTTTTATTCTCATTAGAACATTCCGGCACTTTCTGGCTGGGCTGCTCTGGAGCCCCCGTAACGAATTGCTTAGCTTAGCACTTACTGACGTTCTCCCTTTTCTCCTTCCTTTATTGGCCGCTGCCGAGCGTCACATGGCCCATTTACAACTTTACGTGTATTCTGACTGACGGTAGGTTGCAAGATGGAGGTAGCTGATCTCCCAGAAATATTTGCCTTTGAACTGCAAATAGAGGCCAAGAACAGCAGACCAGGTGTTTTGCCTAAAGCTCTACCTGCCGTGAATATGAGAGAACCTAGCTTCAGATGCTACGCGGCAGCTCCAGCCATCGCAGCCCTGATCTGGAAAGGTTCTTGGAATAACTGAGTTACTGTGAGGTTTACCAGACAAGCTACATATAAAAATGACACAAAAATAATTCAATATTGTATTTATAAAAGAAGACAGATAATGCTTTCTGTGAACATGCTTTATTATTTGTGCATGACAGAATACAGACTTCCTTGTGACCCTGGCTAGGACAAGTGGTTGGAAGATGGATGGAACTATAGAGAGGACAGACTTTTTGTGTTACACTGGTCCTAAAATTTCTGTCAGGGGATGAATGCTTCACCCCGAAATCATGAGGAACGTTTCAGTCCCAGACCCCCCGCCTGAAAGGAGCCAGCTGTTTCTTTGAGAGTGTTTAGTGTGGAATCGCTCCAACAAATGGCCTCTGCATCGGGCCGGCAGATTGTATGTATATCTCCTCTTCTCTTGCATCATCCATTTTCTTATGTAAAGGGTGACTGTCTTGTGACATTTGTGTAAAATGACATGGATTCGCAATCTGAATGGTTATTATGGGGTGGCATAGTGGGGTGGTTGCCTCACACCTCCAGGGTTGTAGGTTTGAAGCCCAGTCTCCTGTGTGTGTGAAGTGGTCATGCATATATTAAACTGTGGGGATGAAATGTCATTTCATCTCAGACTGTCACCTCACACCACTGTGGAGTTTGCATGTTCTCCCTGTGTCGTTAAGGGATTCCCCCCCCCCCCCCCCCCCCCCGCCCCCCATAGTACAAAAACATGCTGAGGTTAATTAGTCATCAAATATCCCATGAGTGTGCATGTATGTGTGAATTGTCCTGAACAGGAAAAGTGGTTACCGAAAATGGATAAATGGATTATTTCAGGTTCACTGAACACTGCTGAATATGCCCTAAATTCCAATCATTAAACTTCTTTAGAACCAGAGATATAGTGTAAATGTAGAACCAGGCTGGGGCCACAGCTTTGATTACAGTTTCCTATTTCACTATTACTTCTATGATCATCATTATACAACTTCAGTACCTGCTATTATAATTGCAGGACATTCACATAGTAACAGCTTCACTCCAAGCATAGTTTAATCAGCAGATGTTCTGAACCAAATGTCTCTGGAACCGTGGGAGAAAAGCGGAATATATTCTGGAAACCTAAACAGGCATGGGGACAATAAACAAACTCTTACCATCAATAACTGGTTCTATAGTGTTTGGTTGTCACATCCCCTTTACACACAGAAGGCCCTGGGTTTGAGTCCCTGAGTTCTGTAATGTGGTTTCCTGCTTTAGCAAATGAAGACAAATATATTATGTGCAAATTGCTTTGTTGGTAACGCCACATAGTAGCTTGCCTGTTATTGTGAGATCCTCGGCTTTGTGGATTAGGAGACTCTGCCTCTAAACAGGAGGTTGCTGGTTTAAACCCCTGGCTTGGTAAAGTGATTTTGCTGTTGGCCACTAAACAAGGCCCTTAACCCCAGTTATTTCAGGCATTATTTTTTTAGTAGTAGTACTCATACTACCTCATCCTAAATTAAACACATTAATCCACAGTGATGGGTAAAAAAAATCAGTGTAAGTTAAAACATTACGAGTTGACAAAGTGCGTTAGTATATTAACATAAAAGATGAGTAGGGATCTCAAAGTAGCATGCTAAGAGAATCTTGAAAGAAGCTCATAATACGAGACATACCATGGATGGGACTTAAATAAATGCTGCCTTGCCACTTTTTTCTGGTTTATGTTTGCAGTATATCTGGAAAACTTTTCTTCTTTTCTTGGTTGTTTCTAATTTTGTATCAGATCCAAATGTGCTTAAAATGCACCAGGCCTGTTAGGGCACCCAAGACACAATGCATATGCAATGCATTTACTTTATTTACCACTCACTTTTGTCCAAAGTGACACACAAGTGAAGCAGATTACACTTATGGCTGTCAAAGAATCATCGAGGCATAAGTGCAGTTAGGCTGTGCTTCCAGTGAGTGCCCTGGTACAAGTGTAAGCAGTATTGGACCTTTCAAACAGCAAAAAGCTAATAAGACAACTATTTAAATTAGCGGAAACTGCATTCAAGGAACACAGAGCGGGTAAGCTGGAAGAGGTATTCTTGGAACAGATGGGTCTTGAACAGAATTGATTGGCCAGCCCAAGCGTGGAGCCCAGGTCCTTCATCTCTGCAGCAGTATTCTCTAACCAGCTGAGCTCTGCAGGCTTTTGGCTGCTTGTGCTGGGGAACATATTCTTTTGGGGAACTGCAGTTTAGCAATATAGTACAAATGCTTCTTATCAGGATCACCAGCTGTCCAGCATGATGGGCCACCAGAAGGGGCAGAGACCACTTGGGATATTGACCTGCATGTCTTAAATAATCCAATTAAACACGCTGTTAGGGGAATGGAGCTGAGTGATGAAAAGTTATCTTATCACAGCACATAAAAGGTCAAGCGTATGATGTTTCACAGGTCAGCTATTCTCAGCAAGTGGTTTGAGTCTCTGTGTAAGGCATTTTGAGTAAAAATATCTTCAATGAAACATTACAATGCAATAGAGAGTATATGGAAGAAACAAAGTTGCTTTGCATGGTGTATGTACAGTCCTTCTGGTCTTCTGCATTGCAGACTTGAAACATCAGAGCTGTTTAGTAAACGTCACATGCCATGATCACCAGTGATACAATAGAAAAAATGCTTTGGAGCCATAACTAATCTTGATTTTCTCGTTCTGAGCTGAACCACACAGGCACATGTTGAATCTCATTATGTTTATTTTTCCACGGTACTGGGGTGTATGCATTTGGAGCCACTGCTGATGTCATTGTCTTTATTTGACCAAGTTCCATTAACATGCTGCATGACATTAAGTTATCTTAACAGTGTATACTGCAAAGTATTCATTTTTCCTCCTTTGACCAGTTATTATTCTATAATAAAGGGTTACTGCTGCATTTTCAGCTGATTTATATAGAATCTACGTTACGTTACAGTTATAAAAGCTACCATCGGCGTGGCCACTGTAAGCTCTGCGTACGATCGATGCAGAGGTATGAATCAACCTTTGTGTTGCAAGTATGGGTCTTTATATGATGTGCGTGTTATATACATACACATACACATTATTATATATAATATTCTCTCTCCAATGCCAATCCTTTACAGTTACGGCCATGTGAATTCTAGCTGTTAAAAATCCACCCAGCCACCACCCATTTCAACTTCAACTACAAAATGACCACACCTCGAATCTTCTACCACACCAGCTCAGGGACACACTGGAAGCATTTATATCACTTCATTTACCAAAATCTGTACTTGTAGAGAGACCAAAAGAAAACAACGACAGGACGGCAGGAGACTTGGAATCGATCGTGCAGCAGCACTTTGATCTGCGTATAATTTCTTTCCAACATTTAGAATCATACACCGCAGGGACCGCGCTATTTCTTTGTTTCTTTATTTATTGTCCACATGGGGAAAATGGGTTGGGGCATAATTACATTAGAAATGTCTCACAGAACAAATAAAACAATAAAAAAGACCTCGAGTGAATAACACCCACAACAAGAGACAGAAAATTCACCGTTCTGTGGTACAAAGCTTTACAAAAGTAGAGAATAGTAATACGACCGCACACATTAATCAGGAAAAAAAATCCATAATACCTTCGACATTTTCCCTGTTGACTAATAAATTGCCTAGACCTATTGTCGCTGAATTGAAGGGAAATCTGTATAATAAGAATATGAAACTGAGAAAAATACAGTTTTCACTTTTCATGTGATAGTGATCAGCAATATTCCTTCACGCTCCCTTCATTTAAAACTACAGGTACAGGTGGAATTTTGCGATTTTATTAATGTCCATTTCAGTTGTTTGGGCCAACCTTGAATAAGACAGTATTTTGTAAGAGCACGGTACTGTGGTGTACTGGTGTTGCACAATCTAGTTTTCCCTAATTCGAGACCACTGTTAAACCCAAAAGTTTGTACTCCGAAATGACCCACCTCGCTGAAATCAGTTACACGGAATTTCGCGACAGTTGGGATAATCGTCACTATTAGCCTACCTGAAGAAATACAGAGTTGACAAGTAGCCAAATTGTAATTACAATATAACGATCACGGGGGAATGCACCACCACCCATCCGATTACCATGGTGAAGGGTCCAACACCATAAAAGAGTAATTCCATCTCACCTTCACCCCACTCACTTAATCATCTTCTCCTCTGCAGGATACGTATCACACACTCTGGACCTGTTAAGCTGTTGCGCTTGTTGCAGCAGCAGCAATCGGCTCTGCATTGCGCCACTCCCAAGACCATTTAGCGCCTCCTTAAAGTCCTTAAACTGCGCTCAAGACAGACATCGCACCCAGTTCAAAAGTTATTCAGGCTCGCTGAAGTGGACGTGATCAAGAGACAGCGATCGTTCAACGAGATACAGACTCACGTCCTGAGGCATTCTTTGGATGTGTAACCTTAAAGATAACAGAAACGGTGGGAGTGGGAGTAATTGGACGGGGCATCCACGTAGGGGAAAAATAATTTGACATGCCGGAATTCATCTGATATTATGATAAAAAGATCATAACTGAACTGCACACAACAGGTTAATTACTTAAAATTGAACTGATCTAATGATCAGTGTTTTATCCTGTATTGGACGCATTTGAATCTATTCCCTTAGAATGAGTACAGTAGCGGCACAAAGTGCGGCCACACTTATATTTATGTGGGGCTATTGTGCGCTGTGTGAGTCTTTTTTTACCAACTTCACTTTTAACGAGGACTTACACTACAGCTTCGTGGAGCGGCGCCTCCGCAGTCAGGAGCGCAGGGACATGCAGCGAGAGATCCTTTCCATCCTCGGGCTACCGCACCGGCCGCGGCCGCATCTCCATGAGAAGCGCAGCGCTGCGCCCCTCTTCATGCTGGACCTGTACAATGTCATCTCCACCGACGGACGGCAGGATCTGCACCCATACAAGCCCGTCTTTACCACCCAAGAACCGCCGATCGCCTCTCTACAGGACAGCAACTTTCTCAGCAACGCCGACATGGTCATGAGTTTTGTCGACTTGGGTAGGTAACTTTTAAAATGAATGAGTTTGAGGGAAATACTTATTACGCGTCTGGCAATGTCTGTTAATGTCTTTTACCTTTTATAAAGAGTGTAATCTAGAGAGTTTTCTGTTAAGAACTTGTGTTTTTTAATAATTACAGTTAAACGCGTTAACGTGCAACATATTGATGCACAATACGTCTTCCCTTATTTAACTTAATTCTTTCACAAACTGTATTTTTTAATCTAGCCTCGGGAAGTATAGGTGCCCTACTTTGGATTATTTTAGTGTTAGGTAGTCAACGCTAGGTTACAATTAATGCTAATTTGTTTGGGACGAGTTTAAATAATAAACACAGTGTTTATAGGTTCTTATCCTGATTTTCCAATCCGAAGAACAATATTGAGAAAAGTATGCGTTATAAGCGCATAATTTTATATATTAGGCCTAAATGATAATTGCGTAGTTTGATTTGAATAACGCTTGTGGTAAAATTTTATTGATTAGCTAAGAGATCAGAATTTAACATTAGTGATAATTTAGACATTTAAAATAAATGTAGTCAGGGTTTCATTATTGTGCGAGCTTCTCAATAATAGTGGTGGACATGGATGATCACGTGACTGTATTACTTATGGCGGGTTTGACTGATTTTAAATATTAAGTTTACAAAAACCCCCGATTATCTCATCTTAAAATCGAGCATATTGTTACAACTATGACGTGTTTTGTTCTGCTTTATCAGTTTTCAAGCTTTGAGTTGTGCCAGTTGCCTGATTAACCCGATAATAAGCCAGAGAAGTGACTTTGTAGCAAGTGGTTGGGTATTCTTCAGGCATGTATCAGTCTGGAGGAGGAGCCACTGGGGGAAGTAGAGCCAAACCGTACAACCACTTACCATAGCCATGCCTGCCTGTCTGTGTAGGTGTGTGTAGGCGGACTTCCTATAGTATTATTACATTATGAAACCAATTACTGCTATTTGTTGCCTTTAGATGTTGCTTTTGCCGAAGTGACAGGCAGAGCACAAGCCACATTGTGGCTGGCCTCTCATGTCTAATATTAGCATGTCTTTTCACGAGGCCCAATCAGCAGGCTCCAAGGCTCCTCGTTCTCGGGCTGCATGGGGCATTGATGTGGTATCCAGAAGCAGGCAGGAAGTAGGTCTGTAACCAAAAGCCAATAGTAATTCATCTCGATTCTCCACAATATAAACATCAAAAGTGCACATTTTAAAGCTACATGGGTAGTACTATCCAAAAAAACTAATGATATATCTGTTGGTTCTATCACCTACAACTTTGGAAAAAATAAATAAACCACAATATTAATTCATTGCATCTCATTAATGAAGGGTTTCTTCCTTGCTTTATGGGCCTTTGGTCCTGCTTCTAGGAGAATGATGTGAACTGTCCTAGCAGTGCACTTCACACCACTTAACATTTCCCATTCTTTTTGGATGTCACTTGAGGTCATCCTCCGATTTATGAGGCACCGCCGAATAAGTTGACAGTCATCTCTGGCATCAGAATGTTGCTTCTGGCCTCTGCCTGGCTGGTTTTTGGTTATTCCCAGTGTCTCCCGCTTCACCTTGTTCTTGTGTACTGCAGTTTTAGAGACTTTGAGCCTGGAAGCAACCTGCTTTGTCGTGTAGCCTTCTGCCAGCAGAATCAGGATTAAACCAGGATTTATAAATGCAGATTCTTTTTAAATATAGAGTGGTCCCCCCTTTTTTTCTAGAGCTATATATACAGGGACTAATATGCCTGGGAGGATGATACGCCTCTGTTCCCTTTCTGTCTTAGCTGGTACTCTGTCCACCATTTCTCAGTTTTCTCTCTCACCATTTCAGTGTCAGACATTACAGTCGTGCAGAGTGACATCACTCATGTGCATTTACTATGGTAGATACTGTACAGTATGTTGACTGTTATTACTGCACAATGGAGACTGTCGTGAGTCAGCTTTCCGACACTCAGCTTTCTAGCTCTGTACTCAATTATACAATGAAATATAGGGACAGATGGTATTTTCAAGAAAAAGTTAGTCACCTATGATTTTTATTGTTGGGGGGGGGGGGGGGCGGAGGGGTGAGCAGAGCCTCTTCAAACGGGTGTTAACTGCCTGGAAAAGAGCAGAACGAATCAGAAATCTGTATTGCTGATTAAAAGGCCTTTCACTGTGGTAATAAGCCTTGAATTCCTGTAGATAATAGTTTGGATGTTTTGACCTTTCCCTCGGATGATTCAGGTCACACTGTATGATCATTATGGATAAGGGTGATTTCTAAGCAAGTGACTAGTTTAAGAGGAAGAGTGGTATCTTAAACACGGCAAAAAGAAACGATGTGTTAAGCCGCTTTGTGGAAATTGTTACTGGTGCTTTTAATTAAAAACACGGTGGCTGTGGAACAGGGATTATGGAGAAGCTGATTCCCCAGAAAGAAACAGGCAGCTACACACATTACCTCAGTCACCCTTTTGAAGGGACAGGATGATGAGCTGAATTCCCCACAGCGCGCGTCGTTACGCATGTTCATGTGCTCATGTGTGACCCTGCATGTATATATCAGACAGATATAAATGTAAAGCGGCCAAATTTTTATTGTCATATTATCCACATACAGGGATGCAGTGGCACAAAATGTTATGGTGCGATATACAGACAGCAAATGACAATGGGAGGTATTCGCAGTAGTTTAAAGTGCAAAAGCAGGGGACAGAGTGAAACTGGGCTGGACTCAAGGCTGTATATACATTGTTCATTAACACCGATAATAAATTACACAGCAGCTTTAAGGGTGGAATACAAACATGTCGGCTGATTTTCAATAAATAAGTAAATAAATAATAGTATGGTGACCAGTGCCAATGGTGGGACTGACAGGCGAGACAGAATGTATGTCCGTAAATGCCGTGTACATTAGGTATAGGTAATGTTGTCCTCATGTGGGGATGTGGCTCCTCCCAGTCTGCGCAGCTGCAGCCTGACTGCACACGCAGCCCCAGAAAGACTCTGCAGGCAGTCTCTGCACTGGCGCCCGGGGCTCATACAGATGTTTCTGGCCTGGCTTCACTGGACCCTAGCAGCTGTGCATGGAAAACGTCTTTAGCAAGCAGCCTGCAGCCGTCCCTACCTAGCTCAGCCTTTTCTCTCCCCGAATGGGCTTCAGCCCCCCAGCGCCACCCCCCCCCCCCCCCCGGGATGCAGTCCTGAAGCAGCTCTTCGCCACCCTCAGTGCCATTACCTCACATTATTCAGTTATTTTGGCAATTCACTTCAGTTAAAAGCAAGCGCTGCCTTAGACTCATTCCCTTCACACAGCTGGATCTCTCTCTGAGCACTGGTGGCCGGGGTTTATGGGTACTGTTACTTGGGCAGCCAGATTTCTGGGACTTTGACCAGGAACTTTTTATGTTTAGTCACTGAATTCCACCCAGAAATGTTATCAGTTCATTTCAGTCCATCACCTGAAAATTGACTGTGTTTCCAGAGGAAACACCTTTGAATGCACCTTAAAGGTCGACTAACCCTTTGCTTTCTAACCTGTAGACATTTATTTTCAAGTGTGGATTGTCAGTCATTGGGTTGTAAGATTATCTGCTTTGCAGACAAGCATTGTTTTAAATCGCCATCTGTACTCAGTACTGTACCATATGTCCATCCATCCAGCTGCCAACCACTTGTCCCGCTTAGGGGACCTGGCTGCACCGAGGCAGAGGACAGGCCAGTTGCTTGGATGAGATGCCAGGCCATCACAGGGCACACACACGAGGGGGCGATGTAGAGATAGAAGTTAGCCTAATGGCATGTTTTGGGCAGTGGGTGGAGACCGGGGTACCCAGAGGAAACCCGCATGATGTGGGGAGAGCATGTGAACGGCTCACCCCAAACAAGTCAGTACTCCTGGAAGTCAATATTTGAATTGTGATACGAAAGGGTCCACCCCGTCCCACTCTGATTACTTCTCTCGGTTTGCCTGGGTGCCAAAGACTGCTGATAGAAAAGATAAGATTGCAGTGTATTTTTTGGTTTAATTAGGTAAGTTGGAAACTGTAAAAAAATTCAAATAAGGCGAATGAGAAAAATGAAATGAACTAAACGAATCATTTCTGACTGTGTGTGCAGAGAACCACAAAATCCCACGCAGTGTGTGCTGTAGCATCATACAAAATGGTCTTAGTCTGTTGTGCTATAAAGAACCTCATTGTGTAATTGAAAGCAGGGTCCACAGCAGATTTAATTAGCATAACACATCCATAGAGAGACATTCACTGTCAGTCTATTGTGTATGATCTTTGTGATGCAGGGTTTTGCGTCTAACGGTGCCAGCGATAGTTCCACAGATCCTTGTTGTGCAGCATCATGCCGAATTGTAGAAAAGCCCAAACCATAATCATCAGGGATGCAATACAAACAAATGGTGGTAAAATGAATGATACATAGCATGCTAGTCTGATGTCCATATAAAAGACAAATGCGTGCAATGTTTGGAGCTAATACAGTAACAGGTTGGTGGTTTTGAAGTTCATCTGCGAAAATGTATTCAGTAAAACACAAGAATGAGCCGACCTGTATAAGCAGCAGTAGGTTGTTCGCTGTCATCCATTCCCTGTGTGGAGTTTGCCATCATAATGGAATGTTAGTGTAATCTCAGATGCCCCAGATGTCAGTAAATATCTGGTGTGGTTTATTTTAAATGCTAACCAGTGGGACGTTTTCATCCACACATGGGCCAGCTACACTAAGGAATTCACAAAAGTATATAAACCAGATCGAGTCACCCAAATATCCCCTGCACTGAATTATGTTGTTATGCAGGTCTACTCTTTACTATAACTTATTTCGTATGACCTCAGAGGAATAAAATAGTTTATGTTTGTAAGCAAGTATAAGAAGGTTTGCTTTTCAAATCTGATGCAGCCACCATGCAGCTAGAGCCTTGCTTACGTACTGAAATTTAATTGAAGAAGAATGACTTATTGTATGATTATTGTAAGGCCCTTTAAGAACGTTGCTGAACTAATCTGAGTATGCTGAGTTGCATGAATTTCACAGATGCTCCTACTGAATTATGTGACGTTTAGTTAGGTTGTCCAAACAAAGAGGAACTCACCCAACCTCAGAAAGTTTGAAGTAGAACTTAATGTCTCATTATTATTATTATAATAATAATAATTATTATTAATAATAATAATAATAATAATAGTAGTAGTAATAATAACCTTTATTTATATAACACTTTTCATACATGCAAGTGCAGCTCAAAGTGCTTCGCATATGAGATTAAAATAAAATCAAAGTAAAATAAGTAAACAAACAAATGATACAATAAAATAAAAAAAGAATACAAGGCTACAGTTCTAAAAGTATAAGCTAGTGAAAATTGGATGAATTGGTGAAATAATTAATGTCATATTTCATGGATATAGCAACAAAACGGTGAGATAAAAATTAAGAAATATCATAGGTAGTAAAAGAACACAAACATATAATACTATAATCATATAAGTGAATAGGATAATAAAATTAAGTATAATAAAATATTATAAACTGGTTCAAATACCATTATAAAAAATGCATTTTCAATAGCTTTTTGAAAGTGTTAAGGTTCTCTAATGTCTTTTGGCAGTGGGTTCCACTGTTTTGGAGCATAATAGCTAAAAGCTGCCTCACCACTTTATTTACATTCTAACTTTGGAATACACAGATGTCTAGGATTGGTAGATCTCAGAGTTCTAGTGGGAATATAAAAGGTAAGATCGCATGAGATATGACATCATCACGTTTAGCCACTTGTGGAAGTTCAGAATGTGTCAATCAGATATATTATACAGTGTTAAATGTGGAACGCTTTTTCCAAGGATTTGTAACATTAGCCACTGGGTGTCTGTTTTAGCTTAAAACTAACAAACAACAAACTCCTAAATAGGAGCCAAGTCATTTGTAGCTTTTATGTGTTTTTTGGGTGGGGTAGTTACATGAGTGATTTAACATAAATTAAAGGTGAGTCCATGGAAATGGTTTCCACAACCATCACCAAAATTAGGAAGGGTGCCATAAAAATATAAGTAATTCAATCCAGCAGCAGCAGCAGCACTAAAAAGAGGCCAGAAGCAGGCATGTGCAGGAGTGAGCAGGCCTTTCTGAAATGCCACAGTGCCGTTCCTTAGGCCATGCCTTACACTGTCGGCTGCATCGTGAGATGTACTGGCCTGAAGAGTGGTACCTCTGTTTTGGTGTTTGTCTCTGGCACATTTCAGCACCCTTTGTAGCTGTGAATTCTTCTTCTTTGCTGAATGTTTCATATCAGTTCTTTGTGAATGCATTTTAGAGATCTATGTAGATCTTTTACAGCATGCTATGGCCTTTAGTGTTTCTAACAGATTTGTGTTTTTCTTAGGAAGTTACTGGGTATAGATAAATGATAACTTTGAAATGCATGCAGGACATTTATGAGTCAAACTGATACTTCTGAAGACATTTAGTTTAATAGTGAAATGGAAAGTGAAAGATATGTACAGAATTGGCACACAGATTGGCATAAGTCTAAGATGTGTAAGAGCTTAAGTAGGGGCACCCCTGGATCACACAGACACTTTCCTGCGCCGGTATTACCCACTATTCCCGATTAATTGAGTATTGGTGATTTGTGAGTTCCTGTCTTTATTTATAATTTATGCCGTTTGTTGACAGTGTTTGAAAATTGTCAAAGTCCCCAGAAGTAGCAGCTAGAAGGCAAAGCTACTGTATGATCAGCAAGGTAAGAAGAGGTCTGTTCAGGGAAATGCTGTATCACAGAGGCAAACTGTCCCTCATACAAACAGTATACCAAACGCTTTATAAAACACCCAGGTCCTGTTCTGTATTAAATTGTGCTAAAACAAATGACTGGCTACGGAAATGTGTCTACTCCCACCCCCATATGATTTACATGACCCAGCAACACATTACAGTGAAATAAATGTGTCATTGAGGTATGACATCATTACCATGACCTGTAGATGGGAAGTTCCTGAATAATTGCCCTGTTCCCAAAAGTCACCCTGTGAATATGAGGAAAGGTGTAAAATCAACGTTAGGGAAACACTTTAGGCAGCATTATAAATATGTCAGTTGAGTTTTTTCTTTTTCGTAAAAACTAAGGTAACTCCATGTTGTTATTTTCCAAGTCTTTGCAGTAAGCCTCACATCCAAGCCATGGCAGTGTTATTTTTATTGGAGACAAGTATTGCTTACATTCAACTCTCTAAAAGTTGGTTACATCATACTACTAAATTGAGAGGTCCAGCTCCCATAGAGAATTGTGCTCTAGTGGATTATGAAGGTAGGTGTGAAGACTGAGGCCTGGGAGGAATGTGGCTGTATGAAGGCAGGAGTGAAGACTGAAGCCTGGGTGGAATGTGGCTGTATGAAGGCAGGAGTGAAGACTGAAGTCTGGTTGGAATGTGGCTGTATGAAGGTAGGCGTGAAGACTGAGGCCTGGGAGGAATGTGGCTGTATGAAGGCAGGAGTGAAGACTGAAGCCTGGGTGGAATGTGGCTGTATGAAGGCAGGAGTGAAGACTGAAGCCTGGGTGGAATGTGGCTGTATGAAGGCAGGAGTGAAGACTGAGGCCTGGGAGGAATGTGGCTGTGTGAAGGCAGGAGTGAAGACTGAAACCTGGGTGGAATGTGGCTGTATGAAGGTAGGAGTGAAGACTGAAGCCTGGGTGGAATGTGGCTGTATGAAGGCAGGAGTGAAGACTGAGACCTGGGAGGAATGTGGCTGTATGAAGGCAGGAGTGAAGACTGAGGCCTGGGAGGAATGTGGCTGTATGAAGGCAGGAGTGAAGACTGAAGCCTGGGTGGAATGGGGCTGTATGAAGGCAGGAGTGAAGACTGAAACCTGGGTGGAATGTGGCTGTATGAAGGCAGGAGTGAAGACTGAAGTCTGGGTGGAATGTGGCTGTATGAAGGCAGGAGTGAAGACTGAGGTCTGGGAGGAATGTGGCTGTATGAAGGCAGGAGTGAAGACTGAAGCCTGGGTGGAATGTGGCTGTATGAAGGCAGGAGTGAAGACTGAAGCCTGGGTGGAATGTGGCTGTATGAAGGCAGGAGTGAAGACTGAGGTCTGGGAGGAATGTGGCTGTATGAAGGCAGGAGTGAAGACTGAGGTCTGTAAGGAATGTGGCTGTATGAAGGCAGGACTGAAGACTGAGGCCTGGGAGGAATGTGGCTGTATGAAGGCAGGCGTGAAGACTGAGGCCTGGAAGGAATGTGGCTGTATGAAGGCAGGAGTGAAGACTGAAGCCTGGGTGGAATGTGGCTGTATGAAGGCAGGAGTGAAGACTGAGGCCTGGGTGGAATGTGGCTGTAAGAAGGCAAGAGTGAAGACTGAGGCCTGGAAGGAATGTGGCTGTATGAAGGCAGGAGTGAAGACTGAGGCCTGGGAGGAATGTGGCTGTATGAAGGCAGGAGTGAAGACTGAGGCCTGGGTGGAATGTGGCTGTATGAAGGCAGGAGTGAAGACTGAGACCTGGAAGGAATGTGGCTGTATGAAGGCAGGAGTGAAGACTGAGGCCTGGGTGGAATGTGGCTGTATGAAGGCAGGAGTGAAGACTGAGGCCTGGGAGGAATGTGGCTGTCTCTGGGAAGCAGCAAGGACCCAGAGCAGCTGGTATGGCAGGTTCTTCGCACCTTCATTCCTTACTATGGTGTACGGGTCGTGGGCTTCATAGTATGACATACAGAGCCAGATTATGATTAATTTGCCATCGTGGTCCTTTTTCTCGGCGGTGACTAAGCAAGGTTTAATGTTAGCCCGAAACGTGATCAGCAATGGTGTGACTTGACACATCACATCGCCTCCGAAGGTAAGATAAGAGAAGAGACAGCATGATGTTTCCATTTCATTTATTGAGCAGATGCTTTTGTCCAAAGTGATGTAAAAGAACGACTGAGCAGGGTCATCCTGTCCCTGGAGTAATTGAGGTTAAGGGTCTTGCTCAAGGGCCCAACAGTTACATCACTCTGTCAGGCACGGGATTTCAACTGACAACCTTCTGATCACAATAATCCACTGAGCGACACACTGATACACTAGGATATTAAATCATTCCTTGTTAATAGTCTCATTAACAAAAAAAAACGCATAGATATCAGTACATATTGTATACTCAGTGTCCTTGGAATACATATGAAAATAGCTTCATATCAGCACTGTGATGCTGTTGTTTCTGCTCAGCACTCACACAGTGTTTAGCCCGCTGTCGTTTATGGCACTCACTCACTGATTTATCATCTGTGTTACCAAGGCCAGTGTGGCAAGGGCACGCCAGGAAGGAAACACTGACCGTGGCACATGGCTGAGATCGTGTTTTGTGATGGGAACACTTCCTAAACATATTCATGTAACACAGGTAGAGTGAGTGAGTTTGCTGAGGCTTCATGTTTCCTCTCAGAGGAAGCAATAAAGACGGCCGCTTGTGTTTAACTGCTCTTCTACCCGCCTCTTAATTGCTGCCATATTTTTCTTAGGGGGGGGGGGGGGTGTCAGAAAATGGAGTAATAAGAAGCTAACACTAAAGGTATTAGCGCCAGGGCTCGTTTGCTTGAAGCATCCGGAGGGTTTATGATCAATATTTTCTTTCAAACATTTACTGTATCACCAATTTCATTCCTTATTTCATTTTGAAATATGGAATATATAGGAGCTGCATTGACTGCTAGCCCTCGGTAATATTAAGCATGAACATGTTCCTTCTGCTAAGGGAGAAGGTTTAATGGATGAAGGGATGAGGCAGCCCTGTGAGCTGGAAGGAAGGCCAGCAATGGTCTCCCCAGCTGTGTCCAGCTGTTCTCCCCCGTGCAGACAGAGGAGGTTTAATGTTCAAGGGCAGGTCATTGGGTAAAGGAGTCTATAGCCCCTAAGGCTGGGTGTGGAAACTGGAAGGGGGGCTGTACTTGTGTAGGCCTAGGAGTATAGAGACGGAAAGTGAGGGGGTTCCTGGGGGGGGGGGTACAGCAGCTTTTGCCTTTTCTCCAATCAGGTATTAAAAGCACAAGCCTGTGTAAGGAAATGATTCAGCTAGAATATTTCCCTAGCAACGGTCAGTCAGGGCTGCATTTCCCAAAAGCATAGTTGCTAACAACATCAGCAACTTACATAGTTGGAACCGTTCAGTTGCATAGTTCCAACTATGTAAGTTGCTAACGAGAGTTTTTGGGAAACGTGCCCCAGGATATCAGCAACATATTCTGGTAAATGCTAAATAAAGCAGGGCCTTTGTTGGTTGAAGTAGGGGAGCAGATAGGACAGCAGCTGAGAACATGTCCTAGGAAGGTTTTAACAACTTGAGCAAGGAAGGTTTTTAATATATGTAGCCCTTGTTTATGTCCTTCAACGTAATGGGCTGACCTGAGTTCTTTGACTGTCACCGTTCTGAGCCCCACCTCTCTACCTCTATATACAGAGACCCTTCAACAGACGATGTGTATACAGAAACACAACAAACTTTATTTTACAAAATAATCAGTAACTCAACCAATCCTCTCTGGAAATGAATAATCAAGAGGGGAAGGACAGGAAAGATCTCCTCAACCAAGAATAGTATCAATATTCACCAAATAAAACCATTTGACATTGTACACAATACTTAAGACAAATTATAGCTCCAAAAGTAAACAGCAGGTTAAGAAATTAATCAAACCGGAATAAAAAGAATAATAAAAAGAAACACGTTGCAGGCCTGAGGTGATGCGATGGCGCGCTTAGCTGTATTACCAATTGAACAGTCTCTCGTACTCACGTTCCTTTTTCCACCAAATCCTTCCACCGGTCTCCTTGTCCCGTATTGCCAGATGAACAACAGCCTTATCTTGGTAGCTTGGGGGGTGCAATCCGAGCGAAATGGGCCCCGCGTTGGCCCCTCAGAGGAACCTCCAGCGTCTCACGGTAGCTGGAGGCGCTATCTGAGCAGCTCCATATGCCGTAATGCCCGGTACGTCCAAGGCTTACTCAGTTGCAATTAGGACATCACTCCCGAACAAAATAAAACCACATTGCTTAAGTTGCCCTACTACAAAGGAAAAGGGGGAAACAGAAATATCCACCAAGTGCTAATACGAATTAGCTCCTAGCCACCGTAATGAAGTGGCGTATTTACCAATAGACAAACTCAGCTCTGAACTAAAGCCTCAAAAGACGTGCTATATCTAAATATAAATAGCACCGTGGGACTTAGATTCCCACCGAAAGGTACGTCCCCGATATTAAAACGGGATACGACTGGAACAAAAAAAACTCTTTTTCTTTTTTTTTTTTTTCCCCGCGCCAAGCCGCGTGCCGCGTATCTCTTTTCGATCCTGCTCCCGCCTCTCTTTTATATGTTCTCCAATCTGTAGTACTCATCCAATGATGGACAGTCCCAATCACCTATTCTTTAACAACTGCCACTATGAGGAATCAAACTAGGTAGCGCATAGAGAACAAGTTGGTATTACCTGCTCTTAAAGACACCGTACGCTTAGGCCATGAATTAATCAATCCAGCCACATACATGTAACACACTATATCAGTTACTCATCCGTAGGCTGAGTAATGCCAGGCTACATACCCCCCTCTCTAAATGTCTAGATGTCCTCATCAGACCGTTTCATCTCTAAACATCTGAAGAGGAGTAGCTGATTCTATACTTTGGCTTATTTAAGCAAGTACATACACACAGGCTGACGAAGAATAATTGCCCCCGCGGGATTCACCATGTGGAGTAATGGAAATCCTCAATCCACGATGTACAAGCACTACCGGGCGATCAGAGGGGGATCCAAGGCTATCGTAGCTCAACCGCAACACTGGTTTTATTTCTCTTTTATTAGGCCTACCCAGAGTAGTTGTTGCGTCTCCGTTGGACAAACTAGATGAACGGACGTCTCCGCCTTCTAGATCCATGTACACCATAGAGTCCCCCTGGATTCGCTGTCCATCAACTGGGTCCTGGGCCATCTCTATTGTTTCCTCTGGCAGCTCAATATCCCCCTCATTTAAAGTCTGGAGTGGCACATCCGGACATACCCCTACAGCTTGCCGTTCTGGCACTCCCGTTTCCCCTGCATCTAAGGCAGGATTTAACAGCTCGGTGGCTTGTAAACCATGCTCCATAAAGGTAAGGGAATCCGACCACGAAGGCCCATCTTCATATTCGGACTGTCTCTCATCCTCATCCGTCTCTCTATCACTCACGTTGGTGTGCTCTGTTTGTCTCGTCCTTGTCAGAGGTCTGCGGGGTGGAACTCTGCTATCTGCATACATCGGCATCCTCACTTGACTGCCTAGAGGTAACAGGTGATCTCGGTGAAGGGTTTTTATTACTCCCCTCCCTTCCTCAGGCTTTATCCGGTACACAGGAAGATTCGGCAACTTCTCTACCACTATGTAGGGAACGGAATTCCACCTGTCACTCAACTTGTGCTTTCCTGGTAACCCGGTAGCTCGCACCAGCACACGATCTCCTGGTTCTAGAACCTGATGTTTGACTCTGCAGTCATAATATTTCTTGTTCTTCATATGAGATTTTGTGGCCGCTTCCACTGATAGCTGATACGCCTGCCTTAAATCAGCTCGCAGGTTGTCAATATACTGCAGATAAGTGACGTTTCTACCTTCCTCAAGGGATGCCCCTAAACAAAGATCAATGGGCAAACGTGCCTCTCTCCCAAACATTAAGTAATAAGGGGAGTAGCCAGTCGCATCATTTCTTGTACAGTTGTACGAATGCACCAGTAGGCTCACCTGTTGACTCCATCTCTGCTTTCTAGTTGGGTTCAGGGTCCCTAGCATAGATAGCAGTGTGCGGTTAAAACGCTCTGGCTGTGGGTCACCCTGGGGATGATAGGGAGTCGTTCTAGACTTTTTTATGCCCAGTACCACCAAGAGTTCTTTAACTAGGCGGCTCTCAAAATCACGACCTTGGTCAGAATGTATTCGGGCCGGAAGGCCATAATGCACAAAAAACTTCTCTACCAGGACCCGAGCTACAGTGGCAGCTTTCTGGTCTCTGGTAGGGTAGGCTTGGGCATATCGTGTAAAATGGTCCGTGACCACCAACACACTGGTTATTCCCTTAGAGTCGGGCTCAATAGACAAGAAATCGATACAGACTAGCTCCATGGGGCCGGTACTAGTGATCTGATTTAAGGGTGAAGCTCTTTGGGGCAACGTCTTACGAGCCACACACCGACCACAATTTTTCACATATTGCGACACGTCAAAACCCACCTTTGGCCAATAGAATCGGTCCTTGATCAACTCGGTCAGCCGCTCGACTCCCAGGTGGCCTGACTCATCATGAAGTGACTGTAATGCCATTAGCCGGTATTTTCCTGGTAGTACAAGCTGCAAAGTTTGCCCACCGGTTGGCCTTAAAACTTTTCTGTACAGGACACCATTTTTCATTAATAGACGGTGTCTCTCTCGATGTAATAGAGACACGCTATTATGTCCACCCTTTAACCCAATGGGCCATGCTCCTGTTATCACTCCCTGTCTAGCTACACTGATGTCAGGATCCCGCTCTTGAGCTACCCTGAGGTCGGCACTACTTAACTGCTCGACTGGTCCCACGGTTAGTTGCACAGGGAAAGCATACAGGTTAGGAATGGCACTGGGCGGCACTCCCAGCTGATCTATTAGCCGCGTAGTGGACCCAGAGGACTGCGAGACCTGAAACTGCCTACAAAGCGCCTTCACCCCAGAGGTGGTGATGTTTCGCCACTGCCCATCATCCTCCAACGCATTACGTGACAGCCAATCAGCATCAACATTCTCTTTTCCGGGCTTATACTTGATATCAAAGTCATAGGTAGTTAGCGCAGCCAACCACCGATGACCAGTGGCATTTAATTTGGCTGTGGTAAGAATATAGGTGAGTGGATTGTTATCGGTGCAGACAGTAAATCTTGCCCCATAGAGATAATCATGAAATTTATCTACTATGGCCCATTTTAGAGATAGGAACTCCAATTGATGGATGGGATAATTCTTCTCCGAAGGGTTCAACTTACGACTGGCAAAAGCCACAGGACGTAGTCCCTCGGGGTACTCTTGGTTTAGCACAGCACCCAACCCATCAAGACTTGCATCCACATGCAGCATATAGGGTTTAGTGGGATCAGCGAATGCTAAAACAGGGGCATGCGTAAGACAGGTAATAATCTTATTAAACGCCTCCAGGCAAGCTGGAGTCCAGCGCTCGCCAAATGGTTCTGATGGTCGGAAGTACTGGGTTTGTTTGGGGGTAACTGATTTTTGTTTTTTCTGTACAGGGGGATAACCTCTGGTTAGGTCGGTCAAGGGACGGACTATGGCAGAATAGTTTTGAATGAACTTGCGGTAATAACCACAAAACCCCAGGAAGGACTGGAGGGATTTTAAATCAGTTGGGGGCCTCCACTGCGCGACTACTCTTACCTTTTCAGGATCAGTGGCGATACCTGCTTCTGAGACTATATGTCCCACGTATTTGACCTGGGGCTGACAAAATTGACATTTGTCGATTGAAAGCTTCAACCCCTGCTCTTTTAGGCGGTCTAAAACCTTCAAGAGCCGTTCCTCATGCTCTTCTAATGTCCTACCAAACACTATTATGTCATCTAAATAGACCAGGCATTGTAACAGGTTCATGTCTCCCACGGTCATTTCCATTAGCCTTTGAAAGGTGGCTGGGGCCCCCGTGATGCCCTGAGGCATCCGCTCAAACTGGTAAAATCCGAGCGGGCAGATAAACGCAGTTTTTTCTTTGTCTGCCTCTGACATAGCAAGTTGGTAGTATCCACTACGGAGATCCAGCACTGAAAACCATCTGCTTCCAGTGAGACAGGCTAGCGCATCATCAATCCGTGGGAGAGTGTACTGATCAGGAATGGTTCTAGAATTCAAAAGACGGTAATCAATGCACATTCTTATCTTGCCATTCTTTTTCCTGGCTACTACTATGGGGGATGCATAGGGGCTGCGTGATTCTTTGATGATCCCTGCCGCAAGGAGCTCCTGCAGGTGGCACCGTACGTCGTCAATGTCAGCCGGGGTTAGGCGGCGGACACGCTCCCGGAAAGGTCGGGGGTCAGTTAGCCTAATATGATGTTCAACCCCCTTTGCAAATCCCACATCCCATTCGGCCAAAGAAAAAACCTCAGCCCTCTCAGACAACTTTTGGGCAAGCCTGGTTTTCCATGTCTCAGGGATGGGAGAATCCCCAAAATCAAATACAGTAGGATCCAGCTTGGGTGATGCAATGCTGGTCCTTTTGATCTGAGTAACAAGGTCGGCTTTATGCACATGTGCAACAACGGTGCCCTTAGGAATAGCTCTTTGCTTTACAGATTCATTTCGTAGACGTAGTGAGAAGGTATCTGGGTCCAATTCCCTAGAAAGAAGAACACAAGGAGCCATCAACACCCCTGCGGGTAGGGCTCCTGTGGTTGGGGTCTCTATCATTAAGATGCTGTTATCCAGGGATTCATGGCTGGACACTTTACAGATGGCTGTGTACTCTCCGCCTGGGGGAAGAGTGAGTGGACCGGGTCCCGTCCACGTTATAACAGCTACTGGGTCAGTGGAGGAATTGTCAGGTCTGATTTTATTTACAGGCTGAGTGCATATGCGCAATGTTTGGGCTGACTGATGTGCCCTTTCTCCATATAACTGGGGTTCATGACTGAATGATCTGGCATTAGTGCCAATGATAATAGGGAGCTGTTCAGGGCCCTTAGCTTCAGGGCAGACTAAAGCTAGTACTAGTTTGGGCCCAGTCGGGCACTCATCATCTGGGAACTCAACATTAACTGCAATGAAGCCTTTATAAGGGTAACTGGTCTGCCCGAGGCCCCAAAGATCTAAACTGGAAATTGGATGGAGTGGGAGATGCGACAGGTGTTTAGAATACCACCCTTCAAAAATAATTGATACAGTGGAGCCACTATCCATCAATGCAGTACTTGGCTGCCCCTCAATGATCACCCGTCCCTCTGTAGGCCTTCCTACCAATCCTTGAGGAACATAATCTGACTTATGGGACTCTACGGTACTACTTTTAACAAAACCACCCCTCCCGCGGGCCTCAGGTATACCAGTAGTGGGCCTTTCCTGAAGGCGTCGCAGTCTATTCATGGACTGGATAAGCTTCTGAATTACTCTGGCAGAGTTCTCAGGTGCCTGGCACCGGGGGGCTATATGTCCTTCCTCCCCACACCGGTAGCAAAAGAAATCTTGCCTTTCCTCCAAATGTGCTATTTCTTCCTTACGTTTAGGAGCCGGGGGTCTAAAACTGATTCTCTGTCCCTGAAATGTTTCCGGCTTAGGGGAGTTTGTGGTTCGCTCACGAATTTGGGCTTCCAAGTTAGTCACCTGTTGTTTCAAAGCCTTAAAGTCAGGGTCCATTCCTGTTTTGGCTCTGTCAATGATGGACTGAGGACTATTCTGATAAGGGGTTTGCTCCTTGACTGTAAGTTGCAAAACCTTAGCTTGTAGTTCCTTTATCTGATTTCTTAGGGCGTGAATATCAGAAGGCTTGGGTCCACCAGCCCTGCTAACAGGTCCATGCGAGGTAAACTTAACTTTCTGCCGTGCAGTCTCCTGACCCTCCTCTTCGCGTATTTCATTCAACAACGTTATAAAAGTTGGGGGGGAGTTTCTACGTTCCTTTAGACGCAGTTTCAACAGCATAATATCAGATTCTGTGGTTCCTCTCAAGAGTTGTTCCACCCTCGCCTGATCTCTCATGCTTTGCTGGATGCCCCCTTTCTGTACTGCTCTGGAAATACATTTCTCCAATCGGATCAAAAAATCTGATAGTCTCTCACCAGAATGTTGATGCATTTGTCTGAATGTAATATAAACATCATCACCAGATTCAGAGGTACCAAAAACATTTTCTAAAGCTGTCAAATAATCTTCAGGGTCTGCACAAGGGTCGTTACAACGCACAGCCTGTACCACCTCAAGGGCTGGTCCCTTTAAGCTCTCTACAATCCTTTTCCGCTTCTCTTTCAGCGAACAATCACACTCGTCTAACATTAACCGGGCTTGCTCTAGCCAGTTATCTAACGTTTCCTCTCCAGCGGGTGTGGGAAGGATCCCAGATAATATGCGCAACCTTCGGAAAGCATTATTTTCGTGAGTGGGCTTCATAGTCTTTTCTAACAGATCCCCTACAGCCCGAATAATGGATGCAGGGGTGTCCTCCGGTTGAGGATTCCGGGCTCCAAAAAGCAAAGACTGCACATCATCCGCAGTCTTACCTTCGCTCTCTAGCAACTTCAAGAGTTTAGCTGAAAACGCATCAGCACTGGGCCCACCTTTAATTACCATGAGCTTCCAGGCCGCTCCACCCTGTGGGGGCACAATTTCGGGCGGGACTCTTTCGGGCTCAAACGCATTCCGGCACTCACACAAAATCACTTCACAGTTTATCTGTGTAAAAAACCTGCGAGCCCGCAAACGCACGCGACCAAAAACTTTCACAGCCTCAACTACAGTTTCAATATCAGTTATGTCCATGTCGTCGGGCACTCCACTCACAGCGACAGCAGTATTAGGGTCCACATTTACCTCATGACACCACGCCTCCAAGGCTGCTATTAAATGGGGGTTCACAAGAGAAGCCATTATGAAGGGTGTTGATTAAGTCGACCTGAATAGCTACACTTATATAATTCGTTTATAACTACAATGCTCAAAAGGGAATAAATCCCAGCGGTGCCTCCATTTATGTAGCCCTTGTTTATGTCCTTCAACGTAATGGGCTGACCTGAGTTCTTTGACTGTCACCGTTCTGAGCCCCACCTCTCTACCTCTATATACAGAGACCCTTCAACAGACGATGTGTATACAGAAACACAACAAACTTTATTTTACAAAATAATCAGTAACTCAACCAATCCTCTCTGGAAATGAATAATCAAGAGGGGAAGGACAGGAAAGATCTCCTCAACCAAGAATAGTATCAATATTCACCAAATAAAACCATTTGACATTGTACACAATACTTAAGACAAATTATAGCTCCAAAAGTAAACAGCAGGTTAAGAAATTAATCAAACCGGAATAAAAAGAATAATAAAAAGAAACACGTTGCAGGCCTGAGGTGATGCGATGGCGCGCTTAGCTGTATTACCAATTGAACAGTCTCTCGTACTCACGTTCCTTTTTCCACCAAATCCTTCCACCGGTCTCCTTGTCCCGTATTGCCAGATGAACAACAGCCTTATCTTGGTAGCTTGGGGGGTGCAATCCGAGCGAAATGGGCCCCGCGTTGGCCCCTCAGAGGAACCTCCAGCGTCTCACGGTAGCTGGAGGCGCTATCTGAGCAGCTCCATATGCCGTAATGCCCGGTACGTCCAAGGCTTACTCAGTTGCAATTAGGACATCACTCCCGAACAAAATAAAACCACATTGCTTAAGTTGCCCTACTACAAAGGAAAAGGGGGAAACAGAAATATCCACCAAGTGCTAATACGAATTAGCTCCTAGCCACCGTAATGAAGTGGCGTATTTACCAATAGACAAACTCAGCTCTGAACTAAAGCCTCAAAAGACGTGCTATATCTAAATATAAATAGCACCGTGGGACTTAGATTCCCACCGAAAGGTACGTCCCCGATATTAAAACGGGATACGACTGGAACAAAAAAAACTCTTTTTCTTTTTTTTTTTTTTCCCCGCGCCAAGCCGCGTGCCGCGTATCTCTTTTCGATCCTGCTCCCGCCTCTCTTTTATATGTTCTCCAATCTGTAGTACTCATCCAATGATGGACAGTCCCAATCACCTATTCTTTAACAACTGCCACTATGAGGAATCAAACTAGGTAGCGCATAGAGAACAAGTTGGTATTACCTGCTCTTAAAGACACCGTACGCTTAGGCCATGAATTAATCAATCCAGCCACATACATGTAACACACTATATCAGTTACTCATCCGTAGGCTGAGTAATGCCAGGCTACATATAAATTCCTCCAGCAAAAATATGGATATAAATTGTAATCTAGTTTGAATAAAAAGTGTCAGATAAGGAGCTTAAAGTTATATGCATAAATCTAGGCATAACAATGAAAAATTCAGAAATCTTCCCCAGCCGACTACCTAAAAGGTTACCTGATTCTGGGGAAGTTCTGCTGAACACAGACCTATTTTACTATGCAAATGAATAACATTGTAAAATGTAAGATCTTGAAATATGATCTTACATCTGTTTCTTCCCGATCTCAGTGGAGCATGACAGAAAGTCCTTCCCTGTACGGCGTCACCAC
The DNA here is from genome assembly GCF_048594095.1 of Paramormyrops kingsleyae. NCBI lineage: Eukaryota > Metazoa > Chordata > Actinopteri > Osteoglossiformes > Mormyridae > Paramormyrops > Paramormyrops kingsleyae. Next base: position 34,287,032 of record NC_132804.1, read on the forward strand.
AGGGAGTTCCGCTTCAACCTGTCACAGATCCCCGAGGGGGGCGCCGTCACCGCTGCAGAATTCCGCATCTACAAGGACTTTGTCCACGAGCACTTTGAGAACGAGACCTTCCGTGTCACAATCTACCAGGTGCTGCAGGAGCACTCAAACAGGCAAGACCTCCTAGAAACCAAAAAATGCCCCTTTGAAGATTTTCTGTTTTCTTCTCCCATTTTAGTTTTCTTAACAAACAATCTCTCCTATTTTTCTATTTGATTTTGGTGTTTTTATAAGATGCACCATAATTTACTAAGAACATGAAAATTTGGAAATTGTCGACATGTTCATAGACATCCTTCTCATTCCTGCTGTCATTCTGAATCTTCACTTATTGGCAAACCCTTCTCCCCAGAAGGAACCTTGTGCTCCATTTTCCTGTCTTTATCATCAATAAAAACCTGAGGTCCTCAGCAACACGACCCCCCACTTTCAGCAACATGTCACCAGATGTTTTGCCCTCAGATGCCTCTTCCTTCATTGAGAAATCCCCCCCCCCTTCCTAACACACACATTCCACCCCCAATCATATACCCAATAGCCTGACCCCTTACAGCCTGCCAATTGTAGCTCTCATTACCGATTCCCTGTTTTTACCTCATCCAGGGAGCCAGAATTACTGCTGCTGGACTCACGAGTCACCTGGGCTGCAGAAGAAGGTTGGCTGGTGTTTGACATCACTGCCACCAGTAAGCACTGGGCCCTCCACCCAGGATGGGACCTGGTCCTGCAGTTGGCCCTGGAGACCATGGACGGTGAGGGGGGGGGGTCCATGGGCAAGTTTTGCACTTTCCCGCTAATGTGGAAGATAAAGCAGCAAGAATATACTTTAACCCATTCAAATTACTTGCATTTATGTATGAAGTCATCCAAGTTACAATGATAACAACAAACATAATCTGTTTTACTAAAAAAACAAATTATTGTATTCTTCTTGTACATATGGAACACAACATTAAAATATTCACAGTGTAGTGAACACTGCCCTAGAATAATGACTTCATCAAATCCAGGCCGGAGTGTGAACCCCAAGCTGGCCGGGCTGGTGGGCCACAGTGGACCCCAAAACAAACAAGCCTTTATGGTGGCCTTCTTCAAAGCTGCCCAGAGCCGCCCACGCAGAGCCCGTTCTGCTGGCCCCAAGCAGCGGGGCCCCGGCCGGCCCAAGGTCCCCAAGAACCAGGAGGCACCGAGAGCCACCAGCACTGCAGGTATCATGGGGGCTGTGGGAATGGAGTGGATAGGGAAAAGGACCAGGTGGTCATGTGGGACGGCGGCGTGCTCCAAAATGCTCCTTGGAGGAGACAACACATGTGAGACGACCATGTTGAGGTGAACAGTCCCGGCGAGCGGCTGTTCGGGTACGGAAAGCAGAGCACTGGCAGCCAATCAAAGCGGCCATGACTCAGTGGGTGGAAGATCCAGCTGGCCTCTGTTAATCATCTGGGCTCGTCTCTCCAGCTGTACGCCGTGACTTGCTGACTCGCGCATCTCAGACTGTTTTGACTCCCCTCATCTCTGCAGGAAACAGCAGCACAGACCAAAAACAGGGTTGCAAGAAGCATGAGCTCTTTGTCAGCTTCAGGGACCTGGGCTGGCAGGTATGGCCTGGGACTCAGTCGTGCTCAATCCTCCTCCCCTTTGCTCTTTGCATCTTCCCATGTACATTATCCCCCACTCTCTTCTTTTCCATATTTATTACCCCTTTCCTTCTGTTTTTATCTAACTTCCCTGTCTTTTTATTAATCAAAATAAACCTGGTATGTGAAGCGCCTTTGAATCGAAAGGTCTCTAAAGGCTATCCCAAACCACTTAATATCCCTAAGTCACAGCTTAACAAAGACAGCTTAACAGAGTTTGCAGAGCTCTAAAGAATATTATAATAAATCTATTTAAATGGTCATATACACTCAAATAATTACACAGAGTAGAATTTAAAGGATGATGATTGACAACGCAGGAATAACAATGTCCTTAATGCGACAGTAGCTGATAGTCAGTTGACTGAGAGTCATGTGACACGTGGCCTCTCTTCCAGGATTGGATCATTGCGCCAGAGGGCTACGCTGCCTACTACTGCGACGGCGAGTGTGCCTTTCCCCTCAACTCATACATGAACGCCACCAATCATGCCATTGTGCAGACGCTGGTAAGCCTCCGTGGTTGGCCAAGAAGCTGAAGCTGCTGTGTATGTGGATTTTACTGCCAATATGCACAGTAGCCATTTTTTTCTGGATAGATATATGCTGAGGCAACTGTGGTTTCACCGCAAGTCACATGATATTGATAGGAATGTGTGATTATTATATACCCTTTGATTTTGGCTAGTCATCCATCCTATATATCTTTTTTTTATATATGTTACTCAAAATAAATGTTCTTACCCCTCTGAATTATGATATTTTTAGTTTTACTTTTTATTTTCTTGTCTTCCAGCTAAAGGTATTTTAGCCATTCCCTCTCCTTGTGAGCCACTAGTCATGATTTCCACTCGCACACATGCTCACCAATCAATGTCTTTCTTTGTAGGTCCACTTTGTAAACCCAGAGACGGTGCCCAGGCCCTGCTGTGCCCCTACTCAGCTGCATGCCATATCTGTTCTCTATTTCGACGACAGCTCCAACGTCATTCTGAAGAAGTATCGCAACATGGTGGTCAGAGCTTGCGGCTGCCATTGACAGAACTGCCGGTTATCTCCTGATAGTACCATGATTCAGGAGACAAAGAGAGCAGACTTCCTCCCCGTAGTGGACCATAGACTCAAAGAGCCCTTACCCACAATTCACAGGATGTCAGACAGTTACCTGCAGTCTTGTCGCCCACAAGGAGGTCGGACAGTTGATCTTTGCGGGCTGGGCAGTGTAGATACACCAATAAATGGAGAACACTTGAAGATCACCCAGATGTATGGAACCTGAACGTGTTATGTCACTGTTGATGACAGGTACCCGATTTGATGGTTCAGGTTCATGAAGTGGGGAATTATTATTATTATTATTATTATTATTATTATTATTATTAGGGTGGTCTGGTGGTTAGAGGCATTGTTTTATAGGAGTAAGCTTACTGTATTAAGTTAATCTTGCTCCTTAAAAACTGTAAATGCATCAACATGAAATTTGATATCTCTGTAAACCACTTTGGATGAAAGGATCTTCTATCCAAATAAAAGATAAAAAGACTTTGATTTGCCAGTTTTAGATTTAACTGAATGTTTTAAAAGAGCAGAGCTACCCAATGCAGTGTATATGAGGTTTGTTTCATCCTTTTCAGATATTTCATGAAATGAAATTTCATTTTTGGGGAAAAAGCAACATGGCCACCAGTCAGTGTTGACAGCTGCAGTTGACAGCATATGCTCAGTGTGTCCAGTTTTTTCCCTCCTAAAAGCTCATACCTGGCATATGTGTTCGATCATAAATCTGATTTAAACTGACTGCCTTTTCACTCTGCTATGTACTGTGAAGCAGTATTTCCAAGGTATGCTTATAAACTACACACAGAAACGGTTTAGCTAATTTTTAAGTTTGTCATCAGCATTTAAATTTTGTGTCAATTTCAGCATAAAAGGTGATTAATTGTTCGCTGAACAACAAGTAATGTATGTTCATGCTCAGCATATGCCTGAGGATACGCTTTCCTTTTACTCACTTGCTCAAAGTAGCATCACTGCAAAGATACTTATTACACTAGTGAGTGAATCCTTACACCAGGACTGAGGGCGAAATGCACCTGGGAATTGGCCCGATTGCTACCTGCCAGTCTGTCATTTTCGCTGACTGGACAATTCTTCAGTACAAGCTATCGTCTTTGTTTACGTTGAGTCAGGAGCTTTACTTGCATTAGAGATTCTTTTTGAATGCGCATCAGAGTTTATTATTCTAACAAAACACACATGCAGGCGGTATGTTAAATGAATGCTAAATGTATGTCTTTGAAGGCTTCCCCTTCATGGCAGACTTCCTGGCTTCCATGACATAACCAGGTTGGGGAACATTACACTGATCCTGATGTCATCTCAAACTGCTTTAGTGAGCGACCTGGTTCTGACAAACAATGTCAGTGTGAACGCTGTAAAAAGAGACTTGCTTTCTGGATGTGGCCTTCTTTTTCTCCACATACAGTATACAGAACTAAAGATGTGGGATGTTTTTATGGTTTCGGTCGAAATGTATTATTTACACATTTCACATATAGTTTTGAGGAGGTAACTTTATTCACTAGGAATGTGAGAATTTCCGTGGAACGTGAGAATTGTCAGCCAAGCCGAACGTTTCTTGTGTTTAGCTTGGCTTTCTTGGCTCTGATATCACTGTCGCTTTAGCAGGGGAAAAACAAATAGCAGTTAATGGGTTTAAATTTTCTGTGCTGATGATTCATCTTCAGGATTCCTGTAAAACCTGCAGGTGGCTAAACCTTGAGAGCAGCATCTTCTCCTGTTTCTGCCTCTCGCTGCCGGATGGCCGTGCGGCTCCCCTTCGGGGGGAGCTCCAGGTGCGGATGTGCCTGAAGTCACACGTACAGGGCAGTAAGGAAGACGACCCCGGCCGGCCCGCCCCACCCCACCCAGCGGGAGCCAATCCAAAGACGTACTCAGAGGCAGGTGGGGGTGGCAGTGAGGGACAAGGGCGAGCTTTTACTGTTACTCAAGCAGCTCCTTTCACCAATCTGTGGGCTGCAACCTGTTTCGGATTAGCAGGCCATGCCACCTACAGGTTCAGACGTAAAACATATGCGGCCTCTGGGGGCTCTGATCTGAGTGTGCATGGGGGGCAGGGTCCTTATTTTCTTCTATCCCTTCATCACTTAGGCTGCATTTAATAGACTGTTGCCTGCGTCAGTGGTTTGGTGCCCACCAGCTTAAGGGCTTGTAATATAAGTCGTTTTTCACACATGAATTCTGGACTTTGTCCAGAGAATCAGGTCCGGACATTTTCGGAGTTGCCCTTTCGCACATGTGGCACACAAACGGAGATCTGTGTTAGACGTGTTCACACCTACTACAAATACTCCAGTTCGTTTAGATGAGGGGTGGAGCTTGGGTAGAGCATGCAGGAGGCAGGAAATGACGAAAAAGCATGCTGCAGAAATGGCAATGTTTTGTTTACAGCACGTGGAAGATGTTTGTTGTTCACCTCCAGTTTAGTTCGGATTACACCATGGTCATGTAGCCAGTTTGTATTTTGATCAGACAAAAGTGAGTCTCTTGCCATTCTTTCAATCTGTCAAGCAATTTCTGTGTCAGCCCTTACTGACAGAATTTTCTGGCGGTTTGTATTCTTCTGTTTTCATGCCAGTTGCATGATAAAAATCTTATTATCACGCCCACTTGCTCGTGGTGAATACTCCAGGATTCTCCCTGCTCCATTGACACATGGGGGTGAGTTGGAAATTACCTGGACTTCGTTCTAGGGAGTTAGCAGGGTTAACGTCCAATACAACTAATTCATACATTTGTATCCACACATACAGATACTCTGGGTAATGTTTAAAAAAGTTCAGGATGGCAGTGCATGTCTGAAAGGGGCTTTACAGTTGACTGTAACAGGAAGTGAATGTCAGTGGTTTCTTATAAAAACAAGAAGACTGATAATAATAGCTTCATGCTGTATACTGTGTCTAACATCAACAGTCCTCTCAGTCTCTATCCAGCAATGGAATCAGGCTGGAAGATACATGCTTGAAGCAGGAGATTATTTCACCATTGGGCCCCAAATTGCTCCAGGGACACATTTTGCATAAAAGTGTTGACTCCTCAATAAATTAATGTAAGTATATTGTTGAAGTCAGCTGTTAGGTCCTCAGCACATCGCAAGGTGCGTGTTTGTTGGTGTTTTTGTTTCTCTGCTGTGGTCCCTATTGCACCTGCATTTTAAAGTGAGTTTTCTGCCTGACGGCAGAAACCCTCCCCATTCATTCTGCAGAAGACACCAGCCTCTTATTTGTCATCGCACTTGCCTTACCTTTCCTTTTTCCACTCGCACCATATTGATAATATCTTCACTGGTATTTGTATTTCTTGTCTGTTTATGTTTCCCTGTCTCCTGCTTGTTATATTGGTGGAGGTAAGGGAGAGGTAAGGTACCTCTTGTGTTTTCCAGTCCTGTGTTTCCCAGTCCAGTCATTAACATCAACCTTCCTGTTGCCTGTGCCCATCCCAGAGTTAGTCTTCCTGTTTTGACCCGTCACGGTCCTGTTGGTTTCCCTGCTCCTGTTTTGACAATACAGTCCCTTTTGTTCTCCTTCCGCCTGCCCCAGAGTCCTTCATTCCTCGTGTTGTGAGACAAACTGCACTCGAATCAGATTTCTTGTAAAACTGAATCTAGATCACCTAGGGGAAAATAAAAATTGGTGGTGCCTAACCGTCAAAAGTAAGCAAACACGCGAATAGAATTCCATTCTGAGCACACTGAGGTGGAATGCCTATACAGAATTTTTCCTAGCGATCTCCACACTACTGGACTTCCTTCTACAGATTCCCTTCCCACCATTGATGAGATGTATGAGCCCACAGTAACACTTTTGCTCTCGTTTTGGTGTTACCCCTAATAAAGAGACCTCTCTTCCACCACTGTGCCCTGTGCATCACATTCCTGACAAACCAAATATGACTTCACCTGTAAAAAGTCTTGTAAACTGGAGGTTCCAGAGAAACTTGTTTAGCCAAACAGAGTGGTTGAGCCAGGACCTGTACAACAATATCCTACAAGTGTTCCAGAACTATTACAGAAATACCAGGCCTTATGCACTAGCTAGAACACAGTTACCCAGCAAAATATCTTGACATTACCTGCGTGTCTGCAGCACAAACACCCACAGATGTGCACCTTAAAGAATCAAGTTTTAGCAAGACAATTAGGAAGTCAACCTCTAAATCACACTTGAGAAGCTCAAAAAACAGACACATTAACAAGAAGGTAAGGCCAATATCGGTAGACTACATGTGCAGTGTGGATGCTGAAGACCAGAAAGAATTAAATATTATTCACAGTCAAAGACTGTCAAGCATCTGTTAGAAGTGTATAAATAACAGTGAGGATTCTATTTCCCTTACTGTTCAGCTTCATACTGTGCAAGTTCGTTATTTTTCCATGTTTAAGGACAGGGGTTTCTGATTATATCTGTATCAGATACACAATGTTAATGTTAAAAGTATTTAAGTCATACAATATCACTGCATTTTGGTTCTGACAAGCCAAGGACACCTAAAATGTATTGTTGGATTGTATGCCTCCTACATTTCAGCTGATAGATCATGACATCAAAATATGATCCATACAAAACTCTGAGCCACTTCAGGTTTGAAGCCTGTAAACGATGGTGTCTGGTAGCACAGCTCACAAGACTGTGAAATTCATTCTAGATGGGATGCTAGTGCCTCACCACACATACTCTATATATTGGTTCCAAAATTTTCCAATTCCCTGATCGCAGAGCTTACAATTTTCAATTTTACCACAGCATTTCTGCAAAAAATGACTAAATCAACAGATTGCTTAGATTTGGACAATGATACACTTCCTGTGCCATTATTGCAGTGTGCATTCATGTGTTTTTTTGTTAGGCTCCATTGCAGGGAAGACGAACACAGCAAACACACTGCATTTAGCAACAAAAATTACTGCTAAAGATTGTGCAGAACAATTCCAAGATGTTGAATAGAGAATGCTAATGAATACTAATGTGGAATGGTTAAAAACATTCCTGAACTTTTGCCAAATTTTCCACAAAAAAGATCACAGGACTCCGCAAGTTGCACAAGAAATTGTGAGAAAACCACTGCAAAATCAAGCATTTTGGGCTTACAGAATCACAAAAAAAAACTGCAAAATCACATAGGGACTGACTATAGGCACCAGTAGGACAGGGACCTCCAACCTTATTTGTTAACTAACTGTGAGACATACTTTTACAGGAAGGGGGGAGGATAAAATTTGTCAATGGGGACACGAGGATGGGGGATGGGGGGTGCAATGGTAAAATTAATTCTCCTTTCACATCCATTCTGCAACATACTAGTAGCTCGCAGTCAACGTGCTGGGAACCACTTATTTAGGGACCATTTAGCTTAACTGCGTGTTTTTAGACCGGAAAAGGAAATCCAGATGATGCAGAAATAATGTCACAGACACACACACAGGATTTGAACCTGGAGGCATGAGGCAAAAGTGCTGCACGCTGAGCCACCGAAAGGCATCTCCTTCATAATCATACGTCTTCATTTCACTGCGCATGTCTGTACGTCTATGGTATGTGAGAAAGATCACAGAACAGTCTAGAACACTATAGTTCACTATAGTTTCACTTTCAGTTCCGACAATATCTTCACTTAGAAAACAAGATGTTGTACTGATCTGAAAATAGAAGTGTATGGAAATGCTTGAATTGAACCGTTTACTTTTACCTGTGTAGTTGACAGTTCTAGCATGGCAAAGCACACTGCTGAGACACATGCAAAGTAAGAACATGTAAATACCAGGGAACTGTACTTATGACACAGATGTTTTCCCGCTTTATTCAAAGAACTTAACATAACTTCAGTAAATGCTCTCCTGTACAAATGGGCGAAATCCTAAAATAATTAAATTACAGAGTATTATACTGGACACATGAATGGGCACACTTTGTCTGCCTCTGGCCTGACTGTTTTTTAATCTCAGTTACTGAGCTAATTGGAAACTGAAATGTTGAACTGAAACTTTGCATGAGCTCATCTCTTCAGGAAAGCTGTTATTTCCACTGAATTGCAGCAAATGAGCTAAGCATTCAGTTCTTAAGATAAAGCTTTTAAAGGACATGAACCTAAGATTTCTGGTTTTCTAGACAGACCCTTCTTCATTGTTGATGGATGAATGATGGATGATGAATGAATGAATAAATGAACGAAAGAAAGAATGAATGAGCAAGTGAACGAATGAACAAACTAGCAGAATTATCAGTGAATTGTCATTTTGCTTCTTAACAAAATAAAATGCTCCAGTTCAATGTCGAAAAACGGAGGAGTTAATTCTTTCAGTGTTTTTTCCACAGCAGCAGATTTGTCTCGCTTTATAATAATAATAATAATAATAATAATAATAATAATTATTATTATTATTATTATTATAAAGTATGTATACCTCGTATGTATACCTACCCTTGACTGTATACATTTGTTCATGCTTATGCAAGTGAAATCGTGGGATGAATTTGACATTGGTCACAAGGTTTGATGAGAATTGAATACTTTCGACAAATTTATTCATATTTTTAAAGGTAGGCTAAAGGTTGGACGGGACAAACAGTTATGGTATTAATGTACCCTTATTAAACACAAACCTACTTTAAGCTAAGCCTTTACTCTTCACTGCTCAAGAGTGACACAGAGAAGAAAACGGAACAGGTGGTTCTGCTGAGAGTAGGCCATAAAGAAGAAACTACAAATACAATATGAATAACACAAGAATGATATATTTGCGATAAAAATGTGTATAACTAGTTGTTTAATCACTGGTTATGACGGCTTCTCGCTAGACGAGTGCTTAACAAATGTATGAATGTTTAAGTGAAAAGCATAAAAAGACGAATATTCGAGCACACGTGTGCCGTGCCCTAGGCGGTCAGAGCTCGCTCCGTGAGCTTCACCGAGACAGGAAACTGAAAGTTTTCCACTTTACTTTTGCTTTCTCTTCTAAAAAGATCGTATTCTCACAACGCCAGCTGCAAAAAAAAGAAAAAAAGAAAACTTGTGCTGTTATAACAAGACCACGAGACATACTACCAAGGGGGATATTAACTGGAAAATTTATTTACTTGTACTTATAATGACTTATTTTAACTTCTCGTAGATAGGTAGTACAACTGGCGGCTTTGTATCTCATATAAGAGGCGTTCAGATGTCGTGATCAGGGTTTTCTGTTTTATTGCATTTTTTTAAAATAATACTTTATATATAATTTAGCCGTTCTTTTTTCAGTTGAAATGGAGAAAAACTGCAAACACATGCGCTTGAGAGAGTGGCTGATCGCGCAGATAGAGAGCGAGAAATTTTTAGGGCTGAGCTGGGAAGATCAGGAGAAGTCAATGTTTAGGATACCGTGGAAACATGCGGCAAAGCAGGACTATAATCAGAACGAAGACGCTGCACTATTTAAGGTAAAAAAGGGAAAACTTAATTATGATAAGCGCAAAACTCTATCGTTACAGGGTATTTTCAGACATAATTTTCATTTAGCATTTTACAGTAGGACATTATTAGTTCACTTTGTTAGAATGTTGACTCTGTATTTAATGTATTTTACGTTAATAAATTATATGTGCCAAACTTGTTAGTGAATGTAAATAAATATTTTTGATGCCCTTTTAGGTCGTGTAATTAGAAAAGTACACAGCCATATAATCCCAAAACGTACGAGACTGTTCCTTGTGTGCAGCACATGCTATTTTAACTGAACTGTATAATGTAATCAGACAAATCAGTGCTTAGTGTTTCCGGCATTCAAAAATAGGTCTATATGATATTATACACTAATGCGTAAAAGTCTTAGGCAGTCCCAGAAAGTGTTGTTTAAATGATTGTCATATTGGTGTATAACTATGTTATTGTCTGTCAAAGTGTGTCATCTTAACAATTTCAAAACCTTTCCCAAAGTCACCCCATTATCTACAGCAACCGACCAATACAACACGCATTTTTTGACTCCACCGCTACCCCACCTTGTTTGGCCATTGGTTATCTAAAAAGTTAATTAATTAATTGAACTCGTGGAGAAATTTAACAAACACACATAATGTCTGAGCTGTTTCCAAGGAGCGGTTTGGCAACCAAAGCAGAGTCATGTAGTTACCCAGCAAGATAAGATCAGTAACTTTTTGGAGAACAGATGAAACTCGATAATTTTTGTTACTTATAATTTGCGTGTGTTATAATGTTCAATTGTATTTCTTCTGAGCAAATATATACTTACTACCAAGATTAATAGCCATTTTCTCTGACTTCCTAAGACTTTTGCACTGTACTGTATATAGTTCATAAAGATTATTATTATTTTTTAAAATAAATAATTTACAGCCGTGGAAAAAATTAAGAGACCACAGCACAATTTTTTTCTCTCATTTCTCAATTAATGGGTGTGCATCTGTGAATAATGTTTTTTTTTTTGCGAACTTCAGCCTGGTTCTTCTGTGTTTCTCATTAATGAAGGCCTTCTTCCTTGCTTTACGGGTCTTCAGTCCTTCAGGAGCCTGATACGCAATGAGACGCACTTCCCACCTGCACTTAATGTTTCCCATTCCTTGATGCCATCCTATGATTCACGAGAACATGTTGGATGAACTAACAATCATCTCTGGCATTAGAAAGTCGCTTCTGCCCTTTACCCATCTGGTTTCTGGTTGTACCCGGTGTCTCCTGCTTCACCTTATTCTTGCGTACTGCTGTCTTAGAAATTTTGAACCTTGAAGCATCCTGATGCTCAGTGTAGCCTTCTGCCTGCAGAACCGGAATTAAACTGAGATTTAAGAATGCAAATTTATTTAAAAGTATACAGTGGCCTCTTAATTTTTTCCGTGGCTGTGTGTGTGTATGTGTGTATATATATACATATACACACACACACACACACACATACATACAAAAAAGTCACAGGGCAGTGTGTGTGTCCGTTTCTGTGTGTATTTGCCCCAGGCCTGGGCCGTGTACAAAGGGAAGTATCGTGAGGGGAAGGACGTAGCTGACCCGTCTGTCTGGAAGACTCGCTTGCGATGCGCCCTCAACAAAAGCACGGATTTCCGTGAGGTTCCCGAGCGCAGTCAGCTAGATATCTCCGAGCCATACAAGGTGTACAAGATCCAGCCGGAGGGCACCAGGAGCACGGGTGAGAGTAGCACCCTGCCTGAAGGGGGCAGAATTCATCATAGCATCGCGTAAAATTATTCACTCACAACAAATCACCATTTCGAAGTGGAACCTGAAGTGTCTAATTCAAAAGTACAATATCAGTTATAATAACATTTTATTATTTTACATTATTTACACAAAAATTCATATCCCAAATCAATGAATATTAGCATATTTTCTAGTTATATTATTTGAATTATTATTAATAGCCCACGCCAGGCTTATGAGACAAAAGGATGATATGCATGATCCATACAAAGAGAGCGGCATGGACCAAGGTGGCCGCACAGTTACTTAAGACAACATCTGGGCAAAATGAAATCGAACACATCAGCGAGAACAATCAGCGAGTGCCTGCGTCATTTTAATAAAGGAAACGACAGCTCTGCAAAGTTTTTCTCAGTAGTAACAGCCACTATTGGTCTCATACTACCAGGGGCACAGACAGGGAAAGCATCAATTTACAGATAAGTGTGGTGCTGTGCGAAGCATGCAAGTAATTGCATAATTAATGTGGCTGCCCAACCCCGCGGCATCACATTTATGTCAGCCAGTCGTGGGCAGTGGGTGGGATCAGAACAAATGAAGAAAGTTTGCCTCGGGGAATGCTGCACAGGTGGTACACCGAAATGCATTCAGCCATATCATCCGGGCCAAAATGAGGCCAGGCGCGACACAAGTGTCTTTGCTAGCATGGAGCCTAGTTCGTACTGTAGCATCGGAGAGACGGCTCAGAGTAGCCGACCCCAGTAAGAGTGCTGTGCATGCTGGGTGAGGTTGTAAATAGCCCCTGTTTGTAATTGTTGTTAGTGCAGGTACTTGTTGTGCTGTATACCCAACTGTCGCGTGTACCCATACTTGTGTTTGCACTCGGTCCTTACCTGATTGTGACGTGTTCAAGCTAATGTGTAATTACCTGCCATATGTGTGCCTTACTCTCCTTAGTGTAACTTCCCTGTGTTTCTGCGCCAATTTTTGTTGCTGTGTATGGTTACTATTTGCGCAGTCCTTTCACGACTATACATAAAGAGCAAAATCGTGTCCTCTCCTGTTTTGCTGCGGCTGCACTGATGCGTCGGTCTGCCAAGTGTCATACTGGTGTCAGAAGCAGCCCCACTAATGCTGCTGGAGTGGGTGCTCCTCACCCCAGCTGCAAGCATGACCAGTGCAAGCAGCAGACTGAGGCTGCTCTTCCCAGTCATGAGGAGGCGGCCACAGCTGGAGCAGGGCGAGTGGCTGCATGAGTCCCTGGAGCGGGGGCAGCACCTCATGGAGCGGCTGCGAGAACAGCTGCCAGAATGTGAATGGCTAGGTGAGCCCTCTAGAGGTGCCGAGCAGGAGGCTTCGGGAGAACAAGCCTGGTGATCAACAACCGGTGCCCCTCATGGAGGAAGAAGCATTGGTGCCCGGGAGGGCCTTGTACCTCCAGAGCCGGCTGACCACCCAAAGTTCACTAGCAGCTGCCAGCATGTCGCCTCCGATGACGGGGCAGGTCGCTCCCCGCATGCTGGCGTGGTTAGCTGCTGGGCGATGCTGGCATGTCGGATCCCCACCGGTGCCAACCCTTCTTCTGCACCTTAAGGGGACCCAGGACAGTTTCCAGGGGGTCCATGCCCAGCGACTCCCACAGCCAAGCTCCCTTCTCTGGCGACAGCCATCCTCCAGGCCCCGGTCCTCCTTCCTACCCCACTTATGGCCTGGGTGTTGTGGGGCAGGCAGGTCCTGCCGGGGGGCCTCCTGCTCGCAGGGTCGTGTGGCCCTGCACAGCAGCTCTCACTCTGGTCGAGCCACCAGCTCGCCGTGCTCCTGGGCTAGCTTGGCCTCCAGTACATGGCACGCCTCCACTCGGTCACGCAGCGCGACCTCCACTTCGTGCAGCCTGTGGTGTTCCTCAGCCAGCTGGGCCTCCAAGCCACGGCACACCTCCTCCCAGCCGAGCAGCGCCGTTTCACGGGCCCATAATGCCGCCTCCACTGCCTCGGCCAGGCACCCCTGGCAGCCGTGCTCCTTCTCCCAGCTGGCCAACTCACCGCAGAGCTGCTCCACGGACTCCATCAGCCACTCCCAATCTTGGTGGTCCCTCTCCCACTGCACGTCAAGCTCGTGGCACTGTTCAGCAAGCCGGGTCTCCCAGCTACTACATGCCTATTCTCATTCCAACAGAGCAACCTCTGCTCGCTGCCTCTGTTGGTGATGCTCGCAGCCGCGGCTTCTCGTCATTGACCAGCGGGGAGCCCTTGAGTCCACTGTGTTGCCCACCCTCCTCGGTCACTGATGTCGTCTTCGCCGAGGTTTTGGTGGGCAGGCAAGAGCAGCTTCAGGGCGTGCTGGATAGCACGGAGAGTATCTCTCTTTCCCCGGTGTCTTCTGCTCGTCTGCCGGAGACTCTGGCGCGAGCTTTTGGGTAGCGGGGAGCCCGGTGCCCTGCCCTCCCGCAGCACCAGCTTCTCGTCCCTCGTGGAGTGCCGGCACTTTTCTGCTGCCTCAAGGTCCACCAGGCTGGAGCAAAGTTGCCTGACGATGGTGATCAGCACCCGCTCCAGCCACTAGCTTGCCAGGGAGAACACACTCTTTATTACTAGTCCTGAAAAGGAATACATCAGGTACCCAAAGAGCACCGAACCTGTTATACACAGGAAACATGAGGTTGTCAGATGCTCAACTGTAAGAGGCATATAGGGTTGGAGATTTACATGAGCTAATTACACATGAGGATCGGATAGGGTACACACAAGACACGGGCAAACACACGCGCAACAATAAGGAAATATAGCCATTAACAATAACAACAACAATACAAGGGCTATTTACAACTGCACGCGGGGCATGCTGGGACATGTGCCCTGCCAGTGATACAATATTTACGTTACGTCCCCTAGTCGGCAACTGAAAGTGCACACGGAAAAGTGAAGCATGAACTGGCCTTCAGCCCGAAGCAGCTATCTAGCACCTACGTTGTTTAAATAGTAAATGTACTTGCATACATGTTAACGCCCATTGGCGTGTCGGTTTTGGAATGAGGTGGGATCAGGTGCATTTAAAACTGGTCTTAAAAAGCCGTTACTGTTTCACCACACTGCATGTATTTCTGGTCGTGGCAATACATCTCCCCTCTCTGGGTCTGGTGGAATTGCACTGCTGTTTGTATGCAAGCAAGCGCAACCGTCTACGTCTGCGGTGTAGTATGAACTCAACCTTCCACAGGCTGCTGTGTATGTGGGTTTTTGCTGCAACACCCTAATTAGATTACTAATTAGAGGACTGATTGGCTGAAGAGACCTCACACCTGGGTTTGAACAGCTGAGCTGAAGGTTATCCCAAAAACCTGCACACACACCGGCCCTTTGCGGATAAGATTGGCCACCCCTGACCTAATATGTCACAGCAGTCCAACAAGGCTGTCCCATTTCACAGGATTCTTCTAATTTGACCTAGAAATCTGTCTTTCTTTTCCCAGGCCTTGAAGGATTTACCTGATGGATCCTTCACAGCCCAAATTATCCCAAGATTCATTGCGCAGACTTTTAGAAGGACGCGGCTACGTTGCCTGTCCCCTATGAAGGATGTAGCCCCTGAATTGATACATTCATCTGCAGTATACACCTAGCTTAAGTATGCGACAGATAGTTTTCACCAACGTGTTCAATTTTGTTTTGTCTGATGATGCTTGAAGTATACAGCTACCTTTCAGTGCAGCCCACTAAAACATCCACACACTGACTGAACCAATGCAATATTGCCCCTAGAAGCATGCAGATAATCGAGGGAAAGTGTACCTTTTGTGTTTTATTGCAGATCTGTGTGGTCTTTGAGGGTTTTATCTTTACCAATGTACACTCACCTAAAGGATTATTAGGAACACCATACTAATACGGTGTTTGACCCCCTTTCGCCTTCAGAACTGCCTTAATTCTACGTGGCATTGATTCAACAAGGTGCTGAAAGCATTCTTTAGAAATGTTGGCCCATATTGATAGGATAGCATCTTGCAGTTGATGGACATTTGTGGGATGCACATCCAGGGCACGAAGCTCCCGTTCCACCACATCCCAAAGATGCTCTATTGTGTTGAGATCTGGTGACTGTGGGGGCCATTGTAGTACAGTGAACTCATTGTCATGTTCAAGAAACCAATTTGAAATGATTCGAGCTTTGTGACATGGTGCATTATCCTGCAGGAAGTAGCCATCAGAGGATGGGTACATGGTGGTCATAAAGGGATGGACATGGTCAGAAACAATGCTCAGGTAGGCCGTGGCATTTAAACGATGCCCAATTGGCACTAAGGGGCCTAAAGTGTGCCAAGAAAACATCCCCCACACCATTACACCACCACCACCACCAGCCTGCACAGTGGTAACAAGGCATGATGGATCCATGTTCTCATTCTGTTTACGCCAAATTCTCACTCTACCATTTGAATGTCTCAACAGAAATCGAGACTCATCAGACCAGGCAACATTTTTCCAGTCTTCAACTGTCCAATTTTGGTGAGCTCGTGCAAATTGTAGCCTCTTTTTCCTATTTGTAGTGGAGATGAGTGGTACCCGGTGGGGTCTTCTGCTGTTGTAGCCCATCCGCCTCAAGGTTGTGCGTGTTGTGGCTTCACAAATGCTTTGCTGCATACCTCGGTTGTAATGAGTGGTTATTTCAGTCAAAGTTGCTCTTCTATCAGCTTGAATCAGTCGGCCCATTCTCCTCTGACCTCTAGCATCAACAAGGCATTTTCGCCCACAGGACTGCCGCATACTGGATGTTTTTCCCTTTGCACACCATTCTTTGTAAACCCTAGAAATGGATGTGCGTGAAAATCCCAGTAACTGAGCAGATTGTGAAATACTCAGACCGGCCCGTCTGGCACCAACAACCATGCCACACTCTAAATTGCTTAAATCACCTTTCTTTCCCATTCTGACATTCAGTTTGGAGTTCAGGAGATTGTCTTGACCAGGACCACACCCCTAAATGCATTGAAGCAACTGCCATGTGATTGGTTTATTAGATAATTGCATTAATGAGAAATTGAACAGGTGTTCCTAATAATCCTTTAGGTGAGTGTATAGGTTACCCTATACATGACCAACTTAACACTACAATGCCAGTATCAAGAATCTGGACACGACAACCTACTTTCTCAGAGTATTTCCACTTCCAAAAATAAATTAAATTGGAAAGAAATTTTTTGTGTGATTGCCACATTACAATCTGCTTTTTGTTCAGCCTTTTATTTTTGTGGGCTGTTTGAACGCATTACAGTTTTTCTCAATTGCTTTTTGCACATTTCATGAAACATACTTATTCTCAAGACCATAAGAGCATTTCTCAAAACAGTTCATGCATATAGCACAACATTATGGTTTATCTGCAAAAGCCTGTAACTTAGCCAAAACAATTAGCTCATGTCTCAAAAGCAAATTATTCCACTGATGAATTAGTCAGTGCCACCAAAATGAAAAGTACAATTTGCATCATTTTAACCAGGAGAGTCAAAATGTCAGTGTAAGTCTGCTCCTGAGCTCCACAGTTCTGCATGAGGGTCGGTTCCCCATTTCTCACTGTCATTGACTGATAATTTTTCTTTAGTAAACTGCTACTTATTCATGTCAGACACCAGTTTTGAAATTGCAAGGCTCTACATTACAGTATATAAACTTCACTGGCAAGAGAAAGCACTCGCATGCACTGTAACTTCTTCAGATCACCAAACACAGTACAATAGCAAAAAATGATCGACATTCATAACATTACGGTGTGGGGATTACACTGAGATGAGCTCCAAAGCAACTGTAAAAGTGCTGTTACTGTATTTGTTTTAATGCTGTCAGCCTTTTTCCTTCTGTATTCTCTGCTGTTCTTTATCTTTTCACTTAGTTATTTGCTTATCAACAATTTTATCCAAAGTCATTCACACAGCTTATCATTTATGCAGTTTTGCCTGTTTATATGGAATGTTGCATTACTTCTTAGGGGATTCACAGAATGACAATTCCTTTGACAGTGCAACCAACAGTCTCCAGATTTGCCTCTGAATGCTGTACTAACTGCTGCTTTATTCTTTGTCAGAGTTTCCTGAAATCAATGTGATCAGTCAGCCAGACGTGTCTCCACATCCCATGGTAACAAACTCTTTATGCCTTTACTGGTCTGTGTGTGCATCCATTGGTACTGGTGCTGGAACTTATCAATGGCTACAATACTGGTACTGGAACTTATCAATAGCTACAATAGTCATCACCTATTACGGAATCGGGGCATGGTGCAGGCAGGGAAAGGAAGGTGATAATCAACTTGTGGTTCAGAGCTAAACAGGGGTTTATTAAAGAGACTTGACACACAGGGTAACACTACAAAACAAAAGGACCGAAAGGGGTCAGGAAACAAACAAATACTGGGGGAATAAACCATAGGACTTTTGGCACACAAATGAGGGCTAACACTAGGAGGGACTAGGAACACAAACGCAAGCAGGACAGAAATAACCAGGTACAAATAGTATAAACAACTAAAACAGTAGAAAAAACTAAATGAGACTGGCCTCAAACCCATGACTGCAATGTTACAGTGGTGGTACTACATGCTCAACTCACTGAGCTATGCAGCAGCCAGAGGAAGCAGGAAAACATACTAGGGACTAGTACAATGACAGAGGGAACAGGATGGCCAGCAACACCTGCTGGCTAAACAGGGACCGAACTCATAGGACAGGGATGGGCGGCCCTGACCCTGACGCTATCACTCTAATTTTGCATAAGTATTAATTTAACAATATATGTAAGCATTTTGCTGAGAATACATTTCAGAAATGTGTCTAATTTCAGCTAATTTCAAGTGCAGCATCAACGACAGTGCAGGTTTATCAAAGTCATTTCCTGTGAATTGACCACCTTGTTTCATGTAATGCAGTCTTACCATTAGGTAGGTAGGTAGATAGATAGATAGATAGATAGATACTGTAGATAGATGGGTATAAACCTCAGTGGCCACAGCCTTTCTTCCCCTCAGTTTATCTCCCATACGAAAAATTTATATAATACAAAATATATTATAGACAATATATTTTCACCAGGTTAAATATATTAATCCAACTACATAAAAAATACATGGACTAATATATTGACCAAAATATATTGACCAAACTCCAATGTATTATAAATATATTTTAAATATACAAAAAATTGCCGCTTTGGTATATTGTAGTATATTTCAAAAAATACATTAGTATATTGAAATTACATTTTTCATTATATTTATTTTCAATATATGCAAACATATATGTAAATTAATATATTTCTTATATATGACAGGTATACCAAGAATTATATGAGTATATATAATTAATTATATTTTAAATGTATGGGATTTTTTTTATTTGATAATACATTTTTAAATATATTGTGATGTGTATTACACAATATATTACTATATATATTATACAATATATGTACTGATGTACTATACTGTATAAATATGACTAAACACGTTTCTTATTTTATAGGTATACCATTTATTACTATTTTTACTATTGCCAATTACTATAATGTATAAGCAATAGTTTACTTTTTATAGACACTATATTTTAAAATACATTGTAATGTTTTGCCAATGCACTCGTATTTCAGTAAGTAATATATTTAGTTATAGAATTATATTCATCAGAATTAACCCAGTGGGCACCAACACATGGAATACATGTGGAAACAGCATGTGGAAAAGACAGGTGAATTACGCGTAAAAAAAATTTCACGTGGGTTTTGGCACGTGGAATGTACGCGTTGTGTTCAACATAAATTCTGCAAACGCAGTGGGCACAAACAAGTGGAAATCACGTTGGAACAGCATGTGGAAAAGACAGGTTAATTACATGTAAAAGGCAAGTTGAGTTCACATGGATGTTGGCAAGTGGAATGTACGTGTTGCGTTCAACATAAATTCTACGAAGTTTACAATATCTACAACATCCTCCATAAAGCAGACATGAAAATATAATTCACAGAAATATTCAATGGTAATGTATTTATTATGATAAACTTCAAAACAGACTAAATAAGATACACATTAAAATTGGATGTAGTTTATAATACTAACATATGTCAGAATATCTGGCACTAAAAAATAAATGAAACACTCGTGACCAGTTAGAGAACTGTCTAAATCAAACCATACCACTTTGATCTATAAGCACAGATGCATTAATCAAAATTATTGTATTAATATTTTACTAAAAAGTTAGAATACACATTTGAGTGTGGTTTCCTCATACATTTTAATCTAGTTTTATATCAGAGTTAGAGAAAAATAATGTAGAAACTCAGAAGTTCACTTATCAAAAGACAAGGTCAACAAAATAAATACCATAAAATTGATGTGTGAGCATCTTCATAGTCCTATTACAGGGTCAGAATTACCAGAAAAATGAACTTACGTGGCTCATCTTATTTTCATTAAAAAAATTGATAATTGTTTTATATGATGGAATGGTGCATTGACAATGGCATGAACTAAACAGGTGTGGCAGCATTTACCTAAAACTTGGGAAATGCTGATTTGCAGTAGCCACACTAATTTTCATGCAATTCTTAAACTGAAATAAAATATAATATATACTCATATGCTAATATATACTTTAACTCCATGTTAAAGTAATCGTGACAAAAGTTTAAAAACTAAATGCTGAGGATATTTTGAAAAGGCAAACCTTTGGAAAGACCAACAGTTACACATTTTATTCTGGAGCATTTGATAATTAACATTTAAAAACCAATTATGTCTGAAAATTTCTAACTCTGTTGTGACATACCATTACTTATGATGTTGCTGTCATATACAAAATCACTTATCCATCAAAAACCCATATGGATAACACGTGCTGTGCCCACTGGGAATATTATTACAGAGAAAGGACAAGAACATGGCCCAAACAGGTATTTTATTAGCATAATCACTTGTTTTGTGAAAATTACAATGTGACAAATCCCAAGTGTCTAAACTGCCTTCAAATGAACACAACACCAGCCCAAATCCTTAAACTTGAGGCCACCACTGCGCTGTATGTATTTGTTTGTTCTAATTGTCACATAAGCTACATAAATTAATAAATGAAATTTAAAACAACCTAATTGATTAAAATATATTTGGGAATATATAAGCAATGTATTGGCCTATAGTATATGAATCGATTACAATCATATATTTCACATATATTTGAGAAATATATGGTATGTGAATATATTGCTTAAAATATATTTTTAAATACATTTTTTACTTCGACAACATAAATTCAAATATATTGCAATATATTTAATTTCTGTATGGGCTATGACAGTAATATTCTCTGTTGTTGTGTTTCCTTCACACTGTGCTTGTTTCTATGCTTCGTTATTCACATATATAGCTGAGTTTTGGAAAAGTGGAGAACGGAGAGCAGGCAAAGAGGCAGGCGTGCAGCATTCAGCAACAGGCTGCGTCCTGCCCGACAGACAAGGCCGCCCCCGTAAGCTACGGTCAGTGCTGCCCGCCCGCCCCGCCCTGATAAGGGATGCTCCTCCCCCCTGTCATGGTGACAAAGTTTTGAAATTCTTCTTACGGGCCACTGAAAGTTATTTTAAAAAGAAACAGAGAAATAACAAAATGTTTCCTTGAGAACGGAAAGCGTCAGTTTAAATTGGCAAGTGTGGAACTGCGCCTTTGCAGAATGAAACAATAATGGGAAGCTCTAAAAAAGAATGAGTGCTGAATTTCACTCGGGTTACTTCATTGTACCATACAGGTGGCTGTATGCTCCATTATCGGAGTTAAAATATGCCTTGAAAACACTGATAGGTTTACTGTGCACAGATATTCCTGTTTCATCAACATTGCAGCCTAATTTGACAGGAAGAAAAGCCACCTGTAAATGAACTCTAAATTCTGGTCATGGGTTCAGGCTGTAAATGGGAAACGTCTGTGGTACCTGTGGGTTTAGTATGTAGTCTGGACTGAGCCAGGAATCACCTGACTGACGGGCTGGCAGCATGAATAATGTGAGCTATGAAAAGAAGTTAAAATTTAACCAGCAAGATTCGGCATTATAAAAGTAATGGATGTCAATGGATGACATCAGGCAATGGGGCCATAATGGATTGTAAATTGCTGTTGTACCCTTGAAGATGAGCTATACATGACATTTTGCCTTGATACAGTTGAAAGGATTCTCTTTCTTCCATTGTTGGATGTTCTTTAGAGGGAAACACCACGGAGGAATTTTGCTTAATGACGACATGCAGAGAGACAGATTCTAAAGGCCTCATCTCCATGCTGCATGTTGCCTTCCCAGAAGCTGTCCAGATCACAGGTACCACAACCCCACTTGAACTCAGACCCCTGAAACTCCAACCTACACCAGACCTGCACCAGAAATGCAGCTGCAGTACATAAAACTAAAACATAGGTATTGCACATATTATGAAATATGCCACATAAATGACACAGACGAGCATATCTATATACAAAGCCATTTTCTGGTTTCCCTGTTTCCATGATTAGGAAATACTGCTATCTGTAGGGCTGTGTGTCAGACTGTAACCATTAGTTACACTGGCTTGGCGTTTGTATTTTTTGTATATGTTGTTATGAATGGGAGACATTGCCTATAATATCTAGATCACTAAGAGGGGAAAAGATATTCAAATGGATAGATGGCTGCCACTACAAGTTTATTGTAAAAGAGGTTCTTATAAAAATGTATGTAGATTTCAATCTTAGCTGTTTTTTCCAGTTCATATTGCATATTATGCTCTGTGATTCGAACTTGAAAGCTTTTAACCATAAGAGCAGTGTGCCACCTGTTGATGGAGCAGTGACATGCGTCGCTGTGCCTTCTGTGGCCCAGACTTCCGCCTGCAGGTGCGGCTGTTCTATCAGGGCCACCTGGTGCAGGACTTCAGCACCAGCACACCGGAGGGCTGCCGCATCCTTCACGGCCTGCTCCCGACGGAGAACGAGCACATCTATGGGCCAAGTGCAGTGGAGCCGGTCTGCTTCCCATCTCCCACACAGACCTGCGCCTCCCCCACAGCGGCGGGGGCCATGACGCGCCTCCTGCCCCACCTGCAGCGCGGCGTGCTGCTCTGGATGGCTCACGACGGCATGTTCGCCAAGAGGTTCTGTCAGGGCCGCGTGTACTGGGACGGGCCCCTGGCCCAGTGGCGTGACCGGCCCAACAAGCTGGAGCGCGAGAGGACCTGCAAGCTGCTGGACATGGCTCTTCTTCTGAGAGGTAGGTCAGGAGGAGGCAGGAGATGGGAAGGTGTGAGGGATGCGATCATGGTTATGCGGGTGTCAGAAATAAGGGGCAATGGGCAAAAATGGCCCAGGAAATCTCAGAATGGCCCTAAAAACTGTGACTGACGGGCAGAAATTGTTCCCAAGATTTAAAAAAAAAAAAAA
Source organism: Paramormyrops kingsleyae (assembly GCF_048594095.1). Classification (NCBI taxonomy): domain Eukaryota; kingdom Metazoa; phylum Chordata; class Actinopteri; order Osteoglossiformes; family Mormyridae; genus Paramormyrops; species Paramormyrops kingsleyae. Next base: position 34,310,371 of record NC_132804.1, read on the forward strand.
TAGGTCCAACAATGTAAATTGCTAACATGAGCTTTTGGGGAACATACCCCCATTTGGTGAGCATCTCATGGCTGATGAGGACTAACAAAAAGCAGGTGTGAATCAAGAAGACAATTAACCAAAGAGGGGGGCAAAGAAAAAATTAGTACTTAAAATTTGCTGAATAGGTTTAAAATACTGTAATTTGCAGTATTTCTTTATCATTTTGTTGCACAGACCGGTTTGCATCAATAGTTGTAAAACACTGCCTTTCATTTTCCCAAATATTTTTAATAGATCTTCAACAGTTTCTAAACAGCTTGTTTAGAAAAGGCCGTAAACTAGTTCATTTGAAAGACTGTGATGAAGTTTTTACTTTATCTATAAACCATGCATTATACAGTACATATATACATCAGCTATTAAGAGCTGTATGTCCTTTCCCTGACATACAGATGATTGCATACTTCTCTTTGTAACAGCAATTTTTATTTACATATGTTGGCATAAGGTGGTCATTTTAAGGTGGTCATTATATTATATGTATTTTAATTTGGTCTCATTTTGCATTAAAAACAGAACATTTATGCATTAATTACTATTGTTAAAAAGTGCCCCCAAAATTTTGTAAATGTCCCCATTTTTTAGACCGTGGGGGCAAAAGTTGCCCCACAGATATTTTTTTACATGTCCTACGCTGGGGTGAGTGGATGGGGGTTTGGGGTGTAGACCTCTGGACCACATTCGCAGGTTTGCACATGTGTCTCTGCACCACTCTTTTCTCTGTCCCTTCTTCAGAGCTGGATAGGTTTTTTCGGGAAGGTGGTCCTAGGCCCTCTTACAAGGTTGACTTGTGTTTTGGGGAGGAATTCCCAGAGGCGGACAAGAGCCCTGGCCAGAAGCTCATCACAGCCCGAGTGAGTACCTCGAGTATCCGAGTACCCAAGTACCTGAGTGAGTACCTCATATTCCGCGCCTGTCTGGTTAACCTCTGCAGATACATGTTAACATTTGCTGTTCTGTGTAGTGCTCTCAGTATCTCCCATTTACTTTGCATGTTTATATTTTTTCTTTGTGCCTGCTTTTGTCGCATTTGTGCGTGTGTGTGTGTGTGTGTGCATGAGCCAAGAACCTAATAAAAACAGAGAGACTCATTAGGATGATTTTTCTTAAAGTGCCACAGAGCATCTTAAATACAATTTTTCATACTGCGCTTGCAACCTTTAAAAAGTGAGCAAAAACCTCAAAAGACTGTCATTTTGTAAATGAATTTCATCTGCACAAGTCTGTTTAGCCGCTGCTTGTGTCAAATACAAAAACATGAAATGTAGATTACAAACGCTTTCAAGAATTCCCTGCTGGACGCAATAAAGTTTATCTGATCTTATTATGAAACGGCTCTCTTTGTCAGTCTTCACATGAATGCTGAAAATGCACATAATAATTATCAACACAAGTTCATTTTATCTATTGTACAGGTTATATTACTAAACATTAAAACTGTCAAAAGTTATGTATGTCCTGACACGTAAAATGGAACAACATTCACTTTTTTTCATTGAGTAAAGGGAACCAGATGCATGTATGTAAGGCAAAAGAATGTAATGTTGTAAACTGGAGGGCAGTGGATGTAAATCCAATAAATCAGCCAAGGCAGGTGGTCTAAACCATTGGGCTAGAAAAGACAACACAGAATTAGCCGTAATAATTCCCTGGCTGCCTACTCAATTCCTTGCGCCAGAACACAGATTTTTCTAATGTCCCTTGTAATTCTGCCAAAGAAAAACTGACCATCCTGGTTAAGTATTAGCTTTTGTGTTTTAACCAAGAGTCGTATACATTTATGCATGCTCTCCTTGCGTAAGATTGAGTAATCCAAAAACATGCAGTTAGGCAAATTTGTGTCTCTGCGTTGCCCTTAGCTTGTGGCTGTTGCGTGAGAACATGCCCTGTGATAGACTGACATCCTGCTTAGGTTGTCCTTGGCTTGCTGGCATTGGATCCAGGCCCCTCTGCAACAGATGGATGTAAATCTTCATCCTTAATGCCACCTGCTGTCTTTCTGAGCATGCCGTCTTATTGAGCTCTGCTCTTTCCTGCAGGTGGAGCCGCTGTTTGCCAAGAAGCTCCTGGCCAGCGTGCAGCAGCAGAGCTCAGGGGTGGAGGTGGACCTTGGTCTACGGGAGCTTAAGAGCTGCGTGGATGGTAGCCTGCAGTGAAGCTGCTGACATGGCAGCTTCCCCACCTGATGAGTGCAGGTCCTAACAGCCTCAGAAACCTCACCTACTCATCATCCCACGTCCCCGATGAAAAGTTGTTCCTAAAGTATCAACTAATTAATGCCGACTTCTGTCACCTAGTCAAGTATACATCTTATTGCAGCGCATAAAACCACACTATCACAGCACTTTGAGAGTAACTGTGATGTGGTTTTCCAGCATCAACTGGGCACAAATATATCATATTTCCTACTTGTTCTGTTCAATTCAGAGCTCGAGAGTTATAGCTAAACCCTACCTGGGTTATAGCTCGGCTACAGTATCTCCATTCAGTGTACACTTCTGAGTCTGCAGGGTAGTTTTAATGTTTGAGGAGAAGATCAAGAAATTATTCATTTTAGTGGGAAATGCAAGATACTGTGAATTTATTTTATAATTACATCAATGTAAATATGAATACATTAGTACAAATTATTTTTATACAATGTGACAATATAAATGAGTGTAATAATTATGAAATTTCGGCATTATATATATTTTACCGAGCTTTGATCTTTCATGCAGATGTCTTTCAGATTTAGGATTGCGGAATCGTCACTTGAAAAAATAACTAATAAACATTGTTATCAACATGTTTATCTTATATCTCTCAATGCCTGAGGTGGCTGTGCAATCCAAAATGAAGTAGCAGCCACAAATCAACACCCTGTAGCCCCACAGCAATGTCATACTGGTTTAGCTTCTCACTCTAGTCAGGCTGGTTACTCTATAATAATGCCTTGTTTTTTTAACTCTAGTGTTACGTCCATTAAATGCTATATTTCGGGGAAAAAGACAAGAATGAAAATGATGATTCCCATATTTGAGATTTCAGATGAATAATTATCTATATTTGCAATACTGTACCACCATAGGTTTAAATGCAGTTGTCTCTAGCAGATGTGTCCTATGCAGCGCATGCTAACGAGTTAATGAGTTGGTAAGCAATTCTTCCAAGAAAACAGTTTTTACTGACGACGCATATGATTGATTTAATAAACTGGAAATCACATTTGAAAGTAAGATTAATTCTTCTGGGTCTCGAATCCGAAACTCCAAAGAGTTTCCAAAGAGTCCAAAAGTCCAAAGAGATGTGATAACCGCTACACAATAAAACCAGCCACAGTCGTTTGGGTGATTAAAATATAATTAAGTGTATTTCGTAAATAATGGAGTATTTGTGGTGTTCAGTACCCAATGTGTAAGGTAATTAAATTTCAGTTCCATTTCACAGTTTTACGTGTGAAAAGACTTCCCCCTTGTGGTCCAAGTAATGTATTACCAAAGCTGCCCATCATCATAATGAAACAGGTAAAAAGTACAAGCAAATACCGTTTCAACTCACTTTTGGATACTTCCGCATCCATCCATCCATGCGTCTGTCCACCCATCCATGCATCTTCTAACCGCTTAGTCAGGGTTATGGTCGAAATCTGGAGCCTATTCCGGATAGCATGGGGGCATCCGTAAAGTCATGTATACTTGTGTATTTGTTTTTTAATAATTCTGTTATAACCTAGCTTCTGATTCTTCATTTTTTCAAGCGTCTTAGCCTGCTCACATCACAATACACATGCATGCTGTGATGTTGCTAATGCTACTGAAGACGTAACATCAAATATCAGTCTAAAAATGCAAAAATTGATTGGCAGATATCAAATCGCAACACTCAATGAGTAATCAGTACCTCTTTAATTAAAGCAATCATTTTGCTAAAAGAAAAACACTGATATAATTCGGACCTTCGTTAATAAAGTTTTATCGGTTTGCATTAAATTATTAGTAGGTGATTTTTTCTGGATTGTTCATTATTACATTATTAATGATGCTCCAAAAGTTTCCCGGGCACGTGTCGGGTCCCAGCCTCCGGTTCTGCGGTCCACACACATTTAGAACCACAATGATACACTCCTGGGAATTTGCAGGCGCCAGTCGCAGGGCACGAAGGGGAAAGCCATGCGACACGGGTGCGGACAAACTCCGCACACACAGCAAAATCTACGTATGTAACGTCAAGTCTGAGGTCTTACTGTATTTTTAATGTTACTACTATTCACTAGGTAGAATACTGAAAACCGATACACGTCTGGTATTTAAAAGTTTATTTATTTCGAACACAGTTACACAGTTCCATTGTTTAAAAATATACAATTTCATTTTTCAAATGAAAAATAGCATTTTCCCAGTGCACATTACTAAAAAGTTCTTTCGAGTCCACTGGGGACTCCCATCCCTGAATTCCACGCTTATTTCCCTTGATCCACGCGAGCACAAAACGGCTCATGAAAGTAGCGACTGCGCACTAAACCTGGATCGGCACCGTAACTGAGGCTAACCGCGCATCAGCCAATGCTACACTTTCATTAGAAGACAAAAAGCGATTGCTTCTTCTTTCTCCTTTATACGGAAGAGGATTATGGCCACCATGAAAATATTATTTGAATTCTGACTTTTTTTCTCAGAATTCTGACTTTAATCTCAGAATTCTGACTTTTTTTTTCTCAGAATTCTGACTTTAATCTCAGAATTCTGACTTTTTTTTCTAAACTCAGAATTCTGAGATTAAAGTCAGAATTCAAATAATATTTTCATGGTGGCCCTAATCCTCTTCCGTACCGTTAGCTTCATTGTGGAAAATGGGAGAGGAAATATTGCGCATTATTACAACTGCGTTACGCACGCGACGATATCGCAGTATAAATTCATCTCAGCGCTTTTGGCTAAAAACAACTATAGTGACCATAAAAACAGTGATGTGAACATAAATAAATCACTTTTACATTTCTGTATGACTTCAGTAACATTTTTAATATAGATTACAAATATAGATCACATATCAAACACTTCATTGATACCTCTAACAGAGTAAATTTGATCCTAGAAGAACACCATTGCTGGCTGGCCTGCACCACTGCCACCCCCCTGCTGCTTCCTGTCATGTGCAAAGAGCTGCTTCCTTGGCAATACAACATGATACATTCTAAGAACAGCGCCCTGCCTGCAGGCTTTAATCCTGAGTTTGCAGTGCGCTTCTGGCCCGCGTCGCCTTACCTGCACGCATAAACAGTGGAGGATCGAAAGAGACAATCTAGTCCTGTGCAAAGAGTGAGGGAAGTAGACAGAGACAGATCTTTCATGCCCAGTGGCAGTGCTTGAGAGAAGGGCTTGTTGGAGATGAAATGTGAGTTTAACTACTGCTTCTTCCTGTGCTTTGAGTTCTGAGGCGAACCTACCAGAGACCTGTCCTCTCCAAAGACATCTGGGGCTGACCAGTGCCTTTTCCGGGGCTGTGCTGCACATGTGTCTGGGCTTGGGGGGCTCTTGGTGGGCTCTGCCGAGGGCGGCGTTTTGGTCGGGGCAGGTGTGAGGGCGAAGCACACATCCCCAATAGCAAGCTGCCGGCAGCGGAGCCCATACAGACAGGCTGTTTTCTGAGGGTCACAAGAGGACCAGCCCCGTTCACATACGAAGAATGGATACTCCAGCAAGACTTCCAGTAACTCCTGGGGAAACACACAGACACGCACCCCGTCACAGTGTCCTTCAGAACACATATAGATGAGAATTAGGGTCATCTATAAAAAAATGAGAAAAGATGCTACACAAATAGCCATTGGTTCTTTTGCATGCATTGAAACGCTAACTGAAAACTCCTGCGAAAGTTTAAATTAAATGAAGTACAACTGCACAGTTTGAACATTTTTTTCGTGTCATGAACTGACGCTTGAGTGCTAAATTATTTAAACCAACACCCGAGGAGCACAAAAAAACACATGATGTACCCTGGTGATGTGTGGGTGTCATCACAGTTTACCTGAGTCAGGTGGTCGGTTAGGTGGACCTGCAGATGCATGTACCCTGGAGTCACACTGGGGCTGATGCCCAGCACTGTGCAGGAGCTCAGGCACAGCCCAGGCCTCGGGCTCCCCGACAACAGGAAGTCCTCTGTCTGCAGCTCCTCCACCCTTTTCAGTCTCCCACCACTTAGTTCCACAAGAGAACCACCTGCAAAGGGGGACGGGGCCTTGGATAGGTGCAGCTCCCCGCTAGCATCCCTGGGTTTGCACCATTGCTTTGTTTCTTGCCCGTCTCCAGCCCTGGCCAGCTGCAAGCGCTCATCCTGAAGGTCCCGAGAATGGATAGCAGGGGATAGTCCTGCAAGTCTATGCGGTGTTATGACTTGGGGGCTTGGCTCAGCAGCCTTCTGGGGTGGCTTTTGTGATACATGCACCAGCCTACGGGAGTTATGATTGTCTTCAGCAGTACTGGGTTCCCTTCTAAGGGAGGCAGTGCTGAACTGTACCTGGGGGTCCTTGTCATGTTGCAAAGAAGATGAGTCTTGGAGGCTTGCGGTGGGGCAGTCCTGAGCTGGCCCACCTTGGCTGATGAGAAGTGCCCTCTCACTGTTAGCCAGAGAACCCAGCTGGCCTGCTTTGCATGGCTGATTGACCTCACTCCAAGCTTCCCTCCAAGGGAAACCATTGGGCCTCCACTCTGAAAAGTATTTCTCACTATTTAAAGGCAGGACCCTGAGAGGTGATGTCACCCTGTGGTCCGAATGAGCAAATGGATCACTGAAAGGGTATTCCATGCCATGGGAGGCGGAGCCAGTTAGAGGGCGTGCTGCTGGAGCATGAGGCCACCTGGACTGTGGCTGTCTGGGATGGATCGGGTGCCTGGTCCCAGAATTCTGCTCTCTCCATGAAGACAAGCCATCTTGGTCAAAGGGAAAGGGGTTTGGTGCCATCATGGGACAAGACATGTACCAGGGTACTGGGAAGTTGGTTGGTGTCAGGGGAGGGGCCAGGGGAAGGTATTCAGCATAGGAGTCGGGCTGCCTGCTGGATTTCCCCCTGATGGGTGCACTGTAGGGTGCAGGCACCTTGAAGCAGTGGTCGGTGGAGCTGGCCTCTGCCGGCCTCTCCCTAGGTTCCCTCTTCTTTGGAGGGAGGCGCTCTGTACCTGGGCTGGGAGGGCGGTTCATCTGTGCACCCCGGGGGAGGGACTGTGGACACTTAGGTCACATGTGCTTCCTGGAAGCACGGATGCAGAAGGGCGACTCTTATCTGCCGTGACATTGTGAAAGAAAGGTCATTGGCCGCTTTCCTCTGAATACGAAGTCACTCGCTGAAAAAGAAGGAGTAATAGAGCACATATAAACATAAAAGGTAACCATCCATAAGCATTTAGCATTATCACCCACTGATCTGTCATAACCCTTATCCACATGCAGATTCATTAAGCTTTGTTGCATTCCTCCATTGCTTCCTGTATTATCACTGTTTCTCTGTTTACTTTTTCTTGTCACCTCTCAGGAGAATTGCTGTATAACTAGTCCTATGCCACATGAAGGCCAAGACTGGAACTTCCTGAATCAAACAGGACCCATCAAGCTGCAGATAGTTGCTGAACCCCAACCTGGCCTCAAAATATCACTTCCAACCTCCCGTATCTAAAAAGCCTCCTAAGGTTGATGATCTGACAAGTGTATTGAAGTCAGTGCTTCTCAAGCAGCTGTTCCCTCTTATTCAGAGACAAGCCAGCCCAAGCTTCTCCAAATTTTATTGTGCTGCTTGTCATGGGTGCAAAGAGATGCAAAGGAAATTCAGATCATACGGTGCATTCTGTACACCTTGCAATGGTGTTATTTTCTGCCAGAACAGAACTATATAAATAAAGTGAGAAAAAAAGGTATCTGATGCATGGTGCAAGTGTAAATGTATGTAGATGCATATAGAAAGTGGATTATACTGTCAACACGCAGATGTGGATTTTGACTTATAGTTCATATCATTTTTTACCCACCCTCCTACTCCCAGTTCCCAGTTAAATTGGAGCGCAGATCACTGACTTGCTATTAAACAAACGAAAGAATGTCACCCATAAAAGCAGTTCGATTAAAACATTTGCCTCCTAATTAGGACCATAAGCAAGGGCAGGGTACTACCCAAGTGACAAGCCAATATACTGATCCTACATGCTGCCTCTGCTGCTTGAGACTATAGGGTGAGGTGTATTACAGGAATCCTCTATCATACCTCTGCTGCTTGAGATTCTAAGTGTTGCAGGTATATTGTGTTTGAAGGCACTGTACCTGCTTGGTAGGATGCGGATTTCCCCATTAGGGCATCACAACCTAGGAAGAGATGCAACGTGGTGTAAACAGCTACAGCTGAATTACTTTGGAGTAAAACCTGTTCATCAGGTCGCATTTTTTGCATAGGTGTGGCCCAAAAACATTAGTGTAAGCTGTTCTTAGAAACTTCAAGCGACATGAATGAAAACTAACACAAAACAGCCATAAGTCCTTGAAAAAATGCAGTGTTGCGAAGATAATTAGTGCCTGTGTTTTATCTGTGAATACCAGGCACTTCCTAAAATAATTACAGTTTGGTATCTTTCCCAGGAACGCTGTTAGTGGGAGTCCATGACCTTCCCAACCTCTTCCTCATTAATCCGAAGGTGGTATCACAAAATCTTTGCCAAAAGAAATGTTTGAACTGCCAATATTTATTCACACTTCGGAAAGTCTTCAAATCCCTGTAATCCACAGACTGAATAACACACTTGACCGCACAATACTTGGCACCTAAGAATAATTCCCAGCAGCGGTGTAGCTAAATTATACCTTTTGACAAAAGGGAGTTAGATTCTAAACAAGTTCTGGCATGAGGTCGTCAGTCACTAAGCCCTGAAGTGCTACACTACCTGTGAATCATTTGCGAATGCGATGGCACTGTGCCAGTGGCAGACAGCACACTGACAGTGTGACAGAGTTACCTGACATAATTGCAAATGTTTCCACAGTGAATCTAAATGGAAAGGCTCCTTGAATCAATGACACTGGATAGTAATATTAACATCGGTATAGCGACATATGTAACTAGCTTATACAATACTCCTAGTATATGTAATGACTGGTTATGACAAGTTTATAGGTTCAAGTTCCAGGAAAGTAACTAATGTTGTGTTCTTGATTAAAGCACTCAATATAAATTATTCCAGTAACAGCTATACAAACAAAGAGGATTACCTGTGCAAAATGTTTTGGATAAATACCGTAAACACATAATAAACTATGTCACTCAGAGTTGGTTTGTGGCTGTGCAGGTTAGGACTCTATGCCCATGATCAAGACCACGCCAGTTCTAATCCCGTGGTTAGCAGAGTGATGTCACCATTGTGCCCTTGAATAAGGCTTGTAACCCTCCTTGCTCCAAGGATTGGCTGATCCTACTTTCTCACTTTTACGTTGCTTCGGATAAAAGCATTTCCTGAATCAATGAATGTAAGCAGAGCTTACATGTCTCTGGACATTTCATTCATCCCAGTTAATAAGTTCACCTGTTTAGAACTGGGCATGTTTTGTACTGAATTATTAGTTTAAAACGAGGGACACACTAAAATGTCATCTTGGAATGTCTTTCAGCAAAATCTTAGGACCACTGCACCGCAGGATGCTTCTCTTTTTCATTAGTATGATTTTGTTCCAACATATATTAGTTTTGAACTGTACCTAAATCACTTAATTGCAATTTGTTTGAACGAGCAGCACTATGTTTACAACAAACAGCAGCAATTGTGAACTGAATGGTTGAATGGTTAAATAGGTAGGCCTAATGGTTTAATGGTGAACTGAATGGTTTAAAAGCAGAAGGAATAAAAAAGAAAATTAATGCATGTAATTCACATCTACAACATCATCTATTGTGTTTAAGTTTAGTTTTTTTAAATTCATATAATTTTTTAAAATAAAAAAGCACTTTAGAAAAGACACTGACGCCAGACCTGTGCAGTTGTGTTGTACGAGACAAAGGTCATGAGCTCCTTCGCTGGTGAGGAAACACACAAAACTGCAAAGTGGGCTCACAGATCCTGAACCTCTACGCACTGCATTAAAAAAGGCAACAGTAAAGAGGAAATGCCATTCAATACAGCAGCTACAGCATTAAATTATCAACTTTAAAAGGAGGGTAGACATAGAAATACCTTCACCACTGCCTCGCAAACACAGCATCCTCGAGAATATGTTCGAATAATAACGTGTATCTCCAAAAAGGTCGCAGGAGCGAGGCTACCGACTAACCCGCTGGCTCTCTGAAGCTTTTCGCTTCTCAGCGCATTTGCGATGTCAAATCTGTCAAGAATCTGCTGCTCATTGCAAGGCACGCCGCCACCACAAGTACCCATGTGTATGTACATGCATACACAAACACACACCCACCTACACGCTCGTGCACACACCAAAACGAGCTCGCAGTCACGGTATTAGGAGCAGGGCTGCTGCTGACTCAAACCAAAACTGCCCCTCGAACCGCACACACTCAGACGTGTTTATTCTGCAAGTTCATTTCATGCAGCCAGCAAATGTAATACATGACTTTTATACAGCCGTCTAAATGCTAGTCATGTGAATCATATAAATCGCTGGTTTTTTTACGCAAACAAAAAAGCGATCGCTAAATATTCTTATGTTATGTTGTATATGTTTATATGTTTGTACTGTATCTAATGCCAAAACACGTAGGACCCTAGTTACAGAAAATAGTATGTATTGCAAGTTTATTAAAGTTTAATTAAAGTAGACATATCGAGCCCCAGCAGCTGAATATAACCACTATTGCATAAAGTTGTCAGTGATACTCAGTGTTCAGCTGCTAAACTGTCAAACCAGGCAAAGCGAGCTAATGTCAGTGAAGAGGACAGTCTAGATGGCAAATAAAAGGTTCATTATTATGGGGGCGATGCACTGCTCATCCCTGTGATTTTGAACATGCACATTTTAATCTATACATACTTAATATATATGTGATGCTTGGATTATTTTTTAAAGTACAGCTTTTAGAGATTGTCGTTGCTCATCCGGACTTTGTGTTTGTATCAATACTTCTTGTCACTTAAACAGACAAGTAAGAAAATTTTCTGCCGGATGAATATAAGACACATAGCACCCAAAAATGTATTTTTAATTTGGTCCACTTACTGTCACAGTATTCAGTTTGATGTTCAAACCAGAAATGTGCTCTATAAAAAGATACTACTAACTACTACAGAATACACAGCACAACAAGTCTATCTGCTGAGAAACGGCCCCCTCTCCAGGTGAAAGATTAAGTCGTTACAGAATAGTGCTCCAGGTTCATGAATGGAAAAAAGGATCGCCTGCTTTCGTTTAAATGTTATCCAGTCTGTGTTATTCTGTGCTTTCCGCCTGATTACTGAAGCGTACCATGACGAGGTTCCAGGCTCAGTACGTAAAAATGCAGGGTAACTATTAATTGGCTGTAAGTTTCATCATCATCCACGAGGTGTTCAAACATCATTCCCATGGGAAACCGAACGAAAGGCAACAAAAGGGGGTATTAAGCTTTTAATGCTGCTAATTCCAGAACCAACGCCTCACCCCACCCTGCCTCACTCCACTCTGTCTCACCCTAACCACACCCTACCACACAATCACCCTGGAGGAAGATACTAACAGTCCTACACAACGGTCGGGGTCTGCACTCTGGCCCTGGGGTATAAATAGGTGAGAAATGCTCACTAAAGCTGGATTCCAGGTGCTGTTAAAAGTGTGACCTACTTTGCACCCTTAGCTGCTTTGTTTGGCTTCTTGCACGAACTTCGACCACCAGGCCTGCAGAGAACGAGGAGCTGCACTCTGCTGGTCCTTCAGGTGGAACCCGGCCACCAGTGTCCCATAGGTATTAAAGCTGGCTAAAGGTGATCCAGACAAGCAGCCCATGATGAATGAAGGCCACATTTATTTAACAGAGCATCCCGCCAGTTTGCCGTCATGTAGCTAATGAGCTAATGAGTGGGTGCGATTTCCCAAATGTTTCCTTTGAGTTCATAGCCTCGTCCTGGGTGTTCAGCTTGAATTTCCAGCATACTCATTGCATACCCACACACATACATACATAAAATACATCTGAAAAAGCTCTTGGCTTTCTCTACCACGTGCTATGCGCTCTCTGTCTCTTCTGTGGCCCTACTCATAAGGCGCTGAGAGAGGTCACTGAAATGCTTGTCCACCGACGTGCCAAAGTTCACCTCCCTGGCATTCCAAAGACATTAGTCCATTTGAGGGCCATAGGCCCTGAAACAGAAGGTGCTACCAGTAACACGTTACCTGAGAGCATCGTATGTTGCTCCACCCTAGTTAAGTTAGAATTAGAATGACATCACATTTAGGTCATGTTACTGTAACATTTGATGTGTCTATGTGAAAACACTGGAAAACAATTCACCAACACAAAGGCCTTGATTTCCAACCATAAGACTCTACTGAAGCTCAAAACATATGCCAAGGCTTATTGAAAGGCTAAATTGTATCTAGAGTGTGTAGCGCCCATTTCTATTTAAGCATCTTTATTGGTTGCACTGTTTAGGCGCTATGCTGGCCTTATGGAGAGAAATCGAGGCCTAAGAGTCAATAATACATTCTTTGACCCTCAGCCTTTATCCCAAGAATATATCACATCCGTCTTGTACAATACATTCAGAGGTGGAAACTTCAAATCCAGAAAGTACAAATCCAGACTAAGATTTTGTTCAAACCAACCAGTTGAGTATTCTGTCAGTACGTTTACATGCACACTGAGAAAACTGAATGATTGTGTTAGTCTGACTAAAACCCGACTTTTAAAGTACAAGTAAACATGTTACTCCAGCTGAAATAGCACTAAATCGAATTTCTCAAAGTCAGACTAAGATACCCAGATAGTGTGATTGGAAGTCAATTTACTCCTGCATATATACGTTCAATTTGACTCAATCTGGCCTAGGCTCTCTGCAAATGCTCCACAGTTTCTCCCCCGAGCTTTGACAGAAGAAGCCATTACACCGAAGAAGCATGGAGGATGTACAGCAAAATTTACAGCACTATAAAACTGTCCGATTCACCGCTCAACTAAAGGACGCTTTTCCACCGCACCAAGTGCCGTACTTTTGGTACTTCAAGAAGGTACCAAAAGTACAATAGTTCAAGGTGTTTGTTTTCCACTGGCATAAAAACTGGTACTGGCACCAAATGACATCACAACGCAAGGCGGGGTATTTTGTACTGAATTTGAGAAATGTAGTATATTATACTGTAGTATATTATAGTGCTGGATGATGTGCAATATTAATACGAACATAACATGTCATGCACATCCAATCACTAGTCAGCTAGATTAAGATCAGGTTTTTTCTTTCCTTGAATTTGGTATGGATATTATAGCACAGGCAGTTTAAATCTCGTCAAAACATTTTTAACTCTGTCATAGGGAAAAAACTTAGCAAGTTTTGCAATTTTAATGATCATTTGTTTTTCAAGTTCATCTAGTATATGTATAAAAATCACTTTAAAATTTACCTCCTAGACAGGTTCATGAGAAATGTATGTTAAACTCCTTTTTTTGTTTCATAAGTACCCCGATATTTATTACGACAAAATTACATTGCAGTATTTGAAAATTTAAAATACCGTACTGTCATAGTGTATTATACAAAATACTTTATTATGCTATCCAGATCTTCTTGTATATGTTCTACCGACCAGATCTCAATTAAAACTTCTGTCACTTCATTTGTCCTCGTATCCATTACTATTAATTTTGTTATTATTTTATGTCAGTGATGTAATAGGTGAACCGGAAAAGCCCAATACTGACAAGCTGAAAGGAGCCATATTGCCACCTATCATAGCAGAGTCGGACATACTTCAGTCAATAAATCAATTCCCCTCCCGTGCATGTATACTGGGATAAGGACAGTAGTCCGATTAAATGGTGTAGTTGAGCTATAGCCGTAGCTTGACTTAGCCGTGCATGTAAAAGTACTGTGTGACGGTGACTCTTTGTACTCAACTTGGTTGGTTGAAACAAAATCTGGATTTGTACTTTCGGAACCCAACCTTTCCACTCTGAATACATGGTAGACCCTCCTGCTCAAACTCTGAGCTTGCATAGCTAACCCTCCCTCTTCAGTTCCCTGCCTTGCTCCCAACCTCTTCCCTCATGATCTTGTCATCAGGAGCTGGTGCTCTCATTGCCACAGCCTGGCTTTTGTTCCTGCTCAGGGAACACATAGCATCTACATATTTTTGGTATGTGGCTCTGTAGGTTAGGCGGCTGTGCCTTTGATAGACAAGTTGCTGGTTTTAATCTCATAGCGTAAGGAGTGATAACTGTTGGGCTATTGAGTAGCCCCCAAAAAATGGATAAACAGCTGACCCTGTTCTCTGGCACTAAGCTCACATGTATCAGGCACAGAGATATACTTACAAATCCTGCCGACAGTATATTGTATGGAAGGCAGACCAATGACATCTGTTTACATCACAGATTTATGGAAGTCACGGTTCATAGTCAGCTCCATAGATATTTTGGCAGTGTATACAGCTGGGCACCTTACCTATAGGAAAATCAGTATAATCTGGAGATTGTCTCACTAAGTCACTTATACAAATGATCAGAAGGCTATAGCTGCTCGAATTCTAAGCTAATTGGAATTTTAAAAATCTGCCACAGAGTGCTAATGTCATAGACAGTGTGAGCTCGGCCCCAGTCACCCAGCCTGCAGGAGGAACCAGCCATTCTCATCAGGGACAGAGCCCCCCCGCTGTCCTCCGCATCCCTACAAAAACCAGAAACACCCACTGACTCATTTACACATCATCCCAGCGTGCAACAGCGAGCTTCTGCAAAAATAAACCAGATAAAGGCACAGTGAATCCTCGTCGAGTTTGGGGTGGGGGTGGGGGGGGGGGGTGCTTTGTTATGGAAACGAACAACAGCGACCACCTTGGAGAAAGTGTCACCCTGCCAAGCCAAGCCAAAGTCCCCAGCCAAAAAGCCACAGGGCTTGTCGACGAGACTCCGCTGTGCCCATGTCCACCGCCCTGGCACCTCGGAGAGATGTGTCCTCACACATCTCTTACCACAATATCACCAGGACAGAGCTGCTCATTAAAATGTTCTCTCTAGGTTGTCTTCCATTTTACTACCACAGATATTTACGTTTATTGTTTAGCAGACACTTTTATCCAAAATGATATACATTTGAGAAAGCCGGGTCAGACTCTGCCTGGAGTGATTGGGGCGTAAGGTCCTTGCTCAGAGGCCCGATGCTGCGATCACTCTAACAGCCACGGGATTCAAACAGACTATTTTGTGACCAAGTGCACAAGTCCTGTCCCGCAGAGTCACAAACAGCCCCATCCAATACTTGCTCAGTAACGCAGGAACAGAATGCCCCAACAACATCTTTACTAGCATTACCTAAAATCTTGCCAGAACATTTGCTTTCTAGGTGGCACGTGTGACTTCAGCCACCAGGAACGACAGGCATCGGCAGAACTGGTTGGTGTGCATCACACCTTTCATTGTGCTATCTCAATCACACCTTTCATTGTGCTATCTCAATCACACCTTTCATTGTTAAACCGTACTACTTATTTGTACACTCAGTATACCCTTACCTCAAGTGACACGCACAGGTGACTGCATCCACACATTACTCATACTACTGCTACAACCAGATCTCCAGCCACTGAAACTGCAGCCACTTCGACGCATCGTTCAGCCATCTTGAATGCATCACATAAATGACATAGGTTTTATTGACTTTGAAACTTACAGCACTTGACTACCATGAGAAGTGATGACCTTGCTTTAAGTGAGCGAAAATCAAGCTCAATAGATGTCACATGAAGGGATTCTGTAGTTACAGGACAAATAATGCTATCCAAAAAAGTGTTGTTAAATCATGCCTTGTTTCGTTATTACTCAGGATTGCCTACAAAGAGACGTTGGCTTGTTTGAGCTTCTGTCAGACCAGAAGGATGGCAGCGTTCTCAATATCACTTACAGTTATAAATAGGTATTTTTACACAGCCGAAGGTGGATTCCCATTCAGCATGCAGTTTAAACTATAATAGATAAAATAGATCTAAAATAGACAGGCGGCTCAAAGGGACCTATGACCATGCGAAACAAGGAGTTAGAATGCAACAAACACCAAATATCTGCTGACCATGGTCTCACAGCCAAGGACAACAGTGGGGGGGGGGCAGCCTTGCTTGTTTGTTTGTTTTGACCATGTCTTTTTCATAAATTCCATGGGGTTTACCCTTGAGTACAGAGTATGCAGATTAAAGGCTCACTTCCCCTTGATCTTGATATCACTAAAACTGTTGTTGTTGTGGTGATGGCTTGTGAGCCGGCAGTGTGTGCAGAGCGGGAGAGGGCTCGGCTACATCCATCCTGTCAGAATGGAAATCAGCCCCTGGGATGTGGAGGTGGACAGGGGGGCGGTGCTGGCAGCCATCGCATGCTGCCGCTGATAGGCGATGTGCGAGCGCCTCACATTCACATCCCTATATCTGTACTTGTGAACGTCCTCATTCCTCTCCCTGCATGATTACCACCTCCGCCTCTTCTCTGTCTCTTTCCCCTAGTTGTCCATGTTTCTGCCTACATCCACATCACCGTCAGTGTCCTTGTATGTTCTGCCACCTGCTGTGTATCCTGTCAGTGCTGTCAAGGCCCCACCATGTCACTATGGCATGTATCCGTCACTGTCCCTGCTCAAATATCCTGTCCCTTGTCCTCTTGTCCACATCACCGTCCTATTCTCCCAGCTGTACCTGCACTGTCCACGGCCTCACTTCCTGTGCCTGTCGGTGCCCGTCTATGCTGCTGTCTGCGGTGCCCCAGGAACCGCTCAGCTGTGAGAGGAGTCAGTTTGCCTGTTTCCACACGAAGACTCGCTTGCACGGTATTCTTCTTAAGACAAACATGCCCGTGTCCAGACAGACATACACCCACACAGAGTATAAGTACAGAAGTCAAAGTGGCTTACCTCTGCGGGTCAGTACTTAAGCATGCTGAGCAGAGAGTCCTCATTGGCGCCAGGGAGGGCACAGTAGATCAGAGTATCCAGATCTGATACACATAGCCTCTATATGTCTCTCCCTCCCTCCCTTTCTGCTTGCTCGGCCAGTATGACTGCTCTCCCTCTCTCTCTCTCTCTCTCTCTTTCTATCCCTTCCCCCCTTCTCTTTCGCTCTTGTCTTTCCTTCACCCTTTCAGCTGCTCACTCACCCAACAGAGAGCTCACTCTCCCTCCCTCTCACTTTCTACTCCTCTCTGCCTCAGTCTCTCTCTATCTCTCTCTCTCTCTCTCTTTTCTCTCTCTCTCTATGGGTGTATAATTAGATGTGACTCCGCTGTGATACTCCTCAGGCTCACCGTGGGAGGACTGAGGCCCGCCCGCTCTGGCGCTCCTCCTGGATAAGACTCCCTCTTAACCTCCCCGCTTACCCGGGCTGGGACTTGGGTCACCGGCTATGGCTCAGCCACTGGATCTGCGCTCAAGGTGTGTGGACATCTCCCAAATGATTCCCAAGCACAGGTCAAGATGTTCTTCTCATGCACTGCTTATTCATTTATAAGTAACTAAGGGACTATATATAAACACCTAATCTTATTGTATTTGCCCATCCACTGAGTCACTGTGCTAGGTAAAATATTTAAAAATAAAAAAGATTAAACATATTAAACAATGAAAACTTATGTTTAGAACATAAATGACCTGGCAGTTGGGTTAAAAATGACAGTGAATTTTTGATGACGTGTATTAATTATATGACATTATATCTGATTTTGATCTTGTTGTTCCTCTGATTTGTTTATTTAAGCTTCGGCATATGTATGTGCAGAAATGTCGTGCCAAATCTGCGTCGGCGTTAAGAAAACAAACCCTCTATCAAGGCTGCTTAAGCCTGTTACATTGGCAGTACAGACAAGGCAGACTGACACCTTCATACATATAAAGCTCATTTTAATTTAAGGTCTGCCTGTTGTAAACTATCATTAAATAACTGTCATTAAGTACCAGAGTTGCTCGTACCTTGAGGCACATTGAAGTTATTTGAATACCCATGCCTGTATTTCCTGGAAGGTCATCCTGAAATACCTGAATATCTCTGTACTCCTGTTCTTATTTAATTTTATTCTATTGTTTCTGGATCTAATTTACTCTGTTTTTATCTTTTTAAATGTGTATCACCATCCTTTCTGCATACCTTTGCTGCTGGACTAAGGAAATTGTACCCTAGAGGGATCAATAAAGCTATATCAATCAATCAGTCCTACATCAGACCAAGGTCAGGTGAAGCTTACTGACATTCAGGATTATATGTCCAAAAGAAATGACCTCAGTGCATCTAAACATGATGACTTTGTGGCGCTGGGATTTTGGAGTGACTTTACACTGACATGCTTTATCTTGCTGTGAGCAGACTGGCGAATAGGACAGCATCAGCATATGGGAGATGCACAGACGAGAAGACAAAACCAGGTCAGAAGGGGCTAGCGATAGGTGCCAGGTTAGCCGTGTAGGTGTTCTGGCTGGGGGTGGGAGAAAATAAGACTGAAAGTTATATAATGACTCGGAGCTGGGAGTATGTGAAATGAATGAGCGTGATCCTAGGCTAACCTTACAGACGGTGACAGCACTACCTCCAGCCGAGGTAGCTTACTGACCTAAGTATCACTTCCATAAAGCAGGTGTCTTTAAAAAGGTATCACTGAGCACCAGGCCACAACCAAGTCAGCGACTCAGCATGCGACTGCTCAGTCTAAATTTGCGTCTTTTTTACCATCTGCTGCCCCAGAAAAACAAGGGGAACCATGTGTTATTCGCCGTCAACATCATTCCACTGGGACTGAGTGCGGGGATGCGCAGATACAGGGCTATGCTGGCTAAACGGCGGGACAAGCCATACTTGACACTCAGAGTCACGCAGCTCCTGAAAGCCTTGTAGTCTGCTTCATTAACACAAGCTGCTTCTTTGTTGCAACATGAAAGGCCTGTTTATGAACTAAGACCTTACACTGTCTACTTTTGCTTTTGATAAGACGGTTTGTCATTTTTAGGTGCTTTTCAGGCTTTTTTTAATGACTGCACAAATTTTTACCAAATTCTTTCTGCACTGACAAGAAACAAGAAGAGAATTTTTTCCTGGAAAAGACTCACTCAGACTCTGAGCACTAAACTTAACAACCATTCTCAGACCCAAATTTAACAATTATATTATGTGTGATTATAGTCAATTCTGTACACCATACATTTATTCATACTACTATTATCATACCAAGATGTATTTAACATGTGAGAATCTCTTGTACATCAGGCAGTGGGTAAAAGAGCTGCTGATTTCAGCAAATCTAGACGCCAGGAACTTCTGCATGCAAACTAGGTATCACAGCAGTGACTCTGTGGAACCATTTCTGTCACTATCACCCTTGAGGACAAACAGACCTGCGTAGTTCTAACCTTCAATTTTCATTTACTTTTTGAATAGTTACTTTATTTTGAATAAATCCAGAAAAAGTCAGACTGTATTTCTTTGAAATATATACATTAAAAAGCTTAAGTTATGTTCGAAACCCTTTCAGATTCAGGCAATCAGAGAATAATGGCAGCCCTATTCTAAAATAGGTGGTTCTTATATATTTCATCTCGATCTTCATGGGTGACAGAGAAACACAACAATATCCAGGCGAGAGAAATTTCTGGAATCACAGCACAGAATCAGCCAGCATCCAACATCCCTGGAGCAGTTGGAGTTGAGGGCCAACTCTGCGTGGCCCAGGGTTCGAACTCTCAGCCTTCCAGACACAGATCCTTAATCCGCTAAAATCACATCCATTAAGCCATAAGGTTATATCACATGGTTTATTTGCAATTCGTTCCTAAGTAAAAGATGCAAATTGTAACACAAGATGAGTCAGAAACCATAATGAAGTGCAGGTGTAAAAAAGTACCGCTTTAGTAAGCACTCAGTGCACATTCTCTAGAGATCACACATCACCTGAATTCATGGTGCAATTACACAGGCAAAGGGCGACAAAAACCCCATGATCAGGCATAGAATGCATCTATATGAATCCATTCTAAAGTCAATTCTGAAACTGGTACTACAGTCAGCGGAAGAGGAGGAAGAAACATTGAGGACCATTCATGCAGAGGGTGTTATAAGGAAGCTCCGCATAATGTGGCATCACTGTTTTTCTGGTGAAATCCCCGAGCTTCCATATCACAGCCCCTCTGTTCATGGTGTCCTCCAGAACAAAGTAAGTCCTTTTTTTGGCATAAAACTGTGTGAAACAGCTTATTAGGAATCACTTGAGTTTTTTTCTTGTCAGAAAGTAAATATGTGAAACAGCTATCTAGCCTCTTGGCATAACTGTGTGTGGGAAGAGTACTGACTGCACCAGTAAGTCCCTGATATGGAAATATCTGTTATTATCATAGGAGCCAGCCAGTGAATGGCATGCTTTCATAAGAGATTGGGCTAATGCCTTAATGGGCAGTTTTAAAGAAAAGTCATTTCTGCCATTTAAGGTGCAGTGAAATCCTAAATCACGTCAGTTCAATATTATGCAATAGATAGGAATCCTGAGAAAATATTTACCTCATTCCAATTTCCTATGAAAAAGATAAGGATATCATTGAAGCTGCGGAATTTTGACAAGCGCTTGCCCTGAACGTTTGTGAGACTGGAGTGTGTGTTTAACAGTGTTCTCAGGGCAGTTGTGCATTTGTGTAAGCAGCAGATGCAATTACCACACTGTGTCATAGCTCCTGCACAACTTCCTGAAAAACCCTGAGCACACTTCTTACAGAACACCAGGGAGCATTTCTCATGAAGATCGTGGATGATTTGGAGGTAAGTAACAAATCCGTGCTGTGGTGATGATCTGATCCACGATGTAATGGGGGGAAAGCTGGAGATACACAAACGATCATTCTGTACAGGGTTGGCAACATTTCTATGACTGTAGGTGAATTTCTTATAGTAGCACAATATGGGAGTGTAACTGAGCCAACTGCAAGACTCAACGTGTTAGTTTTTTTAAAATCTCATTTGAAATGTGTCTTGACAAAAACAATATCAAATAAAACCACAGCTTTTTTCAATTTTGTCAGCTATTTTGTGGAAACATAGATTCCTTTTGTGACTCATTCTGACTTCTCCATACTTATGATATTTATCTTCATTTTAGCACTATACAAAAGAAACTAACTAAAACGTGTACCATGTGGGAGTGCTTTAGAAATGCAAAAACAGTAGTACTAAGCATAATATTGCTTTTGAGGATCACATGATGGAAATGAATGATAACATTCTCAGACTTTCCTTTTGTTAAAAAAGTAATGATTTTGTTAATACTTTGGTTGCTTGGATCAATCAAAACCATCACTCGCCAAAAAACTGTTTTGCTTATGTCTGATAATTAGGTTATTAAAATGTTTTAGCAAATCACATCTCAGTATACAGGATGTATTCATCTATTCTTAAACACAAAATTCTTAAATGTACAAGAACATTTAAAAAATAACATTACAAATACAAAATGTCTGATTTTCATTTTCATGTTGCAGTTTTGTAAAGAGAACCCCTCGTATTTTAATATTTTATATGGTTTTAACATTTTTAATAGTGAAGAAATGCTTTATGTTAATGACCTGATCTTTAACAACCTGATCTTTCTTGCAATGGTTAACATAGACTGCCCTACTTACAACAATCACGGTGTACATATTTTCCAAAATGTTTAAAATCATTTTCCAAAATAAGTACCCTGTAATTGTTGCTGGCACTGGAATGGCAATCGCTTGTGTAATGTGAAGTTATAGCATAGAATTTTGATTTGTCAGGGACACGAAGCACTGACTCTGTTCCTTATGGTACTATTATGAGTTGCTTCTAGTTTTTAGAACAAATTTCCACAGTGTAGAGAAAATATTGGCTCATGCTCATATCAAGACTTGGCCACATCTTGGCTGGCAGTCTCAGTTTCAACCACACCTCCCCTGCAGCATAAAGGACACAGCAGCGGGGATGTCAATGTCACTTTGTAAATGTCATCGAAACACCAGAGACTGGACCAGGGCTGTATTTGATTATGTTTATTTCACTTAACGGTCACAGTTTAAGAGACAGGTTCACATATAAGTACTTTAGAGTAAATTTATTGCAGGGACAAGAAATAGAAAAGCTTGATGACAGACTAAATTATGACATCATCATTACTCACATCTCCCTTGTTGCTGGGAGACTTGCATTGTCCAAACATAATAAAACATGTATATATCATTAAGATGAAAAAGGCCTTTATGTCAATTCAAAGCTAAATAAAACAATATTAAGGAATATTAAGACATTTTGTATGACTGTATGACATAGTGATTAAAAAATGAAAAATAGAAAAACAAAAACAGCAAGATATTTATGCGAGAATATGTTGCTGTTTATTTTCTGATCAAACGCATATGGCTCCAATTCAGTTCTGCCATGTATGGAAAGCCAATAGATTAAGGTGTAACCAGACAGCACCTCCAAACAAACAGCTCATTTAGCACTGGAAACATGACTTGCTGACTCAGATTGAGGCGGTTAAAAAGGCAAATTACTTTTAAGAAAAAAAAAAAGTCATTTTCCAGAGACACCAGAAATCGGAACTATAAACTTAAAAGTCATGCTTCTTATCAAACTGCTTCTTATAATCATTTTAATTATTTCATATTTAGCTGCATATAAATTATG
Source organism: Paramormyrops kingsleyae (assembly GCF_048594095.1). Taxonomy (NCBI): domain Eukaryota; kingdom Metazoa; phylum Chordata; class Actinopteri; order Osteoglossiformes; family Mormyridae; genus Paramormyrops; species Paramormyrops kingsleyae. Next base: position 34,333,210 of record NC_132804.1, read on the forward strand.
TGCCTTTGACTTATATGTATATGGATGCATATGTAAATGTTTTGTACTTTAAATTATGAAGTACCATTACATAACAAAAATGAACTACACAAGAATGAGATGATGCAGCAGTTTGCGGGCATTGCATGTGTACATGCATGTATATGTATGTATGCTCATTTATATTGTGCATAAGAATATTAGTGTATCTTGCGTGGGTGGGTTTATGTGTCACAGCTTGGTGTGAGTTTGTGTGTGTGTATGTGTGTGTCTGCAGCTACTGGAATCAGATACCATTTTATATTCCAATGCAATCTTTTTATAGGTTTATTTATTCGTGACACAACCGTTAAGGTATTTGAAGGTACATTATTGTTTGGGTTGGCTGGTTTATCATGTCACCGTCAAAGAAAATAATAATAATACTTGTGAATTTTAAGCGTCGCCTTGTAAACTTGTATAAAAGGTCCTTTCATGACAGACAATGGCAGGTAGTACAATCCTCCATGTTTTCATCTCCATCCTGGAAAAGGGAACCTCAGCACAGAGTAGAACGTCCCTCTCTCTTCCTCAGAGGTTGTTCCCACCAAGAAGGGTTTCACTTGTCTTACAGTGTGGAAACAGGCAGGCATGGCAGCTCGATGCAGAAGAATAACAGCACTGCCTCATAGGGGAACCTGTGGCCCTCATGGTCCATGAAACAAAAGATGATTTTGTCCTTTAGTTTCACAGACGTCGTCGTGAAGGTCATCTGCCACACTGTGAGTGGACTTAAGTGGCACATAATTCCAGAACTTGGTACATATATCAACAACAATGGTTATTGCCACCCTCGAAACATGAGGGTGAACGCTGCACAGAGAACAGGGATAGTCAGAGAAACAACCTCGCCCAAACTTAAAAATCACTTAATAGGACGTATGACGCATCTAAATAAATGCATCTGTGTGGCGTAGCCCAAAAAATGCATGCTGTTCTTCAGGTATTAACCAGCATCTGGAAGCGGCAGGTTTGAGAGCTGTCAGATTGATTAGCCTCTTCTGCTTCTCCAGGATAAAACCTCAGATCATGTGCAAACATTATGATGAGATAAGAAAGTCAAAACGCCGCAGGTGGCGTTTGCTATGTTTGTTCAAAGCAAAGATGGGAGCAAGAAAAGGAGGAAATGAGAAGCAGGTGCTTTTCTCAGCTCTTTCTTATATTCTGTCTTCCAGAAGGGTCTATTTACATTGCCCAAACAAAAGGGTGTTTGTGAGACTAACTCTCCCCCTCTCCATGTGTAACATGCAGAGCAGCGCTGGCTGGATTTCATCGTGTGACTCCCCAGAGAGAGTGGGCCCTTCTGGCATTTATACATACCTCATAATTTACAGCAGAAACACTAAAGATTCTACGAGCATAAAAGGAGCGTGAGTATGAATCTGCTGTGTTTGTGGCTGTGCGGTAATGTTTCTTCCCCACACACCTGCCCTACTGCCTTTCAAAAGAATTCTTCAGGTCTTCACAGGTGGTTTAGCTAAAGCTCACCTGAAAGCAAAAGAATTGATCGTATTTTTAGAAATGCACCAATATTCTAGTGTTGCATTTTTTTCTTCTTATCATTCATTTCATGGAAATCAAAGCTTTTTTTCCTCACAATACTAACTGCTCCCATTTTATATAATGTTTATTAAAAGGAATTTTAAAAATCTGAAACCTCAGGATAGTTGTTTTGAGATGTTGGAAGAGGTTGAAAGAAAACGGTATAAAAGGGTCACAAAACACATTTAACTGGTTTGGTTCTGACTAATACTCTTGAAATTACTCATCAAAGTCTAAGCGGAAGTATCAAACATTTTCAGTGCTTTAACGGAACCTGCAGTCTCTTGTCTTAGGAGTTTTATCTTAAATAAATTGAAAATGTTTTTATGCTTTATATGCTTTAGAAACTGGTCATATAAATTTCAGTTTTATCTATGTGATCTCAGCCTTTGTTTTCATTCCTCAGTGGATCATGTTTTTACTGTGCCTTTAAAGGAAACCCTTTGCAGAGAGTCTTGAGTAAAGTGTTACAATGCACAGCATGTTTCCCTAATAGCTACATTATTTTAGTGGTATTTTTAGTTTTGGCGGTGACATTGCGGTTCAGGGATAAGCAGAGTAGCTGTAGATGTCCCGGGTTGTGGGTCCCAGTTCCTACCTCTGTGCTTGTGGAGTTCCTCCTGGTCTTAAAATTTCCTTCCACAGTCCAAAAGCATGCACAGATGTGAGCTGGCAGCTCTGAATGATGTTTCCATGAGTGTGTGACATAGGATGACTGTCATCCAGGTCAGGGTATTCCTCATCTTGGGTCCTGTGCTTCTTAGAATAGACTGCAAATTGACCCTGAACTAGATAGCACCCCAGGAAAATCAATGGAAGTTTGTATTAAAGTTATAGTTGAGTGAAAGTTAATACATTCATCTATTCAAATTTTGCCAAGGTTTGTGAAGTCGTGTAACACAGTGCCTAGTTCTGACAGTAGAGGATGGCGCAATCAAGGACTTGGAGAAAACCACAAATACAGTGAGAGGAAAAAAGAAACAGCACAAGACTGTTGCAAAAAATAGAGCTGTTACATGACACATGTTCTATAGTGTGTGATATTCAAAGGCAGATCTCTGCAGGGGCCTCCTGCTGGACGCTTTAAATATCCCATTTATCATGAATTGCCTCAGAGAATAGAGGTATAAAAGGATAGAATGAAAAACAAGAACATGTACTTAACTTCCACACCAACAGCTACTGGGATAAAATTACAGGGCAGTCACCCCCTTCAGAGGAATATGTCTGTGAAATACCAGCGTTCTTAATGCTACGTCGTTCCTAAGTTCTACGTTAAAAGACAGAACTAATGCACGAAGACACACCAGATTTGTGTGTCTTCTTTACATAAATTGAGAGCATCTTTGGTTCCATTCTGTGATGTTTTTAATTATTTTTTTACATTTCATTCTGAACTGTGGACTAAGAGTAATTTTCACCATAGATTTTTCCAGATGTTCTTACGTTCCCAGGGGCTTTGAAAATGTTACATATACTATGGTCAGATCTTACTCTTCTTGCTCAGTCAATGAAATGTTGAAGAAATGTCCTTGATCAGAACTTTAGGATTGTCTGTTTGGTGAAGCTCACTCTTCCCTGCCGCCGGAGGTGTGTGTAGGGGAATCTTATCCAGGCTGTTCATCACTTCCGTCCTTCTAAAATAGTAATAGAAGACAAAATAAAAACAAAGAGCTGGGTATTTCCCCCAATGCTGTTTCACTCTGTGTAATATCAAAGGCTCAAGACAATGAAATCATTTCTGAATATTTTTCAAATTACCGTGTACTAAGTATGACAGCTAGGGTATTTTTAATTGTAATTTTATCATACTAGAAACATATACAGATGTTACACATAATACAGAGTTATTACATGGATGAATTTGAACAAAGATTTCACTGAACTTTACTGAATTATAGGTATAAAAATGGTAAACTCATTTAAATGGAAATAACAGTAATAAAAGTAGCTCGTACAACATAGATAGATAGATAGATGATAGATAGATAGATAGATAGATAGATAGATAGATAGATAGATAGATAGATAGATAGATAGATAGATAGATAGATAGAATCACAGCTATCACCAACATGCTTGTTCTGAATGTTCTCAATACGGAAAAGTACAGATACACGCCTCCACACGACACCAACGTAATGACCCATTTTCGACCACAAGAAGACACATACTCACACCTCAGCAATAAATGAGCAAAAAAAGGGAAGGTTAATGTGTGTGACATGTTTGTCTCGTTAAAATTAGAACCCTCTGTCCCCTGTGAATGTCTGAGGAAAATCTGATTGTGCTGTCAGCAGCCTGGACAGCAACATGAAGGTACTGGAGCCCATGCGCGTGTGTGACTACTTAGAGTACAGACAGTGTGCACTTTCAGACAGGAAGCTGGTAGTGATGAATGTACATAAAGTGATACAGACGCATCATTCATATGTATATATAGAGTGCTACGCAAATGTCTTTGGAAAAGAAAATATTTAAAGCTATTTATCTGGGTAGTAAGTGTATATTTGACATTAGAACTAAGGAAAAGAAACATTAATACAATAAAGACTAACAAGAATTTCTTCTGTTCTCCAGCTACTTCTTGATATCTTGATGGATAGCTAGAAAAACGCTGCCTTGGTTCCCAAACCTCTCCTCAGGGCCACCCCAGCCATTCATTTCACTACCAGATTAATTAACTAATTAATAATTTGAAGAAGTATTGATTAGCTAAACATGGTATATTAGCGGTTGAGTTTGTATTTGGTGTATTTGATAGTTACTACAAATACTGGGGAGATATTTGGAGAGGTTCTGAAATGGCTAAGCTAACACACACAGGCAGTCAGCTGTTACTTTCTGAAACTCTGTGTCCTGTGTTTATTTGACAGTTCGGAAGGTAGCACAGGATTAGGGCAGAAATGTCAGTGGTACTAACATCCCATGCATTAATATTAAGGCGGCAATGGCAGCTTTGACAACCTTTACAACCGCTGACTTACACAATCCCCCTTTTGTTTCTTAAAGTCACAGAATATCACAGACTTTCCATAGAAATTAACATTTGAATTTTGGCAAACATGTGAGTTGTATGGAACTTGAATATAAAAGAACAAAATAACTAAACACGCAGGTCAGGTATAATTATAAATAATGAATATATTTCATGTTTTAACAATGTTGTGGAGATTAAGGTCTACTGTAAATAAAGTGTTTGCAGGGAAGGCAGTTGTAAAAAGTTTACATAATTTTTCATTGTGCTACCAGGGTGTGAAATGTTGAGTTACTTTCTGGCTCTGTTTACTTTTGATAGAACACTATAGTAGTGTTAATTAGATGTGACACTAGATGGTAGCAATCAGCCAAAGTAAAATGTGAAGGCAAAACAGAATCGCAATAGTTAAAATAGCTGATGCTTACTTAATTTCTCATTGTATCTGTGTGTGGGTGATAATGGCACGCTTTTACTGCACACTGTGTGAAGTAGGAAAGCCAGATATGGTAGGGAAGCCTCATTCTACAGCCTGCATTGTGTCTTTGTGTGAATCAAATCAGAGTCTTGGTGTTCCACATAAACAACACCATTATGGGGTATTGATTCACTTTTTAATAATAGACTACTTTGTTTATATTACTGATAGACTGATACGATCACACAAAGATAATACCACATGAGGTATAATTGAGTTGTACCTTGTCCCCTATGTATTGTTAAAAGAAGCACTCTGGTCTTGCTGTTGATTTAATGTGTTTAAATTCCATCCGCCTTCAAACTCTGTTACCCAGTACAAGGGTGTGGTCAGCCTAGGGCCTGTTCCCAGGAATCCCAGGGCAGAAGACGGAATGCCGGTCTGTCATAGGGTGTAAACAATAGACAATTAACAGTCACCAATTCACCCGACTGAGAGTTTTTGGGTGTGTGGTACTTTGAAAGATGGTGACCTAGAGCACACAGAAAGTTCATCTGAATGGGTGAACGAAATAAGATTAAAGTTGAACCCCATAGCGATGCTGTGGCAGGACTTCAAATGAGTCCTAACCATACATCGAAATTTAAGTGGTGCTGCAGTCAGTGAAAAACTGATATCAAATCAAAGGAAGCATTAGTCAGTTATTGCTACAAAAGGTGCTGAAGCCAGTGATTACAATTATGGGGCCAATCACTTTTTGCTTGGATGATGATTTGGGTAACTTTGTGCCTTAAACAAACAATTCAAATAGTGTTTCTTTTGGCAGGAACAGGCACACAAAACAGATTATTGTCTCTGTGCTTCTTGCTTAATGACTACTGTGAGAAAGTCACATTGAATGGGCAGTTTATATGAATAGCCACACTGTTACACACAGTGTTCATAGGTTTGATGTAACCCATGTGTACAGCTGTATAGGCATGAACTCTATGCAAACTGCTTCCGCTGTGCTGCAGAGAGTAGAACATTTGACCCACTGGTCATTGCTATTTATGAACTTCTAACCCCCCCCCCCCCCCAAAGTTCCTCCCCGTGCAAGGCTGCACTTGGTACAGGCCACAGAGCTGGAGCCCCTCCCCTCAAAATCTCCTTCTGTTGCAGTAGGTCATGATCAGCAGCAGGACAGGCAGGCTTGTGAAAGGGGGCGCAAGCATCTGCAGGGCGTCTCCAGCCGTGCCTCCGCTCTGGATCCCTGTCCTACTCTGACCTGGAGAGGAGGGGGAAGAGCCCAAGAGTCCCAGAACCCCCACACAGTACAGCTAGTCTGAATCGGGACAAGGAGCTATGACGACCTCCACAGGCTCTGACCTCCACCACGAGCTCAAGCCATGTGAGTAACCACGGAGACGCAGAGCTCCCAGCTCCGTCAGCAAAAGTCACATCCATCTCACTTTGTCATTCCGACGAAAGTTATCCAGGGATATTATGCACCTGTGAACCTGTAGACTATTCTCTGTAGTTTCAAAACTATTTTGTCTGCTTCGTAACTACATGAAATTATTTAACTATATGCAAAGTGAAGAACAAAATCCTTGTTTTTCTATGTAAAGCATTTTAATTTTTTCTTGGCGTTACTCTTTCTTGTACGCAAAATTTAAAACTGGATTTTAACTATTATTTTAGGTTGGACTAGCTAAATATGCTTTTACATCAATACACATAAACTGGAGTTTTATTACCACAGATTACATACCTGCGAAATTATCACAGTACATGTGTTTTTGTGTTTGTTTTTCCTGGTCCCATGTGTTTAAAGTTCAGTATGATGAAATTACAGCCTGTGATCTTTCTTATATTCCTTATATGGACATCATGACTTAATCTCTTTCGGAAAATAAATGCGTCAAGAGCTATATCAGCACTGCTTGTCTCACTGGGACATGTACAGTGTAGTATATGTCTACCTGAAGGTGCATCTATACTATAGCCTGCCATTAGCAAGAGAGGGAAAGGTGTGTCCAGATACATTTGTCAGCTGTATTCTCTTTAGTTTCTTGTTGCTTGGTGTCCCCAATGGGATATTGTTTGCTATTACACCCTGATGCACTCAGGTTTCCTAGGGGATTACTGCAAAATTTCAAGGAGTTAGTCATGGATAATGATGATGAGGCTACTATTTGTTGGAAATCGGGAGAAGGGCGAACGAGCAGGGCGCAGTGAAGCAGAGTCCGGGAGCCGTAAATCCAAGGCAAAGGGATTTATTGAGGGCAGACGGACAGACAGGGCACAGACTTCCACAAACGTCAATGACAGACCTAGGGAAACAGACTTGAATGTGGACTAAATACAGGACATGACCTCAGAATAAATGCAAGGCAGCTGATACGATGGGAATTGACACGGGGTTAATTAGGAGGGCATGGCATACATGAGGACTGGACGCACAGGTCATGACACTATTTTTGAAAAATGGTCAAGTGATGTCCTTACAAGGGCAGTTCTATCTTATTTGCTGACATGGAGATATAAGTTTCGCAAGGAACATTTTTAGCCACATTCAGTAAGTAAACAGTGGAGCATTTTCTTCTAATATATGAGTGTAGTTTTTCCAACCAGATTTTATTATTTCCTGAAAGTTTACTAAATGTACCCCTGTCCTTCTTGTTGGACATGAAGCAAGATTGGGATATAGAGGCACAAGAGAATGAGTATGAGGTCATGGGGTCAAACTCACAAAATAATTTTGTGTCTGCATTTCATGAAATATTTGGACTTATACTTTGTGAAATATGAAACCAGATGAAGAGTCACTGAATACAAGAAAAATATTTGGTGAACTGATGAAATGATTTTTTATCACTTACAAGGCAAAACAATGTCTGATATTTATTCCGAGATTCATACTGTGTAACTAAGAATGTGCAGCAGTGAATTATGAGTGAACGTTACTGCATTGTGACACCCGCTGAATGTTTACAGAACAATTCAGCAGACATGGAATGCTAATACAGTCGGCCCTCGTTTATCGCAGTTAATCAGTTCCAGACTCAACCGCGATAAGTGAATTTCCACAAAGTAGGATTCTTTATTTATAAATCGAATATTTTCGTAGTTAGAGCATAGGAAACCTGTTTACAACCTTCTACATACAGTTTTTAACATTATTAGAGCACTCTAGACATGAAATAACAGCCTTTAGTCACCATTACTTTATGATTGTTGGACACGGTAGCAGGAGCGGGGAGACGAGGAATCAGGGTCGAAGGGTTTATTTGGAATCACTCCAAATGCAGGACACAGGAACATATAACATCAAAACATCAATGACAGACCAGGGGCTACAGACTCTGACGTGGACTTAAATACACCGGACAAACTGACAGAAAACAGCTGGTCACAATCGGGGTAGCACATGTGGTTAATAAGGGGGCGTGGCACCCAAGAGGATTGTACAGGCAGGTCATGACAATTACACTCATATTACCCAATATATTAGAAAAAAGAATAGAAAATTAGAAATATTAGATGTTATAGATATCATATTGTTAATTATTACTGTATATTTAATTACGAAGAGCAAAGATGCTTCAGATGTGTAGCGATGTATCATTTTCAAGTCTCGATCAACTTTTTCATGAATATACAAAAAACCGCGATAGAGTGAAGCCGTGAAAGCGCGAAGTGGCGAGGGACGACTGTACTACAAATCTAATAAGGAATTTACTTAACTTAGCTTTCCATGAGAAAATGTTAAAGACTTCTGCTAGGTCCTACTAAGCGCTACAATGTTGCATCAATTATGGAAGTTTGAGTAACTTATTGTAAGCTTTAACCTTCTGGGGACTAGGGGTAGGGAACACACTTTCACTGACTGGGGCATGGTCACACATTTCATTCAATATCATAAACTTAATTCATGGCAAATAAATTAACTTCCAAGTATTAAGCTGAACTATATCATTTCTCCTATTACTTTGCAAGCACTTGGGTTAATACTTATTCCATGGTAGCATTTCTGAAATGTAGGTATACAGTATATCATTCAATTTAAATCCCTTAACATCCTCAAAAAGATATGCTTATTAATAGTAATGATTAGTATTTTTTCCTGGCTCACTAATTCTGCTATTATAATGACAGAGAGCTGCTACTAAAATCTTCGATTCCAGCATAATTGTGACAGTGACACAGTGATGCTGTGGTGTTATGCTTCCACACATGAATAGCTTTGGCTTTAGTGTCAGCATACTGTCGGTATTCTGAAGAGTATAAACACTGCTCAGATAAAGGATCATTTCTGTATATTGGACATTTTGGCAATATAAACTAGACTGTGAATATGACATATTGCTACGTATTGTGAAAAGTTCAGAGGAAAATGGTGAGCTCTAACAGCAACTGAGTAATAAAACAGCACCACCAGATATCCATAGATGATAGTTTTAAGCAAACTAGTGGAGCTGCTTTATATTAGCCAACATGATAAAGGAATGTGCTCTGAAAAGCTAACCCATGATGATTAAAAATCCAGGATTTCAGAATCAGACAAATCTATGCAAATAACAATGCTGATATTGCTAATCAGAAAGGAAGGCCAGCTTAAGAACTGGCTTAGTTGCAGTACACCAATGAGCTCAGGTCATAGATGATGAGGTCATGACTGAGGTCATTCTGGCTGAGAACTTGCAGCACATTGGAATTAGCTATTAAAATCTCGCAGTCACAAAAGTACAACTTTCTGTCAGTAATGACTTCATAGTTTTGCAGATCATCAACCCCCGAAACAGTATTTAAATAAATTTGCATTACTGTAGTGATGGACAAAATGACACTTCATGAACCATTTACTGTTTCTTTGGACCCCACTAGATGGTGCTCTATGTTTAAAAAAATGCCACAAAGCATGCCCAAAGCAAACCTAGAGCACCATCTAGTGGGGTCAGAAATACAGTAAATGGTTCATGAAGCATCATTTTGTCCATTACTACATTACTGTGTTTAATACAGATGTTGGGGGTGATTGATAAACATTCATTTCTATTTGACCATTTTATGACAAAACAGGAAATGTTTATTTTGGGTTTAATTATGTATGGAGTCATTCTGTTGATGTGAGGGAGGGGTATTGGGGCATTTAATAACGTGAGCCAGGAGAAGGATATGACATGATGCCTGGCTCTCATAGCCCTCCCCCCAGACAGAGTGGGTGGCGCTGGACATCCTGGTGAGCTCTTTATACACACAGGAGGGAAATGAGGGAGAGAGAAGATCCAGCAGTTAAATGCACATAAGAATATACTAATAGTGCTTGCTCAGACAAAAGGTAAAAAGATAAGAATGAAAATATGGAGGATTTTTTGTGACATATCTCTACATGCATCAGCGTATTGTCCAATAAATACATCAATAATTAAATATGTCCATAAATAATTCAATTTATTATTGCAAAACTTATTTCAATGTATATTTCATTATTTACTAACACATTTAATGAATGCTATTTTGTAAGATTAATTGAAGGATTAATTGCAAGATAGATTGAAAGATAGATTGCAAGATTGAATATTTGAAGGATTCCAGTATGCAAATTATATCGGGCATTGATTGGTCTGTGAAAGCACAGTGGGAGTGTTCAAGCCCTGGAGTTGCAGTCTCATTCCTTTTGATTCCTGTGCACGAATGGAAGTGAGGTGTTTATGCTTTTGTGGGCAAAATGTAGCTGGAGTTTGCCTTTCTACGGACAAAATGTAGCGAGGCATTACCTGATGTTGTCATTAAATGCTTTTTGTGGCACAGAATATACTGTATTTTGTACATGAAAATGAGCACTAGACACTTGGAGCTCTAGAGCTTAAAAGGCGACTCTTATTTTAGCTTTCTTCCAGTATTGTTATTATTATTATTATTATTATTATTAGTAGTAGTAGTAGTAGTAGTAGTAGTAGAACCTTATGGGTTCTGGCCCGCTTGGGGTGTGCACCCCATATATTTGCTCTGTAAATCTAGTTTTCATTGTCATTATTATTATTAGAGATTAAATTATAATACATATTATTCATACAATCACCAAATATGTAGTATTTGTGGTGACAAATATTAATAAGTTCATTAACTGAGTTCTATATTAATCAATAAAGAATGTATATGTAAGTCGTCTTCTATTCATCAAAGAACTGAGCATCCCAGTGTCAGTCCATTACAGATTTGCATAAAGACATAAAGACCTGCTTTGCCCAATGAAGCCCCCAGGCTACTCTGTTTAAAACGCACATTGAAATCATTTCAGCTTTGTGGTGAAGTTATTCTTCAAATTATACTGATGTAAGCAGGAGGAATTTTGAACTGTGTGATTGTCATGCAGGTTCACTACTGAAAGTGCTGACAAACCACACATGTCAGTCACACAGCCATGCGCAGCCGTACACAACCACCCCTATATTGGTCATGCAGTCTGATTAAAAGGTCAATGCCGATTGCAATAAAATGCTTAAAAATTAGCCAATTTTTTTTCTAGCTGATCGATTGGTCTAGTCAGCACACTAGTTCAGCAACCTCCTTCTCATTTAGCTTTTTCTGTCTGCCCATCCTCACATGTGTCACGTCCGGGAAGAACAGAGCAGGCTGAACCCAGACGCAGGAGACCCAGAGGTTTATTGGGACACAGAACAATAGACAAGTCCAAAGGGGCATGAAACGAGCAACGGTCGAGAAGTCAGGCAGAGGGTCGTGAGCCGGAGAGATCAATCCTACGAGGAGGCACGGGACGGGAAGACGGGCACACCAGGGAACACAGATGAAGCAGGCCAGGGATCATGAAGACGAAGCGGGCAGGCAGGGCAGATGACGTGGCACAAAAGACAAGAGAGGAAGATTGCTTAGTAGGGCGCATGAGGGCAACGATACTTCGCAACAGTGGTTAGTCAGAGTGCTGGTTAAATAGACGATCGTAAAGAGGCTTAGTCACGTGGCCCCGCCCACCGAGGCGTGACAACATGAATGATAGTGTCACGCTTCATTGGTGACAGTTAACAATCAATGGTCAAGGGTATTGTCATTTCCAAGCAATAAAGTGGGATTTGGAAGGTGGGAGAACCCTTAAGATCCATTGTAGCTGTACAGTGGGAAAAATGACACCTCAAAAGAACTCCCAGTTTGACTCAGGCTATATCCACATCACTATGTTTTCATTTAATAATGGAGTCTTCAAGCGAAAACTAATCTCTGTCCACACAGGTGTTTTCACATCATTTACGAAAGTATTTCCATACTCACTATAACGAGCAAAAACTTATATGACGTTGCAATGTACGTAGCAGTGCATCGACACAGTGATCTGTAAATTATTTTTTTTTTGCGCAAATATATTACTTCCATGTAGGGTGACCACTTACCTGGGAATGTTTCTCAATACCAAGAATGCAAAGATTGGGTTCAATGAATCATGGGATTAGTCTTGTTTGGCAAGGATGCAAATGATGTATCCTTGATATTCAGGGTAGGAAAGAATGACATCTGGGGATTTTTTTACCATACTGTGTACTTCTGTTCTTGAGTATTGGAACTGGCCTTCAGCAATGGAAGATGATGCAAAACGGGTACTCGAGAACGCAAGTACGGTCAACTATGCATATTGAGAAAAGCCCCAGGTAACCAATCAGACAATGAGAGGGTGGATCAAATCATGGATGGGGCATGTGATGAGTATGGAACAATTAGCGCACTTTTAAAGTCGACGTTTTCAAATGTCTCCATTTTTACTCATCCACAATACAGCTGTAAGAAAGCTTTCAAAAATCTCCAATGATGAGGCTTGTAAACTTCATGGGATGAAAGGAGAAGATAACTGCTTACTGGCAGCCGGACCAAGGGTAGAGCTAAAATCACCCCCCGCCTGTGCTAGTACTGCAGTCACAAGTTTATCTGCAGGCATGAACCACTGAAGGAGAGGGATGGGATGGGGGGGCTTGGGGTCACATGACTTTCTGATTTATTAAGTGAGAAACCTCAATGGCATCAGCTAGAAGGAACACCAGGCTACAGCACGCCAAAAATAAACTGGCTTGACATTATTATGTTTGAAACTGTCAGTCAGATTTATTTGTTAAATGAAGGTGCCAGAACGTTGTTGAGGACCGTTCCGGTCCATTTTAATCCCTGGTATTTCTAATCATGGGCAAATACCAAACTATTATGGCTGTAGATATGTGTTCTTTGTGTAGTGTAGTGGTTATCGCATCTGCTTTACATGTAGAAGGTCCTGGATTTCAGCCCCTCAGAACATGAGAACGTTCTTGTGTTATGAAATATAAGTACATTTGCTTCTCCATTGCACGATTATATCATTGCTTTGTGGACAAAGAGGAAAAGACCAAGGGCCATGACTCAAAAGACCCACTACAATTAGGGAAAACAGTTTAATTCTAAAGTTTGTGCTATTAATATAGTTTAGTCAATATCACCACCAGGCAACATTATCTTTCACATCAGTTTAATGACCACTTTCATTAGCAGATTACTAATTAATAACTTTGTTCAATGGTCATAAATTATGAAAATTTAGTTCAAGAACCACTTTTCTTCTAAATTTATTATGAGGCCACTCATAAAAAATAATGTGAAAAACGGTATAAGTATTGCTTTGGGCAAAAGGCAAGCAAATTATAATTAAATTAAAAAATAAATACTCCTTGACTCCTTATATGGATTCAACAAGAGTGACTTTAAAGGCTGTGCTCCTAGCACAGCTGAGGTGAATCTATTCTTTATTTCAAATCTTGTCGAGATAGATGGTCAGCTATGCATTTGCTTGGAGAAACACAGTATGTATGAGCCCCCTTCATCAAAACCTCCACCCCTAGTGAAACTCTCCCCTTTTTTGACAAACAGAAAATACACACAGAACTTTGCAGACATAATGACTTAAAGATGATTATTTATTTGATTTTCATTTTCTTTTCTTATCTTGCTTTTTAATTGGGTGCAGTCTGTGGCTTGCAATGCATGTGTGTGGGAGTGTAAGTAGGCGATTAAATAGAGACATCTTTCATCAATGTGAGTTTTCATCACTGAGTGTTTGTTGTTTTTAAGTGTAGCATGTATTGCACCCAAATATACAGGAATTCAGGTTAGTCAGCCTGAAAACGATGTCACCCTTTTTCTACCTCTCTCTGCTTACTTCTAAAACACACTTATTGAGTCTATGGAAAATCCATCCAATTATATAAATGTGGAACATATTCTCACACAGCCACTATACTTTTATGTAAGACATGTATGGTGTCTTGCTTTTAACTCATTAAAAATAAAACCATTGGATTTATGTTTTGTCAAGACTTCATTTGAACTTTATCTTGAGCATGAAGATCATAAACCAGTCCATTGCAGAGCGCATACTCATCATGAGCAACATAGTCATTAAACCCCCAAGTCACCTAACTCACCATATCTTACAATGAATTTTTGTATAAATCTTTATACAATTGATACATATCTATAAACATAAACATGTACAGTTTTGATTGGAAATACATGTGAATTGAGGTACTTTAAGTGATTTCCTCTGGGACTTGATTATATTACCTCTTGGTCACAAGTTAAATTCCTCAGTACAACATCTGATGTTATAATTCTCTATGTATAAAGCGAGACAGCGAAGGAGGGACTTCACTTTCCATAATACTGATGCTTCACTACTACCTGGGAAAACAGTGACTAAAGCAATAACCTGTAAAACTGCAGAATTTCAGGTTAAATAAACAACACCCTCTTTCTAATGCATTCTTAGAAAAAAAAATTGAAAAACACATAGATGACGTCAATTACAAGGAATTCATTAACAATGAAGCATAAGATCAAGCCTATTTTCCTAAAAACCACTCCTACATTTATAACTTCAAAGCTGAAGGTACAGTACCATAAGGTAAATGTAAATCTTAAATCTAAATCTTTATACACTGCTCAAAAAAATTAAAGGAACACTTTTTAATCAGAGTATAGCATCAAGTCAGTTAAACTTCTGGGATATTGACGTGGTCATCAAGTAGCAGAGGGGGTTGTTAATCAGTTTCAGCTGCTTTGGTGTTAATGAAATTAACAACAGGTACACTAGAGGGGCAACAATGAGACGACCCCCAAAACCGGAAAGGTTTAACAGGTGGAGGCCACCGACATTTTTCCCTCCTCATCTTTTCTGACTGTTTTTTCACTAGGGCATGGAGGTGATTCGAGGAGACAGGCAGTTACTCTAGGAGAGATGGACAGGGCCGTAGAAGGTCCTTAACCCATCAGCAGGACCAGTATCTGCTCCTTTGAGCAAGGAGGAGCACTGCCAGAGCCCTAGAAAATGACCTCCAGCAGGCCATTGGTGCGAATGTCTCTGACCAAACAATCAGAAACAAACTTCATGAAGGTGTCTTGAGGGTCTGATGTCCTCTAGTGAACCCTGTGCTCACTGCGCGGCACTGTGGACCTCGATTGGCATTTGCCGTAGAATACCAGAATTGGCAGATCCGCCACTGTCACCCTGTGCTTTTCACAGATGAGAGCAGGTTCACACTGAGAACATGTGACAGATGTGAAAGGGTCTGAAAAGCCGTGGAGAACGTTATGCTGCCTGTAACATTATTCAGCATGACCGGTTTGGTGGTGGGTCAGTGATGGTCAGGGGAGGCATATCCATGGAGGGACACACAGACCTCTACAGGCTAGACAACAGCACCTTGACTGCCATTGGGTATCGGAATGAAATCCATGGACCCATTGTCAGACCCTACGCTGGTGCAGTGGGTCCTGGGTTCCTCCTGGTGCACGACAATGCCCGGCCTCATGTGGCAAGAGTATGCAGGCAGTTCCTGTAGGATGAAGGAACTAATAGCATTGACTGGCCCCCACGCTCGCCTGACCTAAATCCAACAGAACACCTCTGGGACATTATGTTTCAGTCCATCCGACGGCGCCAGGTTGCACCTTAGACTGTCCAGGAGCTCAGTGATGCCCTGGTCCAGATCTGGGAGGAGATCCCCCAGTACACCATCCATCATCTCATTAGGAGCATGCCCCGACATCGTCAGGCATGCATACAAGCACGTGGGGGCCATACAAACTACTGAGTACGATTTTGAGTTGCTGCAATGAAATTTCATAAAAATGAACTAGCTTGATTTTCGGAGTGTCTTTGAATTCAGCCCTTTGTAGGTTGATCATTTTTATTTCCATCAAACAATGTGGCATCCTTTCATTCCAAACACATTTGGCGTTGGCGTCCTCCGTCTCGGAAGACTATGGAATTCTGCGTCCGGATAGGTTACTCCATGGCTTGATTGCAGCGTCTTTGGTGACTGTAGATCCCAATTCTGGATGTACAGCTCCTGGTGCAGTTTTGGCAGATGAAGACGGTGTCTGGTTTCACTGAGGATTTCTCCACATTTTTTCTGCGTTCTCTCCTCTCTGCCCACTGTAGGTGTCGCTTTTGTTCGTAGCTGTTTACACCCGCCTTGATGGTTCGCCTCCACCCACTGCGATCTGCTGCTGCAGCTTCCCATGTTGTGGGGCTGATGTCGCAGGCTTCCATGTCACGCTTGCAGACGTCTTTATAGCGCAGTGCTGGCCTCCCCACTGGTCTGACGCCAGAGTCCAGTTCTCCGTAGAGGATGTCTTTGGGGAGCCGTCCATCGTCCATGCGATGAACATGGCCGAGCCAGCGAAGGCGGCGCTGAGTGAGCAGAGCATACATGCTGAGGATGCCAGACTTTTCCAGGACAACCGTGTTGGAAATGTGGTCCTGCCATGTGATCCCCAGTATCCTTCGCAGGCAGCGGAGATGGAACGTATTGAGCCTGTGTTCATGGCGGGCGTACAGGGTCCATGTCTCGCTGGCGTACAAGAGGATGCTGAGGACGCAAGCCTGGTAAATACGGATCTTGGTGTTGATGGTCAGCATGGTGTTCTCCCACACCCGTTTGGTGAGGCGTGCTATTGTTCCAGCGGCCTTGCCGATCCGCTTGTCGATTTCAGTATTAAGTGATAGGTTGCTGCAAATGGTGGAACCCAGATAGATGAACTCCTCCACTACCTCCAGAGTGTGGTCACCAATGCAGATGCTGGGGGTGCTGCTGACATCCTGACTCATAATGTTGGTCTTCTTGAGGCTGATGGTAAGGCCGAAAGCACTGCTAGCATGAGCGAAGCGGTTAATGAGTCGCTGGAGGGCTTCCTCAGTGTGGGTTGCTAGCGCGGCGTCATCGGCGAACAGCAATTGCTGGAGTATGTGACGCACCTTGGTCTTGGCACGCAGACGGGCTAGATTGAAAAGCTTCCCGTCTGTTCTTGTGTGGAGGTAGACGCCGTCGTCGCAGGAGTCTAAAGCGTAAGAGAATAGTAAAGAGAAGAAAATGCCGAAGAGTGTGGGAGCAAGGACGCAGCCCTGTTTTACCCCGTTGTTAATTGGGAAGGGGTCTGATGAAGAGCTGTCGTATTGTATTGTGCTCTGCATGCCCTCGTGAAAAGATGTGATCATCTTGAGTAGCTTCGGGGGGCATCCAATCTTGGAGAGCAGTACGAAGAGCCCCTTTCTGCTGACAAGGTCAAAGGCTTTGGTCAGGTCGATAAATGCGACGTAAAGCGGCTGATGCTGCTCTCGGCACTTCTCCTGCAGTTGTCGCATTGTGAAAATTATGTCCGCTGTCGATCTCCCAGCTCTAAAGCCACATTGTGACTCTGGGTAAACTCGCGCGGCGAGCATTTGAAGCCTGTTGAGAACCACTCTGGCGAAAGCCTTTCCAGCGATGCTCAGGAGAGAAATGCCCCTGTAGTTGTTACAGTCGCTGCGGTCGCCTTTGTTTTTATAAATGGTGACGATGTTGGCGTCGCGCATGTCCTGAGGGATGGTGCCCTCGTTCCAGCATTGACAGAGCAGTTCATGCAGACGGGTGAGCAAAGTGGTAGACTTGCCGGCCTTGTACACCTCGGAGGGTATGCCGTCTTTGCCTGGAGCTTTTCCGGAGGCTAGGGAGTCTATGGCTTTGCTGAGCTCCTCTGGGGTAGGTAAGGCATCAAGCTCCACTAAGACTGGCAGGGCCTGGATGTGCTGCAGAGCATCTTCGGTGACGACTGGGAGTAGAGTTCCTGGTAATGCTCGGCCCATCGTTCCATCTGTTTGGATCTGTCCGTGATAATGTCGGCGGTTGATGACTTCAGTGGCGCGACCTTGGTGGCAGACGGGCCGACAGCCTTCTTCATGCCTTCGAACATGCCACGGGCGTTGCCGCTGTCAGCAGCTTGCTGGATACTCAGGCAGAGGTTCAGCCAATACTCGTTGGCGCAGCGGCGGGCCACGCGTTGAGCTTCGCACCTAGCCTTCCTTAGTGTAGCTAGAGTGCCCTCTAAGGGGTTGTTCTTGTGCTTGATGAGCGCTGCTCGCTTGGCTTCTATTGCAGGCTCAATCTCTGTGAATTTTGCCTCGAACCAGTCGGGGTTTCTTCTCTCCTTCTCGCCAAATGTGGCCATGGCTTGATGGTATATAGTATCCCGAATGAAACTCCACTTTTCCTCTATGCTGCCTGTTGGGGGTTCCAGAAGGGTTTGCGTGATGGATTCTGCAAACTTGGTGCATAGATCGGGAACAAAGGTTCTAGTTACGTTGATTTGTGGCCGCCCTTTCTGCCTTGTGCGATAATCACGCTTGGGCTGAAGTCGCAGTTTGCTGCCGACCAAGGAGTGGTCTGTATCGCAGTCAGCACTATGATAGCTGCGGGTGACGAGGATACTGCGCAGCATAGTCCTGCGTGTGATAGCCAGGTCTAGCTGGTGCCAGTGGTGGGATCTGGGGTGCCGCCATGAAACTCGGTGATGAGGCTTGGTGGAGAAGAACGTGTTTGTAATGCAGAGGTCATGGTAGGAGCAAAGCTCAAGAAGCCTCTGACCGTTCTCATTCATTTTGCCAACACCGAAGTGGCCTAGACACATGGGCCAGGAGTCGAGGTCACTGCCCACCCTTGCATTAAAATCACAGAGTAGGACTAAGGCTTCTGAGGAAGGCACTCTTCTAATGGCAGCATGGAGTTCCTCGTAGAACTGATCCTTGATCTCTGCAGGAGATCAGAGTGTTGGAGCATAAATGCTCAGGATGTTCAGAGGGCCAGTGTAACAGTAGAGTCAGAGGGACAGAATCCTTTCAGTGCCGCCATCCGGAGGTGCCACTGAGGTTAGAAGGGCGTTGCTCACAGCGAAGCCAACGCCATGCTGTCGTGGTTCCTCAGGTCTCTTCCCCTGCCAGAAGAAGGTGTAGTCCTTCTCTCTGAGGCTGCTGTCTGCAGGGAGTCTGGTTTCCTGAAGGGCAGCGATGTCAATGTTGAGCTTCTTCAACTCACGGTTGATGACGGCGGTCTTTCTGCAGTCATCAATGCCAGAAAGGTCCTCAGTAAGGCCAGGACACATAGTCCTGACATTCCAACTTCCCAGCCGTTTTTCTTCTGTTTGCCTGGTGCAGTATTTGCGGTCTGCTTGTCGAGTTTATCTCTAAGCTCCAAGCACCCAAAGAAGCAGGCAGACCGTGGCGGGTCAACACCCTATTAGCCGGGGGCTGCCCAGCTTAAGGTGGGCAGTAGTTGACCAGTGGAACGCGATGGATCCTCCCACCGCGGAGGGATATGGGCTTATAACTCGTAACTGCTGTCTTCCGTGTTGTATGATGCTGTAAGACAGCACTGGAGTGACCTCTCCAGGACGCAAGCCTGGGTGCGGGTATAGAGACACTAGGCTGCCCAGACACTAGTATCCCCCTCTCGGCCTTGCTGGTGAATTCCAAAGGAAAGCAAAGCAATACGTTTGGCACCACCTTGGCTGCAGGAGTTGCCGGCTGGGGCGCAGAGCACTGGCCAGCCGCCTTAGGGGCTCCACTCCAGATTTTCTGTCTGGGTTTACTCCCATAGCCTTTTCTCCTCCCGGAAGATACCCACAAGGCAGCGGGGCTGGTAACCCTGGCAGGGGCATGGTTGCTGAATGCCTGAGTCACGTCCGTGGAACCCATGTCCGTGAAACCCAGGGTCGTCGCGCATCGAGACTGTGCAGCACACCTGGCGCTGTGGTTTGAAATCAGAGTTTTCCTTCTCCTAGACGAACTGCCTACCAAGGCTAACGAGCTCCGTCTACCCGATCTACACATTACCTAGTTCATATAAGTATAGATATCCAGCATGATTTTTTTCCCATTGAGATCTGATGTGTTTTCAAAGTGTTCCTTTAATTTTTTTGAGCAGTGTATCTTAATTAGGATGACAGTCCTTAGGTTGACATTTGGACTGTGACACTTCTGCAATCTAAGAGCATGTTCTGCACAGAAAGTCATGTATCAGATGATACCAGTTAACCTTTTGACCTGAAATATTGTTTCCTATCAATCAGTGCTAACTTAAGCCACAGGCCAACACCACAATGAAAATAAGTATTTCATCCCAATCAGAGCATGAATCTTGCTTTCACCCCATGGGGGGGGGGGGGGGCAGTTAAAAAGATTTCAGGAAGTTATATGCTTAAGCAACAGGTTTAATTCTGAAGAACTTCAGTGAAAAAGTGCTTCTTTATGAGAACATGGTCAATGTGTTAAAGGTAAATATATCACATTGGAATAGACAGAGACGGACATTTCAGGTCCAGACAGTAAAAATCCAGACCAAGTTTTTGTTTCAACTAACCAGTTGAGTACTATGTGACTCTTCATACTCAATTGGTGGGTCGGAACAAAATTTTGGTATGGATTTTTACTTTCTGGACCAGAAATGTCCACCTCCGGGAAGAGAAGCATCTTTTACACCGAAAAGTTGTAAAGGAAAATACTGATTAATGTCTATAAAGAGCAGACAATGAATGAATGGCGAATATGACACTTTGATAAGCATGATTTTACCATAATACAGATTGTATTACAGCAGTGCATCAACAGATGAAGTAGGAAAAAAATACACAACAACACCAAGCTTTTAGTCCCCAGCTGATGTCTTTCTTCTGTCCTCCTCCATACTAGTGGAGACGGATCACATCCAGAGGGTCTTGAGCATTGGCTCAGAGCAACATATGAGACAGCAATTCTGTGACAAGCTCTTCCAGCAAGACCTAGAAGCGATTCTTTCTTCCAGCCACCTGCAGATCGAACCCAGGAGGCGTGAGTGTACATCTTTTTTAGATTCATGGCTATGGACACATACATTGCATGTATTCACACACAAAAGCACACATACATATTCACAAAGACAACTATGCACAGGCATCTGTCCTAAATTCAGTGAAAGATAAACATGTCCAGCTCATACATAAATGATAACTGATGAATTCTTAGAGCTTATTGATTGGGAAGGTTGTTAATAGTGCCAGGCAGGTGAATCACAGCAGTAAATTAATGTCCTATAATAATCTTAAATTTTAACTAACGTTACTTAAAATTCCAGATGTAGAGTGCAATTTAAAATTAAGGGAAACTATAAAAATAAATTGCTACAAAGAAAAAAACGCTAAATGGAGGATTTCCTTTAATATTTATGGAGAAAAGAACACCTTGTAAAGTGGACAAAGGCCAGTTCACAGTCCTGTGAAGACTTTCGGCAAGTGAAAAAAACTACGCACGGTGTTAACTTTTACAAAAGGATACGGAATCATAAGTGAGTCTCAACTCAATTTAGTTGAACAAGACAAACACAAAAAGCAACAGAATGGGCAACCAAAGTTTTAAGGACTGTCTGAAAATAGGACAGGCTTATCAGAAGAGGAAATAGAGAAAATCAAGGAAGAGGAGCTAAATCACCTCCTCCATGCTTTTTATTATTAAGTTTTTAGGCTCATAAACATGGAAATAATGTCTAACAGTTCAAACATGAAAGCAAAATGAATGACCCTTACATTGTTAGAATGCTTATGGCCATAGTCCTGCCATTTGCAAACCCAATGACACCTGGTTCTGTAATGTAGTGGTTTTATAATGTGATGGTTGTTGTGCCTGCTTTACACAGAGAAGGTGCTTGGTTTAAGTTCCAGTAGAAGTAAACTAATTTTAGGGGACAGTTTTTTTTTGGCTTAGCGAGGTCGCAGTTCTCATGATTGAAAAATCACTGATTCAAATTCTGTGGGCAGCAAAGTGAGATCAATATTGGGCCCTCAAGCAAGACCCTTAACTCCCAGATGCTCCAGGCACTGGCTGACTGCATTCTCCTTTGTATGTCACTTTGGATGAAAGTGTTTCCTAAATAAGTTAAATGTAATTAGACAATTTCTGTAATACCAAACATTAGCTTTCCTAGCACTGTGAATTTCCATTACTAAAAGTAGATTTAATTTTACATTCAAGTACAGATACATTCAGCTATTAGAGTAACATGACAAAGAAGTTGGATAAATTATGTGAGGTGATGTTTCTCTTTTCTCCTAACATCAAACTCCAACTAGCAGCCCTTGACAGCATTTCCTCTATGGAGGTTAACGTGGACTTCCTGGAGCTCACGGACCACATGGATATGTTTGAGCAGGAGGCTCTTGACATCTTTCTCAGTTCGGGTGGTGATGAGAGTGACCAGCCCTCCCCCTTGGCAGGTGAGCTGTGGTTCCCCTGTACTTATGTGTTATCTATAATAGCCCTACATTGGTATATACAGTACAGTGAACATAAATTTGCATTTTACCATTTATTTCCATAGATGTTTTGGTGGGTTGCACTTACACATAGAATGAGTCTGAGAAAAAAATAGACACCAATATTTGCAATCTAGAGGTGTGAAAAAAGTTATTATCCACAGATTACTTACTCCAAATAATGAGATATAAAAATGAGAGCATCAGAGAGAAGTTGTAAGCAGATTCTTTATTATTTCCGAACAGTTGCTGATGTGATCTGTAGAAAAGGGATTAATTCGAAGGATTTGAGGCTTCGTCAGTCAAAACCATGTTGTCCAAGGGAAAAAGTTTGTGGCTAATCGTGATTTTTCTGACAGATATTGTGATTGTGATATGATTTGTGATATATTTTTTTCCAGTCAAGCTTCAGTTCAGTATTCAGCATGTAATGGCTTTAAACATTACCACATGAGAAGTAAGGAGCACATGCTGATTACAGCGCAGTGCCACATCGATCACAAACCACCTCAGGGATGAGAACCTGACTGCAGCCGAGCAGTGGGTGATACCTCAGCACCACCCTAGTCTGAATGGACAAGTGTGAGTGTTTTCTAGTGGCTGGAGTGCCAATCCCAAATTTCCCTGTAAATTGGGGTGGATGTAGATTAGGGCTGGATGTAGATTAACATCATACCCAGGACATAGAAAACGCAGATTTAGAGCTCTGCTCAAGTGCCCAACAGAGTAGGATCACTCCTGCCATTTATGGGATTCAAACCAGCATTCTTCCAATTACTGGGACAGATCCCTAGCCTAAGAGCCACCAATCTGCCCGACCATATGAGATACTATAAAAATTACCAAGTCTGAATTCTAATGCAAGGATGAAAATTTACAGATATGATGCATCCAAGATGTATTTATTACTTTTTTTTTATTAGCAGAGAACAGTCAAACATAAAACAATTATCACAAAAGCTATGACTGTGTTAAGTGAAACAAAGTAATAAAAATAAAAAAACAAAACAATTCCAGTAAGACAAAAAACAATAGGAATCCTACAGCTAATCCTGCTTGGATGCTGAATAATAGGACCTTTCTGTAAACAATCTCTGACCAGTTAATAGGTAGGTAATTCTCTTACAGCTCATCATTCACAGAATCATTTTTTCACAAATGTAAGGTTTTCCTTGGGTTTCACGTGTTTTTCGTTTGTGGTGTATACGCAGTCACTTTGGGCCACTTCTGTTTGGTGAGCATGACTGACATGTGAGGAGGACGGCATGAATTTCCAAAAGTATTCTTGGGACAGTCTTAAATCCTGTGTGAGATGTGCTATATAATGCATATCCTTTTTTAGCTTTTGCGATTTGCTAATCACATTGTTTCAAATCACGATTTAGATTAGAAATTGATCAATCATCCAGCCCTACTAAGGATGTATTGATACCAATACTAGTATCAGTATCAGGTCCAATACAGTGCTCATATACACTCACCTAAAGGATTATTAGGAACACCTGTTTAATTTCTCATTAATGCAATTATCTAATCAACCAATCACATGGCAGTTGCTTCAATGCATTTAGGGGTGTGGTCCTGGTCAAGACAATCTCCTGAACTCCAAACTGAATGTCAAAATGGGAAAGGAAGGTGATTTAAGCAATTTTGAGCGTGGCATGGTTGTTGGTGCCAGACGGGCCGGTCTGAGTATTTCACAATCTGCTCAGTTACTGGGATTTTCACGCACAACCATTTGCAAAGGGAAAAACATCCAGTATGCGGCAGTCCTGTGGGCGAAAATGCGTTGTTGATGCTAGAGGTCAGAGGAGAATGGGCCGACTGATTCAAGCTGATAGAAGAGCAACTTTGACTGAAATAACCACTCGTTACAACCGAGGTATGCAGCAAAGCATTTGTGAAGCCACAACACGCACAACCTTGAGGCGGATGGGCTACAACAGCAGAAGTCCCCACCGGGTACCACTCATCTCCACTACAAATAGGAAAAAGAGGCTACAATTTGCACGAGCTCGCCAATATTGGACAGTTGAAGACTGGGAAAATGTTGCCTGGTCTGATGAGTCTCGATTTCTGTTGAGACATTCAAATGGTAGAGTCAGAATTTGGCGTAAACAGAATGACAACATGGATCCATCATGCTTTGTTACCACTGTGCAGGCTGGTGGTGGTGGTGTAATGGTGTGGGGGATGTTTTCTTGGCACACTTTAGGCCCCTTAGTGCCAATTGGGCATCGTTTAAATGCCACGGCCTACCTGAGCATTGTTTCTGACCATGTCCATCCCTTTATGACCACCATGACCCATCCTCTGATGGCTACTTCCAGCAGGATAATGCACCATGTCACAAAGCTCGAATCATTTCAAATTGGTTTCTTGAACATGACCATGAGTTCACTGTACTAAAATGGCCCCCACAGTCGCCAGATCTCAACCCAATAGAGCATCTTTGGGATGTGGTGTAACGGGAGCTTCGTGCCCTGGATGTGCATCCCACAAATCTCCATCAACTGCAAGATGCTATCCTATCAATATGGGCCAACATTTCTAAAGAATGCTTTCAGCACCTTGTTGAATCAATGCCACGTAGAATTAAGGCAGTTCTGAAGGCGAAAGGGGGTCAAACATACATATTAGTATGGTGTTCCTAATAATCCTTTAGGTGAGTGTACATGTACTCATCCTGCCTATAAACCAATACCACCTGATATCTCTGACGTATCAGCAATATCATTAACAAACAAAATAAAAGGGACCACAGAATATATACAATGTGTCAAGATTAATAAAAAAAAAAACAAAGCTTAGCAGACTGCAAACTCTGCTTTGCTAAAATATCAAGGAAGTACAAAAATCAGTTCATACAATGCAAGCAATCTAATTAAACATCTACAAACTAAACATAAGAAAGAGTATCGCGAAATTACCACCAGCAGCACTCTGCGACAAACGTGCAGCAAACACTAATAAAGAGAGTGATAATGTCAAACAATAACCCTCATGCAGTGAAATTAACAGGAGCTCTTGCCCAGTATATTGTTCTTGATGATCAAACATAATGTTGTAATGTGGTACACATGTTATTGCATGTTGCAAAATTTGTGAACCACTGATTTAGACAGCTTCAGTCAGCCTGCCAATCCATTGTTTTTCACAGAAACTAAAAAAAAAACGATGATCAGCACTGCTCTTAAGCACCTGCCCCTCTCTCCACGTTTTAACACCTGCTATTTAGTGGAATATCCATAGGTTTTTCTTCATGCCTTCACTTTTCACGGAAAAACTATCTTAAGTGTCCTGCTTGCTGCTGCATGCTTGTGTATATATATTTTGTGTGTGTGTGTGTGTGGAAAGGAGGGTCCAATATTTTTAAATTAAAACATTACATATTATTTTTGACACTGCCAAGCCCTAATTCGTATCAAAAAGCGAGCACCAGTACTCGTACTTGGTCTGAAAAAATATTTTCAGCAGTAGTGAATTACACCAAGAGTACTGTCTTGATTAAGTAACTTGAAGAGCAATGCAGACAAATAATAAAAACACCAAAAACTACTGATCAGTAGGACCAATGTGAATGCTTATCTCAAATTACTCAAAAATATGTGCTTCTGTGCAGTTTCCCAAAAACCACCTGCATCTTCCAGGAGTTTTTGAACAACATAAGTCACTGGAAGCCACAGTTATGTCTATGGAAAAATCAAACATAGAATTCCAAAGTGATATCCTATGGCAGCGGTTATATATGGTGGGTAGAGCCGTTCTAGAGGAGCCTGTCAGGCTATTACGTTCATAAGTGAAAACTGGAAACAGCTGCATTGTTCAGCAAAGAATGCGATTCAGAACACAATAGGAAGTCAAAAATAAAATGGTTGAAGAAGAAGGGGCACTGGCTGTATAGCTTTATTAATTAAAAGACATTTTAATTGCTTCATTAGTTTCTATGTTGTAATAATAATCAATGGAAGATGTGATAACGTCCATTAACAAAAATATGTAAAGAATCAAACATGGAGCAAAGTCTTTTTAACAGTAAAGAATTGCATACTGTCCTCGAAATTCCAATATCAGAGTAGGTATTAGAGTACATGTGATATCTTGACTGAATAATACAGCCTGTTTTAGAGTTTTTGGTGTGTGATAGAGCCTGCATCAATGTATTACAAAGCATTATTTTCTTAAATGGACCCACATAGATAGATGTTTATCTTCTAAATTACACATTCCCAAATATCAAGCCTACAGACCTGAACATAACTCTGCTCCAAGTAAATTAGACTTAACACAAAAGGAACTTTGTGAAATATTTTACTTTTATTTCTGTTCATTATATTTTTGCCCTTAATGCAGCAGTATGCACTGGTACATTTTATGAAGTGACATTCTGAATTGATGACATGTTAGGACGAGCATCCTGTCTGAGGATGGAGTCCAGGACACCCCCTGTGACTCTGACAAGGATACGCCATTGGCCGATGGGTGGATGAAAGTAATGCTTGGGCACAAAATCATAATTGATATAATTGTACACATTTTCGTTTGCTTTAGATAACACACACACCAAAGATAATTTCAAGGAAAGGACCTCTCTGCGAGTACATGGAGGTTCTGAGTCCAGACCCCCCATGTTGTCCATCTCCTCTGCCTCCATTGACCCTATCAGTGAGGAAGGGGAGGAGACCCCCACCCAGTCAGATGATGAAGATGAGCACACAGATGTGTCTTTGCTATGGGGCAAACCGCCAACTGATGACAGAAAGAAAGAGGATCCTGCATGCCTCATGTAGCAACAAGACAACTCACCAGAGTCGCTCACCATCTGTTCAAAGGGTGCTTTCTGCTCCCAGTAGAAGATGAAGTTATTAAAGTATGTTATTATTATTTTTTATCATCACAATAATGGTAATACTGATGGGGATGCTGATAATAATAACAATATGTTTTAATAAAATGAATTTTAAAGCACCTTTAACAGTCAAGCTTAAATGAATAGCTTATTCTTGTATCTTTTTCTTGTTTGTTTGCATCTGATTTTAATTAAAAAATAAATAAAATAAAATAGAGGAAACAATCCTCATTGTACTTATTCATGCAGATTTACAGGAGCATTAGAAGCATGACTAATAGAAAGTATTATGCACTTTTTATTATATTGATAACAATACATAAGAGTTAATGTAATCTGATGTTTTCCATACATTAGTTAAATTTTCAGCGCTGACTAAGGTTGATATTTTCAAAATGATTAAATGTGACAATAATAATAAATATTTTTGTTGTCATTTTATTACAATAGTTTAATACTCACTGGGAAATCCTAAACATCCATTTTAATGTTCATTTACGGTGAAATATAGCTTTTATGTATTTAAATCTGTTTTGAGAGGCTCTCCCCTGCGATCTGTTCAGAGTTGCAGAAAGTATAATACATAGTGTGAAGAGTGAACTGTGAAATTGGGACATCAACGATTGTACAGGCAAGTAGTAAATACCACAGCATGGCATCATCCCTAAGTTCCAAGGAAATAAGGCATTAGCTAGAAAACAATTTTTAGAACCACACCCACATGACTGATATATAATATGCAATAAAATAAAAAAGTGAATACACATGAATTAAATGTACATTCAGGTTACATTGACATATATAACTCTTTGATAATGACAATTGCTTAAATAATAAATACTAGCAGAGCACAAAGGAAATTACTAGTTCAAGATGGCCTCAAGTATCAGGTTACACAGTTCATCAGGAAATCAAGTCATAAACCATCATTGTTTTTATCACGGGGTTCATTTGGGGTGGAGTGTAGCTCAGTGGATTAGGATTCAGGTTTGAATGCCAATGCCTGCAGACTGATCCCACTGTGCCCTTAGCAAGGGCCTTAGCCCCCAGTGCAAGGGTGCTGCACGCTGGCTGCCCCTGTGCTGTGACCCTAAGCTTGCCCTCACCTTTGTATTTGTATACCACTATTCTACTCTTTTGTACAGGCAGTCCCCAGTTACAAATAAGATCCATTCCCTAAGTCTGTCTTCAAGTTGAATATGTAGGAACAGGTACATATGATTCTTATTTAGTGTCAGTAAAATGTTTGTCTTAGAATATGGCAAATAGTATATATTTACTATACTGTATTGTACCTCAAGCCGATGAACCGCTGAAATCGCACAAATGTTTTCATGAGCGTCACAAAGTAGTGTGTGCCTTCGGTATTACTAACCACTGTATTATAGCTACATTTTTAATGTGATAGGCTATATGACACGTACGATCTGTCCAGAAGTCATACATTCTTAACCTGGGGACTGCCTATATTTTATTATGTAAGGACTATCACTCTGCAGGCCATGGGATTTGAACAAGTGACCTTCCAATGACAAACACAGGGTTGAAGATAAATAAATCACCCCCATAACAACTGCTCAAATGTGAGAGAACCAACAAGTTAATTGACAAGTTCTAGAGCACAGCCCTGCTGTTTGCTGACTGCTCTATTTTTCAGTTCTATAATGACATTCAGTGAACTATATCTGATAGTATATTGTACTACATATTTTACCTTAAAGCAATTTGCACTGAGCACCCAAGCAGCTTCATGGGAAAACAAAGTTCACAAGAAGCAAGCTGGGCCCACTAGTATGTGTCATATGATTTACATCTAGCCAAAGATAGTGATATTTAAAAGTCTGTAAGCCTGGTGATTGCTAGTGATTGACTGAATGGTCTTAAAATTACAGAAAATAAATTCATAAAATGACATTTTATTAAGTATTTTGAATACATGAAATACAATCTCTCAAAGTATTTAGTTACACATTACATCTGATTTTTTCCATCTAGCAAAATATAAAATTACAAAATATTTAAAAGTAATTAAATACGTATTTTAAATACATTTAATTGAAAAACTGCCTGTCTCTGCTTGTTAGTGCCATGACAGGGAGGAGACTGGCTGGGATATGACTCTGGAATGACATATGTAAAGGTTTTCATGGAAATGACTCATTGTGATAAATCTCAGCTCTTTAAAAACACCCTGTTCCCATTCAGGCCACATATTAAACTCATAAACTCACTAAAGCTGAATCGATCAGCCTATTTTGGCATAGGAAAATATACCATGAGGACTGCAATAATAGTCTTCCTTCTGCTGATACTGGTAAGTACATTTATGGATATTTAGATTTAAATAATATGTGCTAATTAATATGAAAGATCATTTAGATTAGTTCAGGGGCAGGCAATCTTATCTGCAAAGGGCCAGTCTGTATGCAGCTTTTTGGGGATAACCTTTAGGTCAGCTGTTCAATCCCAGGTGCGAGAACTCTTCAGCCAATCAGACCTCTAATTAGTAATCTAATTAGGGAGTTGCCGCGAAAACTCATTAGAACCATGAGAATGGTATGTCTGTTCTAAGGCTACAAAGTTTCATTTTTGAGACATAAAATGGAAATAGCAATTGAACAATATTTTTCATTGAATAGCTTTGATATTGTTAAAGAAATTATTGCTCTTATACTGCTTTTTGAAACTGAAAGATTGTCTATTTTGAACTTCAAAAAGAGCATGTGTACAGAATTCTGGTCTTGTGTTAAAACACACTCCTGCATCAGCCATATACAGTGGTACCTCAGAACTCGAATTTAATCCATTCAGAACTTTGGTTCGAATCCTAAAATTTTGAGTTCTGATCGAATATTCCCCATAATAAATAATGGAAAACCAATTAATTGGTTCCCGGCCCCAAAAAATTACAGCTAAATATGTTTTTTTTTTTTACCATTTAAACACAAAATGAACAGGATAAAACAAGAACAGCATATACTAAACACATCTAAGCACATTTATCAAAACAGTAATTTGTAAAGAAAATAAATGTATCCAAACAATGTGCAATGGCTACCAAAATGATATAAAGTACAGTGTATTACCTGATATTTTCAATAAAAAAAGCACTATTACCAACAATCGATGCTATCACAGCGAATTGAGACTGAAGCGTTATCCTTTGTTACCGCTGAGAGACGTGATGCGTGACTCATTTCCCCGCACGTACAAGTTATCTTAGGTCGGCGTTCACGGTTAGATTTCTGAGATTCAGATCGAGTTCTAGGTAATTTTTTTTTTTACTGGTTAGTTCGACTTTTACGAAATTACATATTAGAGTCCTAATGAGTTTGAGTACTGAGGTACCCCAGTATGTATGCACAGTATTTATTATACATTAAATAGGTATGGTTTTCTTTTGCAGAGCTGAAGGCAGAAATGAAAGGGCTGCAGGGAAAAAAATATTATTAATAAATCAAATAAAGAGTGTGTGCAAAAATTGAATATAGGCCTAAAATCTGTACCTTTGTTATAAGCTCTAATCATGTTTCATCAACACCTAAAGCACATATCTGTAAAATGTTATAGGAACATTTTGTTGTTGAACCTGTGCTAATACATTTTCCCCTATAGTCATGAAGACATACACTCACCTAAAGGATTATTAGGAACACCTGTTCAATTTCTCATTAATGCAATTATCTAATCAACCAATCACATGGCAGTTGCTTCAATGCATTTAGGGGTGTGGTCCTGGTCAAGACAATCTCCTGAACTCCAAACTGAATGTCAGAATGGGAAAGAAAGGTGATTTAAGCAATTTTGAGCGTGGCATGGTTGTTGGTGCCAGACGGGCCGGTCTGAGTATTTCACAATCTGCTCAGTTACTGGGATTTTCACGCACAACCATTTCTAG
This sequence comes from Paramormyrops kingsleyae, assembly GCF_048594095.1. Taxonomy (NCBI): domain Eukaryota; kingdom Metazoa; phylum Chordata; class Actinopteri; order Osteoglossiformes; family Mormyridae; genus Paramormyrops; species Paramormyrops kingsleyae. The sequence goes on from NC_132804.1 coordinate 34,364,525, forward strand.
GGTTTACAAAGAATGGTGTGCAAAGGGAAAAACATCCAGTATGCGGCAGTCCTGTGGGCGAAAATGCCTTGTTGATGCTAGAGGTCAGAGGAGAATGGGCCGACTGATTCAAGCTGATAGAAGAGCAACTTTGACTGAAATAACCACTCGTTACAACCGAGGTATGCAGCAAAGCATTTGTGAAGCCACAACACGCACAACCTTGAGGCGGATGGGCTACAACAGCAGAAGACCCCACCGGGTACCACTCATCTCCACTACAAATAGGGAAAAGAGGCTACAATTTGCACGAGCTCACCAAAATTGGACAGGTGAAGACTGGAAAAATGTTGCCTGGTCTGATGAGTCTCGATTTCTCTTGAGACGTAAACAGAATGAGAACATGGATCCATCATGCCTTGTTACCACTGTGCAGGCTGGTGGTGGTGGTGTAATGGTGTGGGGGATGTTTTCTTGGCACACTTTAGGCCCCTTAGTGCCAATTGGGCATCGTTTAAATGCCACGGCCTACCTGAGCATTGTTTCTGACCATGTCCATCCCTTTATGACCACCATGTACCCATCCTCTGATGGCTACTTCCAGCAGGATAATGCACCATGTCACAAAGCTCGAATCATTTCAAATTGGTTTCTTGAACATGACAATGAGTTCAATGTACTACAATGGCCCCCACAGTCACCAGATCTCAACCCAATAGAGCATCTTTGGGATGTGATGGAACGGGAGCTTCGTGCCCTGGATGTGCATCCCACAAATCTCCATCAACTGCAATGTGGGGTTAGTGTATCTGGGGGCTGGCGTTTTGTGTGTCAGCTGTGTGAGTTCCGTGTGGATTGGTGTGAGTTTTTTTTGGTTTTTTTTGTTTTACGGGGCTCCTGCGCTGGCCACCTATTCCCCACTGTATCTGGCTCCTAGCTCCGTTTTGGTGTCATTGGAAGGAAGTTTGTGTGCTTTTGCTGTGTTTTTAGTTCGTGTAATAAAACCATTTTAAGTGGTATTGCATCTCGAGCCTGCCTAGGCGTATATCGAACCTGGGTGCCTTATCATATTAGAGGAGAATTAGTTATTTCCTTTGGTGAAATTCCCAGGGTGGCGTAGCCTAGCATGTTACCTCTCCTTTTTGGGGCAGTGAAAAGGATGATTGGTATTTAACGAGTCTTTACGAGCCGTAAAAACAGAGTAATATCATTATTATCTATCAGATTATTGCTTACATTATATGATTACTTACATTACATGATATGTGCTTCCAGCAAAGTGTGGGACTCTTCAGTACAGCCTTAGCCGAAGCTCTAATTCGACACAAAAGGTCCTGGATCATTGCTTATTTTCAAATCGAGGAGGAACATCCTGGTCCGTACCCAATAGAGCTTGGCGCTGTGAGTATACATGCAAACACATAATCTACCTTTAGCTTTTGCATTTATATCGATGTGAAAATTGTGAATTTTTAAAAGTTTAATATTAGAATTCCAAAATTATTCACTTTTAACAATTTTAGAATATTTTCTTATTATATTAAAAAAACACTCAAATTAAGGAGAACTAATTAGAGTACTACAGTTTGACAATTTACAGCCAACACTTGACATGTATTGTAAACCCATTGCAGGTTGCAGAAGTAGATGCTTATCATGTCCTCAAAGTCTACGGGAAGGGAGTTGATGAAGAACCCCGACATGTTTTTGATATAGACAGAAAGACTGGAATTGTGAATGTATATAAAAAAATTGATTATGAAACACATAAAAAATTCTTGGTAAGTAATCTATAGTTTAGACACATGTATGAACAATGTTTGATGTTGAATATTAAAATTGTAAACTACTTCCCTAGCTCATCTTCGAAATCAACAACAAAACCAGTCATGTGGAGACCAGGCTGGCAATTGACATAGTAGTAAAAAACATAAACGACAACAGTCCACAATTTCCGGAGAACACATTTACAATCACAGTAAACGAATCCACTCACCAAGGTAAAAAAAAGAAAACATCCAGTTTTGTCTAATTTATTTTTGTGTTTGCCCACTTGCATCACATTTTAAAATTAAGTACAAATGAACAATTTGCCCAGCAAATACATTTACCTTTGTCAACAGGAACATACTTAACTACTGTAACAGCCACAGACAGAGATGAACCTGGCATTTTCCTAGAGAATTACAGAATCGCCTCGCAGGTGCCGAAGTCACAGGACATGGAGTTCCTGATCGGGAGCCATGGTCAGATATCCTTCAGGGGATGTCTTAACTACCAGGTACATTTACATTAATCATGTTTTCCGAGAGTTTGTGGAGAAGTAGCTCAATAATTCAAAGATTAATAATAATGTGTAAGCATATTGTTTCCAAAAAAACTCTTTAGGAAGTTGAAAAGTACACCATCGTGGTTGAGGCCGAGGACCATGGAAAGCCAAGTCTGACGGGCACATGTACAGTGACCATCCAAATCGAGGACCAGAACAATCACCTTCCATTCATTACAGGTTATACAGTAAGGAGAGTTTGTAAGTTTTGCTTAGGTATCGCTGATTTCGTAGGCTATGTAATCTTATTAAATTGCAAACGACTGCACAAGACAAGCATGTGAAGTGTTTGCTGTTAAGTGTAATTACATGAAAAATGTTATGAGGCACATTTTTTGAATTTTTTGGGGAAAGTTAGGCTTACTGTATGAAACTATTACTAATATGAAACTAATAGGAGTGACCTAGAAGTAACTGTCATCAGGTGACGTATCCAGTCAAATTCAGCTGTTTAAAAATAACCTCTGGTATGACATTTCCGCATGCTTTTCGTATACACAAGTAATCCAGAATTTATTTAATTCTATTGCAAAAATTTAGTACATAAAACTTAGTACATTAACAATTTGAAATATTGCACAGACGTTATTAATCAAATGTAAAATAGCCAGCATAATTTAAAACTACTACTAGTCAAAATAATAATAACAATAATGATAATAGTTATTTATTATTATTCTTATTATACATCCATAGGCCTGCATACTCTAATGGTGTAACAGCAAACAAAAATCATGTTTTTGTAAATTGGTACAAAACTTGGTATTGGATTTTCGGTTTGTTGCAATTTTAGTAGCTTAAAGTAGGGAAAACATAATTTGTTTTCAAATTATTATCTGAGGGATAGCTAACATGGATTTTGGAGAGGTAGATCCTGTTTAACTAATCTACTTGAGTTCTTAGAGGAAGCTGCAAGAGAAATTACTCACAAAAAGGCCTACGATGTGATCTACTTAGATTTCCAGAAGGCCTTTGATGTTGTCCCCCACAAACGGCTCCTGCTTAAGCTCAAACTGCAGGGATTTTAGGAACTGTAGCAGCTTGGATTGAAAACTGGTTAACAAACAGGAAGCAGCGAGTAGTTATTAGAGGCACAATGTCACAGTGGGCCTGTGTTCATAGTGGGGTACCACAGGGTTCAATTTTAGGACCACTGTTGTTCCTAATTTACATTAACGATAATGACACCAATACATACAGTAAACTGTTTAGATTTGCAGATGACACCAAGGTGGGTGGTGTAGCAGATACTGAACTAGCAGCACAGAGGCTACAACGGGATCTTGATTTAATTAGCGACTGGGCTGATACAGTACCTGCCATATTAAATGTAGATAAATGTAAGGTAATCCATGCAGGGAGCAGAAATATAAAGTACAGATATTTTATGGGTTCCACTGAAATAAAGGTAGCTGATTATGAGAAAGATCTCGGTGTGTATGTTGATGCTTCCATGTCCCACTCTCGCAATTAAAAAGTTCAATAGCATGTTCGGTTACATCTCTAAGTGTGTGAAGCTTAAGTCAAGGGAGGTGATGCTACGATCATACAATTCCTTGGTAAGACGCCACCTAGAATATTGTGTGCAGGTTTGGTCACCATACCTTAAAAAGGACATTGCTGCCTTAGAAAGGGTTCAACGTAAGGCTACAAGAATGATTCCTGGTCTTAGAGGAATGTCTTATGAGGAGAGGTTAGGAGAGGTTAACTGAGCTGAATCTGTTTAGCCTCGAGCAAAAGAGATTAAAGGGCGACCTGATCCAGGTATATAAGATTCTAACAGGTCTGGATGCTGTTCAGCCAAATGGCTACTTCAGTATTAGTTTAAATACTAGAACACGTAGCCATAGGTGGAAATTAGCGGGAGAACATTTTAAAATGGATTTGAAAAAGTACTTCTTTACACAGCGTGTAGTTAGAGTAAGGAATTGTCTTTCTGTTAGTGTAGTGCAAGCTAAAACCCTTGGTTCCTTTAAATCAGCGCTAGATACGGTATTAACAACTCTGAGCTATTAGTTGAGTTCTCCCCAAACAAGCTTGATGGGCTGAATGGCCCCTTAGATTCAGTGAAAGGAACTCTTAAGGCTACGGCATTCAAAGCTATTTTGGACAATTCTGTGGTCCCAGCTTTGTGGGAACAGTTTGGGGATGGCCCTTTCCTGTTCCACCAGTGCACAAAGCAAGGTCCATAAAGACATGGGTGAGCAAGTCTGGTAGAAAACCTTTGGGGTGAATTAGAGCGGAGACTGCGAGCCAGGCCTTCTCGTCCAACATCAGTGCATGACCTCACAAATGCTCTCCTTGAATCGTCAAGAATTCCCATAAACACACTCCTAATCCTTGTGGACAGCCTTCCTAGAAGAGGTGAAGCTGTTATAGCTGGAAAGGGTGGGCCAAATCCATATTAAAGCCTATGTATTAAGAATGGGATGTCATTAAAGTTCATGTATGTGTAAAGGCAGGTGTCCCAATACTTTTGGCAGTATATAGTGTACATAATTCTTATGCTTTCATGAGTTCGTACTGTAAGTATAGATTGTGTAAATCAGAATGTCTGATGAATCTGAATAAAACTATATATTTTGTATTATTTGTTACAGATTTCCACAAAGAACCTTTTTACTGATTAGGTACTTGGGAGGAAGTGAAAACCAAACCCTAATAATAATACAATATTTAGTTGTAAACTAATATGGATTGAGGTTTTACTGCGGCTTTACTATCAAGGAGATCCTAACCTGGCATTCGTGTATCAGGGTATAGGAAGGGTGAAAGAGAATGTAATCAACTCAGCCCCATTCCGAATTCATGTGGAAGACAAGGACAAAAGGAACTCTGCTGCGTGGAGGGCTAAATACAGCGTACACGGAGATGATGGAGAACACTTCAGGATTGAGACTGACCCAGAAACCAATGATGGAATCCTCTCTGTCATTAAGGTCAGTTGTGCTTCATTTCCTTCCTACACCTTGACAATACAAATAAGAACATTTTTTTACAAATTTACAAATGAGACGAGGCCATTCGGCCCATCAAGCTAGTTTGGGGAGAACTCAACTAATAGCTTGTTAAATAGATTGTTAAAGTCTAGCTCTGATTTAAAGGACCCCAGGGTTTTAGCTTGCACTACACCAGTGGTTCCCAAACTTTCTCTGCAGGGCCCCCCTTTTATAGATAGGAACATTATTGAGCCCCCCATTCAAGCTACACAGGTTCAGATTCAAACTTTATTTGAAATACAACTCCCTTTTAAATCTGCATTTGTTTCTAATTGAGCGAAACAAATGCAATTACAAAATACAAATGGTGTAATTTCACCACTGTGGGAGAAAAAAGAGCAATCATTAAAAATATAAGTCCAGCATAAGTTTGAAATTATGCGAATGCAGATTTAACATTCCTGTTAATATTCATTGGCGTACACAAATTAAAGTTTGTCTTACGATTACCGCATTTTGTTTTTAATGATAACCACAGGTTTCAGCCTATACTATAGCACAAAACAACACTAAATCATATCGATTAATTGATAGTCTCCCTGCACTTCATGTAGAAAATTTTAAACCTAGTTTTTCAAGATATGGTTAGATTTTTTTTGTCTGGCGCCTCAAAACGTCCTCACGCGTCACCATGTCACATGGTACAAAAACCTTGCAAGAGCAAGACGATCGTATGGCACCTCACTATGGAAGGCCAACGGGGCCAAAACGTCTTAAAACTTTATGCCTAAAGACGTCAAATATTAACGGCCAGAGACGTCAAATTTGCAAGCCTTTAGATGCAAAAAATCAACATGTCGATTTTTCAAATGCAAAAAATCAACATGTCAATTTTTCACGCCTAAAGACGTAATTTTTTTACACCTTCAGACGTGAAAAACAGGCAGAATTTCTCTCTTTTTAAATTAGGACAGATTGTTAAAGTCTAGCTCTGATTTAAAGGACCCCAGGGTTTTAGCTTGCACTACACCAGTGGTTCCCAAACTTTCTCTGCAGGGCCCCCTTTTCTAGATAGGAAAATTATTGAGTATTTAATATAATAAACTTTACAAATCTTGTTGCTGAGTGAGTGTTTGAATCTCGGCAACAAACTCCGAAATTGTTCTTATCATCTCATCAGTAAATTCAAATTTATCGCCCACATGGCCAACGTACACTGCTTTCCATTGTAGTCATTCTATTAAAGCAAAATAGAGATATTCAAGGACACGCTAAGGGTATAAATCATAATAACAGCTGTTATATTAAAGTAGCAAAAGATGAGTTACTTCGTCAGTATTGTGTCTACATTAGCTTGTACATTATCAGACAATGCCAGCCCGGTGCATTCCGTAAATATCTGATTGCAGTTCAAAAGAAAGCTTCTAAGAGCCATTTTCCTTTGCGCTCCGAACCAAGTTCTCTATCTAGTTTAATGGCACGCACACCTCCGTTAAGCAGTAGTCTGTGGCTCATCACAACCACGCAAAGAATCCGTAATCAAAAACGTAAAGTGATGCAGAAATACGTACCTGTGGCGGAGGCTTGCGTTGTGTCTTAGTCACGGTATGTTTAAACACGTACGGCGATACGTCCCACTGCTTATTAGTATAATTTATATATTTATTGCTGCGACACGAAACGTCCACTTTCGTAATAAGTATTTATATTATGTAAATTTTTTCTATGGCGTAAATACACGCTCGGATCGTTGAGGTTAGGGTTGGGCGATGTCGACCAATTTGGCATCGTACGATGTCTAATGTGAAACATCGCGATGGACGATGGCATCGTCGTCGTAGGCGGCGGGTTGGGGGGGGGGAGGGATGGTTGTTGTTAAATAATTAATTCATAACGAATTAATTAATTGTAGCCTACCGTTTCCACTACCTGACCCGCATGGTCTTTGTTTTACCCATAAACAATGGGTAATTTACATAAATAAATAAAGATATGTTACACACAAATTACCACCTGTCAATCTCTTTTTCCGCGGGACTCTGCCATGAATAGGCACAGTGATCTGTGTTGTACTGTCGTTATAATGGCGTCGACAAACTTGGTTGGTAATAAAGGTGCAAATTCACCTATCTGGCAATACTTTGGCTTTAGACTGAATGAAAGAGGACAGCCACGATATACGTCTGAAATGCGCAGACGATGCGCAGGCGACAAATTTACATTACCATTTGCGTGTTCACCATCCCGCAGAATACAGCTCATTGCCAGTGTCATTACGCACAACTGTTCCTACTTATTCTTTTGTCCCCAACTCCAGTAGATTTTTTTGTTACTTTTCCTTCTTTTGAGTTATTCCACATAACCATTGAAAAACCCTTTCCCAAACCTTTCCTACTAAATCATGTGATTGTGCTCCCTATCCCTATTATTGTGGAACCCCAGCAATGGACCACAAAACAGACCCCATGAGACGCTTGCTGTTTGGGAGCTATTGGCATATTCCCAGCCCCCCTCCCCTCTGCTGCTTATGTACAAAAAATGAGAATTAATTGCAACCGATTTCTGAGGTGTTTGCACAGACGGCTGTTTTTGGCAGTGCCATTCAGGTCAGTGATCATTGCAAGGGCAAGATGGGCCATGCAGCCTCTGCCCCTATTAGCTACTGACTTATCAAAAACCTTGCAGGAACCAACCAACAGTATCTGAGGCTTTCGCTAAAATTACTAAGTACAAGCATGGAAGCAGTGTACTGACGCTGTGACCCGCTACCTAGCAAAAGAAATGGTTTTTTGGCAGGAGCCAAAAAAAGTTAAGCACCCAGGCGGAGTGGTGGAAATTAAATGAATCTTTTAATACGGTAGAGAAGAGCGCAATTAAGGCTATATCGTGTGATTAAGTGTGTGTTTTTCGCGAGCTGGTTGCGGCTGCGGCGGGGGCGGGGCGGAGGATCGCGATGCCGGCTCAGCATAGAATAACGCAAAATGCCGATAACGATTTTGATTAATGAAGCACTGATGTGACGGATTTCTCCATTGGGGGAGCTGATCAGACATTGCACGGATGATGTATTTTTGCGTTGCAGTTTTTCTGCACAATCGACCATTTTCACTGATACCCAAAATGGTAGTCAGAGGCACAATATGCTGCCATCATTTTAACATATAGGCCTATGTAAATTTTTTTAAATGCAGTAACTTTTGCTCCAACATTTTCATGCTGAATCACTTTAAAATAATGTCTGTGGGACAACGAATGATGAGGAAAAAGTAACAGCTGTATATTACAAGAATTAAAATAATAATAAAAACTAATATCTTATGCTCTGTCTTTGTGTTTTTAGACTTATGTCATGACCTGCTCCTACGATCCTCGTGTGTGCCACGCTCCCCTTGTTACCTCGTGTTAATTCCCGATTGTGATCACCTGTTGCCTGTTTTTTTCGCCTTGTCCTGTGAATTTAGTCTGTGTCTGACTCCGTTTTCCTCAGGTCTGTCATTAACGTTCGTCCTGTGTGCTTTAATAAAACCCCATTTACCCGTATTCATGGCTTCATTAGTCGGATTCTCCGCTCCCTGCTCGTTCGTTCGGCAAGGTCTCAACAACTTGTATGTAAAAAGCCATTTATACATAGATAATAAGACTTCAATATAGACATCATTAAATACCAGCAGTGCTGGGATAGCTGAATAAATATGTTGAATGTAGTCACTGGATGGAAGTTACAAGTATGTGCAATTGTTTGTCTAATGGACAAAGTACTTGAGGCAGGTGTGTGACAGCAGATAGTTTGTATGCAAAAAAAATGCAGTATATCCATGTTTTTAATGTTCAGTGTGCATGTATGAATGGATAATGAATGGATAATTAAAAAAGAGGGAAATACTCAACTAAGGGACGTTTGTGGACAGGAGTTGGTGGTGCTTTAATTTTGAAAGAGTCGCTTTGTCGATGTCAGCACACGTTGCAAAATGCCGCCTGTTTTTGACGTCTGAAGGTGTGAAAAATCGACATGTTGATTTTTTGCATGTGAAAAATTGACGTAGATTTTTTTGCATGTGAAAAATTGACATTGATTTTTTGCATGTGAAAAATCAACATGTTGATTTTTTTGCATCTAAAGGCTTGCAAATTTGACGTCTCTGGCCGTTAATATTTGACGTCTTTAGGCATAAAGTTTTAAGACGTTTTGGCCCCGTTGGCCTTCCTAAAGCCGACTGAACAAACTGGAACAGCCTCCGTGATGACACAACTTTGCCCTTATTGGCTGAAGAACGTGACATTTGTATGACATTTATATCCCAGGAAGTTCCGATGCGTTATCTGCTATTTCTCCCGAATATCACGTAAAGCAGTGAGAACTGGTTTTCAGTTAATTTACCTGGTAAAATAAAGTTTAAATAAATTACATAAATGCTGTAATAGTACACGTAAGTTAATGGTTTATTTATTGTTAGTTGCTGTAATGTTGCCCTGCTTTATTTGTTTAATCATCCAGTCTGTGAAGAGATTATTTTAGGGTGGCACATGCCCCTGAGGCTATCCCATTGGTGCGCGATCCCCAGTTTGGGAACCACTGCACTACGCTAACAGAAAGACTATTCCATACTCTAACTACACACTGTGTAAAGAAGTGCTTTCTCAAATCCATTTTAAAATGTTCTCCCGCTAATTTCCACCTATGGCCATGAGTTCTAGTATTTAAACTAATACTGAAGTAGCCATTTGGCTAAACATCATCCAGACCTGTTAGAATCTTACATACCTGAATCATGTCCCCCCTTAATCTCCTTTGCTCGAGGCTAAACAGATTCAGCTCAGCTAACCTCTCCTCAGTAGACATTCCTCTAAGACCAGGAATCATTCTTGTAGCCCTACATTGAACCCTTTTCAAGGCAGCAATGTCATTTTTGAGGTATTCAGCTCAGCTAACCTCTCCTCATATCTATGTTGCTAGCAAAAAATATAATACAATACCACCACAATGCATCTACTTGTGCAAATGACAAATAAAACATAATTTCAATTTAATATCAAATGGTAGTATGCTGAGAATATTTCACAGGATTTTCTGTTCTGTGTATGACTTCAGCCTTTGGACTTTGAGAAGGGCATGCAAAGAAAACTGTCCATCAGCGTTATGAATGAGGCTCTGTACTTCACGTGTACCTCAGAAGAACGTGACAGGATTGAATCCCAGCCTAAGAATGTCACTATAATTGTGGAAGATGTCAATGACCCACCAGAGTTTCTGGGGGCTTTGAAGGAAGTGTTTGTGGAGGAAAACATAGCGACTGGATACCTGCTTGAAAGATTTACCGCAGTGGACCGGGATGTAATGTTTTCAAATGAATTTGTGTAAGTAAAATAAACGCCACGTTACAGTAATTTCAAACATTGCTTGAAATGTCTAATTTATTATATTTCATATACAAATAACAAGAAAATAAAATATGTGAAATGTTTTTGTACCATTGGAGCTATGCTAACATTTGTCTAAGCCATCATTCACACACTTTAATGAATTTTATATGTGTAATCTAGCGCACAGTCACCATTTGTAACTATAGTAGAGGGGATGAGGAAGAGTTTACCTCCCCATGCTTTTTATTAATGTGTTTCCAATATATGATCAGTAATAAAGTGAGTCTATAACCAGTGTTGCAGCTGGTAACTATTTGTATGTTGCTAATATTAATAATGAATTCTGCAGCCTATACTAAATAAGAAGTTGGAAGTTGGTTGATTGGATGGTTAGTTTTTACAACACCTCTGTCATGTAGGTAAAACCTGCTCAAACATGCTTATGCAGAAAAGCAGAAATACATGCATCAACTGCTCACAGGACTTCATGTGTTTCCCAACATCACTCATTCCAGCCTTAATTTCACCCGGACAGTGTCCATCAACACACACAAATGCAGTTTACATTGTTTACTAAGTAAATCTTTAGCAGTGATTATGTTAAATGTTGGATCCTACAAAGTTTTACAGTAATAGATTTACTATATTACTTATTGCAGCCTACCTAGTTTTATACATAAGGTTTATGTATCATTATAAAGGAATATAAGCATGCCCAAAAGCTTGGAGAAGTATTGTGAGTTATGAATTACAGGATATGCAGATGTAAAATGACTTTGTCAGTGGAACACATCCTTTCATGAATTCGGTAGCAACAAAGAGTGTAGAGCAAAACAAGCATGGTCAAGCTATGTGTTCTGTGCAAATACAGGTATAAAATCGGTAAAGATCCTGCTTGTTGGGTGACAGTGGACCCCAAAACTTGTGAAATTCGCACAGCAAAAATAATGGACCGAGAGTCACGCTTTGTGGTCAATGGAACCTACACCGTAATTGTACACGCTGTTGATGAAGGTAAGATTGAAAATTGTAATGTACGTTTAATTTAAATGCATCTATTTAGTGAGTGACAATATTGGTTTTTGATAATACTGTAGTCAGTCCCATTTTTTCCGGTTGAAGTTGTTTAACAAATCTTGTCAAGAAAAAGTTTCCAGAGACGGGCCGTCAGGACACAAATACTCCCTAATTTGGTATTTCTCAAATTCTGATGCTGTTATGCCGGTTAACAGCACATTTCAACAAAGCAGAGTCTATTGTGTCACTTCTTTGAAATTACAGTGTAAAAAAACATTCAAAACAGGTCAGGTCAGGTTGGGGAGCATGCGCTGATGCAGCGCGTTGCTGCACCCACCACATGGCGAAACTGCCCGGGATCCCGGCTGAAAACCCCCTAGGCAGACACACAGTCCAGTCCCACACTCCGGAAATGACCATCCATCTGCTGCAGCCAGGTGTTACCTGGGTGTCCCCTCGGCCTGGTCCAGCCCCTCGTGTCCTCAGCAATGAGGATCCTGCAAGTCGGGTCACCCTCGGAAACGCACCACATGGCCGTAGTGCCGCGACTGACGCTCTCTCACAATGCAGGTAATGTGCCTCATTCGGGACTCCTCTAGCAACCGCTTGTTCGGCACAAAAAAAGTCAAGCCAGCGGTACCCAAGGATTCTCTGAAGAGACACAATACCGAAGGAGTCCAGTCTTCGTCTCAGCTCACTGGATAGTGTCCATATCTCACAGCCATACAGCAAGACAGGGAGCACCTGAATGTCTCGACGAGGTTGACACCTTCCTCGGAGACAGACACACTACTGATGGCTGTGCCTAAGAAGTCATTAAAGGCCTGGATCTTGGTTTTTTTCCAGGACACCCGCAATCCCAGACACTCAGACTCCTCGCTCAGTCTCTCGAGAGCCCCGATCAGAACCTCCATTGACTAAGATCACAGCATTGTCAGCAAAGTCAAAATCAGTAAAACTTTCTTCACCAACAAATGCCACACAACCGCTGAATCCTACAACCCTGTCCAACACCCAGTCCATGCAAGCATTGAACATAGTAGGAGCAAGAACACATACCTGGTAAACCCCAGAATCAACTAGGAAGAACACGGAGGTTCTCCCTCCACTCTGCATAGCACTTACTGTACCAGAGCACAGGCCAGCCATGACGTCCAGAAGCTTCGGGGGGATCCCGCAAAGTCTCAGGCTGTCCCACAGGGCAACTCAATCAACTGAGTCAAACGCTTTACAAAAATCAACAAAAGCTGCAAAGAATCTCTGGTGATATTTACACTTGCGCTCAATGAGAACCCACAGTGAAGGATGCGGTCAATGGTAGACCTCATAGGTGTAAAACCATATTGCTCCAGTTGCTGGTAGGCAAGCAAGTGATCACGGATCCTATTAAGGATGACCCTAGCAAGGACCTTACCCGGCACTGAAAGCAGTGTTCTCCCCCTGTAGTTGCCACAATTCAGCTTCCCAGATAGTGACTACAAGTTTCCTTTTCCAGCCAGTTGGGATGATGCCTGACTCCCAAATGGAAGCAAATATTACCTGCAATGCCAGGAGGACAGCCTTACCACGAGCTTGGAGAAGTTTACCCTGGATACCACAGATCCATGCTGCCTTCCCTACCCCCAGCTGATTTACCCCCTGTGCAATCTCAGTGAGATTAGGTGGTTCACAGCTGATTGGAGGATCAGCTTCGAGAACTGTGGCCTCAGAGATGTCCAAAGTCCTAGCTGGAGGGTCAGCTTTAAACAACTGCTTAAAGTAGCCGGCCCAGTGGGTCACAACTGCAGTGTCAACCGTAAGGACCATTCCATCATCTGCCCTGACTGCAAGTCTCCGAGGAACAGATTCAGATGTACGTAATGCTTCAGGTCCTCTGTAAGCAGGACGTGGGTCACTAGACCACAGATGATGTGTCACCTGCTCACAAATTCGTCTAATACTCCTCCTTATCTGTACTCAGAGCCCTCACAGCCGTCCTCCTCAGTTCCTGGTACAGACTGGAGTTGCCACCAAGTTGTGCACCGCGACTCCTCTCAATAATATCCAGGGTGCCCTGTGAGATTAAACACTTCATTATGGGAACACTGGCAACACCTACACAACCCTTGGCAACCTTCAGGGTCTTATCACCGAAGGTCTCCCACATCAAATTAAAGTTGCCAGTTGCACCCAAGTCTGAAAGTTCTTCAATCAAACTGCGTGCAAACTCATCAGAAACAGCTTGATCTTGGAGTCTAGCCAAGTTCAGCCTCATTCTCCTAGTAGGTGACAGCCTACTGGATTTAAGCTGAATCTTCGGAATAGCAACAGCAAGTCTGTGGTCCTGCAGTGCAGGAGCCTCCAGCATCTGCCCACAAGGATGTGATTGATCTCTTTCGCCACACCACCAGTATTGGGGTGCCAAGTCCAACAATGTGCTCAGGGCATTGGAACCAGGATCCAGCAACCTAAAGCCACTGACCTTTCGCAAAGTTGAGGAACATGGAGTCACTCTTACACCGTTCTCCAGACCCATCTGATGTTTATCATTTAGGTTTTATCAAACAAGTAGCACATACAGCATTTTACACTGTTGTATCTTTATTGAAGATGTGGTTTAAGCAGTCAAAATAGCCGATGGAAAAAAGTATGTGAAGCTGTATATTTAATGACCAGTGGAAATTCCATGATTGATGATTGACCTCATACAAACACGTCTTGTAATTGCTTATCAGACAAAAACAGTGATTAGGAGATACTCTTTTGCACAATCCAGCTTCTTCTTTGAACTTGACACTGTCTGCACTTAATTATTACCTATCACACTTTAACAAAATTGCACTATGAATAGCAGGTAAGCAATGTCATGTGGCTTTTTGTATGACAGGACAAGTCAGTTCCACACCTGAATTGATTAAAACATCTGATTCTTTTTGTCCCCTTTCAAGAGTTCAGTATTTTAAAGGTTCTCATACTTTTTTCTGTCAATGACCTTGACCGTTTAACCTATTTGTTCAACAAAGATACTGTATTGTAAAATGTGATATCCATTGTTTTTTGATACTTTCTTTTATTATTATAACTTAAACTAAGATCAGATTACATTTTATGAGTAACTCGTGAAGAAATTAAGATTTTAAAACACTTTTTCCCACAATTGAATGTTTTCTAATAAAGTGACAGAAGATTAAGCCGGGAGGCATTAAGAATACTTGCCACCTTATAGAAATTGTTAAATATAGAGACTACAACATATTTTCACACTGGGAACAGTTTTTTCAGTAAAAAGTGACACAATAGATTTGTTTAGCTGAAATGTGCTATGAACAGTCATAATTGCAGTTGCATTTAAGAAGAAATACCAAAGACCAGATGTCCCCTTTTATTTTATTAGTATTTGGTCTCAACATGTTTTGTTAAACAAGTTCAACAAGGGACTGTTTGCAGCACTGGTCTCAAACTCAAGGCCATGCCACAAATAAATCCCATTTTGCCTCATTTTGTGGGGCCCATGTGAGCATCTAAAGAAATACTGATACAGTTCCTAATCCAGATGATTTTAAAATACAATAGTATTGATTGGAATATGTCCTACATTCTAATTTTAAAAGTAAAAAAAGCTATTCTTAGTTTCCACATTTGGGGACACTGCTGTCTGACTCACTGTTGAAAAATTGAAGGAGTTGCAAGAACAATTGACAACAAAAATGAATTGCTGATGAAATAGCAGCATGTTGCTAATTGTCATTGGGAGATCAGTGACGTAGCTGTGAAAGCTAGCTAGTCGGGTTAGCTTTCAAAAATACGCATCATCTAAGCTGCAGAACTTGTGTGACAGCTAATATAATTAAACTGATGTCACAGGGAGGCAAAGTTCTGTTTATTTGAATTGTATCAAGTTTGTTACCAAATTGTGCATTATACTGGTACTTTTATTATACTTACTGTATATACTTTTATTACTGCCATCAGCCTATGTAGGGGAAACGTCCACTTAAATTAATAAAGGATGTTTCTTATATTGATAGGCATTTTCAGAATGAATAGTCCCTTAGCAGCTAGGCTTGGTGTTGTCAACCAAAAAATTTCCCTTAAATCACCATGCTATATTCCAATGAGACAGTGATCTTGCAAAGTTATCAATTTCATGCTTTTTCATAACCAAAGGGGTCATCATCTCTTCACCACAGGGAATCCCCGGATGACTGGAACAGCCACACTCAAAATCCACCTCAAAGATCAGAACGACAATGTTCCCCAGCTGTCTGAAAATATGATGCAACTATGCCTGTCTGATGAAGCCAATGTGGTCAACATCACAGCCTACGACCTGGATGGAGACCCATATTCTGGCCCCTTCCACTTTGAACTCCTGGGAGACGTCAAGGGCCGGTGGAGGCTTGACCCCAGTTTTGGTAAAGTATATATTGATAGCCTGTCTACTGGTTTGTTTTATATGTTTCCCTACTTTGATATTAGTGACAGTGGAACTATTTGATATGCTCTAGTGTGGCATATGCGACACCTGGCTATTCAGTGATTTTATTTCTGTTGTTTCCTGCTGACCAATTAGGTGATGTTTTGCTCTTTTAGGACATCCTTGAATTTAATATCAGCATTTTGCTTATTTAATATATTTTAATTGATGCAATGGCATCTGTGGATAAGTTCCCTACTAAGAGAATAAGAAACCGGGATTTGTCAGTTTAGTCCTTGATGTTGTCCACTATCAACTGTGGTAAGATCCTTAAATGTGTTTGGGCTGCTTAAAACCCAGTTTCCCTGTGAGTGGTGCATAAGAATCTTGCCTTGCAGGGACATCTGTGAAGCTGGTGAAAGAGAGCCTGGTCTGTACCGGGAAGCACAGGCTATTCCTGCGGATCTCCGACCAGCAGGGGCTGCCCTCCCTACAGAATCTCTCAGTGACTGTGTGTCACTGCATCGCCCCAAATACATGCCATAGAGTAATGTCTGCTGCCACCAGGGCCGGACTTTTTGGGGTCATATTTGCTGCCATTTTCCTGCTACTAGGTACAGGATGTGTCTTTCAAATTTTGCTCCTTCCACGCTATTTATATCATTATCAGAAGCAGTTTAGAAAGAAATCAACTTTAATTATAAAATACTTCAGTATGAACTGTCAGGCAATTTAATTTTAATTTAAATGAGATTTCAGCTGAACTTCCATACCATGTCAGTCACATTTACAATACTATTAAATAGCAATAAATAATAAAATGTTGAGTTTGGCTTGTTTTAGCGTCGTATTTGACAATTCATTCCAAATTGCTAATTTCCAGTTCAAATCTCTCCACTATAAAAACAATTATTTAACTTTTCATAGTGCATGATTTGTTGGAAACAGATGTATTAAAACTTGAAAGTAAGGGTAGCCCTTAACTTACATTAAGAACTGAAATTGAAATTAGAGAAATTAGAGAATAGTTTTCAGGCGGAATATGGCTCAGCAGGTTTGGCTTCACACTTCCTACCCTGTGTGTTTGGAAACTCCATAATCTCCCTGTGTCACCCTGGGTCTCTGGGCTCCTTCTGCAGTCCCAAGATGTGCGTTTTGATTAACTGGAATCTCTAAGTTACCCATAGTGTGTGCCCTACCCAGAGTACTTTGGAGCCTGGAATAACTTCCAGGCAACCCAGAGCAGGCTAAGTGGTTGGAAAAATGGATGAATGTGTTTTACTTATCATCTACCTTCAAACTTGTATACACTAGGAAAACATTTTATTTTTAAAAAATGAAAGCTGATCATGGTCTTAATGAATGTATTTTAATGAGCATCATACACGTAGCATACGTTTGGCCATACATGTGGGCAGTGGTGGCTTAATGGTTAGGGAAGCGCACTTGTAATCGAAAGACTGCAGGTTTGAATCCTGACCAGCAAAGTAATACTGAGGTACCCTGAGCAAGGTACCGCCCCCAAGCACTGAATTAGCTGCCCCCTGCTATGTCACATACAGTATGGGTTAAATGCAGAGAATGCATCTTGCTGTGGTGTGTCGACAATCAATCACTAAAAAAATTTTCTGCAACCACTTGTCCTATTCAGGGTCTTGGGAGGTCCAGAGCATATTGGCACAAAACAACCCAGGATGGGGCACCAACCCATCACAGGCCACATGCAATTTGGCAGCTTCAATTTACCTCAGCACATTTTTGGACTGTAGGGGGAAACTGGAGTACCTGGAGGAAACCCCACAATGACATGGGGAGAACATGCATATTCCACACACATAGAGCCATGAACCCTGGTCCCAGCCCTGCATTACATCTATATATTCTTAATGACTGATGCCACTGATCATATGCATATTTTATTAGTAGAATGCTGATTTTTAAATTGTCTTTCAGCATCTCTACTACTTATTTTGTCGATAACCCGTGGGAAACAAAAAGCAAAGGAAGTTCTTGATTCTGAATTCGGCCTGCTTCCATCCAGAACTGAGGAACTAGGCGATGATTGTGAGGTAAGACTTTCAAATTTCATACTTGAACATCCTTACTTATTTCAGACTACAACTGGATATTTATTAGCTTGTTCAATCTTATTTTTTAAATGTAACACATTTTCTTGATTTATAACAGCTCTTATTGTACAAATATTTAAAATTGGTTTGGCTTTCCTTCCTAGGTTCCGAACTCCATTGCCAGAAAACCTATTAGGAGACAGGTTAAACCTCCTCGAAAAGTGAATTACAAGCCAAATAAATGTTTGGTAATTAAGCAACTCCTATGTCCTTCATGCTAAACTAATACCAGTTTGTTTTCCCTTTTTTTGTACCTTGAGACTTGCCTGTTCATTGAGCTCAATGTCTTGGAGTAAGCTTTGTGGTAA
Organism: Paramormyrops kingsleyae; assembly: GCF_048594095.1. Lineage (NCBI taxonomy): Eukaryota > Metazoa > Chordata > Actinopteri > Osteoglossiformes > Mormyridae > Paramormyrops > Paramormyrops kingsleyae. Next base: position 34,382,983 of record NC_132804.1, read on the forward strand.
CACTTTCTGTGAATGCCATGTCTATGAGAATCTAGGAACACATTCATAAGATATTATAACATAGTACAATACATTCATAAAGCATAGCTATAAATGTTTTGAAAAAGGCATAACACATTACAGCCATGTTTATGATGCATTATGAATGCTTTATACAAAGCATCCTTAATTCTTACACCAACCATTATAATGCATTATGAAGGTATCTGTAGTGCATTATGGGTGACAGCTTCAAGTGAAGGGTTACCAGTTTGGTTTTTGTAAACAAGGTGATGATATGAGCATTAACTCTCTATTAAAGGCTAACAGAAGCAGGAGATGTTTGAACAGTATCATTCAAACAGTGTCCTTAAAAATTATTTCCAGATTAAAGTGAACACATGCTGCCTTGTTACACATATCTATAGTACTTTCTTTGGGCATTTTTACTGTCTGATTAAACAGTGATTAGAATAAAGATGCACTTATTTTTATTGCTGAAATGTTATTTTTTTTAACCAGTGTTTCTATCATTTCTCCTTTTTGAATAATAGAAAGGGAATCCAGAACAAAATGTTGCCATTTTCAAAATACAAAAAACACTGGGTATTTCTATTTCTAAGGTATGTTTACATCTCTTCTTGTTTCCTTTTATCTCACCCTGTAAAACCTGATTAGTTGTATTGCAGTAGCTGGCTTTGCAGTGCCTCACATTTACCTTGTTTTACTGATCTGTATGCTGTTACTCTAACATCATGTTGTCACGCTAACATTTCTATTTGCCCACCCTGTCTCCCACCCTGCAACCTCTCCATTCGCACTACTCCATAGTTCTACCTCCAGATTTACAGCTTTCTCACTGCTCGTGGTTCTATGCTCTTCACCCTACAGAAAATCTGTTCCATCCAGGACTCCAAGAATGAGCTCAGTGATTATGACCCCCACGTTTATGCCGACGAGGGGTCTCGTCCCCCAACTCCAGATCTGGACTCCCTCTCAATTTCTGAACCCGAGTTTGACCCAGAGCAGCTCTTGGACCTGGGGCCATGTTTCAACAGCCTAGCTGCCATTTCCTGGCCTGAGCTAGTAACACATAATATCAGTGCGGCCACCTATGTGAGCAATGTCAGCAGTGGACAGATTTGAGTAAGGGAGCTGTACCCTGTAATTATCTCATGGGCTTGGGAGCAGCATCTTGACTGAATCTGTTATGAAGATAATTGTGTTTCGTTGCTGTTGTTGGTGGATCTCTTTGTTTTCCCTCTAGTCCCCTATATGCTGCATCAGAAAAAAAGGCTATACTTTATAACCCACAGCGGGCTTAACGTAGAGTGAATAATGTAGAGTGATCACTTATGCTGGTAGATAAATGATAAGTTGTAGAGTTGATGTTAATAAGAAGCGACATTTAGAGGCTGGTCTCCTCACTACTCTGTGCTGTTCAGATCTCTGCTGACAAAGGTTTTGCTAGTTTCAGGAACTCACTATGGTTGAGATGAACTCTTAATGTATTTTCTGCAGTTAATCTACTCTTCAAAGCTAGAAAATAGTGTGGAAAATGTCCAGCTGAGACAAGCATCTATTTTTATTCAGTATGCAAATATCAACAGTCATGTTCCATGGAAGCCCATTGGCTTCCTGCCACCTCACTGGAAACAAGGGAGAAGATGCAGTATTGTGATAAATCCCCCATTCTGTAGTGTGGCTGTAATGGTTTGTGGGATAACAAGGTCAAGTCAAGTGGGCTTTACTGTCATACTACCCATATACAGGTGGCATAGAGAGTGACACAAGATAATGTTCCCCAGGAACACAGTGTGAGATAGATAGATAGATAAACTAACAGAAATGAATTAAGCATGTAGGAAGTACAAAAATGATTCAGAGAATGTTATTAAATAAATTTCAGTTTTCTTCATTTATCAATTGTTGTTTCACCACAGTGCACTAAAATGTACAACTGCTACAGGTATGTATTTTTTTGCCACAATTTTTAAATCTTACACAAGCAAATTAAATCAAGTCATGATTTTCCTGCACTGATGATAAAAATTGTTCTCCTTACCTGGGAAAGTCTGTTAAGTCTGTAAAACTGTTGAGCCACTGACCTCGGACTTGCTAAAGAAATCCGGTTAGATTTCAGCAGAGATATAATTGAAGTAGGTGTGTCTAACTGCTATCCACATACGCATTCACCCATAGCTCAAAAGTAGTTGTTGTTTGCCTCATATGAGCAGTTTACCGTGTTTTTTCTTTTTTTTGTCTGTTTGTGGATGTTTTCCATTTCTCTTTTTGGCAAAGAAGTGAAATGGCAGGTCCTGACATGTCACTTCAGGTACAGGCTGAGATTGTGACCATTATCTCACTCATTCACCTGGAGTCTGTGCTCCATAAAGGCTTATATGGCCAGGCAGACTGTTTATAACAGGATATGAACATGTTAGTACAAAAGCATGTTTCCTACATCTTAAATCAATTTTTCAAATTAACCTGTAGTATTAATAAATAAAACACACAAACACATACACAATTGGCACCAATTACAACCACTTTAAAAATTGGACTGATGGTCCAATGTGCGTGTGTTTGTGTATATCGAACACAACTGAATAATCTCATTTTCGTTTAGAACGACTATTGCCAGTTTTGTTAATGAATATTCACTTTGTTTCAGTATTGCTCGCTTGATAACAGGACTGAACATTACAACCAGTAGAAATAAAAAGCAAAAAGTCGAGGAAATATTTTTTTCGTCTTCCCTTACTGTTCTGGATTATCTTTTGTTCCGCATATAGCATTCGTACATAAGTTTATACGTGTGTTATATCTCATGTTAATTACTTATGAATTCATGTTGAGAAGGGGGACTTACAGTTGTATTCAAACGGATACAATTATTTGGTGTTTGGTATATTTATGAAATAATGTGAATAAAGTCATGGCATTTTCCTCGCATTTTTTTTCACTGCGATAGTGATGTAAGCGACATTTACCAAGCGCGAAGCGCGCACACTGCTTCATACCTCGATTATAAGGAAGGAGCTCACCAGGTGTGCTGTATATCGCAGAAGGCTAGCCCCAGGGGTTTGTGTCAAATACAAGGCAGAACTGTGCTCTCACTGCACCACGAAAAAGACGAGAAAGTGTTTGGAAACCAAGGTCTAGAAATTGCCTGGCATTCGGATTATGATGACATATTACATTTGGAACCTTTAAGTTTGTTTCACCATGTATCATCTGATAGCAATCCTTGCGATACTGGTAAGTACCTAGGTTAATATATAGATGGATACGGCGTAAAATAAACAACTATTAAATGCAAAACAACGTCATCTATTGCATTTACATGTGAGAAACGGATCAAGCATTATTCCGTACAGTGTTCTATTAACCTAGCTGTGTTCTTTGTGATATTAATTTATATAAAATTGCTCAGCAAAAAGAAAAACGTCCCTTGTTGTAAAAAAATACATTACAAGTATAACAAAATTAATATTAATTGTGTATATAGTATAATTTAATGACAAGTTTGGGTATTAGCAAGTTCTGTGTGGACCTACTTAACTCTCTTTTTACATTCATGCTTTTAGTCAGGGGTGCCCTGCAACTCCAGTCCTGGAGGGCCAGAGCCCCGCACATTTTTGGGTTTCCCCTCATTTAACACACCTGATTCAACTCCTTGTGCTAATTACCACACATCTCTTGAGCTGAATCATTTATGGTGGAACAGGGAAAGAACTAAGCTACACAGGGCTCCGGCCCCCCATGACTGGAGTTGGGCACCCCTGCTTTAAGTGAACAGAAAGTTACTGTGGTTAATTTTGTGTTATATAAGTGCCTACTTAAGAAAAGGTAAATATAAAACTGTAAAAATAAGGAAGTCCTTCTCCATTGTAAGCCACCACAATGGGACCCACTTGCCTTCGCCCGTTATGACAAATGCAACAAAGTGCGATCATACTGGGCACAAGTCTGGCACTTCAGGGCTAAAACGCCACGTGTGTTCAGTTTCAAAGGGTTATGTTACACTGACATTCACTGCAAGTGCAAACAATTCATAAGTGACAACTGCACTAAAAAAATGAAAAACAAAAATGTGCCGGTTTGGTTTATGCAGATTGACTACCTATTCTCGAAAACGTTGCAGGCGTAATATGCCTATGTGAATGACTACCCTAATATTATGTGAAAATCGTAGGTTATTCGTTGAGGCTATGGGATTGTCTTAATTCTCAACGAAAAAAATAAGCATTTTAAGTACTTTTGCTTTGCTGGCGGGAGCGGGACAAAATTGGACAAGATTCTACGGGAGCGGAATTTACAACTCCGTCCCGCGCAGACCTCTATCAACCAGTACTAGTATATGGTGATAGCAGAAGAACTATTGTAATTAAAAACACTTGCGAGAGTAAAAACATGGCAAAATAATATTAAAAACAGTTGGCAGTTTAGTTTATTTTTGGAAATTACAAGGATAGGTCACAAGCTTATAGTTTTGTTTATATCCTTTAGCCAAAATATGTAGTGTCTAGTATCCGAGGGGGAAAACTCAAAATTCATACTATCTAAACATTAATTTAGGCCTATATTTTAAATAAATTTTCAAAATATAATGAAACTGAAAATATTAAATTACAGTACAAGGGAAAATATATTTTCAGTTGTTTTACTAAATTGAAAAATAAAATAAGAATATAATTAGATACCAACATTAACATTCAAAAAAAGTAAAACGTTACACGTTTCATGAGTTGTTTAAACGGCTCATGCTTTCCCAATACTGAGTAGGTCTAATGTTGTTTTCATTTGTAATAAAGTTTTATCATGTCACATTGCGGAGGCGGGATTAGTATTAAAACGCTTAAATTTATTACTTACTGTTTTGTCATTGATGCTCCATAAGGCCTGTAGGCCTATCATCACGTGTCCGAAATACGGAATCAGAATTAGTTACTTGTAGACTTATGGTCTTATTCGCTTGTAATCATCTTATATTATTTATTAAGGTATAGTTTTGTTTTTCACAAGAAAGAACCTCAATTAGTTATCTACATGTAATAGACCTACATTTATTGTGCTGTTTCGATAGTATTTATATGATTGTGTTCTATGTTTTAGAGCGTAGAGTATATACAACCGTGGATATAATTAGGTAACCACACTGTAAAAAATAATCTGTAGAAATTACAGTAAATTACTGGCAAAAAAGTTGCCAATAAGATATTGTAAATTAGTTGCTAGTTACTGTAAAACAGATCTACAATATGATACTGTATACTAAATTACAGTTTATTATTTATCAATTACAGCACTTTTAATTTTACAATAACACTGTAAACATGTTTACAGCATTGTTTTTTTAATTACAGTAATTACCTGGTAACTAGTAAAATTACAGTAATTAGCTGGCAACTAGAGTTGCCAATAATGTGTTGTAAAAAGTTTTAGAAAAATCATGTTGCTGTAAAATATTTATACAGAAAAAAAATTGCAAATTGTATAAATTACAGGACTGCCTGCCAAACAATGTACACCAGTAAACTAAAATTCTAAAAAATTGAATATTACATTAAAATCATTAAAAAATAATACAGTTAGAAATGTCTTAAATTCAAAACATTTATTAAAACCTACATCTAAAAATATTATTTATATTGCAAAACGCTTTGAAGTGTCAGTGTACAAACAAGGGCACATGAACTTTGATAATGAATAACAAAGTTTTAAAACTATTGCAGTATATTGATACTGATATATTGGCAACTGTGACATCGCGTGCCGGACGAACAGGCAGGGAGCGAGGTATCAAGGATCCGGGAAACGGAGAATCGGGAATGAGGGTTTATTGACAGAGACAGCTACCAACAGCGAGAGACTTCAATGACAGGACTGGGGAAACTGACTTGAACGCGGACTAAATACACAAGACTGAAGGCAGGAAACAGGGAACAACTGGCAACAATCAGGGTTTCACACAAGGTAAATGAGGGGGCGTGGCACAAAGGAGGATCGGACGAACCGGGCGTGACAGCTACGGCTCACTCTACAGTACTGGCGATACAGAAATACACAAACAATAATTTAACTATCATTTTATTTCTTGGCCTTATTCAAACATTGATAAACAATTTTTATATAAACTGTTAACAAAATATTGTCAAACAGTTTAAGAACATGTTCACACACTGCAGTAGAGCCCTGCATTGGGAGCGGGATCCCGCGGGTCCCGCGGGACCCAAAGCAAATCTCACGGGATTGGGCGGGTTTTAGATTGTCGTGGGCGGGAGCGGGCGGGAGTGACAGAGACAGCGGGCGGAATTGGGCGGGAATCGTCAGAAATTCAGCGGGAGTGGGCGGTAATGGTCAGAAATTCAGCGGGAGTGGGCGGGAGCGGGATTAAAAAAATAGTCCCTCGCAGGGCTCTACACTGCAGGACATTGTGAGAAGAACAAGCTAAATGTCTATAGGTACTACGCTTTACCTTAAGAACACCAGACTTACAGGCACAACCAGTCAAAGTCCATTATCCTTTTCAGCAGAGTACAGACACGAGAGTTGATTGTGTTGCTTTTTTTTCAGAGACATTTCCTCTTTTACACACAATCGTTGTGGGTGCCATTTTAGAGCCAGTTGTTGGGTTGATTCCGATAAAACATCTAAAAATCAAATGCACAGACACAAATCAGTATAAAGTATAATGAACGATTCATAAGATTCAAAAACAATCATTATGACTGCTTATACTAAATGTAGTGATACCTGAAAGTTTGTAAACCTCTTAGAATTTCTGCATAAATATGGCATTCTGTATTATACCAATAAAAACATCAGGACATCTGTCTGTGCATCCAGTCACAAAAGAATTTTGCTTATAATGCAAGACAATGATCCTAAACACACAAGTCGTTCTACCAGACAGTGGTTAAAAAAGAATAACATTAAAGTGTTTGGAATATTCAAGTTCTTATCAATAGAAATGTTGTGTTAAGCAGTTCCTGTGAACTGTACCTGAATCATTAGTACCTAAATACAAAGGCATTGGCTCAACATAATTGAAGCTGTTTTTAAACAGTGTCTTTTGTCGCTGATCTATACTTAAAATACTATTGGAATGTTTGAGTATATCTTCATTTTTAACCTCCTCAAGTACACTTGTAATTGTGGAATCAGGCACCCTAAGAACAGACAGTTTTAATTTTAGTTTTGAAAGGGCATGGATCTGGGAAGGATCATGGATTTCATAGACCTCCTCAATGATGGTCTGGATTACAGACACAGGCAAGAATAGCTTGGCGTGGAGCTTCAAATAAAACAAAGACAAATGTTTCAAATACAGCTGTTCATCAATATGAAAAGATGTCCCTGACTGATTCTCAGTTAAAGAGGTGGAGGGCATGCTTGATTCATCAGAAGGAATGGTGGAACGTTGGTCTACAGCTTAATTGAGACAGGTTTTCGAAAGATGTTTCCTTTATATGTTCAACTGACCTACTTTTGTGCATTCTTGAGATATGAGAGGCAAATGTGGCCTTCACACAAAAAGTTCTCTCACATCCCCTAAAAGGACAATTTACTTCTCTGCCTTCCTGTAATTTACCTTTCAAATGAGTAATGAAGTCCTTCAAATTAGTGGATGTATTCTGACAAAATTCAATCTGGCAAATTAAAATCGTATCAGTCTGTTTAAGTTGAGCACTCCTAACAGATGATTGGTAACTCTTATGATCTCTATATAGATGAGACTTAAAGGCTGCAATTAATTTCTTAAATTAGTGTGCTAAAATATGAACGACACCAAACCGCTAAGAAGCAACCATTGCTAATTCAAATATTAATTCTAGCATCCGTGGCGTGCCTGAAATTAATGCTGGTTCCCTTTTGAATTTTATACAGAAATTTAGGCAGACCCACGCAATGTTTTTAAGGTCGAGCAGAGGATATATACCAAGATTGAAAAAGGTTTTACAAAGCTAACATGAAGTAAATTGTAAATTAGTCTGACCCTGCTGAATTTCTAACTAACCGGAATGTATTTTTCGCGGTTGCAAAGTCAAAGTACATATCTGAAAATACAAGGGGAAAAGTAAAACTTCTGCTGAATTATAACTAAGAAAGACACACAATGTCTCCTGCTTCATCATATTCTTGTTTACCAATGTCTTAGAAACCGTTCGTTTGTCCCCTGAAGCCGCCAGTGGGTTGTCCACCATATCTGCCTGCATCATGCCTTGGCCTAACGCCAAATCCGTCCGAGTTCATGACAGTGATAGTCTTTGAACGGGCAAACCAAAAACATTTTCTGCAAAAGGTGATATCGTGGATAAACAAGGTATACAGTGATCCCCCGCTATATCGCAGATTTTTCCCCGACACACCACAGTTCTCTGTGTGTGTGTATATATATATATATATATATATATATACATTACTTATTATTATTACTATTATTATTATTGTTATTATTATTATTATTATTATTATGTTAGTCATATCCTTAGCCCGACATCCACATATCATATGTGTTTACAGAGTGTGTTTTAATAAGTTTACATGGGTTTAAAGCATGTGGGAGGGGTATTTTAAGGCTTAAACTATAAAAAAAAAAAATTATATGTACTTTCTATATTTCGGATTTTCACCTATCGCTGATGGGTCTGGAACGTAACTTCCGCAGTAGGCGGGGAATCACTGTAATGACATTAAAGAAGGAATAATAGCAGTACTTTTTACATTTTAAAATCGAACACAGAACAGACTGATGCTGTGTATTGAAAACTCTGCTGAAAACTTGGAAATACTGCAAACTTATTTCACCACTTGAAGCACTGCCATTCAGTAGAACATACGGAATGCAAGAGCTTACAGTCACAAACACCAACAATTAGTGTTTCCACATTCAATCTGAAGAAATTCAGAAAAAATCGTGCTCCGTAATGGTTAAAAATTTAACTATGGGATGACAAGGCTGGGTTGGGTCGAGCCATTCCCTGAATTAAGCAGCAAAGAATTCAGAGAAGAAAAAAAACTAGAAACAAACTGTACTGTCAGTGTTTTCTAGTGTTATGCCATATGACAAAAAAAGTTTATTTTTGTATGATTTCAGTTTACTATCCATTCAATCGGCATGTTCTGAATATAAAAAATGTGAGCATTGATAAATCAACTAATATAGGAAAAGATTGATAAAATATTTTACCTTCGAGGGAAACTATAGACCTACCAGAATTCCTCCCCACCACCCCCCCCTCCCCGGCCACTGATGTGATAGATAGTGGGGTTGGCAGTAGAACGCACAGAATGCAAGCACTTACAGTTACAGACACCAGTAATTATGGTTTCTACTTTCACTCTGAAGAAATGGCCTAAGGGAGGCAGTCAGAGAAAAAACGAAGCAACAAACCATACTGGCGTTTTCTGGTGTTATGCTCTCTCTACTGGGGTTATTATCCTTAACGAAAACATAAAATAGCTATACAACTCTAAGATACATAAAAACTTAATAAAAATGTCTATAAAAACTTTGGCTGGATTTCCCGATAACGGTGACTCTTAGAGTCTGATGAAGACTCTTAAGATATATCTTACGAAAGGTTTTTGTTTTCCTACGTATGTTTCCCGAGCAGTCTCTTAAGAGATTGCTTCTTAAGTGCGACCTTAATAGGCACCAGAACACCTGATTGGTTGACATCGATGGCTCGAGAATTGATTATTTCCTCCATTGAACAACTACTTCACTGCCGCATGAGAGAAAGTGGTGTTCTTCATAAATAATACAGCAGGAATCCGCCAAAATATTGCATTAATCAGAACTGGGGATAAATAAAATAAATTAACAAACTGAATCATCTAACTGTAAATATGATTTTCGCCGATTAGGTGGATGAACCTGCTTCCCTAGATTGTAGCATCACCATTTTATTTTTAGTTGTTCTATAAAACACCTGCGTGCACCAATGTGTGTGTGTGTCATTGATATAGGGACACGCAATGGCCTCCACCCTTATATCAGCAGAACCCTCCACCGCCCTCCCTTCCCAATTAATACATACTGTACATAATTAACATAATTATATTAACATAATTAACAGCCCATTCCTTATCTTACATTACGAATCTGTGCGTTATTAAGAGACAACTATATTTTTACTAATTTTAAAGAAATCAGAAGGCTACACTGACCTGCAGGTTGCTTCTAGGTTCTAAATTTCTAAGCACGTGGTACAGAAGAACAGGGTGAACCAGGAGACACTGGGAATGACCAGAAACCAGCCAGGCAGAGGGCAGAAGCACTTTCTAATGCCATAGATGACCGTTAACTTATCTAACAGTTTCTCATGAATCGTAGGATGACATCAAGTGACCTTCAGAAGGAATGGTAAATATTTAGTGCAGGTGTGAAGTGCACTGCTAGGACAGTTCGTATCAAGCTCACAGATGTATATCAAAACTATATAAAAACATTTCTTTCAGCTGGAAATTCCCAAGATTCATATGAACTAATTATAGTTGTAGTTATGAAATGGATGTTAAGTTATTTATATTCTCTTGTTGCTTGTACACTTTCTCAACTTCTTCGTAGTTACTTGAGTAGAAGGATCCTGCACCCTCTAGTTTTGCCTTGCACAGAAAATCTGAGATGTCCCTTTCTGTCTTTGCGCCCAGGTAAACACCCAACCCCTGATAAGCATTAGCACTGATAAGCTCCTTTACTCTCTGGGTCTGAGCTTTTCTGTCTATTCGAAAACATCTGTGACAATCATTTTTTTAAAGATTGATTTAAAATGACAACCACCAGTGAATGTTTAAAGTCTGTTCATGAGATATTTAGATGTTCAATGTTAATGAGCTATTACATTATATGTTTCTTTGTTGATGTCACACTAACATGCTCTGGCTTTTATAGCAATGTACCCTTTAAGCCCACTTTACAATTATATGAATTCTAAAAAGATTACAGCAATCTACAACTGCTGACCTTCAACAAACTGGAACTGTATGATATAATGTACTTTAAAATACAAGCCACTATTAATTATGATACAAGTTATTGGTGTAGCACACAATCTTATATGGCTAGTATGCTAACAACATACTGTACTGTGGCGCCTGTGCTATGTCTCTGAAACAGTCTTTAGATTTAACTGTAACTATTTCCCACATCCAAGTTCCAAGTGATAAAATGCATAGTTATCTGGTTCTTAACCAAAACAAAGGTTTAAATCTCTAAAAAATATGAATTGATGAGAGATCAATCCGCCTGTTCTGGCCACAGTTGGCAGAGAAATTTAAAAATGGCTGCCAAGAAGTGTGAAAACATAGATGGTCATATTGGAGTACTCAATTAAATGATTCACTTAAAATTACAGGAAGTATCTTGTAAGAAACACGTTAATTGGTTCAGACATCAAGCAGGACAATGACTTGTTCTTTCTTTACGTGATTTGAGCTCAAAGATGGTAGTGTGCTTAATGGTTAGTTGAGCTTAATAGGTTCATTTACCCTATATAACAATATGTCCCAGTTCAAACAGCTGCCCATTTAAGCAAGGCTTCAATGTGCAGCAGACATAGCTAAACTGACAAAGACATCAAACCACAAATCACAGAAAATAAAGCAACACCTTCTATTAATAGTTTTCAGTCACGTTACTGGCCTGGAGACATGGGAGGTAAAAATGGGGGGCAAAAATAACGTTTGCAACATGGCAGTCAACACTGGACACTCCATAGAACTGCAGCACAGGTTGGCTAACTTTCCATCAATAATAATTTTTCAAGCAACGGATATTTAGATAACCTCTCAACAGAAATAAAACAAATATACAAGAACAAAATATACATGTTGTGCAACTGCAATCCCTCAACAGCACCTGCTGCAGTATTTCAGTCACTAAAATTGCTATCTGCCATTTTGGCTAAACAAACGTGGTAAAAAATAAAGTGGCAGGCAGCAGAATAAAGCCTTGTTTTACCCTCCAGGTGGGCGGTCTTATAAAAATGTTACGTAAGGTGAAATATAAGAATAGGGCTGTACAGATGTCAATAACAGCTGTCAATCATAACTGGTCGTTTATACTCCCAGCAGTGGCACCTGCTGAGAACATTTTCGATTGGCATGGCCATTCATTACAGCCAGAAGACTGAATATCAAATGTAGAGCTAACTTTACCACAGTCACAGGATTCTTATGGACAAGCAATTTTGAGAGTTTGGGAAAGCCCAGTTCTTACATCAGATAATATACAGACTTCTTCATTTTGATTGGTCCAAGCACTGTTTGAGACCCATGATTCTGATAGCTAACCTGGAGCCTCATTTATAAAGGCTTCCTATGAACAAAAGTGACACATTCATATGCACATTTATACAAAGATTTTCAAATTTATAAAGGCACGACATAAATGAGACACACCTGGAAAAAGTTTGCACATTTATGAATGGTTCAGAGCAGTTGTCCAAAACATTTGAAGGACACAGAAAATTATGACATCTGAAGGACAGACAGAAATATGTTGCAATTTCAGTTGGTTTTAGCGATTGGTGAAATGTGAGTTAATAAATAGGGAAGGACACTGACTAGACGAGTGATGTCAGTGACCGGGCTGGGGCCACTTAAACAAGGACTAATGAGAGACAACAAGCAACAGCCATATGTCACCTAAAGAAATTACACAGGATCACAGAATCTCTGGGGTTCTTTTATTTCTGAGAATCATATGTACAGAAAAGTAAAACAAATTGTACAAATATAAGAAATAGTCAGTTTTGTTCACAATAATTCCTGACAGACCAAATAAACTGTAACACCCCTCTATTCTGTCAGCATACTAACAAATGTCCGATGTTCCAAAATTTTAAGAAATTTACAAAGAAAATCTTTATAAAACCAAACCCAATAATATATGGTAGTGGTTCTGTTTCAGAAGGGATTACACAAAAAGCAAAACTAGCTACTTTAAAACCCCCACACATTGAAACAAAACTCACCCTTCAGCCCATGTGATCACACACGTTAGCTCACTAAGGCGGAAGATTTGGCACAATCCCTCCTCCCAATGTGACACCTGAACTTGACTAAGAGACATATACATTCAACTTGTGTGCTCAACATTTTTTAACGAGTCATACAACAAGTCATTTCGATCCTCTTAAACCATATCCAAAATTGTCGAATATACACGCTTACATATCTTCCGCATGCAATCCTGACAATGCAGAAATACGACACCCAAACTAGCCCACTATAGGGGTGCCCAAGTATTATTCACAAATTTTCACATTCGTGGGGATCTTCTGCCTCTAACCCTTACAACTGAGAAGGGATAATTACCCCAAATTCATCAACCATATAGAAAAGAGGAATGCCGGTTCATCAAATTTTAAATTTGGCTATTTTTTACATATCTGTTTCTGTCTGGCCGACATTAACAGCAGCATTCACATGGTGCCATTCAGCTTTTTTGTCACACTGGCAGACATACTACCAGATAAAGTGGTATGGGGTTTCTGTACTTCAGACACTCAAACATCTGCACTTCGCATTCTGAGAAATTTTTCCCCCCTCACCTGTACCTCTGTTGTTGCAAACTTTGCATTGCCGATGCAGGATAATGAGGGTTCTTAAGCATGAATGTTTATACAATTTGTGGGATTTATAACCTGCACAATGTGTATCGTCGTTTACACAAGGTTTTGTAAATCTGACTTTCACTTTTCGTATGAAGAGTGCATTTTCATGAGAAAATTTCCTCTCCTGCAAGAATTTATGAACATTCTTCATAAACGAGGACCCTGCTCTGAAGCAGTTTTGCTCTGTGGCATGAATTAGTGATGATGTATTCTGCTAAGAAGAGAACCAGCGTCGTGATATCGAAAACCCAGAGTTACGGTTACTTATCCTCAAAGTTATCTGGCTAATCAAGGAATGCAGGTCCCAGGTGGGATCGGTGATGGTAGCTCGATTGGCTGGATTTATTGATGTGGGGAGGTAACTGTCACGTTCGGCTTGGAGGCGAGCAGGGAAGCAGGCGAGAGCAGCCAGGAAGTCCGGTAAAAGGGTTTTATTAGACGATACGACGAACAGGCACGGACATCCACGGACAATACAATGACAGATCTGGGGTAGACTGACTTAGACACGGACTAAATACAAGAGACAGGCTAAGGGTAATGAATCACAGGTGAGAACAATCAGGGAATCACACGAGGTAATGAGGTAGGTGTGGCACACATCGGGAGTGGACGGAGCGGGGCGTGACATAACCCCCCCCCAAAGGCGCGCACACCGGGCGTGCCCGAGAGGAGGCGACGGACGGGACGAGGGAACAGGACCTGAAAGACAAAAGCAAGACATCAACGGGGAACCGGAAACAAGACAGAGACACAGAACAGGAACAAGGACGAAAAGAAAGACAGGACCTGACAAAGGACGGGGAACGCGGACAGACAGACCAGGAAGGGAGACACGGGGGGAACACGCACAGGCGACACGAAGGGGCCAGGAGTGAACGAAGGAGACACAGAGGGCCGAGGAGCAGAGACAGGAGGCAGAAAGGGAAAGGGAGGAGGAACAAGGGGAGCCCGAAGGAACCCAGGCGGGCGACGGGCAGTGGCCGGAGGGGCCGCAGACGAGAGGGAGGAGGGAGCAGGAGGGGACCACCCAGGGGCCAAGGGAACGGGACGAGGGAGTGACGGAGGGGACACGGAGGGAGCAGGAGGGAACACCAGTGAAGGCAGGCAGGAGGGGGAAGCCGCGGCAGGCGGAGGCGCAGCCGGAGCCGGGGAAGGCGCCGTCCGAGGCCAAGCCGGAGCAGGGGGGCCTGGAGGCAGCCGACACGGAGCCGGGGGCGGGACCGAGGACCGGCACCGAGGATCCAGGGGGGGACCCGGCGGAGACCGCCGACCCCGAGGCGCAGGACCCGCAGGCAGCCACCGAGCCACAGCCAGGGGCCGAACGGGCGAGCCAGGGGGCAGGGCGGGCGGGACCCGGGCCCGACGCCTGTGTCCCCTTCCCTTACGGGACACCGAAAGGCGGGGTCCCGTGTGGCGTCGGTCTTGTCGGGGCAAGGGCAAAGGAGTCATGAGGGAGGCCCCCGAGGGTGGAGGCTCGGGCAAGACAGGGGGCGTGGCTGCAGGCGGGGCAGCCAGAGCCGCGGGCAGGATGGGAGAGGCGGCCTCAGGCAGGGCCGCGGGCAGGACGGGAGAGACGGCCTTAGGCAGGGCCGCGGGCAGGACGGGAGAGACGGCCTCAGGCAGGGCCGCCATTACTTGGCCATCAGGGGGCGCCATGGGGGGTGCCTCAGTCACTTGGCCAGCAGGGGGCGCCTCGGTGGGTGCCGCAGGCAGAGCGGTGTCCTCAGCTGCAGGCTGAGGTGAAGCCAGGACCTGGGGCAGGGCTGCAGCGTGCGCTACCACTTCCTGGCCAGTAGGGGGCGCCGCGGCGGGCGCCGCCATCACGCGGCCAGCAGGGGGCGCCACAGCGGGCACCACCATAATGTGGCCAGCAGGGGGCGCCGCAGCGGGCGTCTCCATCACACGGCCAGCAGGGGGCGCAAACGCGGCCACCTCGGGCAGTTCAGGCACCGGCAGGAGAGGCGAGACAGGCAGATCAAGCGCCGGCAGGACAGGCGAGACAGGCAGATCAAGCGCCGGCAGGACAGGCGAGACAGGCAGATCAAGTGCCGGCAGGACAGGCGAGACAGGCAGATCAAGTGCCGGCAGGACAGGCGAGACAGGCAAGTCAGAAGGGAGCGCCTCAGCAGGCACCTCGGGCACCTCAGGCGTGCGGCCAGCAGGGGGCGCCGCAGCGGGTGCCGCCATCACGCGGCCAGCAGGGGGCGCAACCGCGGCCACCGCAGGCAGTGCCACAGGCAGAGCGGTGGCAGCTGCAGGGACTGCTGGCAGAACAGGCGGGTCAGGCAGGACAGGCGGGTCAGGCAGTGCCGCGGGCAGTGCGGCGGCAGCAGCAACAGCAGGCATTGCCGCAGGCAGAGCGGCGGCAGCAGCAGCAGCAGGCATTGCCGCAGGCAGAGCGGCGGCAGCAGCAGCAGCAGGCATTGCCACGGGCAGAGTGGCGGCAGCAGCAGGCGGTGCCGTGGGCAGAGCGGCGGCAGCAGCAGCAGGCGGTGCCGCGGGCAGAGCGGCGGCAGCAGCAGCAGGCGGTGCCGCGGGCAGAGCGGCGGCAGCAGCAGCAGCAGGTGTAACCGCTGGCAGGTCCGGAACGGGCGTCAGGAGGGGAGCCGAGCGACTAGGCGCTGGCCCTTTAAGGGCTTTAGAGACCCGTGGTATAGCGTCTCTTACGGCGCGTATGCCGCCGTGCCCCAGACGCTCCGGCCGGTATGGATATGCCTCCAGCGGAGGCGGCATCTCACTGTGGAGACCGAGCAGGCGGGTAGCGGCGAAGTCATCCCAGGGGAGCGGTGAGCCCTCGTGCTCCCTGGCTAACTCCCAGAGGCGGGGAGCAGAGTGCAGGCTCCCAGGAAGAGAGTCGGGGTCTCTTCCTGCAGCGTTTCAGCCTTCTTTCCCCGCTTCTTCTCTCCGCGGGCGGCAGAAGGCGGAGCCGTTGCGAACACGTCGCCCATGCTCCAGGCAACACGTTCGTCTCTCCGCCGCGTGAGATGCTCATGCAGGCGGCGTAAGCATTTGCGTACCCGCTTGAGTGGGTACTGCTGTCCGGGTGGGCGCTCCTCGGTGAGGAGGTCCGCGCCCCGGGTGGCCAGCTCCAGGGCCACAGGATCCTCCAGCACTTCGGGTTGGGAGAGCCAGTACACAGCCTCTTGCAGCAGACCAAGCCTCTGGTGCTCGGTCTGCCGCGCCGTGCTTTCGAAGAGATCTGTCATTCTGTCACGTTCGGCTTGGAGGCGAGCAGGGAAGCAGGCGAGAGCAGCCAGGAAGTCCGGTAAAAGGGTTTTATTAGACGATACGACGAACAGGCACGGACATCCACGGACAATACAATGACAGATCTGGGGTACACTGACTTAGACACGGACTAAATACAAGAGACAGGCTAAGGGTAACGAATCACAGGTGAGAACAATCAGGGAATCACACGAGGTAATGAGGTAGGCGTGGCACACATCGGGAGCAGACGGAGCGGGGCGTGACAGTAACAGGGGTAGCCACCCCTTAGATCTGCCCATGATTCCCAGGATGCTAAAAAATATACTAGGAGACGAGAATGCTAATCCATGCTGTGAATCTCACAAATTAACCATGCCAAAGAGACTTCTATAAAGAAGTCCTACAAAACAAAATGCTACTGAGGAGCATCCATCCTTCAGGCAAATATTTTGCTACACCAAGTCAGTAAATTAAGCTAAGAAATCAACCTAATGTTTACAGATATATCTCAATGCATATAATAGTACATTAACATTCAATATGGACATCTGAAAACAAATAAATGCACTGGGTTTTCCATAAAGTAATAGTGAATGTTTACACACTATTAAATGCCCTGACTTTGTCCATACTGAATAGTCAGTATTTATACAGTGTTACACAGTTCTCAGACAGGCAGACACACGCAGTTGAGAGTGAAGCTTGAGGTTGGCACTGCTAGGGATAAACTTTGTGGAACAGGCAGGCCAGCCACCAACAATCAATATAAACTTTACTATAGAATATTCAGATATTGCACTCTACAGGTTTGAAATTACCGACCTGGACAAAGATCCACAGAATATCTGTTTAAACGATCCTTGAAAGATCTGTATATATAAGATGGCAGTTGCAAGTTCCATTTTCGCTCTCTCCTGCCCTTTTCTGGCAGTACCAATTTTGCTGCCCACTGTTGTTGCAGTTCCAGTTTCGAATCTTATGTATTTTATTAAATCAGGGGTGACATGCAGTTCAGTTGATCCAAGCACCTATTATCTTGAGGATTCGAAGAAAGGTAACTGTTAAAATTGCTCTTTAGTTAGAAAATGTATAAATTATACAGAACTGCGTATGTGTTTATGCTTGCCTTTGTCCTCTATTCAAGTATATAGTGTATGTCTGCCGTCCTATAGTGTCATGTGCATTATGTGTTAATCTGCACTTTACCCTTGTAATTGTGTAATACGGTACGCCCTAAGTGTCTTAAGTTGCATCATGGTCTGGGGGGACTGACGTCTCATACAACCATATACTTGTCTAGGGCTGGCACGACAACAAAGTCTCACTTGACTAATGACAAATAAATTGATTGTGTTTACATCCAATCATCTCATCCTTCTTTTTACTGTCACTAAGCACCATGACTTCAGTTTTGGTGTGATTTGTCTCGAAAATTGAACCAGTCCAAATTTTCACCCACAGAATGTGCCTGAAAAGATCAGCAAAATTATTTGTATCATGCTGGCTGCCATGGCAAGGCATGGCGAAGGCAGGGAAAAGATGACGATCCACTGAGGAGTTCACACAAAAAGGGGTTTATTAAACTAAACTGAACAGAAAGGGCAAACTACAAAACAAAGGGACCATGAGGGATCAGAACTAAACAGGGGAGAGCATAACTAACAAAACAATAAACAGACTTACCAAGGTAACCAGGCAACACAGAAAACAGAACTAGGGAAACAAGCAAAGTAATAACACACAGTAACATAAGGACACTGAACACCAAAAATGAGAAACTACATAATAAATACACAAAGACAACCGGGCTAATGAGGGGGCAGGTGTAGAATATGACCAATCAACCAATCAACAAAGGAACAGGGCAACAAGCAAGCGACAGGTGAAATGAATTAACACACAGCTAAGACACTGGGGAACTTAAACATCATAAACAAGGGAACCTTAACTTCACATAGGAATACAACACTAGGATATTAACGCAGCACAAAAGTACAAGCAGGGGCGAACCAAACAGAAGCAACGCACAGCTTAATAGGGAAACAAAGATAACTAGTTACAAACAGCAGGGAAAACAGAAAACCAATAATCAAACAAAACAGACCCACACCCAGAGTCTCTGTCTCATGCTCAGCCAATTGAGCTATGCAGCAGGGAAAAACACAATGGGACTGAAGACAATGAAACAGAGAGGAGAAAAGCGGGGATGACCAGCAATGCCTGCTGGTCAAACAGCAAAATACTTTTTAAGTTATTGTGCTAACCAGGTCAAATGTACCTTTTTTGCTATCACTGTATAATGCTACTTCAATTTTGAGGTGATCTATGTCAATACTGTTGTGTTTTTCTACTCGTAACAACAACGTAATAATCATATGGATAGGAGGTTCACAAAACTCTTTCTTTTACTGTAGCATCACTTGAACTGGTACACTCCATACATCATTGAGAACGGTATCAATCCGCAGCTTGATAGGAAAACATAGTGCCATGTTACTACGCATAATATAGTACCTACAGAACACAGTAGGTCATTTGAACATAACAACTCCTTCCTTTCTAGCATGTAAGTACATCACAAACAAGTCTCGAACATTCCTTATGTAGAATACAGAAGCCCTTTTTTTTTTACTTCAACTGCAATGTAAAGATATCATTTAAATCATACCATATCAAACAGGTTGATCACATAACACGGTTTAACCTGAATAACTACTTCATTGACACTACATATCTAATCTTTGTGGCGGGAGTCGGAGACGGACCGGATAACGCCGGTCTTGTGACTCAGGAGCAGGCCTAGGGGACGCTGCTGGGTTTACAGTCTCTGAGGTAGGCGTGTCTATCGCAGGTGGTGTGTCTGATGCAAAGGATGGGAACACCTCAGTGTCGTCGGTGCCATCCGCACCACTCTCTGTGTTGACTCGGTTAGAGTGTCGGGTCGTACTGTCCAGTAACTGATCTACGTGCCTGTGCCAGATCAGTCCAGGGGACACTTTCATAGTGTAAGTGAGGGGTCCTGTTTTAGAGACAATCTCACCAGATTCCCATCTCTGTTTACCTTGGCGGTAGTCCCTGGCAAGCACTGATTGTCCCACTTCAAATGTTCGTAGTGCCGGCGACTGTTTCTTCATTTGGCCACTTAGTCTCCTCGACACGTCCCGGTGTAGGTCTGGCTTTAAGAGATCCAGGCGTGACCTGAGAGTTCGTCCCATAAAAAGAACGGCAGGTGCCTGACCAGTAGTGGAATGGTCAGTGTTGCGGTAAGACAGCAGGAAGTTGGCCAGTTTCTCTGATATGGACATTTTGGTGCTCGCCATGGCTTTCATGGACTGTTTGAAGGTTTGCACAAATCGCTCGGCGAGCCCATTTGTTGCAGGATGGAATGGCACGGTAGTGATGTGCTTAATTCCATTCTTTTTGGTGAACCACTGAAATTCTCCAGAGGTAAACTGACTTCCATTATCGCTTACCAATTGTTGTGGCAGTCCTGTACGAGCAAACAGAGTACGAAGAACATCTATTGTCTCTGCTGATGTTGCATTCTTTACTGGGAACACTTCAGGCCATTTTGAGTAGGCATCGACTACTACGAGGAACATCTTATCCAGAAGAGGACCTGCGTAGTCAACGTGAATTCGTTGCCACACTGTCTTGGGCCACTCCCAGGTGTGTAGGGGAGCTACTTGCGGCTGGCGTTGTGTTTGTTGACATCCTGGACATGACTTAGCGATGTCCTCTATTTCACGATCAATGCCAGGCCACCAGATGTAGCTTCTGGCCAAGCTCTTCATTTTAACTACGCCTAAATGCCCTCCATGAAGAGATTCAAGCACTCTGGAACGAAGCTTAGGAGGTATGATGACCCTAGCGCCCCACATGACACAGCCTTGACACACGGACAGCTGATCTCTACGGTTTGCGTACTCAGGTAAGTGTACATCATCCTTATGTGGCCACCCCTTCACTGTTAAATCATAGACCCTCGCCAGTTTGGGATCCCTGCCTGTCTCTCTTCTAACTTCAATACAGGTCACAGGGAGACTTTCGATTTGAGACAGATGGAAAAGGTCAGCTGGGTCTGTGGATGCCGTAGTGTCACCTGGCTCATGAGGAAGACGCGATAGCTCATCTGCATTTCCATGCAGCTTTGTGCCTTTGAACTCGATGGCGTAGTCATGGGCACCTAAAAATAATGCCCATCGCTGCAAACGTGCAGCCATCATGGCAGGAACTGCCTTGCTGGGGTTGAAAATAGCCACCAAAGGCTGATGGTCCGTGATCAGTGTGAAACGCTTGCCATAAAGGTATTGATGAAATTTCTTTACTCCCCAGACCAGACTCAAGCCTTCCCTGTCAATTTGGGCATAATTCTGTTCAGCCTTGGTTAACGATCTTGAAGCAAAAGCAATAGGCCGTTCAGCACCAGCAGTCATTTTATGCGATAAAACAGCCCCAATACCATATGGTGATGCATCGCAGGCTAAACGCAAGGGCAGGTCTGGGTTGTAATGAGTCAGTACCTTGTCTGAGGTTATGAGGTCTTTTGCAGTCTTAAACGCTTGTTCACATACTTTTGTCCATTTCCAGGAATGTTTCACCTGCAGCAAGCTATTTAAGGGGTGCAGCACTGTAGCTACATTTGGCAAAAACTTAGCGTAATAATTAACAAGGCCCAAGAAGGAGCGCAATTGACTCACATTTTCAGGGCGGGGTGCCCTCAGGACAGCATCCATCTTGTCTTGTGCCTTATGAAGACCTTCCTTGTCAATCTTGTGTCCGCAGTATTCAATTGAGTCTTTGAAGAACTCACATTTCTCTTTGTTTGCCCTCAATCCGAACTCTAATAGTCTCTTTAAGACTGCTTCTAGGTTGGACAAATGCTCACTTTCATCACGGCCTGTCAAAATTATGTCATCTAAATAACACTGCGTTCCAGGAATGCCTTGCAAAACCTGGTCAATAGCTCTCTGCCATACAGCTGAGGCAGATGCTACTCCAAAAACAAGCCTGTTGTATTGGAACAGTCCCTTATGAGTGTTAATGGTCAGATATTTCTTTGAGGATTCTTCCAACTCCATTTGTAAGTAGGCTTGCGCTAAATCTATCTTAGAAAAGTGCTGACCTCCTGCGAGGGAGGCGAAAATGTCCTCTATACGGGGTAGCGGATACTGGTCAGTGTGGAGTACTGGATTTATACTGACCTTAAAATCACCGCAAATGCGCAGCGCGCCAGTCTTCTTCACCACAGGCACTATGGGCGTTGCCCACTCTGACCACTCCACCTTTGACAGGATACCTTGGTCCTCTAGGCGCTTGAGCTCTGCTTCAACCTTTGGCCGTAAGGCATAGGGTAGAGTGCGTGCTTTGTGGAATTTTGGCTGTGCATTTTCCTCTATGGCAATTTTGGCCTTAATTTGTGCAAGTGTTCCAACTCCATCTTGAAAAACTGGTGAGAAACGATCTAGTAAGTTTTTCAGTCTCTCTGGGGTAGGCTGCCCTCCTTTCTCAGTCGTCTCCATCCTTTTGATTGACTTCCAGTTAAGCTGGATGTTTCGCAGCCATTCCCTCCCAAACAAGGGGACGTTGTCATTTTGCACAACATATAAGTCCAGCACTCGTGTTGTATTTTCATATTTTACTTTCACCTCTAGTTTGCCCAGTGGAACAACTTTTTCCCCCGTGTATGTCTTCAACGTCACTGATGTGCGTCTCAGTTTCACTTTGGCAAACTTGTCTTGATAGTCTTTGCGTGAAATGATAGACAGGGCTGACCCAGTGTCCAGCTCCATTCTTAGTTTCTTCCCTTCCACTTCTGGACGCACCCAAATGACTCTGTGTTCATTGTCCTTCACAGTATGAAGCTCCAAGCATGCCAAGTCTTTCTCATATTCATCAGAATCTGTCTCATTTGAATCAACTTCATTAAGTTCATTTACCTTTTTGTGTTTCCTGTTGAAGTGTGACTTCTTTTCATACCGTCTGGTTCGGCACATTTTCTGTATATGGCCCTTTTTGTTGCATGCGTTACAGTCTTTGTCTTTAAACCAGCAGTTACCAGAGCTATGTGATTTCTTTCCACAGCGGTAACATGTAATTTCCTCTGGTCGTTTTGTTGCAATTTTGTTCACTGTGCATTCACTCGTTGTTTTCTTTCGTAACTCCAGTGCGTCTTTTGCAGCTGTTTCCATGGATATGGCTACTTCCAGTGCCCGCGCAAGTGTAAGGTCTCTCTCTGTAAGGAGCCGCTTCTGTGTGCCTTCATGTTGCAGTCCGCACACCAATCTATCTCTCAGTGCGTCGGACAATCCGTCTCTAAATTGGCAATGTGCTGATAACCTGCGCAATTCGGCCATATATTCCGTGATTGACTCTGTTTCGTTTTGATTTCGATTGTGAAATCTAAACCTTTCTGCTATGACCAGCGGTTTCGGGTTCAAGTGCTCCTGTAACACTTTTACAATGTCCGTGAAACCCTTCGAAGCTGGTTTATCCGGCGCCAACAAGTTCCGTAACAATCTATATGTTTTTGGACCCATGACGCTCAATAGCACGGCTACTTTTCTGTCGTCTTCTATTTTGTTAGCAATGCAATACTGCTCAAGTCGTTCAATGTACGAAGCCCAGTCTTCCACAGTGCTATCAAAACTGTCCATTTGCCCTACACATCCAGCCATCTTGCTTTAATACGTTTGTCTTTTAACTTACAATATGTAGACGTTTTCGTCTTTTAGTATTTTCGTTGCCGCTCCCTGTTCTTTTCTCTGCGTTCCGTGTCCCTCCTCCGGTCCTGTTTAACGATAGCCAGCTAGCTGGTCCGGCCAGTGTACTAGCATTCACAGCGGGGTAGGCAAAAACAGACGAAAAGAGACAGTCGACAAACTTCTCACTCGGTGCGTGTAACATTCACTGCACACATGGATTCAGCGAATCCTCGTCGCCAATTTGTTGTGTTTTTCTACTCGTAACAACAACGTAATAATCATACGGATAGGAGGTTCACAAAACTCTTTCTTTTACTGTAGCATCACTTGAACTGGTACACTCCATACATCATTGAGAACGGTATCAATCCGCAGCTTGATAGGAAAACATAGTGCCATGTTACTACGCATAATATAGTACCTACAGAACACAGTAGGTCATTTGAACATAACAAATACCA
The DNA here is from genome assembly GCF_048594095.1 of Paramormyrops kingsleyae. Taxonomy (NCBI): domain Eukaryota; kingdom Metazoa; phylum Chordata; class Actinopteri; order Osteoglossiformes; family Mormyridae; genus Paramormyrops; species Paramormyrops kingsleyae. The sequence continues at coordinate 34,406,968 of NC_132804.1, forward strand.
TGTGCAGTTTGTCACCCCTACAATGCGTCTGCAAAGTTTGAAAAGATCCGTACAATACTTTCATAGTTACTGTCTTCTACAATTGTCTTCTACAGCTGCATCTATAAGATGCATCAAATACTTTTTGATTTATCAGATTCACAAGATCAAATGTCTTCTGCTTTCCTCCGTCCCTTTGCTGCCACTAAATGGTGTGGCTTCAGTTTTGGGTGATCGCTCTCAAAATTTAAACAGTCCCATGCCACTGTACATTTTTGTCTTAACCGGATCAAGAGGTCGGGGAACACGTTTAAAACAGTTAATGAATATAATTAAAATCAGCTAAGTGGTTGGGTTCTGTATACTTTAGACATTTTCTAACCACAGAACAATTTTAGCAGCTACCTTTCTTAGCATCCTCACGAAATGTAGGTGCTTCAACTGACATGCATACGACCATTAAATTATGTGGAGTATGTGTATACATTTGTGTGTATATTTAAGCAGGTAAATACCAAAATCAATATACACTATTTTTAAATAAGGAACAACTCAAATAACACAGTGTTTTCGTTAGCTTTCTGGGATATCAAATGCTGCCTCAAGTGTCCCAAGACGACACAAGAGAGGCTGGATCATCGACTCCTTCAGTATGGTAGAGGAACATCCTGGTCCTTTTCCGTATGTCCTTGGCACTGTGAGTATGAGCTCAACTTTACTATACTCACATTAATTTATATATTTTTAGTTTTTTTCTGCTGATCAATGGAATTCACTGTGTTTGGTGCATTTTTATGTATTAATTACCCAGGTTATTTCACCAGTATTAAATTGCACTTAAACATTTCTTTTACACAGACATAAAATATATATCATCCATTCATCATACAACCACTTACCCAGTACAGCAGGGTTCCCCAGTAGGCAGTCAGTGAAAGTCTAATGTTAGGCCACCATGAAATGTGGGTCCGTGCTGTTTAGCTGTGGTAGTACTACCATCAGGCAAAAATCTTGGGAAAATGGAAGTATCAATCTTCTGCTCCCTGTTCGGCAAATTTGATCTCTCTATAAAACAATTTAAACCAGCCTGTCAGAAACATATTGAGGGCAGTGGCCATTGGCTTCATGTTTTTGATAGAATTTGTCATTGTGTCGCCAATGTGCTGTTGTATGATGTATGAGGAATTCATTAATTCCCACATTGGTAATTACGAATTCAATAGACCATCTTCCCAAGAAATGTTAATTCAGTCATTTTCTTATCACCTCAGTGTTGCCAAATGAAACTTCCATTCTCTCCCTGACTTCTTCTATGATCATAATTGAACACTGCCTGAATTCAAACCATCAGCCAGTAACATTGTAGCATTTTTAATACTTATCCTTAAACTGTTCATGCAGGTTATTACGGCAAATATGAACTACTTAGTATGTCCCTGTTTTAATAACACATGCTTTAATTAGTCATGGAATTAAACTTTTGCAAAGTTTCTTTTTATTTTTCAAAGCCAAACCTTGTGTTTTCTCATTCTTTTCAGGTTAGTGTTGACCGAAGGTACAAGGTAAATTTCGAACTAACTGGCCATGGTGTGGACAAGGACCCAAAGGGACTCCTCAGCATTGATCAGAACACTGGAGTCATTACAGTCCATCACAAAATTGATTATGAACAGGTTCAGCTCCTCATGGTAAGAAAAAAAATAATTATAACCATTATTTGAAAGAAATGCAAAATGGGTTACTTTTCCTATAATACTTGTATATGTTTGTTTGTATTAACATGAAAAATTTGTTGATAACCTAAGTATATTTTGAATGAGTTTTACATTTGATTTAATAACCGTTGTTACAGCTGCAGTTTAAAGCAAGAAATGTGTCCAATATGGCAGTTGACACCCAACTTGGAGTAGAGATACACATTTCGGACATAAACGACAACCGTCCCCGATTTGAGCACGACGAGTATCCAATCACAATTAAAGAATCACAACGTCAAGGTTAAATACAATTTAATAATAACTAAAAATCTGTATGAAATACTCCAGGTACATGTCGATGCATGCCTCATTATTATATTGTACTTTACAATCTAGGTGCATTTGTAATGACTGTTTTGGCAAGAGACTTGGACAAACGAGGCAGCCCGAATTCGATCATCGACTACAGAATAATTTCTACGACTCCCATTACTCAAAATGCAGAGTTCTACATGATAGAAAATGGCACAATATTATTCAAGGGATGCTTGGATTATGAGGTTAGTACACAGAATCTAGGCAATAAATACACACACACATTATTATTATTATTATCATTATTATTTTAAACAGATACCGTGTCTTAGATTCAGATAACAGAGTTTAAAGGGGAATGAAGTCTTTTGCATTACAATCACCATACATAAACATTTAGTATAATTCTGAGTCAAAGTTACTGCATGCCTTCATGGCTTAATTACCACAATTCAAAAGGCTGATATTTCCACTGGGATGTAATCGAGTGAATATTTTGTTTCCTTTCAGAAAGCACAGACATACACAATCATAGTTGAAGCCAAAGACCGTGGAGTTCCTCCTCTTTCAAGCACATGCAAAGTCATCATTAATGTTGAAGACATGAACAACCACTTTCCCATTTTTACCGGTCATACAGTAAGGTCCATTTATTCACTTCTTTGTAGCTATGACAGTATGTGTTCTTGACAGTAACCGATACTACAGATGTTACAGATGTGTTTAGTAACGTAGTTAAGTTCTATCATGCTGGCTTGGGACATCTTTGCCTCATTATTCTAGGAATGATTTAGCTACTTGCTGCCAAGGAGTCCATTCTGATTTGATGTTCTGTTGCAGGGAACAGGAAGAGTGAAGGAAAGGGAAACAGGACAAACATTTCTCCGTGTGCAAGTAGATGACAAAGATAGTAGGGGCACGTCAGCATGGAAGGCGAAGTATACAATACATGGAGACACTGGAAAGAACTTCCACATTGAAACAGACTCGGAAACGAACGAGGGAATCCTCTCTGTTGTTCTGGTAAATTACAGATAAAGTGAAGGTTTATGAACCATATCAAAAGGTTCATTGTAACAGCTAATGTTTTCGGTATCACATGTGAGCAACCACTCTTTACCTTCATCTCAGCCATGTTGTTACAATTAAACTACTAAACATAGTTTAGCATGGTGGTCGTATGCACAAGAGTGTGACTTTTTGACCTTTGCCCACCAGCTTGAAAAGGTTTCATATATCGGATTGGGAAACACTGGTCTAGTGTCGGACATTTCAGTAACGATTTCCTGTTCTCTGTGACCTAAGGCCCTCGACTTTGAAGAAGGATCCGTGAGGAACCTGTCCATCAGTGTGGAGAATGAGACACCATACTTCTCATGTGTGGTGAAGGAGCAGCCCCCTCGAGGGCCCTGGAAGGTGGATTACTTTGACAGCAGCTCAGGGCAGGGGGGTGTAGTCCGATCCCCCATGGAAAAGATCTCTGTTAGTGTGGAGGATGTCAACGACCCCCCAGAGTTCGTCTGTCCCCTTGGAGATGTCACAGTGGAGGAGAACACAGAGATTGGGCATCTGCTGGAAACATTTATTGCTGTGGATAAGGACAAGACTTTCAATGATGATTTTGTGTAAGACTGGTAGCAGTATTTTCTGTTGGTATATTGCAGGTCTTTTGAATTTTTATAGCAGAGATAAAAGAGAGTCATTCTGTGAAATTGTGACCCGAATATTTCCCATTGTAGTCCTATGCAAAGCTTCCAATGTAACTTTAAGAATATAGACAATTTGTATGATCTCAGTTGTTATATAGTTATATTGTATGATTTTAAAACATATTCTACACAATCTAATTTGGTGAACATTCATTTTGTCATTATCGTAGTTTTATTTAATATTGTCCACAGTAAACTAAAACATAACTGTGGTCAGCTGTACTTACAAATCTTCATGTTCATCAAATATTTTAGACTCATTTAAACTTGGGATATCTGATTTTAATCTTTTTAGAAAAAAACATTATCAATATGATATTATCTTAATGGCTATTAACAGTATTACAGTATTACAATATGTAGAAGATCTACATTCTGAGTGGCATCCTTACAATATATCTGATAACAGGTATTTGAAAGGCTCTGATCCTGCAGGCTGGGTGAATGTGGGTCCTCAAGATGGAAAAATCACCACAGCTAAAGTAATTGACAGAGAGTCAGACTATGTGAAGAACAACACATACACTATAACCCTGTATGCAGTCAGTACAGGTAAGTGCTTTAAAACTGTACTTTGATTCTCTCTGAGGAATTATATATGCTGCCTGTTACGTACCGTAAGCTGTGCACTTATACAGTCAGTATAAATTGCACATAGTTTAACTTATGCAGTTTTAAAATAACAAATATTGCTCGATAAATATGTGGCTTACTTCGTCTGATGGGCAAACTGCGATCATGAATAAAATATTTTCTTGTTAGTGGATTATTTGGTCAAAGACCATCTATCGGTCTGACTTCCAATCCCAAACCCAAGCAGCACAGGGCTAGTGTGGGTGGTATACCAGTATATCACCAAGCATGGTTAAAGATTGTGTCTACTGCAAACAACATGCTCAGTAAATCAGTGCCAGTTACTTAAATTTGCCTTAGACATCCAGATAACAGAGACAAACGCGCACAGGTAGTTTTGACCATAGGACCAGGCCCGGACGGTTTGTTGGCATTTACTGGAGGCATTTGACCTCAGGGAGTGTTCTGGCTTTGCAAGGTAGTGTGGAGAAGCAGTTTCTTTTCCTGACAGTTTCGTAGGGCCCTCACTTCTACTAGATCCCTGCGTTGGCTATAAGATTCAAGATTGCTTTATTTAAGTTGGTATTCTGTAATGACTCGAGTGAGAGAATCCAACTGCGGAAGCAATACGTTTAATTCCAGATCCCAAATACAGGCACATGGTTGAATGTCAGTGAACTAATCCAAACTGTAATCCAAATCCTAAGAGACAAGCAGAGGTCAATACTGGAAGTGCAGGGAAAACGTCAAAATCCAAAACACGAACCAAACAACAAGAAAATCAGGAGATGTGATTATTAAAATATCAGTTTGGTGACGATGACTGATATCTGGAAGGATAATTACAAGAAAACTATACTCACCATAATCTCAGATCTGCTTCAGAGGGCATCTGCTATGAGCTGGATAAGTACCCAAGGGCTATTGCTAATTCAACCTTAAGCAGAATCATTTCTTATGCATCATCTGTCATGTGTCGACAAGCCTGGGCGAATCACTTGGTTGGAAAGATTGATTGCTATACATTATGGAAAGTGGCTCTGGAAATGGCAAGACGTGATCCTTGGATGTTTGGGATCAGGCAAACTTTTGTGAATTATGAATAGCATATGTTGTTAATGTCATGACAGAACTGATGAAATTTGCATCCTGTGGCCATTAGCTGGTAAGTTTTATTTAATAACACACAAATATAGGGCTTTGCGATATGACCCAATTCTCCTGATAACAATACATACCACGATATAAGACATTTTCTGTAAATTCAATGAATAAATGGTTTATATAAAATGACCACATAGAACTATTTACTTGACAAATAAAAGGTACTTAATCGTATTTATTTTTTCCCTTTTATTTATAACCTTTCACAATTATTAATATCCAATTAATCATGTAACAAAATCTAAGATATTAAAGTATAAAATATAAAGAGATAAATAGAAAACCGTGAACTATTGGAGCATGCACAGTAAAGAGCAGGAAACGCTGTGACATGCTACGCATATGGCTACAGTTTGGGCAGCTACAATCAGGGTCTTCAGACAAATTCCCTGCTTGCATCCATGCCATGTATAAGAGTGTTATTTGTAACACAACAAAATAAACGATAGCTAATTAGCTATAATATGAAACAATAGGTGTTTTTCTATTGTCACATGATATATATTGTCACACATATATCAGTGCTAGAACTATTGTGGATCTGTGTGGCTGAGAGCAAATGCTCAGTTGAGATGAGCTTATTAGCACCAATCATTGTAGTTGGATTATGTAAACTTAATTTCAGGTAATACAATGGAATAAGTTATTTCTGAATCTCTTATTATAAACTAGCATTTCATATTTTAAATGTTTAGATTGGAAAATACAAATCTCTCATCCCTCAACTTTTGTATTTAACAATACTCTTAATGCTAGAGGTGAATAGTGCAGGTCCATCCATGAGGATCTCCAGACCTCCCTCTCACCAGCCACCTCCTCCAGCTCCACCGGAGGAACACCAAGGTGTTCCCAGGCCAGCCAACAGATATAATGTCTCCAGCGTGTTCTGAGTCTGCCCAAGGGCCTCCTCCCTGTTGGACACGCCTGAAACACCTCCCCTTGGAGCCGTCCAGGAGGCATCCTAGACAGATGCCTGAACCACCTCAATTGGTTCCTTTTGATGAGGAGGAGCAGCAGCTCTACTTTGTCCCTCCCGAATGTTCGAGCCCCTCACCCTCTCTCTAAGGCTGAGTCCAGCCGCCCCGTGGAGGAAACTCATTTTGGCCGCTTGTATCCGTGATCTCATTCTTTTGGTCACTACCCAGAACTCATGACCATAGATGAGGGTGGGAACATAGATCGACCAGTAAATTGAGAGCTTTGCCTTCTTCACCAAACCAGAATGGTACAGCGATTGTCAGCAGCCAAACTAGTTCAGGTCCAGAAAGTAAAAATCCAGACCAATATTTTGTTTCCACCAACCAGTTGAGTATATAGAATCATAGTCACAGATTTTTACTTTCTGCATCTGAACTATCCACCTCTGCTTAATACCATATTATACAGTTCTATCAGGGACTACAACTTCAAGTACTTTTACTTTAATACTTTAAGTATATTTACAGGCAAGAACTTACTTTTACTGAACTAGAAAAGTCAATGGGGCACTTCACCTTTTACTACAGTACATCTTTGCCTTTTTATTTCTACTTTTATTTAAGGAAATTGTGTGAGCACTTCCTCTACCACTGCCAGTAACCAATTGTACCATACTAACAGATACTAACATATTAACAGATTCTAAGAGATAAACACAATTGGGTGAAATAATAATTCTGGTTCCTTTCTTCATTCAAGTTCCAGCTACAAGTTCCAGCTACACTTCAGCTACTCTTCATCTGTTTTTTTTTCATATTTACACTTATCCATTACCAAAACAGTTACTTCTCTTTCAACCACAGGGGTACCTCCAATGACTGGAACAGCCACACTCAACATCCACCTCACAGACCAAAATGACAATGTTCCAAAGCTGGAAAGCCACATGCTGACCATGTGTCTTTCTGCCAGTGTGGTCAACATCACAGCCTATGACCTGGATGGAGACCCATATTCTGGCCCCTTCCACTTTGAACTCCTTGGAGACATCAAGGGCCGATGGAGGCTTGACCCCAGTTTCGGTAATTCCCTGTGTCTCCCTTCATATGCTCAACTGTGGGCAGGGCCAGTAAACCCACTAGGGAGCCTTTTAAACCCATATTCTGTGGGGGCACCGACTCCGGAAACAACAGACCCCTCTTACTCTGCTGACTTACCAACTGTTGCAGCACTATTTGTAGTACCCCTGCATGCACGCTTTTTGAGGGACTTTCAAAAAGAAGGTTACATGAGCTTTTTTGTACTCTAATGGAGCTTTTCCACTGCCACCAGGAACCAAGCTGTATCCGACCCTTACTATGAGCTGATTGTTTTCCATTGTGAAGTATACAAGTCATATCTGACCTGGACCCTTGATGACATGACGCTGTTTACTAAAGTGAAATATGAGCAAGTTTAAACCGAGCTGGGTGCATCACCGCCAACTGATTAGTCGAAATAAATGGGGACAAGAAAGAACCAGTAATGGGTAATGGATTATGTGACAGGAAAAGGGACATATTCCATATATTATTAATTATTAGTATCACACATCGCAATGTATTTATGCATTCCAGATAACTAGGAACTTGTGAACCTACTTAAAAAAGTATTATAGAAAGGCTGAACGGAATGGGTTTGTAATGAAAATGTATGCAAACTAATGCAAATTCTGCTAGCATTTGATGATAGTATAACACAGTGATTCTCACAAATTTTTTTAATAATTAATGCTAGCTAATTCATAATAATAATAATAATAATAATTGATACTTTATTGATCTCCATGGGGAAATTCTAGCACATAGTAAATCATGATGTACACTGTGTGAACGGTTTTCCGTCACTGTCACTTCCCAACCTGGCCACACTTTTGCCAAACCGACCCTTCTGCGGTGGAAAACCGAAACAAGCTGGAACTGTGCAATAACAGGTCTTTCCTTGTGGTACATCTCAGGTACGGCTCAGTTCCTGTACGCCAATGGAAAAGCGCAAAAAGTTTCAATGATCTGTTTATTTTGTTCTTTTCTTTTTTCATTCCATTCCATTTATTTATGTCAAACAGTGCTTATTAATCAACAAAACAAGTTAGTATAGGCTAATTTTCATCTGTTGTCTCTGGCCATTTCCTAAAAAGGCAATCTAGATCAGAATATAATAGGTTATCATAAATGTGACATACAAATAATATAGATACAGATTAACACCCAAACCTATACAAGGACAGTATATAAAAATAGGACAGTAATACAAAACAGCTGTTTGTACTACGGCACAGAAATTCAGTCTTGGTATTTTTAACTTATGAAGTACCAGTTTATTATCTACGTACCAATAGTAATATACTACTGCTATTTTCCATACCACTTCATGGTGATAACCATACAGAATTTAGCTATTTACTTTCAGGTCAGAAATTGTTATTAATGGTTTTCCTCATTGAGAAAACGATAACCCAGAATCAACATCCCAATGATATATTTTCCCAATTCTCTGTGATTCCAGTATTTTATCAGCTCTGTTAATTTAAACTGATAATCAAAGGCTTTATAACATTTTTATCAGTTGGTGAGGATTCCTGAAATTTCTGAAATATTCTTAAGTGTAAATGTTTTATTTTTAAAACAAAGCTACTGATGAAACAAAACAAATTTATTTTAAATACAATAACATAAAAGACAACAGTGTTATTGTCTTAACATGTGATGTATTGTACTTTGAAAGGGAGGACTGTTAACCTGATAAAGGAGGAAGCAGTCTATGCCGGATCTCACAAACTGCTACTCAAGATCTCAGACGCACAGGGCAAGTTTCTGCAGCAGAACCTCACCATGACGGTGTGTGACTGCTCCACGATTCCCAACTGCCATGCCCGCAGAGTCACCTCTGTCATTCCTGGGGGTGGGACAGTTGGGATTGTGATTGCTTCCCTATTCCTGTTTCTAGGTATGTTACTTTCCATAGTTTGGAAAAATCATTTAGAAATCATTGATAAGAGTGAGTGAATATTAGTTTAGAAGCTTGTACTGCCATCTTCAGGCAGTTTGGGTAAAGTATCAGAAGTCTTCTAGGCACAGATCGACCAAAGAGGCGCTATCAAGGGGGGGGCTAACCCAAGCTATGGAGGGGCATCCTCAAAAAAGAGCAGAAACATAAGGATAGCCCTCCGTGGTTAAAGCTATAAACACTGTACTAGCAGATATAAGTATTCTGGTCAAAGGAGAGGTCTAGACCAGGAGTGTCAAATTCCAATCCTAGGGGTCTGGAGACCTGTGTAGCTTAGTGGTTTCCCTCTTCCATTAGCACAACGAGATGAATCAGGTGTGTTAAATGAGGGGAAACCCAAAAATGTGCAGGGCTCCGGCCCCCAGGACACCCTTGGTCTAGACAATCAAAGCCTGCCACAGTTAGACTGAAGTATGTTTTTAAGGTTATGTTAACACTTTGTGCTTACAGGTGTCCTGCTATTGGTAATATTTGTATCCTGTGGGAGACATAGAACAATGTTTCTTGTTGATCCCGGTTCTGGAGCAACATTGCTTAAATCAAATATTGAAACACCTGGAACTGACTGTAAGGTAATTGTAAAATCAAATCAGTGCAAGTATTATTGTAATTAGATTGTTTAAAATTTAAAAAGTTCCTATAAAAAATTTTGTATATGTCACACAAAACAGCATTAAGAATTTACATTTAAGCTGCAGTTTTACTTTATATGTCAAGGTTCCAGATGCTCAAAATGGAAGGTGTCATGAAGCGATGTCTACCCAGTCAAATGTCAAAAATAGTACATTCCAACAGGAAGTAAGTGAGTCTTCTTGCATATCACAATTGAGAATTACTATTAAATATTTAATATCACCAGCTCAGCATAATTTCCAACATATTATGTACAGTAATACCATACTGAACTAGTCAGAGTAAATGGTATTATTCCCAATGACATTAAATCCTCTCTGTGGAAACATTTGAATGTGTTTAAAATTTACACATTTTACATGAGGACAGGGGCGTCAGAAATCAGGGGGACTGAGGGATGCATCTCCCCAGTATTGGTGGATCACCCCTTCTTCCCAGAAAATTAATATAAACAGGCTCAACGATATTGGAAAAAAATTTAATTGTGATTTTTTTTGGTTTTGCAATCATGTTTTGATATTTAATATGTTTCTGTCAGGATACAGATGAAACAGATATGACGAATTAAGAGTGTGTTCCTTATCTTTCATTATAAATCCATGTGTTACTGAGGCCAATTCACTGCGCATGCAGAGTGCAAGGACGAAGCATATATGGACGAAGCATATATGGACAAAACAATTGTAACACTGAATTCAGGTGTTTCATTCAGACCCATTGTTACAGGTGTATAAAATCCAGCACCATGCCATGTGGTCAGGTTTACAAACATTTGTGAAAGAATGGGTTGTTCTGAAGAGCTCATTGAATTCAAGTGTGGTACTGTCATAGGATTCCACCTTTGCAATATGTGTGTGAAATGTCTTCCCTGCTAAATATTCCATTGTGAATTGTAAGTGGTATTATTGCAAAGTGGCAGCGTTTAGGAACAAAGGACACTCGGCCACAATGTGACAAACCATGTAAAGTAATATAGCAGGGTCACCGAGTGCTGAGGTGCATATAGTGCATAAAAGTTGCCAGTGCTCTGTTGACTCAATAACTGCAGACTTCCAAACTTCCTCTGGCATTAACCCCAGCACAAAAACTGTGCCAGGAGCTTCATGGAATGGGCTTCCATGAGCGAGTAGCTGCATGCCAGCCTCATATCACCAAGCACAATGCCAGGCATTGGATGGAATGGTGTAAAGCACGCTGCCACTGGACTCTGGAGCAGTGAAAACGCATTCTGTGGAGTGACAAATCACGCTTCTCTGTCTGGCAGTCTGATGGATGAGTCTGGGTTTGGCAGATGCCAGGAGAACGTTACCTGCCTGGCTGCATTGTGCCAGCTGTAAAGTTTGGTGGAGGATGGATAATGGTATGGGGTTGTTTTTCAGGAGTTGCGCTAGGCTCTTTAGTTCCAGGAAACTCTTAATGCTTCAGCATACCAAGACATTGTGGACGATTCTGTGCTGCCAACTTTGTGGGAACAGTTTAGGGAAGGCCCAATTCTGTTCCAGCATGACTGTACCCCAGTGCACAAAGCAAGGTCCATAAAGACATGGTTGGGTGAGTTTGGTGTGGAAGAACTTGGCTGGCCCACACAGAGCCCTGAACTCAACCCCATTGAACACCTTTAGGATGAACTACATCAGAGATTGCAAGCCAGGCCTTCACATCCCACATCAGTGCCTGACCTCATAAATGCACTTCTGGATGAATGGGCAACAATTCCCACAGTCACACTCCATAAACTTGTGGAAAGCCTTCCCAGTAGAGTGCCAGCTGTTATGGCTGCAAAGGGGGGACCAACTTTGATGCCTATGGATTTAGAATGGGATGGCATAAAAGTTTTTGTAAGTGTAATGGCCAGGTGTCACAATACTTTTGTCCAAACTGACACATATGGACAAAACAATTAACACTGAATTCAGGTGTTTCATTCAGACCCATTGTTACAGGTGTATAAAATCCAGTGTTTTGTATCACACTGATCAGGCATATGGCATGTGGATCAGGCATATAATTTTTTTTTGTTAGGCTTAGAAACTGGACTGGACTAACTTGAAAATTAAAAAAGATTAATATCTTTCTTACATTGCATCCTTACGGGATGTGACTATTGCATATGTGTCGATTGCAAATGCAATGTCATTATATACAACACCCCCCCCCCCCTCCCCGCAGCTGTCAAAATCCTTCTGACACCACTGCATAAGGACATAAACTAAACCTTTGGAAAGTCTTTTGAATAAGAATGGATTACATTTTTATTTTCTTTTAGGCAAATAGCCAGTTGAGATTTCAGGATTTTTCCACATACAAGAAGTGTCAGGTTTCTCAGCAATATGGTGCAGCTGATGCCTTTCAGGTACGAATGATCATTAATGTTTGGCACCTTTTAAACAGTGCCTTTTGCACTCAGTTTTTAATTAAGCTGCACCATGTTCTCTTTGCTTTGCAGAGAGGCAGCATGCGATCTCAGAACATGAAGGGACACTTTCAGGTACCTGTCTTTGTTCTATAAACTTATACATCAGTTTTGTTAAACGTACATTTACTCAGTTTTTTAGTCTGTATACACTAAATCAAGGTCAATGGTTATTTTTCAGTGTTGCCTTAAGGGGATTCATTTAGCTTTCAAATGAATACTATGTGATGTCTTATTTATAGAGAACATTATTCAGAGGGGAAAATTCTTCATTCAGAGAACAAAATATTCCAGCAAAATATGAAGTACTGCTCTCAATACTAAACCAGGTATATTTTGTATTTAGTATATTTATTTGTCAAATGGATTTATGCTTCATGCATGTTAGGCAAGTGAATAGAATGTCACATATTAGAATGTAACTATTACTTCTTCCCTGTTCACCCCCATAGAAAACAAACTCCATCCATGACCAGGAAGATGACATCATTAAGTATGAGCCCCATGTGTATGATGATGAGGGGACCGAATGCAGGGGCGACATGCAGCTGGACGCCATCTCCATCTCTGAGGTCAAATTCGACCCAGATGAGCTTCTTCACCTAGGCCCCCGTTTTAGCAACCTGGCAGCTTTGTGCAGCCCCCCCAGTAACGTTGGCCTTTAACACTAACACTAAACCCTAACCTAAACCCAGCGACGTCGGCCTTTAACACTAACACTAAGCCCTGACCTACATCCAGCGACGTCGGCCTTTAACACTCACACTAAGCCCAAACCTAAACCCAGCGACGTCGGCCTTTAACACTCACACTAAGCCCAAACCTAAACCCAGCGACGTCGGCCTTTAACACTCACACTAAGCCCTGACCTACACCCAGCGACGTCGGCCTTTAACACTCACACTAAGCCCTGACCTGAACCCAGCGACGTCGGCCTTTAACACTCACACTAAGCCCTAACTTACACCCAGCGACGTCGGCATTTAACACTCACACTAAGCCCTGACCTGAACCCAGCGACGTCGGCCTTTAACACTCACACTAAGCCCTGACCTGAACCCAGCGAAGTCGGCCTTTAACACTCACACTAAGCCCTGACCTAAACCCAGCGACGTCGGCCTTTAACACTCACACTAAGCCCTGACCTAAACCCAGCGACGTCGGCCTTTAACACTCACACTAAGCCCTGACCTACACCCAGCGATGTAGGCCTTTAACACTCACACTAAGCGCTGACCTACACCCAGCGATGTCGGCCTTTAACACTCACAATAAGCCAAACTTACACCAAGTGACATCTGCCTTTAACACTCACACTAAGCCCTAACCTACACACAGCAATATCAGCCTTTAACACTCACACTAAGCCAGGGCTATCAAACTGCAGTCCTGGAGGGCCAGAGTCCTGCGTAGCTTAATTCTTTCCCCGTTCCACCACAAATGATTCAGTTCAAGAGCGATGTGTGATGTGTTAATTAGCACAAGGAGTTGAATCAGGTGTGTTAAATAAGGGGAAATCCAAAAATGTGCAGGGCTCTGGCCCTCCAGCACTGGAGTCTGACACCTGTGCACTAAGCCCTAACCTAAACCCAGCGACGTCGGCCATTAACACTCACACTAAGCCCTAACCTACACTCAGCGACGTCGGCCTTTAACACTCACACTAAGCCCTAACCTAAACCCAGTGACGTCGGCCTTTAACACTCACACTAAGCCCTAACCTACACCCAGCGATGTCGGCCTTTAACACTCACACTAAGCCTAACTTACACCAAGTGACATCTACCTTTAACACTCACACTTGGCCCTGACCTACACCCAGCGACGTTGGCCTTTAACACATATACTAAGCCCTAATCTACACCCAGCGATGTTGGCCTTTAACACTCACACTTGGCCCTGACCTACACCCGGTGATGTTGGCATTTAACACTAACACTTGGCCCTGACCTACACCCAGCGAAGTCGGCCTTTAACACTCACACTAAGCCCTGACCTACACCCAGCGATGTCGGCCTTTAACACTCACACTAAGCCCTAACCTACACCCAGCGACGTTGGCCTTTAACACTCACACTAAGCCCTAACCTACACCCTGCGACGTTGGCCTTTAACACTCACACTTGGCCCTGACCTACACCCGGTGATTTTGGCATTTAACACTCACACTGAGACTTGAGCATAATATGCCACCTAAAGGGCAGGAAGACTCAAACTTTGGTAGACAGGGAAGAATGCAGATCGTTTCCAAAATGTGGGCATATTTTGATTACATTTTGCCTTAACTGTGTGCAAAGGGTACAAATAGGACTAGCATTGTTGGGCATTTCAGGTCCAGAGGCTACAAAGCTATAAGTAACTAGTTGAGCAAAGAGTCACAGTCACAGAGTACTAACCTGGGGTGCGTTTCTCGAACAACGACGGAAGTTAGCATTAACGATGCATCGTACTATGGTAGTTCAAACTAACCAACATCCGACCAACGACTGTTTCTCGAAACCGTCGTACCACAGTTGTTTGAACCACGTTAGTTAGTTAGGACTTATGTAGTTGGAACTACAGTGGTTCCAGCGCTGATTGGTCAGACTCACGGCAAGTCATGCGCAACAAATAACAACGCACTTTCACAGCCGGTCGCGCACAAACACTCGCGAACTGTGTAAAATATATAATAATCACACACACACACACACACACACATATATATTTATTTGTGACATCAATTTCTGTCAGTCACACAACGCCAATAAAATGAAAATTAGCAATCGCGGAAAAATAATGTGACGCTCCTTGGAGTGATAAACAGAATAACTTTTATTCCGACGTTGTCGCTTACAGAATATTGTTATACTGGCTGACTGGAATACACAGGTGTGTGTAATAACCAAATATTACAGACGACTTTTCCCGAGTACAAAGGCATGGATTCGTATCTGACCGCTGTAGTGTCATTCTACTGTTCCATTATGGAAAGGCCCGGTGTGTTGGCATGTTTTTTTTGGGATAACCGTTGGATCAGTTGCTCAAACCCAGCTGTGCGACCTCTTCAGTCGATCAGTCCTCTACGTTTTGCTCTAAGCACGGAGTTGCAGTGAAAAGCTGCATGCTCTTTCTGGATAAAATTAGCCACCCCTGTGCTAATTAATACTTTGCAGTCTGAGATTTGTCCCTATTGCTCACTACAGACAGTTACCGTACTTATGACCAGAGACCCACACAACAATTACGTTTCAAACTACATTTTCAGACACCTTCACATTATATGTGATCGTAGAGCTAAATTATTTCTTATTAGGTATTAAAGATTATTAAATTTCTTACTTACACGGTGACTATACCCTTATTAAACTGCATTTTCCACCATCGCTGACGAATTTACATATAACTACGCTTCGAAATACACAACTTAACGACAGTGTTTGTGAACGTTCGTTCGAACTATGGTTTCGAGAAACACCTGCGTCGTTTAACGATGCATCGTACCACGTAAGTCCGCAGTATTGTTACCTATGTAGTTTGAACTATGGTTTCGAGAAACACCTGCGTCGTACTTACATAGTTTGAACCACGCAAGTTGCTAACGTAGGTAGCAACGATGGTTTCGAGAAACGCACCCCTGGTTGGTAGTAACAAAATCTTGGTCTGGATTTGTAGCTTCTGGACCTGAAATCCCCGACACTGAGGACTAGAATATTCTACTGCCATTAAATGTGCCACAAACAAGGATCTGAATAACGTATGTATATAGCTATAAATTAATGTTATTTTGGTAGTTATTTTTTCTGGAAGGGGTATTAGAATAGAAAAAAGTATAAGTAAAATCTCACTTGAATATTATTTTTCAGGAGGTGGTTGAGGTGCTTGTCCAGTTTACCTGTAAGAAACAGGCAAGCAGCTTTTTACTTCATAATGGGGTTTGAAAGGACCTGCTTTCTCCTGTGGTAGAGAGGAAAGCATGTTTCTTGTGAAATCTGCATTTCTGCAGTATAAGGGTACAGGTTTCATGAATGGAATAATTTCAAAGGCATGCTGTTGTTTCTAGGTGCAGGTAAAAATGACAAATGATGATTAGTGAGGATTAAAATAACCTCATAAATTATCTGCTTCAAAATATCCAATTGGACAAAGATTTTCTATAAATTAGAGATATACATTAAAGTACATTAAGCAAACCCTCTAGAGGCACAATGGCACTGGCCCGACAGCCATTGCTCTCCTAACAGAGTAGAAGTAAAACAGCAGAGCAGGTCCGACACCATGGTGGAAGAAAGGATAGGTGGGGTATAGCCACTGTGACTGTGGCATTAAAATGTATATAATCGAAAACAAGACTGTTGTTTTATGTACTTAGAGATACAAATTTTCTCTTGGTCTTTTCTTCATGAATGAACAATAAAATGGTCAATGTTTATTTTTTTGTATATTAAACAGTACGAAATAGAGGGAAAAACAATTCTAAACAAGCGATCCATAACCATATACATGTTGATATTTGGTCAATGATTTTTTTTCCATACCCTCACTCTCTCTCAAACACACACACATGCACACACACAGTCAAATGGTTAACAACATCTTATACACCACTGAAAACTTAAAATACATATAGTTCACCCATTTCATAGGCACTAGACAAAATGAGATGGACGATTGTCACATCAAGTGTGTACAGTAACATGATAAAGCTGTCTCACAGCCAAACACAAATGCTCCAGCTTATTTGCAACATCAACATGATGACGAATTGTGCTATTCTGTCTTGTACTGTTATATTATTATAGATCAATACATTTACAAACAATTTAACATAATTTCTAAATAAACTCATTTTCAAATGTCGCTGCAGCAAATCAATGCCTTTTTACAAAAAAAAACGAAATCCCTAAACTTTTTCACAACGAAGATGATGTCACAGGTTTTCCCTGTCTATTATGAGAGAAACATTGCTACTGAATTGGCAATATAGGTAGTTCCGCTACTTTTTTGACCGACATAATTATCTATTTGTACTGCACAGCATTGTAGAAACAATAAGGCAAAAGTGTTTGTACAACTCGTATTAACTGTTATGATTCTACTTTCCTGCACAAACTTTGTCCACCAACATATCTCCTCCCCTCCCATTTTAACAGCTCATCACCAGGACCAGCTTTATGCTAATCAGGCCCTTTCCCTTAGTTGGTTAAGATGATAATGCAACTACTCATGCCTTTGTACACCAGTCATTGTTAGTTGAAGTATTGCCTATACACAGATATTCATATGAGAAAAGTATTAGCAGACATTAGGAATCGAAACCGTACCTATGGTAAGGATGGAGAACATGGAAAGATGAGGTATGGAAAGATGAGAATACTGAAATTCAGTAAAAAAACTAGATGCACAAAACATGACAATACACAAATCCACATTTTTCCAGAAAAGGGCACTAATTTAAACAAGTTACAAAGTACTTCAGTTTTAACTAAGTAAACAATTTACAAAACGTGTGTAACAAAGGTATGAAATACATTCATATAAACACATACAGACATAGATACATACAGAGAGGCACAGAAATAAATGTAAAAAATCTTCCTCGCTCTGTAAACTAGGGTTATTATAGAATCAGGACAAAACCTGTTTGAAAAAAGCTTAAAAACCACAGTACGTGCATCTCCAAAATCCATGTCAGACCATGTCCAGTTGAACGAGATATGTGTGTGTGTATGTGTGTGTGTATAACTACTCACACTCAAACTCAGGCAGGTACCTTGAGCTTACAGGATTTACATTTGAATGAGAATAGGTGACAAACATTTCCTTGATCATAAGAAGGCAGTCTGAGTGTATGATGGATCCTGCAGGAATTCTAATTGTTGGTATTGCTAAAGTCGCCTGCATATGTTCAAAAAAGGATGACATGACAAGCTACAAGAGGTGCTGACAAAGGCTGGAGATTCAAGATTAATTGTGCTTTGCTGAGGACTCCTGAAATCCTGAAATGAATGCGATTAATTTAGAGCAGAAAAGGACATACATGGGAATGTTACTATACAATACTGGCACACCAATCAAGATCCCAGTTCTAAGGGAGTTAAAATATACTGTATGTCTCCATTATGGTGCAGAATCTAAAAATAACTAAAATGAGGAAAATTTAGTATCAGTACACAAATCATCTAAAAATAAATATATGACGCACTGTAATTTGAAGTGTTCTACTTTAAATAGTTTTAACAAAGCAGGCCATTTGAAAAATATGTCTAATTGTAAATATAATTTACGTATGCCTAATGCATCCTGAATATACTGCCAGATTCGTCTCCTAAATTATACTGTTTAGAGTACCATAGGCAAATACGGGATGCATGATTTCCAGTATAAAACCAGATATTAATAAAGATGGGATGTGACCAAGAACAGCCGAAATGACTCCAAAAAGGAGAAATTTACATGACTCCATTTATACAAATGCAATAGAGGTGTCTTGGGTCAGATTATAGATTAAGACCCAGTCTACAGCTTTTAGAAATTTCCTTCCACTCTTCCCATGTAGTAAACTGGCACTTGATGTGTGCCAGCTGTTAACACAAGTGTTAATACAGTAATTAAATAATAGCCCCTTCAGTGAGATCCCCAGAACCCTGTCTAATGCTCTGACAATCAGAATCCTTCCTTCTGGAACTGCTGAAGCCATTTGGCTTCATTTATTCAGTAAAAAATAGGCTAATGAAAAACTGAGTAATCCGTTTCGGGCATTCTACTTCCCTACTGAGCAGCACTACGACACACTGATCAGTCAGACCCACAAGCTGAGGAATGTCGAAATGGTTTTGAGGTGAAACTCTGCGGAACGACTGCTGCTGGAGCCTTTGGCGAATCACTGCTGATAATTTCCATACTGGCTCTGTGGAGAACACCACAAGTATAACGAATTAGCTGGCTATTCAGAATCCCCCCCCCCCCAACAGCAGGTGTCCATAAGCAGGTATGTAAAAAAGTGAAGGGGGTGTACCTGATCATAGGCATAGGGTCTCTGCGTCTGTCCAGTGGGCGCAGCTTGGGAGGAACGGTATGAGCTGTACTGCTGGCCCTGACCTGGCTGGTAGCTGGAGTACTGCGCCGATGCTGCCTGCCCCGGGCCTGGGAGATTAACGATGGGGATAGGACATGCTAAACATAGCAAAACGGCAAGTTTCCACAAGTCTGCGGTATACCTGTCACTCATGCACACGGCCAGCACCTGTCCTCATACTTATAGCCCACGTGATGAGAGGAGATGAAGCAGACACTGCCCAACCAAAGACCCCCTGTTGTCCAGTAAAACATGTCTGGGTCCCCCTACACAGGATATGATATTGTTTCTCTCTTGTATGCCTTCTGCAGTAATGACAACATTTTTCAATTTTTGTAAATATAAATATATTTTAATTTGGCTGCACTGCTAAACAATGTAATTACTTTTGAACATGATTATCTAAATCTAAACCCTATTTGGCAAATGGATCAGAAGTCAGACAGCCATTAAAAATGTGCTTATAATAATTGAAGGAACCCTCACTTTAAGGTATTAGCCTTCAACAAAATGAAACAAATATTTTAAATGATATTTTAAACATTTTCAAATGAAATGAACCAAGTAACAATGATTCCTCACCTTTGCCCTCCATCAGATTCCCTGCGAGACGCCGCTAATTGAATGGTTTGATTTTAGCTGTGGATTCTGGGAGTCTGTGCAATGTCATGACCAAAGGTCTCGCACGGTTTACAACCAGGAGGGAATACTATTAGCCTCTATTATAAATCTTTGATAATGCCCCAACTGTAACACACAATAAAAATATGAACATTATTGTGTCATCCTATATCTCGTTTTGAACATATAATGATAATGTTCTAAATTTTCTACGCTTTTCAAATAAATTTCGCGGCCCCTGTTGGTCCTCACTGGAGCCCCCTAGTGGGCGTGGGCCCAATGGCTGAGAACCAACATTTTTTTGGTATTACTTTAATTTTTAATATATATCTTTAATTTGGTGATCAGTGGTCATTGTTAACACACCACAGCACAGCACACAGTGCGCAACAACGAAATATGTCCTCTGCATTTAACCCATATGTGACTTTCGTGACATAGCATGGGGCAGCTAATTCAGTGCCTGGGGAGCAGTGCTTGGGGGCGGTACCTTGCTCAGGGTACCTCAGTGGTGCCTTGCTGGTCGGGGATTCGAACCTGCAATCTTTCGATTACAAGTGCGCTTCCCTAACCATCAAGCCACCACTGCCCAAAAGCATTACCAAAAGTGGAACATTTCGCTTTTGGAAAGAAAACTGCTTTCTCGCAACTATCAATATTCAAGGAAATGCTTTTTGTAAAAAGTAATCATAGTTTTGGTCTTTTGTAATAATTCTTAGGTCCGTATTCATACGTCTTTTTTTTCTTCAAAAGTAGCTAATTCATATTTAAATAACTTATCTTTTACAGGCTAACAAATTACTTGCCTTGCTAATTTCATTGCTTTAGGCTATTTCAATTTTCCACATGCTAAATACAGCAAGAGAACCAATCATCTTGTATTCTTCAATCTTGTGATGCAAATAGCAATTTGTGGCAGCACAGACAAAGCATGGACTCATCTTTACTGTAGACAGAGCATCAATGACCGAGCACATTTATAGATCAGTCAATTATTACCATAGACTGGACCCTGCAATACTATAGGGGTGCTTGTGTTTTGGGGGGCATTGTGTGCTTCTTCTAATCTGAGCATGAAATGAAATGAAATTCTCACCTGTATATCTGCTTTATTGGAGAACAAGATGGGACATGAGAAAGCTGAAGAATTCCTATGTACCTGTATTCATACTTCAACAAATAGCAAATGAATTACCATTTAATTTAAGGCCCTTGAGTGCTTACCGTAGGTCTGCTGCTGCCCGGTGTAGTTCTGCTGTGTGGGATACTGTTGCTGGCTGAAAGGCTGCTGCTGGCTGGAGCTCTGCTGGTAGGAGGCCTGTGGCTGACTGTACTGTGCACTGTTTCCTGTGGATGCAGAACACAGAAGGCCTCACTTAGCTAGTGAGCTGACACGGTGGAGTTTATCCCTCAGCAATGAAGCTGTTGTGTCATGAATCAATATGTCTTTCATTTTCTTAGCAATTGCCTTTATTAATTTCCTTTGGGAAATCAGTTTTCCCACATAGTCCAAAAGCATGGTCTTAGGTGATATTGCGTTTATAAACTGCCCTCTGTGTCTATGTATATGACTAAAAGTCTATGGCATCGTCTCCAGTGTATCTCCTGCCTTGTGCTCTATGCTTCCGCAGATAGACTAGAACCCTAACCCTAACCCTCTCAATCATCAAATTCAAGTGTTTCATTCAGACCCATTGTTACAGGTGTATAAAATCAAGCACCAAGCCATGCAATCAGGTTTACAAACATTTGTGAAAGAATGGGTTGTTCTGAAGAGCTCAGTTATTTCATGTGTGATACTGTCATAGGATGCCACCTTTGCAATAAGTCAGTTCATGAAATTTCTTCCTGCTAGTTATTCCACAGTCTGCTCTAAGTGGTATTATTGCGAAGTGGCAGCGTTTATGAACAAAAGTAACTCAGCCACAAAGTGACAGACCATGTAAAGTAACTGAACGGGGTCACCGAGTGCTGAGGCACACAATGTGCAAAAGTCACCAACGCATGTTCACTCAAGAAACGGAGAGTTCAAAACTTCCTCTGGCATTAACCCCTGCACAAACACTCTGCACCGGGAGCTTCATGGAATGGGCTTCCATGGCCGAGCAGCTCACATCACCAAGCACAATGCCAAGCATAGGATGGAGTGGTGCAAAACACGCTTCCACTAGACTCGAGAGTTTCATGTTGAGGAACTTGGCTGGCCCACACAGAGCCCTGACCCATCTAACACCTTTAGGATGAACTAGATCAGAGATTGCAAGCCAGGCCTTCACATCACACATCAGCGCCTGACCTCATAAATGCACTTCTGGATGAATGGGCAACAATTCCCACTTTCAAACTCCATAAACTTGTGGAAAGCCTTCCCAGTAGAGTGCCAGCTGTTATGGCTGCAAAGGGGGGACCAACTCCTAATTGATGCCTATGGATTTTGAATGGGATGTCATGAAAGTTCCTGTAGGTGTAATGGCCAGGTGTCCCAATACTTTTGTCCATATAGTATAGGTTGAAGACTCCTGGTTGATTTGTAAGCAATTCATCCTCACATTAAGGCTCCTTCTTCTATATCATCAATCCACCAGAATCCACAAATACCAGGAGTATTTTTGACTGCACATTTCTTGTTACTCAATATTTTTTTATATTTTCCTACGAAAAACGCAGTAATGCTAACCTGGTTGACTGCAATTCTAACCAAAATTAGGTACTGTACCAGCTGGGCTCTTTTCTGCTTCCAACTGCCAAAAGTTGGAATCCAAATGAAATATATTAGAAATGCATCCTTGTTACATGACATTATCCGCAACTCAGTTGGTTGCCTAAAGCAGGAATCTCAGCATTAATTCCCTTCCAAGTCTAAATGACAGCTGTCCCCTTGATGCAATGAGGCTAATCATTAAGGTCCTAGTTACAAGTTATTTTCTACATGGCCCGAGTGATTAATGTTTACTGCACATATGAGTATTACCCTAATAGTCACAAAAGTTTTTGGATGACCGCTTTCTAAATGTTGGAACTTTAAATCTTTCTTGATGCCAAGATGTAGTTTCAGCCTTCAGTACATCGAACAGAACTGATAGGGTGTGACCCACTGCCTACAAGTGGTACCTCCTTCATAGTAATGCTGTGAGGACTCCTCAAAGCTTCTCTCATATCCAGGCTCACCGTAAGAGGACTGCTGATATGAATACTCCCCGTGACCTGCAGGAAAAAGGAGCAGAGAAAAAGCCACAAGCTGACCAGAGGTCAAACCTGAAGGTACAAATCCCGCAGTGCAAAACCATCACGCGAACTTAACGAGTTTTTATACACCATGCAGACACACGATATTACAAAAGACACGTTTGTGCTCTGCGTGGAACTGTAATGAGGCTGAGACCACATCTGAAATTTCAGCACACCAAAAATATACCAACAAGGGCTTACACTGCAAGTAGAGGCTGTAAAACATGAGACAGGGGATTTCAAAAAAACAATGAGCAGTGTAGCA
Organism: Paramormyrops kingsleyae; assembly: GCF_048594095.1. NCBI lineage: Eukaryota > Metazoa > Chordata > Actinopteri > Osteoglossiformes > Mormyridae > Paramormyrops > Paramormyrops kingsleyae. Next base: position 34,430,585 of record NC_132804.1, read on the forward strand.
GAGAGGCCAGAATCGCTAAGACTAACTGCTGTGGTGACTGGGCTTGTCAGGTAGGGGGCTTGCAGTTGTTACGGTACCATCAGGGTAATACTGCTGGTTAATGGGCTCGTTGGAGCTCTGACTGTGGCCATATTGTTCCCCGTAGAATTCGTCCTGTCCAGTGTACTGCAGAGCGGATCCTGCAAGACAGGCCACAGTAGGTTTGTTAATCAACTGATATACAACATCACCGGCTATAGGTGAGTGAAGCCTTTCGGGTGTGAATGAGTAATATAAAGAAATTTTGTGTAAACTGTTAGCTATGTTTTTACTAAGATGGTGGATATTTCAAATGAACGCCACTTTATTACAGCTAATAGTAGATGACAGACTGTTTTCAACCGTAATTATATGCTTATGTGTATGCAAAATCAAACCCAGAACAAGATACAGAATATTAATTATGTTCATTAAATGTTAGCCTCATGTAACATTCCAATAATCGTAGTTCACATAATTTAAAAATGTGTCAGAGGAAAAATTCATGTGTTAGAAGGATATTTAAAGGAAATTTTATTTGGAACAAAAAAAGCCAATAGTACATAGAAGGAAGGCAGGGAAAGGGGTGTGCAAAAACTCCAGGTACTGCATTCCCCTTTAAGAGCTGATGCAATGGCTAAACTAACGGAAACATTCACAAACTTGACAGCAAGGTAGAGGGACAAAGAACTGGCTACAGAATTTACGTGGCAATGCTGAAAGATAACTAGATACCTAGATAGATTCCATAGCCATTCCGCTATCATAAGTTCAAATCTTCGCTTGTCACCTTGAAAGTCATTATAAAATTATGATTATCAGCTCTTATACAGGAACTCTAGAAGATGACTTCAGAACTTGTCCAGAGCCTTCTAGGTGTGACAGCCCCAACCACAGGAAGGACCCAGAAGTCGTGCACAAAGCAGATTCCACAAATGACTGTACATTCTTAAACTTACGGTAATAACAGCCTTAGTCCATATTTTGCCTTGTTACAGTCTTGCTGGTGAACATGGATATAATTTTCAAGTCTATCTTGATAATGCCCATCTTTACAAGACATTTACAAAAGAGTTACAAAAAGAAGGACAAGGAGAGCTAGCTACAGTAGATCCTTACTCCCCATTAAAAGATGCAGCTAGAAAATGTATGTATGGATGTGACACTCCGGTAAACATGCAACCCTTCGCGGGCTTGCAAACATTCCCCTTCAGGCTGCTTAGTGACACGCCCAAGCACAGCGAGCTGACAGGCGGTGATGCTCTGGTTCCGTCGCTAATAATGTTTTTGCCCAAACTACTCTTAACCTCTCAATACTACATAATCTTCGTAGAAACAATATTAGTTCATAATATACATTTTACACTTTGTAGCCAGGATGACATATATTATAAATAAAGTTTACTGTAATTTAACTTTCATTCCTTGCATTTTAATGGATACATACTACTAAAATAGCAATTTGCAATATTCTATGTATATATGTACAGAACTTCATGCAATTAATATTGGATTATAATTATTAACTAATATCATGTAATATACTGATTATAAGATAATGTTTATTATTCTTAAAGCCTCTAATGGCCTGAATTTGTCAGTTTGACGTTTCTGCCTTTTCTCTCAGATCTTATTTAAAGTTAAACTTGCAGGATCTTTTGATGGTTTAAATAACTTGAGTATGACTTGCGTATTTTTGCATGTCACCTGATATTGGTAGGGCTGGTTACCTTGTGAAGTGCGATACGATGCCATGGGTCTCTGTGCCATGATGCTGTTTCCTTGGTTACCCTGGCTGAGCATCCCCATTGGCTGAGGCCCCTGGTAGTGCTGACTCCCGGCCTGAGCAGAGGAGTAATGGGACGTCGCCGCCTGCTGGTGCATCATCGTTACTGGGGAAATTTTTAGAATTTTAAAACAATTACACTTTGGGGACTGAGAGTTAAAATGCTACTTATTCATGGAAAATCTGGGTAATTGCCTGCAAAGTCTTGTCCTTCTAAATAAAGGTAATTTGTATTGGTCTTATATTGATCTAATCACAACAACTGTTTCCTGCAAGAGAGCTATCATGGAGTTGTACAAGTCAGCTGATGAGTCACATGACACAATGCCACCAGAGCTAAGCACGGACACAGAGAATCACCTTGGCTGGAGGGCATGTTGAGGTTGCCACGGGAGGTGTAGCTGCCCATGGACTGGCCCTGACTCTGCATTGGAACACCCTGTGATGACGACACCGTCTGGCTGTACCCAGCTGATGGGGCATGACTGCTGACTGGCAGGCTCAGGGAGGTTGGAGGGAGAGCTGTTTGACCGGAAGACTGCATAGTAGTGTGGCTAGGGCCTGAAACACACCACACACATGGATGCACACACACAAACGTTTGTATTCATATCTTTATGGGGCCATCCATTCAATTCCATGGGCAAAACCCTAATCCCAATAATGACGACCTTAACCCCTACCCAGCCCTAACCTTAACCATAAGTAACCAAACAAAATACAAGACTTGTGGCATTTTTAGTTTTTTGATTTTATAAAATTGAGTTTCCCCCCAATGGCAAAAGAGATGAATATGACTCTAAATATAAAAAGTCATGAAAAAGAAATAAGTTTTGGTGCAGGACAGTGAAGAGCAGGTACATCAACAGACATCAGTTGTAAGAGTAATTATGGATTTGTGTCTAGAAGAAATGCATACGTCCAAGAGGAGGAGTTATCTAAAACCATTCAGTATAGTATTAAACTGACATTAAACTACCCTGAACTGCATATTATCCACTAGCAGTGTAAAAAAAAAAATCAGAGAGTTCAATGGCAGCCACTATGCAAGGGGGCCCCTTACCATTGGCGATCTGGCCCTGCATGAGCGAGGGGGTGGACAGACTGGAGGACATGCTGTCATTCAGGTTGCTCTGAGAATGAAGGCCCTGGGTGCTGGCACTCTGGCTCATTCCTCCAGGCCCCACGTTCATGTTCTGGGATGGGGGCTGAGGAAGGACCAGAGCAAGGAAGACAAACATGCTGTTATTGTGCTACTGAACAAGGCCGTCAGCTGGTTCAACTTTATTCTATGTGTTTTCTGAATTTGAAATGATCTTAATAATTAACATCTTTGAGTAGATCATCTCTGTTGTCATTTGTATATCAAATGATTTTGCCAGGTGGCATAGGATCATGTGGGTGTCCTCTAGGTACAACAGACTCCTCCCACAACCAGAAGACATACAATGTGTGATTTTGTGCCCTGTAATGGATGAGGATCAGCTGCTCTGTACCTGTACTTCCAAGCTCCAAGGAAACTGTGACCCTATACTAGATAACTGCTATAAAAAATAGATGGATGGATGGATGGATGCTCAACCATAATATCAAAATGTGTGGGTCAAAGATTTGCATTGCTATGTGTGTTTTCAGTTACTTCCTGTATAAGTTTTTATTAGTGTAAATGATTGTTCATTGGTTTAACAAGCATTTAAGGTAGGTCAGTGGTTAGCAGATGTCTCACACCTCTTCAGACCAGGGTTTGATTCCCCACCCCTTCTCTACATGTGTTGAGTTTACATGTTTTCCCCATGTCATTGTGGGGTTTCCTCTGGATTTTCCCCCATAGTCCAAGAACATGTCCATAGGTGTGAATGCTGTGTGCCCTGTTATGGGTTGGCACCCCATCCTGGGTTATTCCCTGTCTTGTGCCTACAGCTTCCAGGACAGGCTCCGGACCCCCTGCGACTGAATAGGATAAGTGTGTATGGAAAATCAATGGAGCTGCTCTTCTACTCGCATTAGTCTAGCTTATATGTGGTTTTGAACTATGCCCTATCCTCACTGCAAGGTGACAAATAATTTATGCTGATGGCTATTTCATGTCAATGGCTGCTATAGAAAAGGCACATTAGTGAGATGAAACCATGTGATGCCACCCATAAGCCATCATATCTCGGCATCGACTCCAATACCAACAATGAGGACCAAAAGTGTGACAATTTGACACAGTTACCCTTCTATGCCAATGATTCCCTCACATGTTCCTCAACAAAATAAATGAGTGCCTTCATCAGACAGCTGTACAGAGGTGGTGATGGATTCCCTGACAGTGAAGCTGAGACAGAACATATTCAGTGACTAAGGTAATGCAGAGGGTATTCCACAAGAGGGCTCTGGCACTGCTCGATGATTCATGCACATACACACGTACACATGCACACGTACACATGCCGAGCATCAGGCACAGTACTTACAGCAGGCAACAATGACTGCATGTTTTGATTTGAATCTGCTATTGTAGCAAGATAGACCAGATTTCTGTGTAATATCTGCTGATACCTGAGAAAATATAGGATACCACTTCAGCAAAAAAGTTGGTTTAACTTGTACAAATAATGTGAAGCTGATCATATATGAGAATTTAAATTTATACGTGTTTTAAAGTCTCTCTGAAGCACATTACAATAGAACACTAATGACTATAATGCATTTTATCAATAATGAAATATACTTACTGAGTGCATTCTGCTGTTTTGCCTTTACTTTGGTAGTCCATAATACATTGAATCAGGTGATGGTTTTCATCAAGCATCTTGAAGAGAAAATGACCGTGTGAGTATCATCATTATCATTTTAGAACGTTTTTCTATGACGGTATATTTGAGGGAAAATAGCTACGTCATTGTTATACTTAGAGCACCGAAAAAAAAATCTAGACAGGTGAAAAACAGCAGTCCACAGGACAGAGTAATGGAAAGGCGAAAGGCGAAAGGCGTTTTAATAGCGCGTGTAAAAGGCACTTACACTTTATCATCCGTACTCCGAAATATATATGTATTGGTCAATTCATCTGCTTACTCTCTATAAGTTGGCAAGGGGACGTCTGAGCCAATATTTCAAGTCAATATTTCAATAGGAAAGCGACGCTTGTGACCTTTTTGACTTTTGCCACCGTCTTTATAATGGTTTTATTTATTTATTTATTTATTTGCAATCACACAAAAAACGACACCTTTCCCTTATAAAACCTCATAACAGACAGGCACGCCAAGCTCACGTGTGGCAATCATGTGCTTAATGTCAGATATTAATTTAAATCATGGCAGGTACAGATGGGCATCGTCCTGATTTTATTTTTTGTCTGTGAAAAGATGGACAATGGATACTGGCAGACTGATACAGTGCAGCATCCTAATAATGTGCGACACACACCTTCCATTATCACCGAGCATAGCGGGCAGTCATCCAGCCTCGACACTCTCTTTAATTACGCACAGCGAGCAGCCACTTACACCATCTTGACTTGCTCCAGAACAGCTTTTATGCTGCCTTCTATATTTTAAATATTTAAAACAAAACGATAGATTTTTTCTTATGGATATATGACTTGATGTTTTTCTATCGACACTACGCTGCAACCAAATTTAAAGTAGCATTTGCAAATAGCCGACTGTGTATCAACAGTAACAGCGCCAGATCGGATATGTATGATAGAAATGTGTGCATGTGCTGCGATACACAGGCGTAATTAATGTTTTAAATAGTGCACTAACGTGAAATGCATGACAAAGATACAAATGTTAAAATAATAGCTTTGCATTTTAAATTTTCCTATTGCCTACAGAGCAAAGGTTACCTGGTTAGTAACCCGCGTACACCCCACAATGCACATCACCTGGCTTTGTAGTAGTTTCCTTGTCTCACTCGCAATAACAAATTTCTTTGCTACCATTGACACGGGAATAATGAATCTTCCCTGCAACACATATTACACTAACCAACCAGTGTAACCCCATCTAAAATTAAAACGCTGACGTCTGATATTACCTTTTGTATAGTTTGTTGTGTCACCTCTCCTTTACTTCTTGGCCGAGCCGAAGCGAACGCGACGGACATTGTCTTGATTTAGCGATATACAGTAAACGTATTTTTCTATTATACTACCTAATATTTAATTCTAGCTACCTCCTATTACGGATTTAGGGTTCCCGTTATTTGAGCGAAAAAAGGGGGGTGTGTTCGGTCAAATCTGGACTGATCCAATGCATGGTCTAAATAAATCTTAAATATATTTAACAGCTGCATAAACTGATTAGCGTTTCTCTTTCCAATGAATCACAGCATTCTGAACGTCTTACTACTGTTGATGCTGAAGAGATTCCCTTCCCTCAGAACCTAACAACATCCCCTATCATTGTTTTTGGTACGAACCCGGTCTACTACTGTACTGTAGTAAGGCTGCAGATATCCCTTTTTATTCTGAGCGGGGAATACGGCTATTCCTCAGCGTAAATGAGCGCATTGCCATACATCACACGCAATAAATCATCCGTGCGTTAACTGAACTGGCATTGGCTACGTTTTACATCCCCGGAAGAGGCGTTGCGCAGTGAATTTGCGCTTTTGTGATAGTATTCACTTTCGGTTTTGTTATTGAAAGATCCTTGGCAGCTTTTTGTATAGATTGCACAGAAAACTCTGACTTCATTCATTTTAAAGTGTTTCTTTGTTGTCAAAGATGAGTTACGACCGAGCTATCACTGTGTTTTCACCGGACGGTCACCTGTTTCAGGTCGAATACGCTCAGGAGGCTGTAAAGAAGGGATCAACGGCGGTAAGTGCAGAAAGATGGTCACGGCCTCAAAGAAAAACCAGTGTCTACTTAGTGCATTACAGCCTGACCAAAATTAGTATTATTTTATTTTATAGCTGTTCAAATAAACTTATCGTTAGAGATCTTGTAGTTTATGTACAATATTCACCTGGGTGTTTTACTTTTGGTTATATCGTATTTTTTAAAGCATATATAAAGCACAATATAGCATGAACGGTTTTTAAAAAATAGAAAATACTGAAGTGCAGGGACGTAGCCAGCTATGAGGACACTGAGGTCCGGACCCCGGTAATTTTTTGAGAGCCAAAAATAAAATTTGAAGCTAAATTTTCCCCTGAATAAAAATTGGCTTGATTTGGCTAACGTTTAACATAACTTATTACTTTAAAAAATATAATAAACAGCTTATGAAGTGGGTGTATCAATAATGTGATTGACCAGACCCACCCCCAGCTCCTGGACCTCACTATTTTTCAAACCCTGGCTACAGCCCTGTTGAAGTGCACATAATACAATATTGTTCTGTAATATTTTAGGTTGGCGTAAGGGGCAAAAATATTGTTGTACTTGGTGTGGAGAAGAAATCGGTGGCGAAACTACAAGATGACAGGACAGTGCGCAAAATCTGTGCCCTGGATGACAATGTTTTTATGGCTTTTGCAGGTAAACTGAATCTGATTCCAGTTCCTTTTATATGGGCCAATTGACATTTTCCTCCCTGTACAAAATGCTCCATACACACTAGGGGTGCAACGGTACAGGTATCTCACGGTACGGTATGTACCTCGGTATTTGGGCCACGGTTTCGGTTCGGTTTAAATACAACACTACAAATAACACAAGAAAACAAATAATAAACTGCCTCGAATTTATGTATAAAATATCTATACATGTATAAAATTCAAACTTACAAAATGTAAACAAAAATACTTTAAAAAATGTTAAAGTGCCTCTTTAAGTGCTCTAAACACTCTATATTCCACTCGAGGCTCTGTGCTTGTCATAGAGGTTGGGAATTATAACGTCGCTGAAATGTGTACGGCAGGGCACAACATAACGTGGGTCAAGCGTTTTAATTAAGTGGCAAAACCCCGCATCTTCGACAACAGAAAAGGGTTGCAAATCTTTAGCAATGAACGTTCCCACTGCACGGATTATTTTCTTATGTTTATTGGATGTAGCAGGGTATGTCTGTTAATTGAAAAGCTTTTTCGATAGACACTTGTTTACCTGCAGTTACCTTTTCATCTGTCCTCCGTTCAGGAACCGTTATATCAGCATGACTACGCTTGAGATGCTTAGCCATATTGCTCGTGTTTCCATTAGCGTATGGGACACGTGTTAGGCAATGTTTACAAACAGTGTAGAAAAGTGACATTTCTATTAACTGTTTTGACTCCCTGGTCGTTGTATTCTACAGTGAACCCGAAAAAAATCCATACTGGACATTTGTACGAAGCCGGTGCTTCTTCTGCCTCTCAACTGTTCCGCTAGTGCTGGCCATACTTGTTTGTTTTTCTTTTTTTCTGCGTCTGCGTACCGAGCTGCGAGCTCAGCTCCAGTTACGTCAGTGTGAGAGGGCGAGTGGGTGGAGCCACAACAGTGATTGGACAATATCTCACGGTGGAGGGCTTTCGCTCATTGGCGCTTACTGTTTAACTGGAGCCTGATAAGCATTAATCGCCATTTTCAAAAGGAAGTGCAAAACCGAAATACCGCGGTACACAAGGGCGTACTGGACCGTGCAGCGCGTACCGAACGGTCCGGTATTTTACAGAGTACCGTTGCATCCCTAATACACACACACACAGAATCCATCTACAGTTCCTCCTACCACCCCCAAAAAGGCTCATGTTCCATTACTACTGTACCTTAGACATGGCTACTGTTCCAAAAATGATAATTTTGTGCTCTCCCCAGGACTTACAGCAGATGCCAGAATTGTCATTAACAGGGCAAGAGTGGAGTGCCAGAGTCACAGACTGACTGTGGAGGACCCTGTAACTGTGGAGTACATAACACGCTTCATATCCAGCATCAAACAGGTTTTTATCATAATCATTAGGAAGGGCAGAGGATTTTTTCTCCCATCCAGAGCTATGTTTCCCAAAAACTTCTGTTAGCAACTTACATAGTTGGAGCCATTCAAATGAACAGGGGGGTATTCCAGAAAGCAGGTTATGTGACATACCCGGGTAAGTTTAAGGGTAAGTTAGTGGATAACCTCATCTTTCGGTTCCAAAAACGGAGGTTAACTTTCTGGGTATGTACGTAACCATAGCAGCTTACTCTCTGAAGATAACCTGCTACTGAGCAGGTTATGTTCCAGGGTCAGTTTGTTGCAGAAGGTTACTGAGCATGGCGTGCCCTTTTGATGACGATCCTGTGGACGTGGAGGCACAAATTATACAAGGTTTTTTTCGCCGGGAGAGAGTTATAAGACCGCGTATTGATATCTTTTCATTTCCTAATGATTATTTGAAAAAATGTTATCAGTTTTCAAAAGAATCGTTAATTTACTTAACATCTCTTGAAACCGCATATTGCAAATGTCACAAACCCAAACCGCGGGTCTGCGCTTAGCACAGAAAACATTCTGTACATACTGTAGCACTTCGGTTTTTTGCGTCAGGGCATTTTTTGTACAATATGGGCGACGCAGAGCATGTGGGAAAGGCAACTGTGTGTAGAGCCGTTCGCACAGTATGTCTGGTACTTAACGCTTCTTACACATGTTTGTACAGTTCCCTGTCCATAAAGCTCTGCGTGTTATTAAAGAGGAATTCCACAGAGTGGTAGGTTTGTCCTTTGTAGTAAAATCTATGATTCATATTTAATATGTAGTCATACTATTTATATCTATACATGTATTCATCCTGCACACACACAGATTTGATACTTCCATATATGACTTTCTATTTCAGGGTTTCCAAATGTAATTTGGAATACATGTAATACATGTATAGTGACAATAAAAGGCATTCATTCATTCATTCATAATTGGGTGCATTGATGGCACCTACATTCCTATTAAAGCTCCTTCAATAAATGAGGGAGACTATGTTAATAGGAAATCTATTCATAGTATCAATGTGCAGGTAACTTGATTTTGTATCCTTAATTTTTTGCCTTGTTAAAATCATCAAACTCATTACTTTTTTCCACTAACTATAGGTAATCATTACAGGACAGTACAATGCTGGTTACCACTGGTTGCCCTCAGATGGGGTGAGGGGAGGTGGTGGTGGGCCCCCGCCAGTTAGACGGGCTTCAGCCTTTTTTCTATTAGCTACATGACAGAAAGAATATACTAAATCGTGTTTAATAAATAGTTCAGTGATCGTGTAATCAAATATTACCTTTTTGCGGAATGTTTTTGTGTTTCATTTTGACTTGGCTCAAAGTTCTTCTGGCTCCAGAAGGATTACACCTTATTAAATAAGAAACCATATATTCCTAGTCGATACACATTGTTATTTTAACCTAAAGAAATGAATGGCAGGAAAAGTAAATGCTTTCATAGTGATTTAACAGTCAAAAGGATGCGGAGGGGTACGTGTTTAATTATTTTGCATTATAATAAAAGGGGAGGCGATGTCAAATTTGCAATTTAATAAACACGCATTTACTCTGTCCGTTATTTTTTGCCAAGCCAACTCTCTTTCTTTAGCCGATGCAGCCGTATTGCTTTTTTCATTATTATTGGCTTGAATTCCTCATATGCGTGCATTAAAACGTCCAACTCCGCCTCTGTGAAGTATGCCGCTCTCTTTTTTTCACTTTGATTTTCCATTTTGACTCGTGAAATCGGCGATCAATTGAAAACGTCTTTATGTATGCACGGTGCACGCGCATTAACTCTGGGTAACCAATAGGAGGTTGATTGAACTTACTCTTCTCAGGTGTTTTGGAACCGACATACTCATGGTATGCGGGTTTGGGGTATATCAACCCAGAGGTTAAGATTTACCAAATGGTAAGTTAACCAAGCTTTCTGGAATACCCCCCAGTTCTATCTAGGTAAGTTGCTAATGTTGGGAAATGTTTCGGGAAACATACCCCACTTTAACTTAATCCCATGGACTGACAAGACATGGTTAACACTGTGAATGGTGACATGTAAAATAAAGGGTAACAAGCAATTTTGTTTTTCCATAATCAGACCAAACCAAGTTATCCTCTGTTATTAACCTAACTTACATGCCCCATTTTTTTCATTAAGCGATACACTCAAAGCAATGGCCGTAGACCTTTTGGGATCTCTGCTCTCATCATGGGTTTTGACTTTGATGGGATGCCAAAGCTGTACCAGACAGACCCATCTGGGACATATCATGCATGGAAGGTAGGCCCTAAGTATCATGGTTTAGCTGAGGCCTGTGTGTTGGGGCTTTCATAGCAAACTTACATGATGTCTTGCTGAGGTGAATAGTTCTTATGCTACACTGCAGTACTGTATAGCCCAAGCATAACACACGGGATATATTCATATGCTTTCCTAAACTGAAATTGAATTGTGTAGTGGCTTATGCTGAGCTGTCAGATTAGCCTTGGCAGAAGGTCAGTATCTGCTCACTTTGCTTTCATGGTTTTTGTAGGCCAATGCCATTGGCAGATCAGCAAAAACTGTACGAGAATTTCTAGAAAAGAACTACGAGGAGGAAGACATGGAGTCAGATGAAAAAACTATAAAGCTGGCCATCAAAGCACTACTAGAGGTAACCATTCGCTATTTTAGAGAAACATGTTAACCTGATAGCCATCAAAGCAAATTTTACCATTTATTACAAAGTAATATAGCTTGCATCAGCTCTTCACCATGAATAAGTAAATTCAGAAGAACATTTCAATACAAACTGTGTAGGTCTTGTTCACTCAATTATGCATCCAGTTTACTGTCTGCTACTACAGTTTCTACCTTTTCGTTTCCAGGTCGTACAATCAGGAGGCAAGAACATTGAGCTTGCAGTCATGAAGCGCAACGAACCACTGAAGGTTTATTGAATTTGAATTGTCTCATTTGCTAAGCCTATGCTGGACATTTGGTTGTAGAAATGCAGCTAGGTTAAACAACTTGAAAAGTTGTATGTAATGCTAGGTTAGCTATACACCATATAGTATAGATCTATATGGAAAAAAAACTGAATTTGAAGTGAATTACTCAGTAAGATTATAAATGGATATGGGCCAACCAGTTTTAATGTTTCTTTTGACAGCTACTGAGCGCAGAAGAAATAGAACTCCACGTCTCAGAGATTGAGAAAGAAAAGGAAGAAAGTGAGAAAAAAAAGAAGAAAGCATAGTCTGGACACTATACTTGGAGAGTCAAAGTGCCTTTGAATTGTTAATTTCTCATTGTTTTGTGACCTGTCATTCTGTGCACATCAATCAATACTTTTCATGCACTGCCTTTTTTTTTTTTTTTTTTTTTTTTTTTTTTCTCTTTAGAGCAGGGCAGATTGGGCCAAACCAAAACAGTTACTCATTTTTATTGGCAATTGGTGAAATAAATCTCACAAAATAAAATTTTTGCAACAGCACTTGTCTATAGACCTAGGGAAGGACTTATGGGTTTAATCCATTGCAAGTAATTATACTGCATACATAATTCTGTATATATATATGAAAAGGATCAGTAAACACCTTTACAAAAGCTGACCTTTTCCCCATTAAATACCATACAAAACTACAGTCATAGTATACAAAAAAAGTAGGTTTATCCCCTTAAGGGGGGGGGGGGTTCCAAAAATAAACTTCAAGTGTCTCAGTCAAACCCACCCTCACAAAAAAAAAAAAAAAATCCAAAATTTAAATTTCTTGCTAGAATATGCAGTCACCCACTGGTGATAAGCACAAAGGAACCTGAAAGAGACATCTAGGATTAGTGTGGAACCACTAATGGGATTAAGTCAACAGACTTGTTAGTGAGCATCACACGAACCTTTACAGCCTTCCACTGCCTACTTTCTGCACAGGCTGGCCTCGTGGGGAAATGCCTCGTCCCCTCCTTCCCCTAAAGGCCCCGCGGAACCCCCTACCCCTGAGGAACCTGCCAGGGACCCCAAATGTCTCCACATTCAGCTTCCTCTCTTCTGCCCAAGTGGTCCTCCTGAGGGAGAAATGAGGTGTACTGCAAAATACCAGCATGTTAAACTGGATTGGACCCCTTCAAATTAGGAGTTAGGACCCCACACACACACACAAACCTAACCTGGACTTCAACTCTGATGAAATGTTGTCATAGAAGCATTTTGCTTTGTTGTAGTAGCACTTGGGCCCAAGTGGGTCCTCTTCCACCGTCCCTTCACTGTTCTGAGTGTCAACCCCAGAGTCGATTTTTTCCTCCGATTCTGATTGGAAAGGAAGAATTCTCCAATAACAGCAGTGATAGTTTTACAAGCAATGACAACCTTGAGTGGTTGAACATCAGACATGTACCTTTCACAGCCTCTTTGTCCTGCAACTCCTTTTCAAGTTCATCCTTGTTGAACTGGGCATTTGCAGTTTCAAAATCAAAGTCTGACTCAAACTGGAGAGTGCTGGGCTTTGAGCTTTCCACAATGATCTGTCCCCTCCCACGGTTTCTGGGTCGTCTAGCTCCTAATTCAGCAGGGACATGTGCAAACCTGCCTTTCAGTTATAGTGCTACAATTTAAATGCATATACCACGTAGGACAATAGCAAGATACACAGGACATTTAAGCAAAGCTACACCTAATTCCATGACATCAAGTTCAGCTTCCCCTCTTCTGAATTCATCTTCCACAGACTAATCTGACCACTTAAATCAGAATCAAAGTATTTTAACGATTGAAGAGTAAAAACCATTAAGATCATTGCTATGTGCAGTTTGGACATGGTAACTAAAACGTAATTCTGCGTGGAATTTGCACCATTAACCTTGCCGGCGTCTCTGAGGTCTTCGATTGTTCTCATTGCTCTGCCCTTGAGATCCTTGAAGGTCACGCTGCATCTGACCTTCAATGAAATTCCAGAACTCAAACACTGATGTCACAAAACCCAATGCCAATTAAGGCAATGTTAGAGTCATGACAAACATTACCCCAAAGACATGGCTATTACTCCCAGATTTCCCCCCCCATTCAAACAAGCAATTCATTCAATTTAATTAGGAGAACCATGTGAAGTAGTATTTTGCAAGTTGAAGGGCAGAACTTACTATTAGCCCTCCTCTGGGTCAGGGGGCAGTCCTGGTGCTGAGGGGCACCGGCAGGTTCATGGTCTTGCTGCTGAGCAGAAGGCAGGACCTTCTGCCCAGAGCTTTCAGCTGGCAAAGTCTGCACAGCTTGCTCTACCATAGGACCTCTTCTCACTGGGAGACCATGAAGACCTGCTCCTAAAATTACATATTCATGCTTAAGATGACTAACCTTGTCAACGTTCATTCTACAGCTTCCGTTTTTTTTTTTTTTTTTTTTTAAAAGAAAAAAAAAAATTTTTTCCTTCAGCTCAAGACCTCTTTTAGCCTTGATAAACAAGTGAAGAAGCGATGTTTTTAAATGTGTGCCACCAATAATCCTCTGGGATTTGAGCCCTAGCTGTTGCTTTGCCATCTGCTGGCCCAAAATAAAGGTATCTCCAGTTTTAAAGGGATTTTCCCCTTAGACATTACTTAATGACAGAAAAAAAGGAACTCAAAGCCAGCCTAACACCAACTTCACTACATAAGCAAGCAAACACATTCCAACTTACCCAGACTCAAAGCTGCTGCATATTGCTGATTGAGTAAAGTGCTGGCAGCTAGCTGGCTGTAGGGTGGTATCATGCTCCTATAAGGACTGTAGGACGCTTGAGGCTGGTAAGCGGCTGAAGCATTGCTAAGGGAAGACTTCAGACAAACCGGTTGCGGAGTGTTTTTTTTTTTTTTTTTTTTTAAACCTTCTATATTGAAAAGCTTACAAATAACGAGTAACAGATCAACATTTCATATATACCTGAACGATGGCGGGATCATGAGGCAAGCCATGGAGAAGTTTAGGGGGCTCACAAACCGTGATGTCTTTTATATCACTTCCACGGAAGATTATGTATTCATAAACTTCGTCTCTCGGCGGAACCGGCCTCTCAGTGGGACGCCCTTCAGTACCAAAGGATCTCACTATGCAGAATGAAAGCAGAAAACCCCAAAGGGAAGTGAGAGCCCAGATTTTAGTTCACCGAACACACGCATCTAAAAGAAACGACAAAGTAATACAATGAAATTATTAGAGACTACTAGTAAGCAAACATTCTATTATGTATGAATATGTAATCCGGTTATTAAACGACGCTCACCTTTAGCCAAGGCCACTGTAGAATTATCCGTATCAATTGTGTACAAGATGCCCTCATAGCGAATCTGAGCTTTAGATATTAAGCTTATTTTACTCCCTATATAAGGCGTTCCGGTATTCATAACTGCGGTAATCTCTGCGCAAGCTTGCAATTTGATATTTCACAGACTTTAAAGAGCATCATAAACCACTCCAGGCAGAGTGGATGAAGCACCAGCTATTTTATAGGCCCTGCGAGCAAACAGGTGCGATCGCGTCCGCTAATTAACATTTTCAGGGTTGCCAACTTCGATCAGCTCGCTGGCGTGAGATTTTCAGTTCGAGACAAGTCTGCACACACCATCCACTCGCATTTACATGTATGTAACACTTTACTACCTTGTAAATAATTTGTAGCGTTTGTAAAGTACCCCAGCGCTTTTAATGTAGCTAAGTTTAGGTTTATAATGGAATAATATAGATTTACCATTAGATTTCTTTCGTGAGCGTGTTAGTCACGCAAGATACGTGAGAGTTGGCAACGCTATGCATTTTAAACATATTTCCTAATACAGCGCTGCTTGTAATCCGTGTATCGTTTACTTTAGTCCTATTTTCCTCCAAAATCTCATGAATTATTTTGTGTACATATTTTGTGTAATTCACACAAAATTCAATATTTATTCGTAAATACCGACCATTCACATTACTTTAAAAGCTATCTTAATCAACGAGGATGTGTATTTTGTGCTGTGCATTTTGTATTATACAGGTAAATCATTGTTTTAATAAATCGTCCAGGATTCTTGCTGCATCTACGCCATTATTTTGTGGTTTAAACCTAGTGCACTGCTGTATTACAGTTGGATTTTCAGTTTTGAGAAATGTTACACCTAAACTACGTACATTTACGTAAATATCTGGACGCGTTCTGTGCCGTCGATCTGTGCTGACCAGCTTACCTGGGTGTTTACACGAATTTTCAATCTGTCCCTGTCCAGCGCTGTGATTCCCCCGTTTTAAGTTATCCGCACAGTTATCCCCAGTGGAACGTTTAAGTCTAAGTCTTGTTCTAATACTATTTGCTATATTCTTTCTAGGCTTATTCAGCTCTCTTTCTAAATAGTTGTTAGATTTAGGGGATACCGTGTTATGGAGCACCTAATTTGAGACTTCACACTACCCAGCTTTCCTTTCACATAAGAGTCTAGTCATACCAGTTGTCTCTCTGCCAAGAGAACCAGCACAATATGGCCTAACACAGGAATAAAAGGTATAGACTTAGCATGGACAATGGTTAAACTCCTTAAATCTGGCCAATCTGTCTGCCAATGTGATACCTCCCTTCCCTCAATTGGCAAATTTTACCGACAGCACTCCTTTCCCCACCCTGATCAGTAAGTTTTAGCGCTGGCACCCTGTGCTTTGATTAGTATATTATTGATGTGTCACTTCATGTTATCTCACTGTAAACTGTGTTGCTGTATTTCTTTGGCGCTTGTTTGACATTGACCTGCTTTTGTTTGTCCTGAGACTTGGAGATGTTTTGCGTTGATATTTTAAAAAATTTGTAGTCTGACTTTTCCATTTAAATGTACCACAAGTACTCTCCTTATGAACAATTGTAGTAAAAGGCTGAAAATTTGTAACAAAATTATAATTAAGCGATAACAAGTGAAGGAGTGTGGTTGTACTCCAATTTATCAGGGCTGTGATTCGGTTGTAGGCACAAGGCAGCAGGGTAAGTGCTGAGGACAGTCACAACCCTGATAAGCTGGAGTACAACCACATGACTTTGAGTATGTTATTACTTTTATGTAACAGTTCATCAAGTAGCATTTATTAGTAACAGTAATAAGATATGTTGTGGCTGATACCCTCCAGATGAGTCTGAGCAGGAGACTGACGTAGCTTACGAATGTTTTCCCAATGGGCTTCCGGTACCATTTCATGTGCACAAAGCACCATGGCTTCCACCACCTCGTAATCTATACTCTGTTCCAGGGACAAAACAGAACATACCTCTTGTGCTTTACCTACAAGTTTGCTCTGCAGGAACAGAGACCACAGGAGCTTAGGCTAATCAACTGTTCGAAAATGGAGAAGTAAGCATCTACTTCATTCTCCCTGAATACAGCCACTAACCCGATGTACTTACTCATGTTGAATGCCCATGGATTGGGTAGATGGATGGAGGACCAGGTTTGCGGAGCAGGCTCGGGCAAGCCAGCATCATTGCAGCTTTGCTGAGTCGAAGCTTGGAGAGACGCTGGAGGAGAGCTCAGCTTCCATGGAGGCGGCAGAGGTTTCTGGGGCTCTGTGCTTATCTGCTGGAGTGTGATCTCCTTGTCTGCCTCGAGTTCCAGACCCACAGACACTGAAGCTGGGCCTGCTTTTTAATTTCTAATTCCACCTCCCAAAGTTGAATGGTGAGGAGGATGTCCTCATGTGGCGAACCGAGTTCAACAGCCTCACTAGACATTTCCTGTTCAGACAAGCTCACGCCAGATCCTCCCGACCTGAACAGAGCCTGAGGTTTAACAGCCTCCAGCAAGACCCCTGACTGGGTCAGCTACTGCTTTGACTGCCTGTTTAGTGGCGCCGCTTGGGACCACCATGTTGAAGAAGCCTGCTACATCAAACAGATCTGCCTTCCTACACAGATCCAGCTGTTCCAGTGTCAAACTCATGCTGAACTGGACCAAATTGAAACGGACCATTATCCATATGCACCACCAGTTACACACAACAATCCAACCTGGGTCTCTCGCACCCAAAGCAAGGCAATCCAGACAAGCTCTCAAAATCTGTTATGCATCCCAGTCTAGGTAGGGTGACCACCTAATCCATGTCAGGAGGGACACTATGAGCTACAACAGGATTTGTAAACTACCATTTCATACATTTCAATTAAAAGGACCAGGATTTCACTTAAGCACTGGGTTCTTGCCGTATGCTGACTGGTCAGTCTCCTATAATCATGCATATGTGTCAGTAATGTTAATGCGAAACAGCTGGATGAGTCTTTCAATCTAGGAACTAACCAAACATTTTAGCAGAGCACAGAACCCTTTCAGCTTTAAAGTAGTTCGTAAAAGCTGAAGTAGCTCATAGTGTCCCTCCTGACATGGATTAGGTGGTCACCCTAGTCTAGGGTGTGGGGGGTAACAGGATAGTGGCATGGGAGGCGTATGGTGTGAGGGGAAAAACAAACATGGTGCACAGGACAAATTCACTCACCAAGCATGTATTGACAAATGACAGTAGTTGATGTGTACAAATAAAGTTCGGGAGTGACCCTGGCCGACACAACAAACAAAATGAACTAATGTCTCTGAACAAGCTATCTAACCTAACAGAGAAAAAAGGAAACAAAAGACAAACAGCTCCTCCTAACTCCCTAACCAAAAGTACAATACAATGAGAACAGAAATGGCAGTCACTCTGTACGTTTGTACACATACACTTCTCTCATAACACACAGTCCAGGGCAAAACTTAATCATAGTCGTAATTACAGATAGGAAGTTTGGTACACGAGTAAATCAAATACAGACACCAGCAACTAAAATCCAAGAATTAAGCGAGACTTGATAAGCCAGGAACAGGAACGGCCTACGATATGATCCAGAAGGCCTTTGATGTTGTCATCCACAAATGGCTCTTGCTTAAGCTCAAAGCTGCAGGGATTTAAGGAACTGTAGCAGCTTGGATCGAAAATTGGTTAACAGACAGGAAGCAGCAAGTAGTTATTATAGGCACAATGTCACAGTGGGCCTGCGTTCATAGTGGGGTACCGCAGGGTTCAATTTTAGGACCACTATTGCTCCTAATTTACATTAATGTTATTGACACCAATACATACAAGAACTGGTTAAACTTACAGATGACACCAAGGTGGGTGGTGTAGCAGATACTGAACTAGCAGCACAGAGGCTACAAAGGGATCTTGATTTAATTAGTGACTGGGCTGATACCTGGTAGATGAAATTTAATGCAGATAAATGTAAGGTAATCCATGCAGGGAGTAGAAATATAAAGTACAGATATTTTATGGGTTCCACTGAAATAAAGGTAGCTGATTATGGGAAAGACCTGTATGTTGATGCTTCCATGTCCCACTCTCGCCAGTTTAGGGAAGCAATAAAAAAAGGCCAATAGGATGTTGGGTTACATCTCTAGGTGTGTGAAGTTTAAGTCAAGGGAGGTGATGCTGCAATTATACAATTCCTTGGTAAGACCCCACCTAGAATATTGTGTGCAGGTTTGGTCACCATACCTTACAAAGGACATTGCTGCCTTGGAAAGGGTGCAATATAGGGCTACAAGAATGATTCCTGGTCTTAGAGGAATGTCTTATGAGGAGAGGTTAGTTGAGCTGAATCTGTTTAGCCTCAAGCAAAGGAGACTAAGGGGGGACATGATCCGGGCATATAAGATTCTAACAGGTCTGGATGCTGTTCAGCCAAATGGCTACTTCAATATTAGTTTAAATACTAGAACTCCTGGCCATAAGTGGAAATTAGTGGGACAAAGCAATTCTTTACTCAGCATGTAGTCAGAGTATGGAATAGTCTTCCTGTTAGAGTAGCGCAAGCTAAAGCCCTGGGTTCTTTTAAATCAGAGCTAGATAAGATTTTAACAACTCTGAGCTATTAGTTAAGTTCTCCCCAAATGAGCTTGATGGGCCGAATGGCCTCCTCTCGTTTGTAAAGTTCTTATGAACAGACCAAAGTCATACACAGGTCCATTATCGCATCCAAACCTTCTGCATACCTGGAAAATACCCGATATAGTTTTGTCCAATATCACCAATGCCAGCAGTGACATGGCTAACCAGCTTATCAGTGGAATAACTTTGCATTGTAAATTAAAACCATGCCTCAAGTCTAGTAAATAAAATATTGTGGCTCTTGAGTGGCAAAGAGATCATGAGGCAGACTACAAAGTTCAGTTATGAGCAGATTCCTTAAAAGACAGCGTTAAACAGCAAGCAAGAATAAACACACACAGATGGTGGAGCCTTTATGGAGACAAAAGGAGATACAGGCAAAAGAGACATTGCGCAATGAGTCATACTTTGAAAACATTTCTTTTTGGTTTGGCAGCTTATAAAAACTTAAAATCTGAAACAGATCAAAATAAATCCAACAAAACCAAATGCATACGAATCTTTACTTTACTGTCATTTCAGCCTATGTTCATTTTTGAAACTGGTGGAAACATGGGCAGGTTCTCAAAAGGCACCAAGTGAAATCTAGTCTAGCACTGGCTCAGTGTTGGTGGAAATTAGGCATACACCAGAGTCCTGCACGGGTCCACTTTTGGAGACCTGCACTCGCCCGCACCCGCACAGTACAGCACCACACCCGCCCGTGCACCCGTTATTATTTCAAAGTTAAATCTGCACCCCCCTGGGCCCGTTAACATTTCGCCCGTACCTGTGATAATGCTGCATTCCATTTGCCTCGGGATCCGATTTTCGGATTCCGATATTACGTCACATCCGCTAAAAACTTGGGAAAACCGAGTCGGATATGTTCCATTTGCCACAGAAGCAGCAATACCATGGACCCATATGGAAAAAGCAAGACTTTTTGCTTAGCCGGACAACATTTAAGGTACCTCAGTTTAAAAGGCCTTTATCTTCGTTCACTTACAAATTAGCCCGAACTACCTTAAATCCGACAAATAATCTGACTAATCATGAAATCCAATTCTAGACCGGTTAATTGGTAGCTATTGTTAGCAATATCGCTTGATAACACATTACACACGGTGCTTCACGTATAAAACTCCGTAGCAACACGTCCACAGATAAGTTGGACGGTATAGTGTGTGCGACCGATTTAATGAGCCACAAATGAGAAGTAGTGCTTAAACAGGATAAAACTACAACTCTCCCTTCTGTCGGTAAAGGGCGCAGCCATCTTCGATTCTGAACTCGGGATCCACTGCGTTATCCGAGATATTTCTCGGATCTCTGAGAAACGGGAGCGCGCATGTCATCACTTCCGGCTTCGAAACTCGGAATCCGACTCGGAATCTGAGTTCTGAGGGCAAATGGAATGCACGAATATCAGACTCGGTTTTCCCGAGTTTTTAGCGGATCTGACGTTATATTGGAATCCGAAAATTGGATCCCGAGGCAAATGGAATGCAGCATTTCCCTTCTGTTGATAAAGGGCGCAGCCATCTTCGATTCTGAACTCGGGATCCTCTGCGTTATCCGAGATATTTCTCGGATGTCCGAGAAACGGGAGCGCGCATGTCATCACTTCCAGCTTCGAAACTTGGAATCCGACTCAGAACCCAAGTTCCGAGGGCAAATGGAATGCACGATAAATTACACACAATTATTTTTTCTATGCACCTCTCAACGTGACAAGCGCTAGGCCTACATGAATTTTGAATTGAAACGAAAAAGTCCGTTTACACAAAATCAAATCAGATAGATCTAAGCTATTCATACTGTGACAAGCGTGAAAGAGAACACAACGACACGCTTCAGCAAGGATTCAGACGTGTATGTGAATGTTTGTCGAGGCAGTTATCTAATGGTGCGTTCAATTTCTCTCAGAACTCGGAAATTCCGAGTTAAGTGACATCACGTCCGACAATCTCTCGTTCAAGTTACCACATCTCGGAACAAACATGGCTGCCTCCATGAACACGCTGCTGTGTGTTGTTGCTTTATATTTTAGCAGATTTGGAGTGAGATTATTTTTCTGAGAGACAAACAAACAAGAAACACAAACTAGTCAAACCACATTAAAAGCTTTATAAAATATTTTAGCACATTGATAGCAATATTATTTTTTCGAGAGGCAAACAAACTACAAACAAACCAAAGACACTAACAAGTCGGGTAAAAATCTGATATTGCATAATAGGATACTGTTTATGGTCATGATATGGTATTCTCTAAATCGAAGATGTGCAGTTACATTTATAACTATTAATACATTTAATAAAATAAACATTTTTAAAGATTTCTAAAATAGAATTACTGTTGAGTGTGTAAGCCGCCATGTTGAAATTACATCACAGGGGCAACTCAGACAACAATCTTGTCCGACATCAACGTCATAAAAGAGGCATGTTTCCGACGGGAAGTGACATTTTTCGTGACGTTTTCATCCGAGTTCCAACTTGAAGAGAAATAATCGAAAGCACCATAAGGTAGGGCTGCATGATTTATCGATTTCAAGCTCTTTTTATCGAGTCATGTTGGAACAGGAAAGGGCCATCCCCAAACTGTTCCCACAAGGTTGGGAGCATGAAATTGTCCAAAATGGCATAAAATGTTGCACCACTAAGGGTTCCTTTCACTGAAACTAAGGGGCCAAGCCCAACCCCTGAAAAACATCCCCACACCATAATCCCCCCTCCACCAAACTTTACACTTGATACAATGCAATTGGGTAAGTATTGTTCTCCTGGAAACCGCCAAACCAGACTCTTCCATCGGATTGCCAGACAGAGAAGCGTGATTCATCACTCCAGAGAACATGTCTCCTCTGCTCTAGAGTCCAGTGGTAGTGTGCTTTACACCACTGCATCCAACACTATGCATTGCACTTGGTGATGTAAGGCTTGGATGCTGCTGCTCAGCCATGGAAACCCCTTCCGTGAAGTTGTCTATGCACTGTTCTTGAGCTAATCTGAAGGCCACATGAAGTTTGGAGGTCTGTAGCTATTGACTCTGCAGATAGTTGGTAACTTCTGCATACTGTGCACCTCAGCACGCGTTGTCCTGCTCTGATTTTACATGGCCTTTGCTGTTTACCATGTTGCTGTTGTTCCCAATTGCTTCCACTTTGTTTTAATAACACTAATAGTTGACCGCGGAATATTTAGTAGCGAGGAAATTTCACGAATGGACTTATTGCACAGGTGGCATCCTATCATGGTACCATGCTTGAATTTACTGAGCTCCTGAGAGGGACCCATTCTTTCGCAAATGTTTGCAAAAGCAGTCTGCATTCCTAGATGCTTGATTTTATACACCTGTGGCTATGGAAGTGAATGAAACACCTGAATTCAATGATTTGGTGGGGCGTCCCAATACCTTTGGCAATATACAGTAGTGTATGTTTTTAGGCATACTTGTAAAGCGGAGTGATACAGCTGATGTGAAATTTTCAAGTGTGGTTATACTCTGATAACCGCACTTATAGAACACCTCTTGTAAAATATGATTTCTTGGTCAAAACTAACTGTTATATAAGTATAAATAACTGACATTATGTGCCAGCATTTTTCACAGCCAACAGTATATACACGCACCTAAAGGATTATTAGGAACACCTGTTCAATTTCTCATTAATGCAATTATCTAATCAACCAATCACATGGCAGTTGCTTCAATGCATTTAGGGGTGTGGTCCTGGTCAAGACAATCTCCTGAACTCCAAACTGAATGTCAGAATGGGAAAGAAAGGTGATTTAAGCAATTTTGAGCGTGGCATGGTTGTTGGTGCCAGACGGGCCGGTCTGAGTATTTCACAATCTGCTCAGTTACTGGGATTTTCACGCACAACCATTTCTAGGGCTTACAAAGAATGGTGTGCAAAGGGGAAAAACATCCAGTATGCGGCAGTCCTGTGGGCGAAAATGCCTTGTTGATGCTAGAGGTCAGAGGAGAATGGGCTGACTGATTCAAGCTGATAGAAGAGCAACTTTGACTGAAATAACCGCTCGTTACAACCAAGGTATGCAGCAAAGCATTTGTGAAGCCACAACACGCACAACCTTGAGGCGGATGGGCTACAACAGCAGAAGACCCCACCGGGTACCACTCATCTCCACTACAAATAGGAAAAAGAGGCTACAATTTGCACGAGCTCACCAAAATTGGACAGTTGAAGACTGGAAAAATGTTGCCTGGTTTGATGAGTCTCGATTTCTGTTGAGACATTCAAATGGTAGAGTGAGAATTTGGCGTAAACAGAATGAGAACATGGATCCATCATGCCTTGTTACCACTGTGCAGGCTGGTGGTGGTGGTGTAATGGTGTGGGGGATGTTTTCTTGGCACACTTTAGGCCTCTTAGTGCCAATTGGGCATCGTTTAAATGCCACGGCCTACCTGAGCATTTTTTCTGACCATGTCCATCCCTTTATGACCACCATGTACCCATCCTCTGATGGCTACTTCCAGCAGGATAATGCACCATGTCACAAAGCTCGAATCATTTCAAATTGGTTTCTTGAACATGACAATGAGTTCACTGTACTAAAATGGCCCCCACAGTCACCAGATCTCAACCCAATAGAGCATCTTTGGGATGTGGTGGAACGGGAGCTTCGTGCCCTGGATGTTATCCTATCAATATGGGCCAACATTTCTAAAGAATGCTTTCAGCACCTTGGTGAATCAATGCCACGTAGAATTAAGGCAGTTCTGAAGGCGAAAGGGGGTCAAACACCGTATTAGTATGGTGTTCCTAATAATCCTTTAGGTGAGTGTAAATCATAATAGAAAAGCAAGTTATTAAAACATGCCTTATTTAAACTACAGGGTACAAATAAATTCTGCTAATCATCTAGATTAAATGCCTCCAAACACAGAATCCTATATACATTTAGAAGTGTGCACTTGAAATGTTGTAGTGGCAGTTAATTTAACAGTTCAATGTTTAAATGTTAGATTCCGCAACTTAGTAAACAATGTGGTATCTGGAAATGACTATAGGCCGATATTGTACTGTGAAGAAAATGTACTCGTCTTTCAAGCTATTAGGATTATTTAGTTATGCTTTACATTAACTGCACCTTCATAATGCTTTTATAATGCATTTATAGAACATTTAGTGCACCTTCATTATGCACTCATAGAGCATTCATTAGCAGTATATCAGTATATCATAACATACCTTATCAGCTGTGTATATATATATATAAATAATAAACATTATAATTGTAAAATCATAAAATGTTTGTCGTTTTCATTGGCTCGGCTATCTTTCAAGGAGGCACCACACAAAATCAAAGTAGTGAGAGGTACCTTAAACAAGCCATTTTATTAATGAAATATAGCAGAACTGTAGTAGGACTTTTAAAGGAGCAAATTTAGCTAATTGAACAAACTTTATCATTCATTATGATGCACATGGAAAGGGTGCAACGTAAGGCTACAAGAATGATTCCTGGTCACATGAACACATAGACGTAACGACTGTAATGATGTCACAAACGTGGTCATCATTACAGTCGTTACATCTATGTGTTCATAGGTTTGGCTACACGTGTAGCTGCCCTCCATGTGTAGCCTTGCCTTATTGCTCAGTCTGCAGCCAGCACCTTCTTCATTTTTTCTGCTCCCAACACATCAATTTCAAGAATTGACTGTCCACTTGCGTAATACATAATCCTCCTTAAAAATATAAACTCAGTTTTATTATATTTTTGGAGATACATTTTTAAAACATATGCATACATATATTTCTAAAATATATGCATACATAAATACTGAAGCACAAAGCAGCATATACACTCACCTAAACGATTATTAGGAACACCATACTAATACGGTGTTTGACCCCCTTTCGCCTTCAGAACTGCCTTAATTCTACGTGGCATTGATTCAACAAGGTGCTGAAAGCATTCTTTAGAAATGTTGGCCCATATTGATAGGATAGCATCTTGCAGTTGATGGAGATTTGTGGGATGCACATCCAGGGCACGAAGCTCCCGTTCCACCACATCCAAAAGATGCTCTATTGGGTTGAGATCTGGTGACTGTGGGGGCCATTGTAGTACAGTGAACTCATTGTCATGTTCAAGAAACCAATTTGAAATGATTCGAGCTTTGTGACATGGTGCATTATCCTGCTGGAAGTAGCCATCAGAGGATGGGTACATGGTGGTCATAAAGGGATGGACATGGTCAGAAACAATGCTCAGGTAGGCCGTGGCATTTAAACGATGCCCAATTGGCACTAAGGGGCCTAAAGTGTGCCAAGAAAACATCCCCCACACCATTACACCACCACCACCAGCCTGCACAGTGGTAACAAGGCATGATGGATCCATGTTCTCATTCTGTTTACGCCAAATTCTCACTCTACCATTTGAATGTCTCAACAGAAATTGAGACTCATCAGACCAGGCAACATTTTTCCAGTCTTCAACTGTCCAATATTGGTGAGCTTGTGCAAATTGTAGCCTCTTTTTCCTATTTGTAGTGGAGATGAGTGGTACCCGGTGGGGTCATCTGCTGTTGTAGCCCATCCGCCTCAAGGTTGTGCGTGTTGTGGCTTCACAAATGCTTTGCTGCATACCTCGGTTGTAACGAGTGGTTATTTCAGTCAAAGTTGCTCTTCTATCAGCTTGAATCAGTCAGCCCATTCTCCTCTGACCTCTAGCATCAACAAGGCATTTTCGCCCACAGGACTGCCGCATACTGGATGTTTTTCCCTTTGCACACCATTCTTTGTAAACCCTAGAAATGGTTGTGCGTGAAAATCCCAGTAACTCCGCAGATTGTGCCCGTCTGGCACCAACAACCATGCCACGCTCGAAATTGCTTAAATCACCTTTCTTTCCCATTCTGACATTCAGTTTGGAGTTCAGGCGATTGTCTTGACCAGGACCACACCCCTAAATGCATTGAGGCAACTGCCATGTGATTGGTTGATTAGATAATTGCATTAATGAGAAATTGAACAGGTGTTCCTAATAATCCTTTAGGTGAGTGTATATACGTATGTGCGTATACATACTGTACATACATACACACACACACACCGGTGGTTGGCACTGTTCCCTCACACCTCTGGGACAAGGGTTTGAGTCTCTGCCAGGATTCCATGTATGTGGGGTTTGCATGTTCTCCTCATATCCTCTGGGTATTCCAGTCCCCCCCATCCAAGAACATGCTGAGGTTAATAGGTATGTCAATGTGCCCTGCACTGGACTGGCACCCCATCCGGGGTTGTGCCCTTAAACTTCAGATCGCCCCCCCCAAATTCTGAATAAAACAAGCTGTTACAAAAAGTGGATGGATTTTCTTTATTATATTAATTTTCTTCTTTTTTTGGTGGGGGGGGGTTATTTTCATTCAATGCCAGATCAGAAAACTTTCCCCCATATCAACAGCATTCTTATAATTATTACTGTAGTTACAATATGTCCGAAGTAACGAGATTTCCAGCGCGAAAATCGGATAATTCTTCATAAACCATAAGGAAAAAATTTTTTTAAAATAGACAGAAACCAGAAAAAAAGTTACAGCAGCGCCCACTGGCATCATTCTTGTGCATACAGTATTTCGTGAAAACGATACTCGCGTTGGCAGTAAACGCGAAGGTGGCGCCCTCGTGTGCCTTCAGTCAATGGCGCCTAGACTTACTACTTGAACAAAACATCGCAGCCATCTTGGAATAAAAACACAAAACATTAGCGCACCGACGCAATGAATCGAACCAATTTAATCAAGATCAACTTCATCCAAACCAGCATTTCGCGTCCAAAAATGTTACAACTGAAAGTTCCTCGTTCGTTGTGTAATAACATGTTAGGAAATATAGAAGCTATGACCATTTACATTTTATTTCAATTCTATCCCAACCTGATCTCTTCTACACGGTGCTGCATCATTCTCCACTTACTCGACAATGACGCTGGTAGCCATTTGTCCCACCCTTTAAATCTTGAACCAGCCAATCAAACGCTCCGGAATCCCTATTCAGTGACGACCTGCCCCTACTGCGCATGCGCGGTACTGCCTTTGAGCTCCCCCCCTTTCCAAACACAACAGAGTGAAGATGGCGGCAGGCTCCGATCTGCTGGATGAGGTTTTCTTTCACACTGAGGTGGATGAGAAAGTAGTGAGCGATCTTGTGGGATCTCTTGAGTCCGAGCTTGCGGGCTCGGGTCACGCGAACTCTCAAGCGAAGGGCCAAGCTTTGGCGAACCACGTTACCGGTTTTGGGGCAAGAGGTAATACTAATGTCCAGGAGAGCAAAGTGGGACTCGCGCAAGAGGTGGCAGAAGCAGGTAATCTAGCTAGCTCGCTAATACTGTAAACGTTGTTTAAGGCGCTCGTTGCAAAGCTTTTAAAACTGAACAAAGTGGAGTCTAGAACGCTTTGTCGCACTTTGGCATTTGATCACTCCGCTTTCGTTTGTTTCCTTAAAAAAAAAAACAGGCGCTGGAGTGCAAGGAGGTGTTATTAATAATACGAGGTCCCCGGGTTCAGCTATGGATGCAGCAACAGCAGGGATCGCATCGGCGACTGACAGCGAGCCGCTGGCAGGGCTCAGCCAGAGCAAGACTGTGGCTGTCAGTGCCATAGGCACCACTGTGTCCAACCACGCAACAGTCAGGGGGAAGAGCGGCACGTCGGCGGTGCAAACTTTGAATGGGAGCAGCGTCATTAACTCTCATAGTTCAGGAAGTGTGGCGGCTTTCGCCGGGACGCCTGAGCCCGCAAGTGGTGGCACGGAAAACGTGGCATCCGCTGTCACGGTTGTCAACAATGGACCGGGATCGGCTGTGAGAGGGGGCGCAGTGTTGCCACCAGCTTCGAGCACTGTTATCCAGACGTCGTTCATGAATACTCAGAACATTGTCACTTCCACGGTGATCACACCGCAGGCGCTGGCACTGAGTACCGCACCTGGGGTCGCACTCGTGCGCCCGCCTATGCAAGCAGCGGGATCTGCTACCACGCAAAACGGGAATAACGCTGTGTTGACATCGGGAGTGAGCGTAGCAGCCCTGCCCACGCCTGGCATTCCCTCGCAGTCTGTCACTGTGTCTGTAACCACGGGCGCCCAGGTCATCAAATCGGAGTCGCCTAAAACCTTACCTCAAGGACTTGTTTCCAGCGCCGGCGGTCTGACTCTCGGCCAAGCCACCCAGCCTGCTCCAATCGCGAAGAGCCCCGCTTTGCAAGCCGTTACGAGGGCTCCCACGCCTTCCAGCCCAGCAGCCAGCCCGGCCGGGATACGGGCCATCGCGCCGCCGGTGCTGGCACCACGGCTCTCCCAGGCGGCCCCGAGTCAGCCCAACATCCAGAACATCCAGCTCCCTCCAGGTATGCAGACTTACCCGTCCATGATGTGAGCTTCATCAAACAACGCATGTTTACATGTCTATGCGTGTTATACTGTCTGCGTTGAACTGAATGAAATTAACTTAAGCTGAGG
Organism: Paramormyrops kingsleyae; assembly: GCF_048594095.1. Lineage (NCBI taxonomy): Eukaryota > Metazoa > Chordata > Actinopteri > Osteoglossiformes > Mormyridae > Paramormyrops > Paramormyrops kingsleyae. Next base: position 34,459,636 of record NC_132804.1, read on the forward strand.
ACTCAGTGTTTCAGTACCTCTGCTATAATGAATGCCTACCACCAGTTGCGTTTTGCAGTTTCTAAAAGTATTCAGATGCAGGGTATCAACTTTCGAAACTTTTTGACATGTAAACTCGAACCTTCGTTTTGCGATCGCGTTGTAAAAGTTTTACAGTGATTTAGTTTAATTGCACTCGATTTCTATGTCAGACCCATGTGTGCTGCTGGTTAGTGAAATTGGTGCGATCGCAGAACTGTAGGAATTTTAATTCGCAACGTTATAGTCGTGCGAAATCTGGTTTATTTGGTAGGGTATGCTAGAGACTGTACATTTTATAAATGTTTCTGAACTGTAGTAGAAGCCTGGATGTTTAAGTTACTGAAAGCAGCTTCTTTAACGTTTGCTGTCTTATTTATAATTTAATGTCCTCCTGGTGTAGAAACGGTAAGGTTTATTAGGTTGATTAGAGCAATAATATTCAGTTAGATTATGAAGAGTTCCTGCTCATATCAGAACAAATGTCTCAGATGAGAAAGTGGTTCTCTGCATATAATTTTCCTTCCCCTTTGAAGTTAGGGTCTTGCTATGCTGCTTTTGTGTCAGTTGTCAACCTTTACCGCCCTCATTCCGCAGGCATGGTGCTGGTGCGCAGTGACAGCGGCCAGCTGTTGATGATCCATCAGCAGACCCTGGCCCAGATGCAGGCGCAGTCCCAGTCCCAGAGTGCCATGGCCCCCAGACCTGCTACACCTACTAGCACTCCCCCAGTTCACATCACCTCAGTCCAGGTCAGCCCAGGTTTGGTTGCTACAACGCTTACATTTTACTCTGAGCAACAAGTGCCAAGTTACATATGTATAGTGACTTCCCTTTTCTATACGACTGCACAATATTGGAAATGTTGCAAACCCCACATACATGGAATCCTGGCAGAGACTCAAACCCTTGTCCCAGAGGTGTGAAGGAACAGTGCCAACCACCGGTGTGTGTGTGTGTATGTATGTACAGTATGTATACGCAATGATAACTTAATCAGTACTAAACAGAGCATGAGCATTAAACTATGGAAGCTTATCGCATATGAGAGTTAACATGAGTGACAAAATAATACTGGGTTAAATGGTTAGAATGTTTGTGCTTGGTGGTTCGTTCTGTGATCTACATGTTTGTTAGCTGCCGGTGCAAAGCTGTGTGTCGACTCCGTATCCAAAAACCTTTAAATTGATCTAAATTATATTAGACAGACTTTTGTGGATTTTTTAAGAACAAGAACAGTGTGACATTTGTTAGTTCAGCAAAAACACCAAAAGCGTTGTCCACGCCGCTTAATTTAATTTGCGTTACTTAACATCGCACATCCTGCGATGCGACTATTGCAAGTGCGTACATCGCGATGACGATGCTGAAACGATATATCGTGCAGCCCTAATGTCCGGTGATGTGATTATTGCGCATGTGAACATCATGATGATGATGCTGAAATGATAGATTGTGCAGCCATACTTTTCTATCAGCTTTCTAGATTGGAAATATGTTATACAAAGAAGAATAATACACAAAAAACAAGAATAAAAAATAAACATTAATGTAAGACAATATTGATAAACAGCAGTGGTCCCAGTAATTATATGTGTGTTTACATTAGATGGTTTACATCAGGATGTGTGGATTAATATGCAGAAGAGTGGCCTGTTAGTTAACAGTCCACAAGCTGTACGTGCTTTTCAGGTTGTGACATCTTGTTGTCAAAGTGTGAAGTCAATGTGAATGCGAAATAATACACATGGTTTCATGCATGTGACATTTTTTTTGTGTGCTTGCTTTTAAAGATGAGTTTGAGCAGCTTCTCATTTCTTGAAGAAGTTAATTGGCCTTGAGGAGCATGACCGGTGTCCCTCATTCATTCCCATGTCTAGGGTCCCGGCACTCCCATCTTAGCTAGGCAGGTGACTCCTACAACCATCATCAAACAAGCCTCAGGTGTCCAGGCCTCAGTGCAGACCACCACCACCCTGCAGCGGCCTCCAGTCCTGCAGGTAAGTGACTCGTATGCTGAAGTTTCGTTTGCAGGTGGAGTCAGATTTAAGGTCTTTGTCTTTCTTTGCTCCACCTTTTGAGCTTTTGGGTATTTCTCATGCCCTTTTTCTAAGTTCCGTGCAGCCCCCCCCCCCCACCCCATTATGGAATGTGATGCTGCGCTTGTCCCCAAATGTCTTGGCTTGTCATTATGGCTTGTCTCCTGTTGTGGCTGTTGAAGTTGGCGAAAGCTGGGCTTATCGTTGTTTTTGAAGGCCATTCAGTGTACCTCTGTATTGTATCCTCTGAACGGAGAGCTACACAGCTACTGTGCATATTGTGTTTCAGACTCGCTTTGTGTCCCCTCACTGTTCATTTGGTTTCTTTTGCGGTATCTTCAAGTAGCCAGCTGTTGGCTCCTCCCTCATTTGTCTTACAGGCTTTGATAGCAGCTGAAACATCTAATGCTGACTTTTTACAGATATACAATGTCTGATGTGAAATAATAATTCACCTTTCATTGTAAAAATAAATAAATAAATAAAATTATTATTGACAAGTTTGTAAATCACCATTTTTAATTTCTCAGCATTCCTCGTGTGTTGCATTTTCAATAATTTGACAATTAAATTTATTATTATTATTATGCTTTTTTAAATATATCCTACCAGTCCAGAAGCCCATTGCTCTGACCCCAATGTAGGTGAAAAAAATAAGAGCTTTCGCTCATATACATAATAAGTAAATTATTAATTTTAAAACTGTGAAGCTGGTCATTAGGGATGCACATTGGCAGTTTGCTCTGTGTGGTACAGGTGAGTACCTGTTTCTGTGACTGCCCACTTCCTGTCCAACTTCCTTCAGAACCCTATATTGCTTGGCGGGGCAGCCCCAGGCTCTTCTGTGGGGACCCCGGCAACGGTGCAGCCAGGTGTAGCCCAGAGGACGGTCACTGGGACACCGGGCGCCACCGTCACGGCAACCACGGTGTGTGAGGGGAGGGGGAAGCCTTCTTAGGTCATGCATCTATGTATCCTGATGATGCACAAGGCGGACACAAGCTGGTGGCATCGAATAGGCAAGTCCGGTTCCAACACTGCTGCTTGTTTTCTGGGCAGGAAACCATGGAAAATGTGAAGAAATGTAAGAACTTCCTCTCTACATTGATAAAACTTGCATCTAGTGGGAAGCAGTCATCGGAGACAGCGGCCAATGTGAAGGATCTTGTGAAAAATCTCTTGGTATGTATGCGTCTCCAGCGGAAATGAGAGATCACACTGGTTAGCATGCATTTCCTGACATCATTTACTGAGTCCTTTCCGATGGATACTGCTGTTTATTTTTCATATTTTGTTTTTTTAGGAAGGAAAGATAGAGGCAGAAGATTTTACCAGCAGATTATATCGGGAGCTCAACTCTTCCCCACAGCCATACCTTGTGCCTTTCCTAAAGGTAATACAGTATGTAAATGTAAAGTGTATGCCACTGCAATGAGTCCATTTTTAAATGATCATGTTTAAATAAATAATAATGAATAACTGACACTTTATTAATCCTCGTGGGGAAATTCTTTTTACGCCACCCCCAATTTCCTCTCCGTAGATGAGAGCATGCTGGCCATAGTTAAGGGCCTTGCTCAAGGAGCCACAGATGTGCCAAGGCCGGGCTCGAACCGGCGACCTTCTGATTATAGGCACAGAGGCTTAGCCCGCTGAGCCACACACTGCCCCCAAAAACCATGTGAGGTTAGAGTCGGTTCAGATTGGACAGGAACTGTCCGCTTGTCCAGTGCGGTTAAGTTTTATATGTTTTGTGTAAACACAGTATTGCTTTGCATTTATTACAAAAGAAACAAGTCAGAGATTTGATCCACCCCCAGAGGAAGTATTGAAAGACAGCGTGGTTTTGGGATCATTTTTCCCGCATTGATGCAGGAGCTTTCTGACAGGTCAGTGCCGGATAACCTTACGAGCTGTGACCGCCCCTCTCCCCCGAAACAGAGGAGCCTCCCTGCTCTCCGGGCAATGACCACCGACTCGGCGGCCTTCATCCAGCAAAGCCAGCTCCAGCAGCCTGCCCCTGCCAGCACCACCTCCCTCACCACTGTGGTCATGAGCAGCGCCGCCCAGCGGCCCACAACGGTTACCCCTGCCAGCGTCGCCACGGTGACCGGCACCCTGCAGCAGCCCGTCATCAGCCTGGCCCAAGCCGGCCACTCCAAGCCCGGCCAGGCCGCGTCGCTGGTAACCGCTCAGTCTAGGGATCAGCAAATCTGGTCATCCCTGCACTGGGGGTAAAACCCCTGTCTAGCCCATCTCCACCCACAATCCTTTTGGTCTTTTGGCCTCACCATGACAGATGGGCTTGAAATGATTGCTTTCAAAATGGTCCTGTGTCGTTAAGTCAGACAAAATCTACTTTTTATGACCATTATAGATCCCCAGTGTCTGCTTTCCTACCTAGTTTGGTGGGGAAGCAACACAGCCACCCAACTTTTTCGTCACCTACTACTTACCTGTCTGCAATTGGGAGCCTGCGGACAAATACGCTACATGTTAGTTGTCTTAGCATATCTCATAGGGTGGATTCCCTGTAGCGAAATACATTAAAGACCGTCATGGGTGTCAGATTTGTACTGCTGTTTGTCTCAAACATTTACTTTCCTCTGTACATTTTTTTTTTTTTTTACTGCCACCTGATGAGGTGTGTTTGTGTCCCTGTGATTGGTTGACAGTCTTGTGACCTCGCCACTGTAGGTTCTGCATCAATCCCAGCAGCAGCAGACGGCGATGGTGCGCCACCCGCAGGTCACCATCACCCAGACGCCCATGGTGACCCTCCGGCAGCCCCACAGCCGGATCGTGCTGGGACAGCCCCAGGTGCAGATGAAGCCGCTGCACACAGGTCAGTGTGTGTGCCCTGTGTGTGTTTAGCAACCCTCATGTCTGCCCGGCCTGTTACACGCTGTCCTGTGTTTCTGCAGTGTAAGTACTGCAACCCCCCCGTCACATGCCGTCTGTATGTCACACTGTGGTCCTGGGGAAACCTTATCCCGTGTCTTTAATATTCAGAAGCCATGTGAACGGCGTAATTAAAGTGTATAATATTTATTTAATATTTAGATACTTAATATCCATGCGTGTGGGTCATAACCCTTTCCTACACTTTTAAGATGACTTAAGATATTTTAAAATTGTAAGATGAAGTACAACACTCTCACAGCTTGATAGACAAAAACAGGGCCGAAATATCAAAACGCTACATTTATTCCTCCGCATCCACAGGGAACCGGTTAAAGGACCCCCCCCACGGATACCACAATCCATAGATGCTCAAGTCTCTTGTATAAAACGCTGTGTACTATTTGCATATAACCTATGCACATCCTCCAGTCTACTTTAAATCATCTCTGTATTACTCATAATATCTACTACAGCGTAAATGCTGTTATACAAGAAAATCACTGTACATGTTCCACACAGATAGAACCATTGTAGTTCTTAAGGAAAATATAATTACACATTGAGAAAATATAAATTCTCTTGTCCCTATCGCTTCATTCTCACTCCTTTCATGTGGATTAAGTGTAGTGCTTTGCACGCAAATTCAAGTTTTGCTTTTTGGAACTTTCTGGTATTTTTTCCCCAAATATTTTGTGATCCGCAGTTTGAACCCGCAGATGCGGACCCTGTGTATTCAGCCTGTATATTTCTTATAGCATTATAGTATTATCTATACAGTTAGATATTAAAATTAGTTGGACAGTTATTCTGATTCAATGCAGTTTTTCCCCTACCATTATATTAGGGGGGCGTCCCGCCCCCCCAACGGCACCTCCCACACCCCCTTGAAGGTCAAGTTAATTTAATTAAATTTTATTTTCTATATAGCACCAGATCACAACAGAAGTCATTTAAGGTTACCTTTCCTATAGAACAGGTCTATACATTGTCCTTTTATTAAACAAACTATATAGCCTTATGTTATTTATCTTATTTACAGAACAGCTTGTTTTTTTTTTGTCTGTACATGGTCGCGTGTTTACAACTATCCTTTGCTCTCTGTATCGCACATGGCGGAGTTCTGTCCCGATGTGCGTGCACAGACACATGTGCGCTCACACACAGGTGAGCACACTCCCACCAGTGGACAGAGAGCGCGCGTCTGAAAATATGTCACGTTAACCACCTGAAAAGCAGAAAAAAATATCTGCATTTTTTTGACTGCTTGTCATTGCATAACACATGAACACCATGAATCCTGTCGGTGTCCATCTGCACCCCCCACCCCCAAGCTGTAAACCAAGGGGAAACACTGCAATGCATTCATGAATCTTCATGATCATCAATCCATTTTCTGTACCTTTTCAGGTCTCATTTTGTAAAGTTGCATTATTATATATCCTACTAGCCCAGAAGCTCATTGTTCTGACTAATGCAGGTTGAAAAATGAACTTTTGCTCACAATCATAAAGTCACTCGGCGTAAAATGGAAGGAGCCCCCCCACGGTCCTTCCAAGTGACGCTGACCTCCTTCTGCTCCCTCTGAGCTGGGCTGTGTGGAGCAGACACCTCAGCGTGAGCCCAGCACCTGGCACCACAGCTCAGGGGGGCATAACGTGGCCTTAATCCGCCGGACGGCTACCTGCTCTCAGGAGCGACATTGATGTGTGTGGAGCTGCTTCCTGCCTCTTCTCACAGCCGCTGTGCTCGTGCATCATTATGACAGCCGGGAAGCTGTGGTGCACTGAGAGTGAGAAGGGCGGAGGTCCATAGAGACTCCCGCCCCCCCCCTCTGACACCAGTGCTTATATAAAACTAATTACACTGTGGTTCAAGCTGGTGCCATTTTTTTCAGTTCTAGTGCATGAAACCAAAATGTAGCAGCAGCTTTCATTTGGTCTTCTGAAGTAACCAGTTATGGAAACGAGTGAAATACTCTTACCATGCTCTCCCCGGCTTCCCTCCTCCCACAGTTCCCTTGGTGAAGTCTAGTGCATCTGTGGGGGCAAGGGGCCCAACACCCCCTATGGCAGCGCTGTCTGCCACACAGAAGAACAAGCTCAAAGATGCCGGGGGAGGCACCTTCAGGTTGGTCGCTGGGGGAAACATGTTTGTTGGGGTGGGGCAATCAGCCTGTGTTTCTATGGTAACTCTGGCACCTCCAGCGTTCTCTGCCTTGACTGTGAGAATTGTCAAAATGGGTGTATTTTGTGGCTTGTTGTGAGTAATTCTACATTTTTTTCCATCTGCTTGATTTAGCATTATTTGAAATGCGTAAATTTACAGCTTTATATACTTTAAGTGATTTTGATGTAGGATGCAACTATTTCATGTACATAATTTTTAAAAGCTCTGAAAGTTGCACAGCTGTTAAGGACATATTTCAAGTATAAAAGCAGCACCGGTCATCTATGATCTCCCTTGGAGACAGCGGTCTAGGTCAGGATTACCTCCAGACGATTTGACTGTCTCTCATCCAGGGATGATGACGACATCAATGACGTGGCATCCATGGCAGGGGTCAACCTGTCAGAGGAGAATGCTCGCATCCTGGCTACCAACTCTGAGCTGGTGGGTGCGGTGACCCGTTCTTGCAAAGACGAGGCTTTCCTCTATACCGCCACACTGCACAGGAGGGTGCTGAACATAGGTATGTGTACATAGTCTCTACAAAAAACACCCCATAGTACTACAAAGTTTACCTTTTTCATTCACTTTTACTCGATAGAGTCTTGCTTGATTTTAAGCCACATTTTTTTGGTTCTTCATATTAAATTGTCCAGCATGTCATTCTGATATAGCAATCAGCAGTCCTGCTTGGTTTTCACCATCCCTTCCATTACATTCCTTAAAGGTAAGAAATATGGCATCGCTGAGCTGGGACCAGAGGTGGTGAACTTTGTGTCCCACGCCACTCAGCAGAGGCTCCAGGATCTGCTGGAGAAGGTGTCCCAGATCGCACAGCAGAAGAATTTCTCCTTCAAGGTTAGAGTCTGGGAACTGGCACCATGCAAAGACACCGTTTGTGTGGGAGAATATTCATAAAGACAAAGGGCAGGAACGTGCCTGCCTTCCCTGAAACACTGCCTGTAAGCAAGCACAAAGTCTGAGAAATACAATTAATCATGCAAAGTTAAGAGTTACTTTTCTCCAAATATCATAATGCTAAGATTCCATTGATACGTATTAACTGCAAACCCAAGGTGATACATTTCAAAAAACATGTATAAGACTCTACAGGTAAAACAATACACTCAACATTTTTCAGAATTAACTTTAACTGAAGTTAAACCTATTAGAATTTCCAGTCATGTACGACTGAATGAACTGCCTAACCACAACATTCCACAAAAATTCAGACTTAGTCCAGTTTTTCAGCTCGATGTCTGGCACAGTCTGACCACCCTAGTTAGTTGCAGTGGGGAACTGTGACCTGCTATACTCTACCTCCAAGGGCAATTTGTGGAAACAATAAAATAGCTGGACCAAATTATACTTTGCTACCAGATATATTCAATATAGGCGCAAAGGTTAAAGGGTACAGTTAAGAAGCTCTCATCTATATTTCACTATAAATACCTTCATAATGCATTATAATGGCTTATACTAACCCTTATAATGCAATATGAAAGTATCTATAGTGCATGACAGATCTTCAGAGAGCTTCATAAAGCTTCATAAAGCATTCATACTGCATAATAAACATGGCTATAATGTATTATGCCTTTTTATAAATAGTTGTAGCCATGTCTATTAGGGGTGTAACAATGCATCGATTTGTATCGATGTATCAATTCAACAGCAAACAATCCGATGCATCGACGTGACCGCATAAATGATCGATGCAAGCGTTTTTTTTTTTTCTTGCCAGTTCCAGTATTGTTTTCATGATCCACTCGGATAAATGGTCTACGCCAGGGGTGCCCAATACGTCGATCGTAATCTACTGGTCGATCGCAAAGGTAGTCTGGGTAGATCATATAGCATAAAAAATAGAGGATGGATGGATGACGCATTCAACTGCACCAGCTGCTGCAAATCTCTAGCAAGCTACTGAGTCCCCTAGTTAACCTCCAATTTATTTCTACTAAACTTAAGAAAGGGTATAAAAATGAATGGGGGAGCTGGACCAAGTAAGAAGCTAAAAACCTACCACTTCCATACGGAATGGGATGAGGACTTTTTTTCACCATGTTATATTCGAAGTGCGTTTGCCTTATCTGTCAGTCTACCGTTGCTATTCCGAAGAAGGGAAATGTGGAGCAGCATTTTCGGACTACGGCATTAACTTCCCTCTGAAAGGCAAGCTGAGAAATAGAAAGGTGAAGGAACTAAAATCCCAGTTCAATTAAAAAATACTTTATTTATCCCAAAGGGAAATTAATAATAATAATAATAATAATAATAATAATAATCATAAATAATAATAATGAAGAATACTCAATATTTTTATACATATGTTTTGCATTTTTATGGTACGTAGATCATTTTGACTTGGTCATTTATAAGTAGCTCTCAACCTAGCCTACCTTCAGAGCGTGTGTTTAGTATGGCATGTGACATAGGACGCTACGCTCAGAGCACACAATCTCCTGATCACGTTGACCATTTAATTTTTCTTAAAAAAAACCTCTCAAAGAAGATTACTGACATACTTGTTTCACCGCAGAAGTCAGTCATGTTAATCTTCCTCATTCTACATGTCTGTCCATGCAATGTTTTTTATTTTTACCTTATTGCACTTTATTTTGCTTGTTTTATGGGACATACTTGACTACACTAGATTTTATTTACAGTTCCCAATAAAATATGATGAAATGCTAATTATATTTGCCTTTTTTAATTCATTGAAATGCAAAGGATCCCTCCAAGGTGGGATAGGATACTTACCCACTGCTACTGTCTGTTACCCACTGCCACTGTCTGTTACCTACTGCTACTGTCTGTCACCCACTGCTACTGTCTGTTACCCACTGCTACTGTCTGTTACCCACTGCTACTGTCTGTTACCCACTGCCACTGTCTGTCACCCACTGCTACTGTCTGTTACCCACTGCTACTGTCTGTTACCCACTGCTACTGTCTGTTACCCACTGCCACTGTCTGTCACCCACTGCTACTGTCTGTTACCCACTGCTACTGTCTGTTACCCACTGCCACTGTCTGTTACCCACTGCCACTGTCTGTTACCCACTGCTACTGTCTGTCACCCACTGCTACTGTCTGTTACCCACTGCTACTGTCTGTTACCCACTGCTACTGTCTGTCACCCACTGCTACTGTCTGTCACCCACTGCTACTGTCTGTTACCCACTGCCACTGTCTGTTACCCACTGCCACTGTCTGTTACCCACTGCTACTGTCTGTCACCCACTGCTACTGTCTGTTACCCACTGCTACTGTCTGTCACCCACTGCCACTGTCTGTCACCCACTGCTACTGTCTGTCACCCACTGCCACTGTTTAACATCAAGGATGATGTTGTTATAGGCCACTTAGCCTTTTCTTCTAACTCTTTCGCTAAAGTTCATCTGGAGTACAAACATAAACACACATGCTCCAGTGCTGCTTTTAGGTTTTATACGGCTGATTCGTGCTTCATTTGCGGAATAAAGGTTAAACTGTACAGTACTTTGTACTAGCAGAGCAAATGCACATAAAATAAGTACGATTCTGCACTGTTATGAAAAGCAATTGCTATGTGTATCATTTTATATGGTGACTGTGTACTTGTGTACCGGTTATGTGCTTCCCTGCCTATTTGTTTTATTGTTGATGAATGGTGATTTGACAGAAATAGGAAAATGATCTTGTCCTAAATGGGTGTTTGTTTTGAAAATTTGTAGAATAGTTTTTGCCAATAATAGTTAGTTGGTGCTTGACTTCTCCGCTTTTTGAACATGCTAATTGTGTTGAGCAAAACACAATAGGACTGCTAGTATGTGATGTTTCAGTATAAATCGCAGTGTTAAGGGAAATGCACTGACATTTTAAGTGCATGTATTCTCTGAGCATCGTATTGTCTTTGCATCCTCTGCTAATGATTGTGCAATGTACTGTGATGTGTTGGCACATGCATTGTTTCTGAAACTCCTGCCCTGCCCTCCACTAGGATGACAGTCGGTATGAGCAAATCAGTGATGTCCGCTCGCAGCTCAAGTTCTTCGAACAGCTGGATCAGATGGAGAAGCAGAGGAAAGAGGAGCAGGAGAGGGAGATTTTGATGAAGGCAGCAAAGGTATTTTCATTTTGAACCCTCAACCTTCCTGACCACACAGAATCTGCATTTGATGACTTACTTCTAGCAACAGTGCCTTTTCCTCATAGGCCACTTTCCTCCAACAGTAGATCTAATCAAGCCTGAGTTGCTGTGTCTGTTTATTTGTTAGAGTCCTTAATATATTGCATTTGATGACTGGAAACTTCTAGTGTTAGACTGGAACTGGAACAGAAAACCCCTGAAACTAAATTTTGTTGTAATTGATTGAACCAAATAGTTGTTATTGATTCTCTCAACACCCATGTATGTAATGAACATGATTGCAAACCATCCATTCAGCTCTTTCACTGTGTTTTTGCAAAGAAGGGTGTCTGCCGTGATATGTACATTTGTTTAACGGAAAGTCAATTCTGCACAGTCCCGGTCACGACAAGAAGATCCTGAACAGCTACGGCTCAAACAGAAAGCCAAAGAGGTAGGATTTCTTTCGGTCGACCTATTGGTCCTTGTAACTTTGATGCATTTGACTGTAGAAGCAGCACTGGAGTGTGTGTGTGTTTATGTTTGTAATCCAGATGTTTGTGTGGAACAGATGCAGCAACAGGAGTTGGCTCAGATGCGGCAGCGAGAAGCCAACCTGACAGCGTTGGCAGCCATAGGGCCCAGGAAGAAGAGGAAACTGGACTGGCCTGGGACCGGTGCTGGTGCTGAGGTAAAGCTGCCCAAGGGAAACGGCCGGTACTCTGAAGCAACAAATACATGGCTGTACTGAAGATACTGTGGTGACTTAGAGAGGTTAAGCTGACACACTTTGACAGGCATAAATTTATTTACATAATTTAAGCATCTATTAATTACCATTTATTAAACATTTATCAGGACAATTAATTTTATAATTAATTAAACCAGTTTTTAATTAAATATTTTTTTTGTGGCAGCCTAAGACTTTTGCACAGTATTGTATACTTTTATATATATATTGCTACCACTTACTATATACTGCATGGAGACCTGATTTGAGGTTCATTTACTTTAGTTTGAATGTGGCCTGTTTACTGGAGCCAGACACAATGGTTCTCAGAAGCAGTGTCTTCCCTGGTATTTGGCATATACTGCTGTGTATACAGTAGGGGTGTAACGATACACAAAGATCACGGTTTGGTACGTACCTCGGTTCTGAGGTACGGTATGTTTTCAGTACAGCAGAAGTAAAAGAAACAAAACTTAAATTACTTCTTTTTTTTTTCTTGGTTAAACTGGTTTACTGAACAAAGTATGACTGCTCTGTACTGTATTCACATTAATAGCTTTCAGCTTCATATTAGAACTGTGCAACATTAATATTGTCTCAAAAAATATAAAGCATAACAACATAAATATCCATTATGGTGCAGCATTTAAAAAAATACCTGTGCTGTACTTGAATTCACATGAACAGCTTCCAGCTTCAAATTGGGATGAACACGGACGCAGCTCCATCCGCCCCTTTCAGAATGTTGCTCAGGGGAAACAAACAAACACACAAAGGTTCCGCATTTTTGCTTTCATTCAGTACAAGGCGTACCAAACCGAAAGACCTGTACCGAAAATTTTGGTACAAATACATGTAGCGTTACACTCCTAGTATACAGAGTTTACAGGGAATGGTGTGATGAACAAAAGCCAAACACACTTTAATAGGGGTCAAACAATGGCCTTTTTACAGCTAAAAGGAAGCTGCGGCTCATTAAAACAGAAAGGCTTCTCTGTACACACAACTCCTGTACTACTGACATGCTTCTGGTATTAGCTAGTTGTTCTTAATAAAGTAACTAGGGAAAGTATATACAAACTCATACAAGTGAGCGTGTAATATTAAAGACTTGTGATCTCCCTGCCTCCCTGTTCTGTCATATCCCCCCGCCTTCCCCCTCACCCCTTACAATAATGCAGGGCTCGGGGGTCAGTCCATCCCTGTCCGGGGCGACGGGCACTGGGTCATCCAGGCAGTTCACCCGGCAGCGTATCACTCGCGTCAACCTCAGGGACTTGCTCTTCTGCCTGGAGACCGAGCGGGAGAGCAGCCACTCCAACCTCCTCTACCGCGCCTTCCTCAAATAGTCCCCCTCTCTCTTTCTCCGTTTTATGGTATTTCCCCCTTTTTACTTTCCTCTTTTAATAAACATATAAATATATAAATACATAATTATACATTTTACAGACCTTTTGTAACATGCAAATGAACAAATGTAAAAAGTCAAGGTGATCAATTTTCTATTTCTGTTTATATGAAAAGCTCAGTTTAAGGAAGTAAAATGAAAAGAAGTTTCTATAAAACAATTATTGTAACAATAGTTATTTTATTACTGTTATTACTGCCTGTGGATTCATTTAATGGAACAGACCTTTGCTTGTCATTTACTGAGTTGCCTTCTTGCCAAAAATAAGCCATATCTTTGTATCTTTTTAAGACATAGCAATTAATCTCGGAGTTACTGTCATATTCTGAGCTGCCAGTGACTTTCCTGTTCTTTTTTTGTTTTGTTAAATTGAAACCTAGCATAATTTAAATACTTTGTTTATTTAATTTTAAAATCAAGGGTTACTATTATTTATGTGTCCGTTTGTGTCCTTTGTGTGAAAGTGGCATATCTCAGTAGCGACTCAGCCAGTGAGAATGCTGGGTCATCCAAAGTGCATTTTGAACGTTTCAAGAAGGAAAACAAAAAGAAAACTGTAGGCTAAAACATTTGGTACATTTCCTAATAAGATTTTACGTAATTAACATTTCCTTTTAATTAGGTAACTATACTTTGCACTGTTGTTTTTCTACTCAATATCAAGGACTTTTGATGTTTGAATAAAAATACAGAATGTATCTATGAGTTAGCTGAGGTGAGCTCAGATATTCAGCTAGAGAAAAGTAGACATCTCTGGAAGCTATGATAGTTGCTATGATCTCTATATGACCTCGGCACATACATGTGGTGAAGACCATACTACTTTTGCTGATAATGGACTGATCCAATGACAGCCCTGCTCTGAGTCACATGGTCATCTGGACATACACCGCCTTCTTTCTACTTATTTTTCTATTGAATGTGCTAATTGGCTCTATTTTTTGCAAGCATTGTATTAAAATTGTTTAAATATTATTGTAAATATTTTTGTTTGACCTTTAAAATGAGTGATTATTGTAGATCTCCTTTGAACAGGTCTGATGATCTTGTGTAAAGTAAAACCCTGTAATTATTCCTTTCAATTGATATTTTTTACCGATGCTTGGTAACTATTCCCCTCTTTCATTCTTTTGTCTTTTACAGTAAAAAACAAAATTGAGATGATGTCCAGATGTATTCCTCTTTTCTTGAAATTTTTGCACAGTCAGTTGTTTATATGTAAATAATTTACCTAAAAAGTTTTTAATTGCTATTGTTTTATATAGGATTGAAAGAGAATTAACTCATTAAAAATGAAAAATCTCTTTGTATCTTCTGCTGTTTTATTCTTTTTTAAAATTTCTTCATTCAATTTCTTACAAAACTATGCTTACAATTCCTAGTTGACAGAGGCGGATTAACTAATCTGTAGGTCATCAGCATGAACGCTCAGGTGTTGCCAATTTTTAATCAACCTTTCCTTTTGTTTGAGGTGGGGCCCTAGGCTGTACCTTAGGATAGTCTACACATCAATCACCCCTGTTGGTTGCATAGGATGTAATGTGCCACCTTATCCATCTATCAAATGAAAATTTTTGAAAAGAAATGATTAGGGATTAAAGTGGGATTACTTCAGAGACAAGGCAAGAGTTTCAACTACCAGGTCCTGAAATGGTTTTTATACTGACTTCTGTCCTTCAGTCTCAAGTGAAACATTCTTGAATCACATACTGCAAAGATTGGATTTCAAAAATGCACTCCAGGTTGCAGTCTATAGTTAAGGATACAGAGGTAGGTCCTGATCTTTGAATACTAATTAATCAGAAGTGTAAACTTTCATTTCTGTGCACTTTTACATATTTATTTTAGTTAGTTCACTGGTCTTATTTTTTTCTTTTAGTTGCAGTCTTGGCTTAGTTTTTTGTTTTAGCACTTAAAATATTTATTCATTTGCTATAAAATAAATATAACATGTGTTACGCAATTTGTGGTATTCAGGATAAATCATGTTCCCTGATGTAACTTGTATTCATATATAAAAATTCCCAACCAGTGCTCTCCCATTTATAACTCTGAAATAGCTGGGGGGTTCCGGGGCAGTCGTTATAATTTTAAACATTTAAACTGCATTTTCTTTTTATGTAGGTAATATTCTTTTCCATTAAAAAACAAACAAAAAAAAAAACATTTTAGTGAATACAATTAGGGTATGGCTCAGGGGGGCAGCACTGACACCTCACTTCCAGGGTAGGGAGATCTTAATTCACTACTATCTGGTGTTCTAGCATGTTCTCCACATCATATTGGATTTCCTTTTGCAGTCCAAACACATGCAGTTAGGCTAACTGGCATATCTAAACCGCCCGTAATGTTTGCTTTTATGGACATCCAACTGTCCATCTAGCCATTCCCAGTTGGGTCACAGGGGCAGCAGTCTCAACAGGGAAACCCAGACTTCCCTCTCCCCGGCCACTTCGTCCAGCTCCTCTGGGGGAATCCCAAGGCGTTCCCGGGCCAGCCGAGAGCCATAGTCCCCCCAATGTGTCCTGGGTCTTCCCTGGGGCCTCCTCCCAGTGGGACATGCCCGGAACACCTCACCAGGGAGGCGTCCAGGAGGCATCCTACTCAGATGCCTGAGCCACCTCATCTGACTCCTCTCAATGCGGAGGAGCAGCGGCTCTACTCTGAGTCCCTCCCGAATGACCGAGCTCCTCACCCTCTCTAAGGGAGAGTCCAGCCACCCTGCGGAGGAAACCCATTTCGTCCGCTTGTATTCGCGACCTCAGTCTGGAGACCAAGGTTCAATTCCCTGCCTGGCTCTGTATATGTGAGTCTGAGTTTGCACATTCTCCCCATGTCATTGTGGCCTCAGTCCCCCCCCCCCCCCCCCCAGTCCAGGCTAAGGTGAACCTATTGTTTCCAGGACCCCACTAACCCTGACAAGTGGTAAAATTAAAATAATTATTATTCATAGAAAGTTTATGTGGGTGCATCACACTATTTCCATGGTTGCCAAATTGATATAGGGGAGAGTGGGGGTAAGTTGAGGCAATTTGTACTTATAAAGTCTTCACCGGGAAATAAAATTAGACAAGTAAAATGAAAATATGTGCCTTTATTTCAGGATTTCTCCTATCAAATGAAATTATCATAATGTATCTATGACAAATCTGCCCGAAGAAAAATGATCTCTCAAAAAAAGTGCTCCTTTGGCTCAATTTGCCCCATGTTACGGATAAGGTGATCAAAGTCATTGTGTGTCTGCGGGTAAACTGACCCACTGAGTTTTTTTAAGTTTAAACATGAGTATCCTGTGCATAACTAAGTTTACAAACATTTTCACAGATGTGAACTTCTGAGAACAACCCACAGATCATTTCCATTTCGAGTTTCTTCAAAACATCACTCAGTGGAAAAGATGCTTCGTCCTTTTCCTTGAATGCAAAGGTGTTTCTCACTGCCAGAATTCCCCCGAATTCTTCTGAGAAATCTTGCGCTGATGTCATTGCCCTCAAGGCTCTCAACCAAGCCAGTGTAATTGTAGCTTCTGCATTTGGATGCAGATTTTACTATGATAATGTCTGGTTCACTTATCTCTTCATTAAAGCTCTGATCAGAAGTGTCATCAAATGGGATAGCAACATCTGTCTTCAGAGCTGCTGAACAGTGTGATTTTCATCTTTGTTTCCTCTTCAGTGTTCCTTGTTTTTTGGTGGTACACTTCCTTTTGCCTCTGTTTATTTTTCCTCTCTTCATGGGCACTTTCAATTGCCTCCTTTTCAGGTGTATCTGTCAGGATTTACACGCTTTCGGTTTGTTTGTGTTCTGGGCTGCAGAATTTTGGGCAATGGTATACCAGTAGGAGATACAAATCTAGCATGCTTGTGGTGTGAATCTCTTTTGCTTGATGAAGCATATGCAAGTGTTGGGCATAGTGAAGCCAGCTCAGCAGAGATGGAGGCTGAAACCATGGGCGCGTCATCTGCAGCTGCAATCTAAGTTTACTCACGTCATGTAATTTCCTGCACACCCTACCTATAAACCCTTCTCTCTCCAGTTCTTGGGGACAGGAATATTGTATCTATTTGCCAGTTCCATTGCCAGTTCACAGCATTTCTTTAGAGTAAGGCCATGGAACTGGTCAGCCAGCTTCTTAATATGGTCCGCAAGCTCCTTCTCTATCTAGTCTGTGAAGACCCTCTTTGCTTCTGCTGTTCCACTGTATCCTATTGCTGTTACATAAAAAGAGGGAGGCAAAGAAAGTATCTGCTCAGTGTTGACCTGTCAATATTTTTCGTCTTTTGCCACTGAAACATTAACAGCTGCTCTCTCACAGGGTGTTGAGCCCCAGTTGGTTTTCCTCTTGTAGGTTCTTGGCATGATACCTTGTCTACAATGGGCAACATATGAAAAACCAAACCAGTTGTGTATTATTACTTCAGAGCAATAACTGCACTTTGTTTACTTGTTGTGGGGTAAGTTGAACCAATGACTCAATTTACCCCACAACCCTTGGTTCACTTTGTGCAATAGCCACCATTTTGGAAAAAAATGGTCTAGCTTAGCAGTTCAGGCTAATCTTTAGCAAAGTAATTCGCGTGGTTTAATGCATTATCAGATCAACAACAATATTTGTTTTAACACCTAGAAAAATGTGCTTTGGAATAAGTCATTATTCCTCTCAATTTACCCACTGTCTAATCTTACGCCACTCTCCCCTATGTTCAGGTTAATTTACATTATTGTACTTGTTTTGTTAGCAGCTCTGCTTTATTACAGCATGTAAGACTGCAGAGGGCAGTGGAAGTTCCTGCATTGATAACCTAATATATGAGTTGCACATATAAATAAAGCACATTATTTTTTGACAAAGGAAGCAGCTTCTCAGGATTACAGCAAAAAAAATTCCAGCAACATGATTTTTTTTATCCATTCAAATATCTGGATATTTTATGGCAAAACCTCAATTTAAAAATCTTACTTCAAGGGTACAGCAACAAGCCCCCCAAGGGGGAGCCCATGCTGCTGCTCGTGGAGGGTACTTTGGGAAATGCAGAAATGGCAGAAATGGCTTCCATTTATACATACCGGTACATACAGAGAGGGAAAAAATTATTTGACCCCATGCTGAATTCTTAAGTGGACCTATTAATAAAGATATGAGAATTCTATAATTTCACTGGTAGGTTTATTTTAACAGCAAAACATAGATTATCAACAAAACAAGTAAGAAAAAATCATTATGCAAGAGTTGGGGGCAAAAGTTCTTTAAGGTTTTTAGGCAGTCATTTGGATACACAAAGCTTGAGTTCCATCCATAGGTTTTCCATGTGATTATGGTCCAGAGACTGGCTAGGGCACTCCATTACCTTAATGTGCTTCCTTTTGAACCACTCCTTTGTTGCCTTGGCTGTATGCTTAGGTTCATTGTCTTGCTGGAAGACCCATCCATAATGCATTTTCAGTGCCCTGGCTGAAGGAGGGAAGTTCTCATCCAAGATTTTACGGTCTTTTCTTCGATTCGGTGCAGCCGTCCTGTACCCTTGGCAGAAAAACACCTCCAAAGTATAATGCTTCCACCTCTGTGTTTGACAGTAGGGATGGTGTTCCTGGGAGTTGATGCCAAACAGCTTGATTTTGGTCTCTTCTGACCACATCACATTCCAAGCCTCATTAGAATTATTCAGGTTATTATGAAGCTAGCTGTGAAGCTAGGTAATCATTTCCCTAGATAAATGACAAATTGATTTGTATCTCTTACATAATGATTTTTTCTTGTTTGTTTTGTTGATGTCGTTGAATATTTACCTTCTCATGTTAAAATAAACCTACCATTGAAAGTATAGATACACACACAGTGGATACAGTTGTGTTCATAAGTTTACATACCCTGGTAGAATTTATGATTTCTTATCATTCATATTCTCTGAAAAATGGTTAACACAAAAACTCTCTTTCACTCATGGTTAGTGGTTGGCTGAAGCCATTTACTGTCAAACAATTTCCATTTACTCTTTTAAAAAAACCATTTACTCTTTTTAAAATCATAATGACAACAGAAACTACCCAAATAACCCTGATCAAAAGTTTATATACCCTGGTGATTTAGCCTGATAACATGCCCTTGCATCTTTCATCTAGTGCTGCACTGACGTTTTTTGGATTCTAAGTCATGGGGAAAGCAAAAGAATTGTCAAAGGATCTGTGGGAAAAGGTAGTTGAACTCTATAAAACAGGAAAGGGATAAGAAAATAAAGGAATTGGAGAATATCGATCAGCAGTGTTCAAACGCTAAGAAGTGGAAAATTAGGGGTTCTGTTGAAACCAAACCACGGTCAGGTAGTTCAACTAAAATTTCACCTACAACTGCCAGGAAAATTGTTCGGGATGCAAAGAAAAACCCACAAATAACTTCAGGTGAAATACTGGACTCTCGAAAAAATGTGGTGTGGCTGTTTCAAGATGCACAATAAGGAGGCACTTGAAGATGGGCTGCATGGTTGAGTTGCCAGAAGAAAGCCATTACTACGCAAATACCACAAAGTATCCCGCTAACAATATGCCAAACAGCACAGAGACAAGCCTCCAACCTTCTGGCACAAAGTCATTTGGAGTGATGAGACTAAAATGGAACTTTTTGGCCACAATTATAAACGCTACATTTGGAGAGGAGTCAACAAGGCCTATGATGAAAAGTACACCAGTCCTACTGTGAAACACGGTGGTGGATCGCTGATGTTTTGGGGATGTGTGAGCTACAAAGGCACAGGAAATTTGGTCAGAAGTGATGACAAGATGAATGCAATAAATTATCAAAAAATACTGGAGGAAAATTTGCACTCAGCCTGGAAGCTGTGCATGGGACATACTTGGACATTCCAACATGACAATGATCCAAAACACAAGGCCAAGTCGACCTGTCATTGGCTACAACAAAATAAATTGAAGGTTCTGGAGTGGCCATCTCAGTCTCCTGACCTCAATATCATTGAGCCACTCTGGGTAGACCACAAACGTGCAGTTCATGCAAGACAGCCCAATAATTTACAGGAACTGGAGGCTTTTTGCCAGGAAAAATGGGCAGCTTTACCATCTGAGAAGGTAAAGAGCCTCATCCACAACTACCGCAAAAGACTTCAAGCTGTCATTGATATTAAAGGGGGCAATACACGGTATAAAGAACTGGGGTATGTAAACTTTTGATCATGGTCATTTGGGTAGTTTCTGTTGTCATTATGATTTAAAGAGTAAACAATTTGACAATAAATGGCTTCAGCCAACCACTAACCATGAGTGAAAAAAGTTTGTGTTATTCATATTCTCTGAAAATGGTTAAGAAATCAAATTCTGCCAGGGTATGTAAACTTATGAGCACAACTGTATGTGATTTATAATATATAATATACACACATGATATACACTGCTCAAAAAAATTAAAGAAACACTTTGAAAACACATCAGATGTCAATGGGGGAAAAAATCATGCTGTATATCTATGCTGATATGGACTGGGTAATGCGTTAGGAACAAAAGGATGCCACATCGTTTGATGGAAATGAAAATGATAAATCTACAGAGGGCTGAATTCAGACACCCCAAAAATCAAAGTGAAAAAATGATGCGGTAGGCTGGTCCATTTTGCCGAAATTTCATTGCAGCAACTCAAAATCGTACTCAGTAATTTGTATGGCCCCCACGTGCTTGTAGGCATGCCTGATAATGTCGGGGCATGCTCCTAATGAGAAGACAGATGGTGTCCTGGGGGATCTCCTCCCAGATCTGAACCAGGGCATCACTGAGCTCTTGGACAGTCTGAGGTGCAACCTGGTGGCGTCGGATGGACTGAAACATAATGTCCCAGAGGTGTAACATTGAATTTAGGTCAAGCGAGCGTGGGGGCCAGTCAACGGTATCCATTCCTTCATCCTCCAGGAACTGCCTGCATACTCTCACCACACGAGGCCGGGCATTGTCGTGCACCAGGAAGAACCCAGGACCCACCGCACCAGCGTAGGGTCTGACAGTGGGTCCAAGGATTTCATCCTGATACCTAATGGCAGTCAAGGTGTCATTGTCTAGCCTGTAGAGGTCTGTGTGTCCCTTCATGGATATGCCACCCCAGACCATCACTGACCCACCACCAAAACGGTCTTGCTGAACAGTGTCACAGGCAGCATAATGTTCTCTGCAGCTTCTCCAGACTCTTTCACTTCTGTCACATGTGCTCAGGGTGAACCTGCTCTCATCTGTGAAAAGCCCAGGGCGCCAGTGGTGGACCTGCTAATTCTGGTATTCTATGGCAAATGCCCATCGAGCTCCACGGTCCTGGGCAGTGAGCACAGGGCCCACTAGAGGACGTTGGGCCCTCAGGCCACCCTCATGAAGTCTGTTTCTGATTGTTTGCTCAGAGACATGCACAACAGTGGCCTGCTGGAAGTCATTCTGTAGGGCTCTGGCAGTGCTCTTCCTGTTCCTCCTTGCACAAAGAAGCAGATACTGGTCCTACTTATGGGTTAAGGACCTTCTACAAGCCCTGTCCATCTCTCCTAGAGTAACTGCCTATCTCCTGGAATGTCGTCCATGGCCTGGAGACTGGGCTGGGAGACACAGTAAACCAGGGTTATTCAACTCACGGTCCTCGAGGTCTGAGCACTGCTGGTTTTCCAGCCTTCCTTTACCTGTCAGTCAGGTGTGAAGCCTCTGACCAATCAGAATCAGTAATTATTAAACAACTACCTGGGAGAACTGAAAAAACGGCTTGGATTTGGAATCGAGGTCCAGAGTTGAAGAACCCTGCAGTAAACCTTCTGGCAATGGCACATATTCATGCACCATCCAGGAGGAGATGGACTACCTGTGCAACCTCTGTAGGGTCCAGGTATCACCTCATGCTACCAGTAGTGACACTGACTGTAGCCAAATGCAAAACTAGTGAAAAAAAACTGTCAGAAAAGATGAGGAGGGAAAAATGTCAGTGGCCTCTGTAGTGTTTGCATGTAGTCCTGTTCCAGGTTTTCTGTTCAGCATCCGGATTCTGACGTAAGCACGTCAGGAGTGAGGACGTAACTAGAGGTGTAATGGTTAGGGGGCAAGCAGCGGATCGGTATGAAGTAAAACAGCATGCTGGATAACAACTCTTCCTGTCTATGTGATCTTTCTTTCTCCTCTCCCCAAGAACGCTACAGCCTCCACCTGTTAAACCATTCCTGTTTTGGGGGTTGTCTCATTGTTGCCCCTCTAGTGCACCTGTTGTTAACTTCTTTAACACCAAAGCAGCTGAAACCGATTAACAACCCCCATTGCTACTTAACGGACTAGATCAATATCCCAGAAGTTAAATTGACTTGATGCTATACTCTGATTAAAAAGTGTTCCTTTAATTTTTTTGAGCAGTGTATATAGGTGTGTATGTCTCCAGTACATTTAGCTCAAACATATTGGACCATCAGTAACTGAAGTTTAATACTTGTCTGAAATTTTTACCTTTCACAAAACCAGAACACACTTAGGAATCAGTCATACTGTAAATAAATATTGTAGCGCCGGGCGGACCAAGGCATTGCAGGAGCAGAGAAGGACAAGGACACTTGCTTGGCAGGGAAAACCTGCTCTTTATTAACAGGACTATAACAGGCATCCAACGAGCACCGAACCAAATATGCAGAGCGGAAACACAAGGTTTTCAGACGCCAAACTGTAAGGTGCACACACGGTGGGAGATTTACTCAAGCTTAATACAAGCGAGGATCGGACTGGGTACACACAAGACATGGGCAAACACACGCGCGACAATAGGGAAGTGCAACCATTAAGAAAAACGATGCAAGGGCTATTTACAATTACAGACAGGGGGCATTTATAATTGCACGCGGGACATGCACCCCGCCGGGTCTACAATATTAAGTTTAGTCTAAGAAGAACCCCTACTACTGTCAATTCGTCTGTTTACAAGGGTGGTGACTGGCTAATGATTCATACATTTTGAAATGTTCACAAAATGAGTCATCGCAGCTATATTAAATAAAGGAACAGCACTACACAAAACATGCATATGTATGAAATGCTTACAAAATTGCCTACCTAGTTTGCTCCTGTTTAGTCCACTGGTAGCTGCCTAGCTTCATTGGAATAGAAAGATTAATGATGTCTAATGTGTTACTATCAGACATCCCTTTACTGCAATCATGCAATTCAAGAAAAAGAATTTGTCATTGTATAAAACAATATAGAGCAGCACTGTCCAACAGCATAAAACAATACTACGTGCTTTGGACCCTTAAATATATAAATGCACCAATCGATCAGCCAGGGACCAGAATCGGCTGATTTTCAACAAGCTCAGCCTGGACCGGTGACCAGCTGGTCAGTCTCATGCATTTCCAATACTGAACTAGTCTATTACACATTTACCACACATCATACACCTCAGACAGAGAGTGGCAAAACGTCCAGAAGTCATTCATTCTCTATGGGCTGGCACTGGCCAGTACAACCCCAAGTGATGGCCATAAATAAAGACAACTAATTTGGAGAGCAAGCAATATCTTTTTGATCTCAAAAAAGATATTCAACGGGCAAGTGGATTCACAACAGTTGATCAAGAGTCAGACCTCATAACACAGTAGAACAACTCCTAAAGCACTCAAACTTCTAGTGTACTACAGTATATACACTGCAATCAAATGACATACGACCAAAAGTCGCTACATGCTATAAAAACCCCTTGTCCCATAGTTCTCACACAAAAGAAAAAAAATGAAACAAATAAATCACACTGGTAGGCCTCAGTCTTTTCCTTGATCAACTTCCTCGCCTTGGTAACCTTAATGGTGTTTTGGCTCTGGTTAAAATAAAACCAACAATAGTAAAAGCAAATATAAAACAAAATATCACTAAAAGCAATGGCTGACACCCAAGACAATGCACCAAACTCTGAAACCAAGACAGAAGAATTACTCTCCAAAATATTACCAATTAATAAAATATACACTGCATAATAAAAACAGAAAAATACTATAAAAATGCCAGCGTAAGAAACCACATGTAATTGCAACAGAGTACAATACATCACATTACCCCAGTCATTTGTGGCCGGCTTGCATTACTGTGCTGTTGTCGCTCGCTATCTCTCTTGTTTATCTGCTCCATCTGCTGTGCTTCCTGTCCGTTGTAGTTGTTGCCAATAACAATGGTATGGCACTGGATAATTAGCTCAAATTAAAAACATTTTTAAGATGGATAAGGACATGGCACTTAACATCACAGAAACACTAACAATGGTGAGGAAAATGCAAGGGACAACTCCAAGACAACATGAAGGAATCCAAAAATATATAAGAAATAATTTATTTGCCATGAATTAAGTTTATGATATTTGAAGAAATATGTGATCATGCCCCAGTCAGTCAAAGTGTTTCCTACCCCTAGACCCCAGAGGGATAATATTCACTGTTACTGTCTATCATTGTCAATGTATTTTTACTGTCTAAATATATGTATTCAGCTAGTGTAAACATGCATGATGCTATCACAGCGAATGTGAAGCTTAGACTGAAGCGTTACCCTATGTTTCCGCTGATAGACGTGCCGCATCACTCATTTCCCCGTGCATTACGTCGACGTTCACTGTTTGACTCCTGAGATTCAGATCGAGTTCTAGGTAATTTTTTTCGAACTGGTTGGTTCGACTTTTAAGAAATTCGAGTTCTAATGAGTTCGAGAACTGAGGTACCACTGTAGACATTTTCTGTTACTGATTACACATGTGAATCACAAACTGTTTTTGGTAGGTCATGTTTCTGGGTACAATACAAAGCTGGGTACTAGTAATATGAGTCTTTGAATGGTAAAATTTGTCATAAGTTTTTTTTTGAGAACAGGTTACCAAATAGAATAGAATAGAATAGAATAGAATCTTTATTGTCATTGTAGCAATGAGACATTGTACAACGAAATTAAAGTGCAATTCTCCAGTGCAAAATAAAAACACAGTCACTCTGAAAGAGCCTGAAGGCTACTTTCTTTCGTACCTACAAACAAACAGTTACAAACAAACTACATATTGCACTTGTTTCCTTAGCCAGTTTTGGCATGAAACATAAGGCTGTAATGTAAACAAAATAACACTGTAGTAATGTAAACATGAACGGTGCCCTGGCTCAAATTGACCACTTAGCAGTGTTCAGCATGGTGATGACTGAGGGGTAAAAACTGTTTCTCAGTCTGTTTGTTTTGGTTTTTATGGATCTGACACGTCTGCCTGAGGGCAGGCGTTCAAACAGTACATGTCCTGGGTGTGATGGGTCCTGAAGAATTTTCTTTGCGTTCCTGAGACAACAGGAGCTGTGAAGTTCTTCAAGTGAGGAGAGAGGACAGTCAACTATCCTCTGAGCGACCTTAATAACCCTGTGAAGCTCTTTTCTGTGTCCCGCTGTGCAGCTGGTGAACCATGCACAGAGACAGTAGACCATGATGCTCTCTACTGTGCAGCGGTAGAAGGACACCATCAGTTTCTCTGGGATGTTGTTCTTCCTGAGAACCCTCAGGAAGTAGAGTCTTTTTTGGTCCTTCTTCACTACCTCTGCAGTATGTGTCCCCCAGGTCAGGTCCTCGCTGATGGTGACTCCCAGGAAGCGGAAGTTTGACTGGTGAAAATATAGCAGAACTTAAGTTTATTATCCTGTATATGATATCCTCTGAGCGACCTTAATAACCCTGTGAAGCTCTTTTCTGTGTCCCGCTGTGCAGCTGGTGAACCATGCACAGAGACAGTAGACCATGATGCTCTCTACTGTGCAGCGGTAGAAGGACACCATCAGTTTCTCTGGGATGTTGTTCTTCCTGAGAACCCTCAGGAAGTAGAGTCTTTTTTGGTCCTTCTTCACTACCTCTGCAGTATGTGTCCCCCAGGTCAGGTCCTCGCTGATGGTGACTCCCAGGAAGCGGAAGTTTGACTGGTGAAAATATAGCAGAACTTAAGTTTATTATCCTGTATATGATACCAAATTTCTTCAAGGATTAAATAGTACATGACATTGTTAATCCATTGTTTAAATGTAGGTGGGGATTTGTCTTTCACATTAGACAAGAAACTTACATTTGATCAACACATCATGGCCATTCAAAAACAATCCCAGCAGAGACTACATGTCATCCGCAAGCTTTGTGCTCTCTCCGTTGCCCCCCATTTCCTCTTCTTATTGTACGAGAGCATTATCCAACCAATCCTGCTGTACTGTTCTCCCTGTTTCTACAGCATGCTCTCTTCATCTAATAAAAACAGACTTACCAGGATCACACTTAGAGCAGCGAAGATCATCTGCCTTCCCATTCCAAAACTATCTGATGAAAACCACAGAGCTGTCATTCGCCTCGCAAGAACCATAACCAATGACTCTAGTCACCCTCTTAACACACAGTTTACTCTGCTGCCATCAGGACGCAGATACAGGACTCTGAAATGGAAACGGGCTCCTTTGGCAAGAGTTTCGTTCCTACTGCCGTAGCTGCACTTAATTTATCACATTAGTCTTGTACCCATCAAATCTCTGCTACTATACTCAGCAAAAAAAGAAACGTCCCTTTTTCAGGATTGTGTATTTCAACAATAATGTTGTAAAAATCCAAATAACTTTACAGATCTTCATTGTAAACGGTCTAAACAATGTTTTCCATGCATGTTCAATTAACCATAATCAATTAATTAACATGCACATCCGAATATCACACCTACGTGACAGGTACAGGATGGCCACAACAACTGCCCGAGTCACACCAGGAACACACAAGCCCTCAGTCCAGCCTCTCTCAGCCTATTGAGGACAGTCTGAGCACTGATGGAGGGCTTGTGTGTTCCTGGTGTGACTCGGGCAGTTGTTGTGGCCATCCTGTACCTGTCACGCAGGTGTGATATTCGGATGTACCGATCCTGTGCAGGTGTTGTTACACGTGGTCTTCCACTGCGAGGATGATCAGCTGTCCTTCCTGTCTCCCTGTAGCGCTGTCTGAGGCGTCTCACAGTGCGGACATGGCAATTTATTGCCCTAGCCACATCAGCAGTCCTCATGCCTCCCTGCAACATGCCTAATGCACGTTCACGCAGATGAGCAGGGACCCTGGGCATCTTTCTTTGGGTGTTTTTCACAGTCGGTAGACAAGTCTCTTTAGTGTCCTGCGTTTTTAGAACTGTGACCTTAAATGCCTACTTTCTGTAAGCTGTTAAGGTCTTAACGACCATTCCACAGGTGCATGTTAATTAATTGATTATGGTTAATTGAACATGCATGGAAAACATTGTTTAAACCCTTTACAATGAAGATCTGTAAAGTTATTATGATTTTTACAACATTATTGTTGAAATACACAGTCCTGAAAAAGGGACGTTTCTTTTTTTGCTGAGTATATAATAATAATTATTATTATTATCATCATCATCTATTATAGCGAGGGTCATAAGAGCAATATAAGTAATGACACAAACCGGTAGCTTGCATGCTTGCTTTATAAACTGTGATTTCCTTTCGCGAGGTCGATGGAACATTATACCACCTTTTTTCACATTCCTCTGCTGAACGCCTTGTCCGAGCCTCCTAAGCTTTTTTTGTCCGTGCTTGTAACAGCTGGGCCAAACTTTCCTCGCACTACCTCCTTCCATTTAAGCACCAACTGTGCCAAAAGAACTGTTTTGTTTGTCGTCCAGTTTGGTTTTCTTTTAGAATCCAATGTCTTGCTATGAGTTTTGCGTTTGACCCATAATTTATACTACATGTGCATCTATTAGTGGAAATTGATTGGTGGTGTGCTATGTAGATTTTTGTACAACCAATTAAAGGTATGATAACAGAAAGGTATGTTGTATAAAGCTGTACATTAACAGTTTAATGTCAATAATATATTCACCATGCAGCTCCTCTATTGGTTGAACTCAGTATTTGGGGCCGGATTTTATTTGTAGTCCTCATTTCACGACAGTTAAATGCTGGCTCCATCAGCACTTAGGAATTGGGCTTAGACTTTGCTGAAAGTTACTTTTAGAAGCTTTATACGATGCTCTTAGGTCCTACTTTTTGCTAAGTTTTTTGTTACTCTTAAGTCCAAGTGTACGACCATTCTTAAGACCATTCTTAGGAAGTTTTATGCATACTGGCCCTGATATTTTCCTTTACTATTTGCTGGTATATCCTCCTGAGACCCAAGGAAAAAAGTGTCCTTCAATTATAGGTTATTTGTCTTTGGGGGAAATAAGACATCTTACAATTTAGATTTTTTTCAAATTTCACAGCATGTCCTCTTTAGTGTACAACATGAATAAATATGTTTCCTTACATCAGTGAAAAGATAGATGCAAAAACAACATGTCCACTACAATGGACATAAATGAATGGGTGGGGTCTCAGGAGGATAATTCAGAATTCATTGTTCCATCAAAGATGGCAAGCTGTCCTGACCCAGATGCAGCAAAACAGGTCCAAACCATGATACCACCACCACCATGTTTCACAGATGGGATAAGGTTCTTATGCTCGATTTCAGTGTTTTCCTGTCTCCAAACATAACCCTTCCCATTCAAACAAAAACGTTCTATTTTGGTCTCATCCGTCCACAAGACATTCTTCCAATAGCCTTCTGGCTTGTCCACGTGACCTTTAGCAAACTGTAGATGAGCAGCAATGTTCTCTTTGGAGAGCAGTGGCTTTCTCCTTGCAACCCTGCCATGAAAACCATTGTTGTTCAGTGTTCTCTTGATTGTGGACTCATGAACATTAACATTTGCCAGTGCAGGAGAGGCCTTCAGTTGCTTAGCAGTTACCCTGGGGTCCTTTGTGACCAGGCTGACTATTACACGCCTTGCTCTTGGAGTGATCTTAGTTGGTCGACCACTCCTGGGGAGGGTAACAATGGTCTTACATTTCCACCATTTGTACACAATCTGTCTTACTGTGGATTGGTGGAGTCTGAACTCTTTAGAGATGGTTTTGTAACTTTTTCCATCCTGATGAGCATCAACAACCCTATTTCTGAAGTCCTCAGTAATCCACTTTAACACTTTGATAGATCCGTGTTCTTTAAATAACATGGGGTGCCCACACACACCTGATTGTCATCCCGTTGATTGAAGACACCTGACTAATTTCACCTTCAAATTACCTGCTAATCCTAGAGGTTCACATATTTTTCCCACTGATAGATATGTAATATTGGATCATTTTCCTCAATAAATAAATGACCAAGTGAAATATGTTTGTCTCATTTATTTAACAAGGTTCTCTATATCTGCTTAGAGGACTTGTGTGAAAATCTGATCATGTTTCAGGTCATATTTATGCAGAAATGTCGACAATTCTATAGGGTTCACAAACTTTCAAGCACCACCGTAACTGCTGCAGCTGCCATATTGCATTTAGTTCAAAATTTTGGAATTTTCCGCAGGCCACAAACTTTGTCCAGTCGTCACCAAATTTGTCAGACACAAATCAATTCAATTTATTTTTATATAGTGCCTTTCACAATAGCCGTCCCAAGGCACTTTACATGGATGTGTGTGATATATTAAACATCATTAGAGAGAGTAATACAGAATGGGGAAAAGGAAGGAAAGAAATTAAAGAAAGCCCAATAACAAAGGAGGAGAGGAACAAAAAACCCAAATAAAGAGAAGGAAAAACCTCTGGGGGCTCCAAGATCAACTGGCTGCCCAACCCCCCTGGGCATACTGACATTACTGAAAACAGAAAAGGGTGGACTTGCTTCCTAAAAGCTAGATGTCATGTCCCAATCGTTCCAGTCCTCCTGTGTATCACGCCCCTTCATTTGACTCGTATGGAATCCTCTTGTTGTTATACTGGTCGTAGGTCCTATTTGTGATGTCACCCCTCCATGGGACTGAACCAGAACTTCAGCTCAGATGGTGCTCACCCCTGGTCAGAACATGTGTTGACGCATACTGTAAATGGACAAGCATAGTAGATAAAGATGACATGTACAGCCATCCTATCCTATCAAAGTCTACTGTGTGTTTTGCCGCTCCCCACATGGCTCAGTCAGCTGAGTGTGTGGCTGCCTGTAAACCCCTCTGTTGTGTGTTCAAATCCCATTTCCACTGTTTTTGTATTTTGTTCCCTAGTGTTTTATTTGTATCAGTTTTTCTTGTGTTTTGGTGACTTTTCTGTTTTGGTTTTTTGCTTTGTGCCTTAGTTTTGTTTTACCTGCCTTATTACCTGTGTTATTTTCCCAGTTAGATTCTGTTTCCTTGTTTCTTTGACAGTTTCTTAGTTTCCCTGTTGATCTCACTTGTTCCTTGATTTAATTATGTTTCACCTAATCACTCAAAGGTGATTAGAAAATGGTCTTATTATACTGGACTTATTCAATGGACAGACAGATACATGATGAGCAGAAACTCCGTGAGTAATATTCAAGTCTAGTGTATGATTGTGAACATTCGTTGCTACTGTTACATGTTGGTGACATTCAACAAAGTCCAGGAGGGACAGGAAAGGAAGTACTATAATATTCTCTAAGTTAATAACTAAGTCAGAGAGAAGTTCCCTGAATTCTGTCAGAAATTAAGTGTATGATCCGGGTGGTCTGTATACTATAAGAATATCCCTCAGGTGCGTGAGGCCTCTCAGCCACATTCGGGGTAGTCTGACATGCCTTGACATTTTAAAATATTTCACCTATCTAAAAAACATTTATCCCAAAGTGTTACATGTGCTTTTATTCAGCACTAATAATCTGAGACCACTTAGAATGTTATTATTCTATTTATTGTTAAAATCAACTTTAAACATATACTTTTCAAAAACCTATTTCAGACATACTGAGAAATTGTAAAAATCACATTATAAACATTTCTAGCCAAGACTTTTGAGCTCTGAAGCTTATAGACACAGGGGATGGCTACACATAGGTTAATGAGACGTTCTGACATTTTATGTGGTTTGATTACTAAAGTGTTAGAACTTTGGAGTGACACTCTTTTTCTCAAAGTCAGTGGCCTGCACAATGAATATTGATGAGATAGGTGTCCTCACACCTGTAGTAGTTTGCACACTGTCAATGTCCCATCAGTCTGGAATGTCACTGCACCCCACACCCATCACTTTGGAAAGGCAGTTTGAAACACAAGAAAAGTAGCAACAATAAAATCCTTTTCACAGTTTATTAGTAGATGGAATGAAAAAATGAAAAACTGTGAGCAGTTGCTATAGAAAGCGATAAATATGATGCAGTGCCTATGCAGAGTTAATGGAAATAAAATAATTCACTATTATCAACGCTCTGGAGATGAGGGCATCGTCGACTGCGTATCTTTCTTGTATATTTCAGTTTATATCTCGCTGAAATCATTATGTAGAATCATGAAAAAACACTGACTAAATCCGTAATTTGTCTTCTTTTCAAAACTTCCACTGTCGGAAGTATTAAAGTTCTTAAAATTATGTCAAATAGGCAAAAAAATAAACCATGCCACCTTACATTGTTTTACCTGCATGGGGGGCGTGTAGTACCGCTCTCAGCTGAAGATTGCTATTCACGTTCTAAATAGCAGCATTACCATGTTTTCAAACGCATTCGTATGCGAATGAACAACGCTGAAATAATAATTGATACTTTATTGTCCCCGTGGGGAAATTGTCTTTACACCTCCCTCAACTTGCTCTTTGTAGAGTAAGCTGTCCACAAAGGGCTGCCACCCGTAGCAGCGCCCAGGGAGCTGGGGATTAAGGGCTCAATGACCTGCTGACGTACTAAGGCTGGGTTTGAACCGGTGACCTTGTGATTATAGTTACACAGGCTTAGCCCACTGAGCCATGAACACAGATATAAGATTCAACTGCAAAAGTGATGAACTTAAATGACCCAAGCCAGAGCAATCAGCACTAGATCGAGTCGAGCGGCTCTCAGCCAATTAAATTACGCTGTTTGATCACATGACACCGTTAGCCAGCAGTGTGTCTCCTGAAAAGAGAGCTGTTTAGAGGTGAGTGATTAAGTTTTTCTCCTAAATAGAGATCATTACAGAACGCCTAGTCCTACTTAAAATCCCATTCAATTTTCTTTTATTTTATCATCTACTCGAACTGAGGAAAACGTTTGACTAACTCAAAGACAATTTCCGCGCCTCCCCTGCCTGTCTGCAGAGGCAGTTTTGAATTTAGGAGCGGCAAGATGGCAGCGGCAAACCCTGGCGGTTCTCCGGTAAGTATATTGTGTTTTATCTTCAAGTTTGTCTTTTGAAACGTTAATTTTATTTAAATCCCTTGGTCACGTATAAAGTACACAGACGGGGTCTTTGCTCAACTCGTCTGAGGCGTGTCTCACTAAGGGCTACATGCTGGCATCCTGCTAACCGAGCTAACCTTTACATGCTGTGCTTTAGAAAATAGATTTGTTGGAGCACGGCGTCTCCACCGGGTCCGTGGATGAGAAGAGATTCACAGCTGACACGGGGAGAAGTTGCAAATCACAGGTTTATTGTCTGACAGATTGCAATCCGGGAGCGGCCGTCTGACATACATTCAGCATGTACAGGAGGAGCCTCTGCCATATGTATCAGTTGTATCCCTTTTAAAGCCCTTTGGGCATCCCCCCCCCTTTCTCGGTACCTTCCGTGTACGTGACAACCACATGTATGGTTCCAGCCGGCTCGTACTATTCTTGGCCTTTTGGAAGGCTAAAAGATAAGTAGGGGCCGCTGATATTCTCTGTCGCCCCCCCTATCTGTTCCGATTAGGTAGCCTTGCCTTGCCGGCGCGCCAGTCAGTTCTTGTTTTGACTAGTTACAGCCTTATAGAATCATTCCCTTTATTTTATTAATTATTCCCTCAGATTACTCGGTACAAAACCATACTCCGCAGATATTGATAGATAGACGAACACTGCAAATATAATGTTGGAAACGAGAACGGCATTTGGTGAAGGGGTAAAATACACCACGATTAAAGCCATAGAGTGAATGGCTGCCATTGTTGCAGAACGGCCTGATTTAATGATAAGAATGGGGAAGAGTGAGGTGAAGTGAACCAAAGCCACAAAACACGGTCAGACAAGGCGGGAATAGGGCAGTGATCTGTCCGTCAGTGTGAAGTTGGTGTGTGCTTTGGTGAACAAAAACTCGAGACCGGTAGCAGGAAGATGGGAGACTCGTGTTTCACTGGAATAGCGGTGAATTAAAACATCCTTTGTTGGGGAAATTTAGGTGTAAATGCATCCATACAGGCGAGACAGAGGCAGACCAGGCAGTGAAGAAAGCAAGGCAAACATTAGAAATATTAAAACGCAAATATAGGATTAATATAACATACAATTAGGGAAAACTTAAGGAACACAATGTAAATTATATTGTAAAGTCATTAAAACAGCACAACCTAATTAACAGGAACATGTAATTGGGTAGGATGATGAAAATAATAATAATATTAAAAAACATGTACAATATGGGCATGTATACTTGTACCCAGAATTTAACAACTATAAAGTTGTAGCATGCCAGTACCTTACCCCATCCATTATATCCACACTTTCAGAAAAGGATATGGTCAATATCTTTACAAATACTATCTGAACTTAAACAGATAGCGTAAGTTAAAAATAAGACTTTGAGGGTAAAGAAATACGCAATGACAAATAAGCCAATTATTACATCTCCATCAAAGACATTGAGAGACCATCTTGATTGAATGTAACTTCGCTCCACACAAGTTTTATGGTAGACATATTCATATTGGTATCTAATAAATGATTAATTCTTAGATTTTATTGAACATTAATTTATAAATTGTTTGTCTGTATGTGTTTGTTTCAGATTATGCAAGATGAAATTATTCAGTCAGCAAGACACTTGCTGCAGTTGCTGACGACATCCAACCGAACTGCTGCTGTGATGAATCAGAATACAAGGTTTACTTTAGCAAGACTTATGACTTAATGCTACATGTAACTAAATTGTTATATATATATATATATATATATATTTATTTATTTGTCCAATATTGTCTCTATATGATTTTGTTTTTTGCAACATCTTGCAGAGAACAGAGTCAAGGTGGCCAGGGTACCAGCTCGGTCAACCCTGAAAGACCATCCGTTCAGCAAGAAATGACCCGGTGAAAAAGTCGTAAACTAAACATTCTGCATGAGCATGAAATTTAGGATGCAACTTTTATATCTTACCTGCTCTACACTCAGGGCTTGAATTACAACAACAGTCAATCACATAAAAAATACTTCCAGTGATCTCTCTGCCCGCCACTACCTACTCTGCTCTCCTCCCCCACATTATAAGCCCTTCCTTTTCAGAGGACGCAACACCAAAATAAAAGTCCTTCACAGAAACATGCAAAAATAGAATACAAGGAATTTTAAACAAACAACTTCACATTAGTGACGCTGTGGGAAAAGAAACGTCCACGTTTTCGACCTATATAAAGTAACAACGTCCTTAAACCGGACAAAACAATGTGCAGATTATTTTCGCAATATAACCCAAATTTACAATAAACAATACATGGTGTGTATGTGGACCGCAGCAAATGGTCTAAAACAAGTAACAGAAAACAAGTTGTTGTTTTTTTTTTTTTTTTTTTTACTCCACAACATAATCTTTAAACCTTGCAGGCAACTTGACAGGCCTGCGACCTAAGGGTCTAGGGTCCAGCATACCCTGCAGAGTCATAGCTTCAGGACGGTCCACGTTTAAGGATACAGTGTCCATGTCACCAGGCTGTGTGACATTAACCTGTCCAGTGTTTTGTGTTAAGTTCAGTGGGGACTGCGCCGAAAGCAAAGACCTAGCTGAACTCCAACTAGGGACCTCGCCAGTAAAAACAACAGAAGGCAAGTTCTTCTTGACAGCAAGTGTAGAGGGATTAGAAGTACTAGTGGGTACTTCCCTTTCAAGAGGCAGTGCTATGGGAGATGATGCATCCGAGACTGTTTGTCCAAGCTGATAGGTGGAAGACAGGTAAGGTTTAAGGCGGTTATGATGTACCACTTTCGCTGTCTTTGCAGGAACTTCTTTTGGCTGAATAGCATACAGTACAGAATGATCATCATTAGACTGAACATTTTCTGTTACAATGTAGGGTCCTTTCCAACGTGGGGCCAGTTTACACCGGGAATGAGCAGGATCATTCAACCAAACCAAGTCTCCAACATTGTATGTGGTATATTTGACCTTTTTGTCATATTGAGCTTTTTGCTGCTCATGAACATGTTCCTGATTCTCCTGACGGACCTTGAAAGCAAACTGCAATTTCCTGTAGACAGATGTAGCATACTCTGCTGGGGTACCGGCAGAGGCGCTGGAAGCTTCAGTAGGACAGGGGAATAGTAAATGCATAGGCAGTCTAGCTTCACGTCCATGAACGAGGAAGAAAGGGGTGTATCCAGTGCTGCTGTGTACACTAGTATTATAAGACAACTGGACTGCCCTTAACATGGTATCCCATGGCTCTGTTTGCTGGTACAGACATTTGCTCAACTGGTCTTTCAGGGTGCGATTAAATCTTTCGATTAAACCATCTCCCTCAGGATGATAAGGAGAAGTCCTGGTTTTGGTGACACCCAACTTAGAACACAACTCCTTAATTAAGTCTGCCTCAAACTGACGGCCTTGATATGTATGAAGACATTCAGGAACACCATGCTCCGTGACATACTGTTCAAATATACATTGCGCAACCGTTATAGCTCTTTGGTCTTTCATTGGGTACAAATTCACATACTTTGTGAAATAGTCTTGGAGAACAAGGACATATTTATGGCCTGATGGTGACACAGGAAGCTCGGTAATGTCAGCTGCCACTTTTTCAAAAGGACGACTGGCATGAATAGTCTGGAGAGGAGCTACTCGATGGGGGACTGGCATAGATCTTGACTGACATGGGACACACTGTTGGCAGTAGTTCTCTATGTCTCTAGCCATGTAAGGCCAGTAGAAATGTTCTCTAGCTCTTGCAAGTGTTTTCTTATGACCAAGGTGACCTACAGTGGAATGTCCATGTAAAAACTGTAACACCTGGGGGACAGCTTTGCTGGGAATGACTACATGAAGAGTAGGTGGCTCTTTTGGTTTATTACAGGCAAAACGGTAGATTTTTCCATCCTGCAAATGCAGTCTATCAAACTGTCGCCAGTATACTTTGAGCTCTGCCGAACCTTTCTTTAGAGCCCAAGCTAGAGGTCTCCTTCCATCCTTCAACCACTCACTCACCGTCCTCAGCATGACATCATCTTTTTGACACTGTGCAATATCGACCGACAAAGTCTGAGAAAGGTCTATGGCAGCATGAGCGGTAAGAGGGGCTGTGATTAAAGAAGTTTCCGACCCTCCTGACAATGAGGGATTAGAAGTAGGCTGAGGAGTGGCATCACTTTGAGTCGGGCGTCGGGATAGTGAGTCTGCATTTGTGTGCTTAGCACCATTCCTGTATTGTATGACCCAATCGTACACATCAAGCTCCAATGCCCAGCGTGCCCTACGTCCTGTTGGATCCCGATCAATAGGCATTTTCTTTAACCCTAATAGTGGGCGATGATCGGTAACAATTACAAAGGGGCGCCCTTGCAAGTAGTGTGAGAAATGTCTAACGGACCAAACAATAGCCCACCATTCTCTGTCAAAGGTGGACCAGTTGCGCTCTGTTGCACATGACTGGCATAGGCTACTACCTTGTCAACACCCTGTTGTTGTTGTGCAAGAACAGAGCCAATGGCATGGTGAGATGCATCCGTATACAGAATAAAAGACTTGCTGAAATCAGGGTAGGTGAGGATAGGTGGAGAAGATAGAACATGCCGGAAATGCTGAAAAGTGTCCTCGCATTGTTCACTCCATGCGAATGTGGCATGTTTTTTCGTCAGATTGTGTAAAGGGGCTGCCTTTTCTGCAAAGTCCTTGATAAAACACCGATAGTAGGAACAAAGGCCTATGAAAGATCTAACCTCTGTAGGCGCAGTTGGATGAGGCCAGTTCAGTACTTTCTCCGTCACTTTGGGGTCTGGTTGAATGCCATCCTTTGAAACAACATGTCCTAGAAAAAGTACAGACTGCTTGAAAAACTGACACTTTTGAGGACGGAGTTTGAGGCCAGCTTGCCATAATCTACCAAACACTTCAGACAGATCATGAATGTGGTCCTTAAAGGTCTTACTAAAGACTATTATGTCATCAAGATACACTAGAGTCTTGGACCAATGGAGGCCACGGAGAACAAGCTCCATCAATCGCTGAAATGTCGGGGGGGCATTAGTAAGGCCCATTGGCATAACTTTAAAATGATAGAAAGAATCACCTGTAGTAAAGGCAGTTTTCTCCTTGCTAGCATCGTCCATCTGAATCTGCCAGTAGCCACTGGACAAATCTAGAGTGCTAAACAAGGTGGCTCCAGAAAGGGCATCTAAACTGTCATCCACACGTGGGAGGGGGTGTGCATCTTTAATAGTAACTGAGTTCAAATGTCTGTAATCAATACAAAATCTGTAAGAGCCATCCTTCTTACGGACAAGTATCACTGGGGAGGCCCATGGGCTATGACTAGGCTCAATCAACTCAGCATCAAGAAGTTTCTGTACTTGGTTATCAATTTCCTGTCGAAGGACAGGAGATGTACGGTATGCTCTCTGACGCACAGGGGACGTAGAGGATGTCTGTATGCTATGCTTAATCAAATCAGTTCTACCTAGATCGCCAGAGGTAGTGCTAAAGACATCACAGTTCTCTCGTAGGAGGGAGTTAACCACTTCTACCTCACTGGGAGCAAGAGTGTCAGTACCCATGTGAACATCAGGTATCTGGCATGAAGGACTTGGCAGGCTCACCTGAGCCACCAGACTATCCACAGACCTATGGAAATCCGAAGGCACGTTACGCACCGTGTAGAATTGACCTAATTGAGTCTGTTTGGGCAGCTCAATGTCCTGGTGTGTAGGATTAAGTAGATGAACTACGGTGAGTCCATTTTCCACATTAGAGAAGCTACGAGCAACAGCTAAGTCGTTGTCAATTGTCACATTTGGTTCGAGAATACCTTGAAAACCATGAAGTTGACTTCTTGTTTCTGACGAACATGCCACTGAGGCAGGAACAACAATCTCTGTCAGCGGGGGGACTGAGACTTGTGAGAGCAAGAACACATTACAGCAGAAAGGCAATGCATGCGAGGAACTGAGAAGGGAAACTTTCTCATTATTGAACATAAAAGTACCACAGGCCGTGTCTATTGAGGCACCATGTGTTTTGAAAAAGTCCCACCCAAGAAGGACATCCTGTCTAGAGTCTCTTACAACGTACATGTTCATACTGAATGTGTGTGACCCAAGACGTAATGTGACAGGTAACGAGCCTAAAATGTCTAATTGTTGTCCTGTCAGAGTGTGTGCCACCTGGAAATTTTTCAGTAAGGGTCGATATTTTAATGCAGGGATGCATTGACGTAAAGACTCACTAATGAGTGACAAACCAGCGCCAGTGTCAAGGAAGACACTGACTTCTTGATCCTCAATGAGTCCTTTTACGTATGGTGTCCAGTTCGTCACTATGGGCCGCTGACAGTGGAACTGAAGATTGGCCCTCATCTCCAGCTACCATTCGTTTCCCGACTGCTGATGTTCGGAGAAGTGTACATGGCGTGAATGTGGTCGTTGTGGACTTGGAGAGCGATGTCTGTAATACTGCTCACCCCTCCTTCGATCTCGGTTCCCACCTGGGCTGCTGTCATCCTTTGAATAACGGCAGTAGCTGGATTTCAGAAGTCACTGAGTCATCGTACGCAGCAAATCTTCTCTGAGGGCTAAAGTGGACATCTCGACTGTCATAGTGTAAAGGTTTGTCATAGCATTGCTGCTGATGATAACTCGGCCTAGGGCTCCCTTGCGATCTGTGATAGTGGTTAGTGGAACGTACAGGAGATCTTCCTAAGTAGGGCTCACCAGATGCAGTGAAATGATAGCGAGAAGGTGAGAAACAACGACCATCCTTAGCTCTGTCAGGAACAGGGGATTTCTGACGATAGGCGAAGCGACGTTCAGGAGATGAGACTGAACTGGTGTGATGAGACTTGGGCTGCATCAGCATAGTAACAACAGACTGAAGCCTGTCTACTTTGAGATGGAGGTCGCTGAGCTGCGCTGCAAGCATATTGGCAGACTCTGCTGCAAGGCTGTGCACCGCAGCAGGCTGAGGAGCAGCAGATGCCGGCAGAGAAAAAGTCTCAGTGGCTGCGAAACGTGCCCTCTCACACCGACCAGCTACTTTAATGGCTTCTTCAAGTGTAGTAACACCAAACTCGTACAACTTAGTTTGCAATGCCGGTTCAAGTCCAGCTGTAAATCTCCGCAAAATTTCACCTTTTATGGCTGATCCTCCATAATCTGGAAAAGCTTGGTGAACAAGGCGGGTCAATTCAGCAGCATATACTTCCAATGGCTCATTACTCAGACGTGGTCTGGCATTCAAGTAAGTTTGAAACGTTCTTAGTAGCTGTTTTTGATCAAAAACTGCAGCCAGTTTGCTACATGTGGTGTCATAATCAGCTTTTACGTCATCTGCCAAACTATCCCAGTAACTGAATGCAGCACCCGCCAATCTTGAAGGAAGGACTTTGGCAAGCTGAGGTTTGTCCATACCTGAGGTCTCACAGCATACTTGAAAACGACGAGCCCATTGAGAAAAACTTTCGTTGCCGTCCCCAGCGAAGTCTGGGGGTAAAACAGCTCTGAAGTGCACGTGCGGGTTTGTTCCATTGTCCTCTGCCATGTTTCAAAAGAGTCAAGTCAATGGAGTGCTGTATCAGTTCAATCCAGCAAAGTCTTTTATTGATAAAGGTGGTCGAAGTCCGCCACAGGAGGGAGTAACGCGCACACGTGTCAGAAAAGTGAGCGCTGTTCACTCCTGGCAAAAAGCCAACTTCAAATAGCCACGCTGCAAACGTCGTCTTTTACTGTTTTTTTTTTTTTGTTTTTTTTTTCCGAAATAAAATGAAAGAACCAAATAACTGAACGTGAAATTAAAACTCACACGATGGTGAAAACAAAAAAAAACGCTCTAAAATTATAAATAGCCTGTCGGAATACAGTCCATGTATTCGAAATGGCACGTAAAGCAAAATACGTTTCAGTCTAAATTAATCCACCAGTACAACTGATCCAGCATATACGATGAAAGGGCAGTGATAATCATATATTGTACTCTTCTTCACCATACCAGCAACTTCTCCAAAGATGCCGAAGATATCCCACCGCTGCCACCAATAAATATGTAAGGCGTGGAGTTTTAGCTGCCCGTGGGTGGATGTAAATAAAGACGATGGACTTGAAAATACCAACAACTAATAATTTTTATTGAGCAAAGGCATAGAACTAGGGAAGAGATCAACACCGATCTCTCTGCCCGCCACTACCTACTCTGCTCTCCTCCCCCACATTATAAGCCCCTCCTTTTCAGAGGACGCAACACCAAAATAAAAGTCCTTCACAGAAACATGCAAAAATAGAATACAAGGAATTTTAAACAAACAACTTCACAATATCTTCATCGGAATGGTTACATTTTTACATTAAACTTGATTACTTTTGGCAGTTGAGTACCATTAACAATCTGAAATGATAATACATAATGCTAAAGTATTGGATTTGCTTTTGATATTTGCTTCTTTTAACTTTTAATAATTAAACCTTTCCATGTGCAGTCTGACCTGTGCCAGAGATGGGCACATTTTCAATGTGCTAAATATGAACCACAACATAAAGGAAAATATTTCTGCAAAAAAATGTATGGTCAAATAATTTTTAAGGAAAAGTGCTGAAGATTTTTGACAAATGCACTTTACTGTTACATTTTTTTCCTTCTGCCCAAGTTCTGAAAACTTGAAAATCCTGGTTTTGTTATCTGTTAACTATGATAACTTTGTTTAATATTTAAATCTCAAATTAAGTCTGTAAGCTTATTTGAGTCTGGATAATTTCAACAGTGCATTTCAAAATTGGGAAGAAAGATCATACAGTTGAGTACCATTTACATCCTTATGTTGATCATGTGTTAAAAAGATTGTGATACAGGGTTGCCAACTGTCACGCATGTGGCGTGACACTCACATTTTCAGACTCTCACACTTATACAAGAAATCTTACAGCAAATTTATATTATTCCATTATAAAACTAAAATTAGCTCCATCAAAAGCATTGGAGTAGTTTGCAAACACTGTTAGTAAACAATTAGTAAAACTGTTACATACATGTAAATGAATATGCAGACTGTCTTGAATTAAAAAAATCTCACATCAGCCAGCTGACCCAAGTTGGTGACACTGGTAATATCTTTTGGAAGATCGCACCCTTCACCTATTGAAAGACACCGGAAGCCATGGTGGCAAAAATAGCTGAGGAATATAATAATATTATTGTGATAAATTTCGCTCATAATATGCTTTTCCACATGTATCATAATATTGTCACTACTTAAAGAACTTTAATGGCCATAAACCACAGGTAGCATATTCTGATAGCCCAAATACAGATGTCTGATGGGTGTATTAAAGTGTCATAATTAATATCCAATCCGGTTAAATATCCATATCAATATTCTTCCTGTGGTTTAAGAGTTACCGAGTAGCATTTGCAGTATCTTGTTTCATAGTGAAATGTTAAGTCCTAGTTCCTGCAATTTGTAATTTGGGCAATTACAGTTTTTCTCAATTGTTTTGGAGCATTCTCAAAATGACAATTAACATTTACAAAGCAACAAGTGTAACCCCCACACCATAATGTAACTTCTGTACCTCAAAACATCATTTGTCATTGCTTCACACAAATCTCCAAATGTTTCAGTACACTGTAACTGATTTTTGTTGTTTTCATAGTAAAATTACTGTATTCTCAACAGCTCATTGCTGTATTTGGTGTGTACAGTATGTTACTGTAGATTTTCATGCTTTTTGTTGTTTTTGCAGTATTTTACTGTTTTTGACAGTTCATTGCTGTATATGTTATGTACAGCATGTTACTGTAGATTTTCAGTGGGATTTAGATTACTGTAAATCTAAGAAAATTTCTAAAAAAAAATTTCCCTTGTTACTTTCACTTCAGACGTGGTATAATTCAGTATGTTTGAATTAAGTGTCATTGTAATTGTCTTAAAATACATCTGTAATTTTTATCCTACATATCAGAGTAAAATCTACAATGGTTTTGTCACTTTATCGATTAATACAAAACAAAATGATGGAATTCAATGTAAAACGCTCCCCACGTCCTGCGCACGTGGCTATGACTCTGCAGGTAGAGTGTGGCTCATGCATAGAGTGCGCGTGAGGGGGTTACGTGGTTTTTGAAGAGCGCTCTCAGAAGACGACCGACAGCGCTTGGAAAGGCAGAAGGCAGAAAGGTATTCATAAAATTAATTTTTAAAACGGGGAAAAAAGTTTTGAAATATTTAAACTGTCATGATCCGCTCCGTTCAATCCTGATGTGTGCCACGCCCACCCCGTTACCTCGTGTGATTCCCTGATTGTTCTCACCTGTGATTCGTTCTCCGTAGCCTGTCTCTAGTACTTAGTCCGTGTCTAAGTCTGTAGTCCCCAGTTCTGTCATTGACATTGCTATCGTTGGTTCGTTGGTCTTCGTGTTGTCCAGTCCGCTTGCAATAAAGCTACGTTACCTGTCACTCTGGGTCAGCCTGCCTCCTTGCTCGCTCGCCTGCACAACCGGTCGTGACAGAATGACAGAACTCTGAAACAAGCTCAGCGCTACTGGGGAGGGTCTCCCCATGGAAGAAGAAGTGATCCATTGGACAAACCTCCTCGAACTCTGGGAGGATCCAGTGGCCCGTCGATTGATCGACAAGTGTTGGGACCTCCTGCTGGGGAGGTTTCACACCGGTGAGCAACAGCCGCTAGTTGAGGAGAGTCAGCGCTCTTCCTAGGTGCCTGCTCCCTAATGCCCACGTGGGAGGACGCCTTTATTACCAGAGATCCCCATGACGAGGAGGAGCTACCTCCTTTGGAGACTGGTGATTACCGGCCAGAGCGCTTTCCCGGAGGAGGGATCAGCGCTAGGGGTGCACCGATCGATCGGCGCACCGATCGATCGGCCTCGATCACGTTAATTTGAGGGGATCAGAAATCGACCATATTCTGTTGGAGTACGCCGCTCCACCGGGTCCGGATGAGAAGGGAACACGCAAAGGAGACTCTCAGTTTGATTATAAATGATACTTTTATTTAGTAATGCATTCTATTGTTAATGCCTCTTATTGCTTTAATACGAGCCGGCTCGGGAACAGACTGCCTACACACCCCCAGTGTGTCAGCTCAGCGTGTTCTAGGTGGTAAAGCTTTACGCAGTCTTATATACTTGCATTATTCTGGGTTACTTCCTTGTTACATTGTAGCACACAAGCGAAAGAATAAAAGTCAAGCTGGTATATTTCCATTACGCAGTCTCTCATATCTACTGGG
Source organism: Paramormyrops kingsleyae (assembly GCF_048594095.1). NCBI lineage: Eukaryota > Metazoa > Chordata > Actinopteri > Osteoglossiformes > Mormyridae > Paramormyrops > Paramormyrops kingsleyae. The sequence continues at coordinate 34,503,453 of NC_132804.1, forward strand.
TTCTCAGAATCTTTGTTGTTCACAGGTGCAGGCATACTTCTCAGAACAAGATTCCATATAAGGGGCAAGCAGAACATTCGTGGTTATAGGTGTGAGACTGTTCTATGCTTTTTGCAGCAGCTCAATGTTTTGCAGACATATTTCCTGTCGCGCACTCTGTCAGCTCTCCTGCCTGCCGCCCCCCACAATTCCCCCTTTTGATCTCTGACCAGAGATCACCCTAGGACTACGGGATTTTTGGGTATCCCCCTTTTGATCTCCACTAGGAGATCACTTTTGGAACACCGTCTCATCCTGGTCCTCGTCGGGCCCGAAGCCGAGGAGGGGCATCATGTGAAATCCTGGGGGTTCACGCTTCTCTATGGCGGAGGAGATCAGGCGGACTGACAGAGCACGTAGGCAGGGGATGCAGCAGCACCCGCAAGTGACTAGTATTGCAGCAAATGTAGCTATAGATATGAGAAGCGAAGCCACTACATCTTTCCACTGTAAGCATTTTAACTATCGCGTATACCCCACTCGTTCCCCCCAGAGTCCCCCTTTTCATCTGCCGTCCTCCCATCGAGATCTGCGCCGCTGGGGACTGCTGATTCTTCAACCGGCCAGGGGTAGACTACCCTGCCGGTTTGTCAGGTCGGGGAGTATTCTGCCCCTGTGGTGACCTGAGTTGGTCCTGGTTCGTCCGAATCAGGCGGTTCTTCTCCGTTCGTGAGGTTCTCCTGGATCTCCCCCACGGTTCGTCCTGGCTCCTGAGCCGCGGCGCACTGGCTCCAATGGAACCACGTGTCTCCTTTTCCTTTCAGCCGCACGGCGTGGGACGTCCTCTCGATGACCTGGAAGGGGCCGGTCCACCTGGGCTCTGACCACTTCCGCTTGATGACTTTCAGTAGAACCCACTCGCCAGTGTGTGGCTTGGCCGCGGCTGTCTCTGGTGCAGCTGCCTGGACTTGTTGGGAGAAATCTGAAACGATAACTTGCAACCCATCATAGTATGCTCTGTATCCCTGCCCCCTTTTCTCAGCAGGGTTCCAGGCCAGCTCTCTCGGCGGGCCCGGAAACTGTCTGCCTGTCTGCAGCTCATATGGTGTGAAACCAGTCCCCCGATTCACAGAACACCTTGCAGACATCAATGCCAGTGGCAAAGCGTCGACCCAATTCATTTTGGTCTGTGCACAGATTTTAGCCAATTTCTGTTTGATAGTTTGGTTCATTCGCTCCACCTTCCCCTGGGACTGTGGGTGATATACCGTTCCGAACGCGTGTTTTAACCCCAGTGCCTTCTCTACCTGCCTCAGGTCCTCATTTTTAAAGTGTGACCCGTTATCCGACCGGATTCTATTGGGGAATCCGTGCCGTGGTATGTACTGATTGATCAGAAATTTCACCACGGAGGCTCCATCCTCCTTTCTGGTGGGCCATGCCTCTGGCCACCCAGAGAACGCGTCCACGCACATTAGCACGTACTTCAACCCTCTTACTGACATCACCATGTCTGTGTAGTCTATGACTATCTCTTCCCCCGATTTGACACACCTGGGAAATTGTCCCTGTCCCGGTTTGACTGTGGGATGCGGGTTGTACATCACGCAAATGGCACAATTTTTCACATACTCTCTTACCATGTCTTTCATGAATGGGTGCCACCAGCCTGCCAAATTACTCAACATCTGTCTCACTCCAGCATGCCCCATCCCGTGGGCCTCCTCCAACACTGCCTGGCGGAGGTTGCTTGGGAGCGCTAGCTTTCCCTCTTTGTTCTGCCACACACCGTCTGTCTGCTGTCCCCCTCTTTCCTTCCACATTGTCAGTTCCTCTGGGGAAGCTTTCTTTTGTTCACCTTTCACTCTCTCCAAGTTCAGTCGGAGTCCCGGCTGAACCTCTTCTTCCACCGTAACCAGTTGTTTGGCCACTGTATATCCTGTAACTCGCTTTGCTTCCGCATCTGCTACTTGATTACCTCGGGCGATCGCTGTCCCCGTACCCTCGTGACCTTTACATTTCACCACTGCTACTCGAGCAGGCAGCAGCAAAGCTTCTGCAAGCTCTCTCATTTCCGTTTCATGCTTGATCGGCTTGTTTCCTGCTGTCAAAAACCCTGCTCTCAGCCACTGGCTCAGTTCTACGTGCACCGCTCCTACTGCGTAGGCTGAGTCTGAGTAAATGGTAACTTCCTTTCCCTCTGCTAGTTTCAAAGCTTCAATTACTGCCACCACCTCTGCTCTCTGAGCAGACTGCGCCCCTGTTAGCTTTTCGGCTTTCAACGTGACGTATGTCTGATCTTGCCTTGCTACTACCGCATATCCTGCTTGCAAACTTCCTGTCTCTGTCCTGAAACAACAACCGTCTGTGAACCATTCCTCTGTTCCCTCTATCTTTTCTGCTTCCAAATCTCCTCTGACTTTTTCCTCCTTCTGTACCCTTCGTTCGCACTCATGAGGTTCTCCCCCTCCCATTCGGTCTGCCATGTTAATTCCTTCATGGGAGAAGTGTAAATTTGGTGCTTCCAATAGTCTACTGAGCCTCTGCTGTCTGAGCGATGTCATGGTGAAGGTCTGTGAGTTCACGTAAGCCACCACACTGTGTGAGGTTAGGACATGAAGTGCATGTCCCATCACTATGTGTGCTGTTTTTTGAATGATTTTCGCAATTCCTGCTGCGTGTCTTGTGCATGCGGGGTGTCTCTTTTCTGTGGTGTCGAGTTTTATGCTCAGGTACATCAGTACTCTCCTCTCTCCCCCTTTTTTCTGAAACAGGATGGCGTTGACGAGCTCTCCTGTTTCAGAAACATCAAGGTAGAATGGGAGGGAATAGTCTGGCAAGGCTAGGTCTGTTGCCTGGGCGAGGCGTTGTTTCAGGGTAATGAAAGCTTCTTCCGCAGCCTGGTCCCAGTTGAGGAGAGCCCCAAGACGGCGAAGGCCGTGTTCCCGGACCAGGCGTCGGAGGGGCTGTGTGAGCCCCGTGTAGTCAGGTATATATGTGCGGCTGTACCCTGTAAGTCCTAGGAAGGACAGCATGTCCTTCACTGTGGTGGGCTGTGGGTGCTGTAGGATACTGGACCGATGGGCTGGAGAGAGACCTGTCCCTGTGCTGGACAACACTCGACCTAGAAATGAGACAATCGTCCGTGCGACCTGCAACTTGTCCTTACTGACCTTAAATCCTCTGTCTGACAACTGGAGCAACACAGCTCTCGTCCCCTGCAGAGCCGCTTCCGCGGACGGTGCCGCGATGAGGAGGTCATCTACGTACTGTACCAGGGTGACGCCTTCCGGGAGGGGGCAGCCCTCCAGCGCTCGTCGCAACACCTGATTGAAGACACCCGGAGAGAGAGCAAACCCCTGCGGCAGACGAGTGTAGCGCAGTTGCCTACCCCTGTACGTAAAGGAGAAAATGTCTCTGCACTCTTCAGCGAGCGGCAGACAGAAAAAAGCGTTAGCCAAATCAATGCATGTGAACCATGTCTGCTGCGGGGTCAGGTTAGTAAGGGCCACATAAGGATTTGGGACCGGAACTGTGGGAGTGAGCAAGAGGTCGTTCACGGCGCGCAGGTCATGTGCCATACGATACTTCCCTGTGCCTGCCTTTTGTACCGGGAGGATGGGCGTGTTCCACTGCGACGTGGACGCCTCCAGCGCCCCTCCTCTCAGCAGGCCTTCTATTGTCTCGGCTATCCCCTCCTCTGCCGCTGGTTTGTGAGGGTATTGTCTAATCCACAGGGGACCTTCCCCAGGGCGCAGTTGGAACTGCACCGGGGTACAGGCAATGAGGCCAACGTCCGTGGGACTAGTGGACCATAGGGACTCGGGCAGTGCAGCTAGCAGGGCCGCTGCCTCTGGATGGTCCATCTTTTCACGCCCGTGATCCCTAGTTATTTGTTCGTGTTGGAGGAGAGCAGTGTCTTGTGCAGTAACCTGAATGCAGTACGTGCTGCAGGAGGGTGAGAAGGAAACGTGTGGGACCTGGGTTGGAACCCAGTCCCCGGCGCCCCTGGCTCTCTTCACCATCGGTCCTAAGTCTTTAGCCTGATGTTTAGGGTGAAGGGCCAGGGAGACATGAGGGACGGCCTCCTGGTCCATTCGGTACCAGGAAAGCTGTTCTGCAGTTAACCTGGTGGCTGAGGCGACCCCTTCAGGACCCACATATATACTTTCAGAGACAACTTGCCACTGATGGCCTTCCAGCTGCTCTGCGAAAAGGTCTCCATACCACTCCGTGTCCCCCCTGTCATAGAAAAGGGTCACATGGAGGGGGTCGGGAGGGGGCACATAGGGCTCTAGGAGCGAGATCCAGGGCCGCCACGCGGAGTAAGCTGCCACTATGCCCGCCAGGCTGGGTTCTATCAGGGCCCAGGAAATGTCAGCTAGTGCCTGGTCCTGGACGGGCCGCATCAGACACTGTCCCTTGCCCCATGTTCGCGAACTGCAGCGGATGTGTGTGCCCCCAGGCAAGGTGACAACCAGTCCATCAGCACTGCACAGGATTGATGCTCCCAACTTCACCAGCATGTCTCTCCCCAACAAATTCACAGGTACAGAGGGAGACACGAGAAAAGGATGGAGTAATGTCTGTTTCCCCACAACCACTTTGACTGGCTTAGTCACTGGCAGGTTCTGTTTCTCCCCCGAGAAGCCCACAACGGTCACCGTAGATGTAGACAGGAACTGTTGTCCTGGGGCCACGATCAGGGTGGAATACGTGGCTCCTGTGTCCACTAGGAACGGCAGTTCTTTGTCCATGACCAAGAGAGGGAGCATGGGGTCTGCCTCCCCCGCTCCCTGGGCCACCCGTGGGCACCGTCAGGCCTGATTAGGCCCATCCCAGTCATCACTGGCCAGGAAAGGGAATTGCCCCGCAGTGATCACGCCCTGTGCTGTAGGGGCTGCCTGTGCGTGTGGTGCTATCACCTGTGGAGCCACGGCCGGCCCCTGACCTCCGGGAAGGACACTTTCGTTCTGACCTGCAGTCCCCGCCGGAACCAGACAATCACGGGCCCAGTGTCCTGTTCCCCCACACCTGTAACAGGCTCCGGGCCGCTGTCCACCTTGCAACGCACCCCTTCTCCCGCCCCGGCCCCTGTATCCCCGGCCCCAAGCCCCTCGGCCTCGACCCCATTGTTGGCCCCACCCGCCTTGTTGGTAGGTGGGGGGCCCATACCACGGGCCGGGAGGTTGTAATGGGGTCCCTCTGGTTGTACCCCCGCCACCATTTGTTTACTCTGTCCCTTCTTTTTCTCCTCCGTCGCCTTTTTCCTAGCCTCACCCACCTGCAGTTTTAATAACTGCGACTGTAACTGTTTCACTTCACTCTCCTCCTTATGTACTTCCTCCTTTGCTCTCTGTAAGTGGTGGACCAGGTGTCTGTCCCACACCTGGGACTCGGCCCCTGGGAGGTCGGGACTATCTAACATTGCATTCCGCACTCCCTCGGGAACTCCCTCCAGAACTGCACGCCTGAACCACTCTCGCTGATATCCCTTTTGTCCCGGATGGCACCCCGTCCGCCGGGTCCAGTCCTCCTTACAGTCATCCAAATACTCTCTCGGGTGCAATTTGGAGTCCCAGAAGAATTTTGGGACCACCGCTCCACTTGGAGCGGGGAACATCTCGCGCAGGACGTCACCCAATTTCATTATCACTCTGGTTAGTTCTATGTTATCCTCTCGCCTAAGAACTCCTGCTCTAGCCTCTATTTCTAACAGAGTGTGTTTGCCCATAGACCTGGCAGCCACAGCACGAAAATCTCCTAGGGCCAAATTCTGTCCTGTTGTCAGCTGATCCAATTTCTCTAGCCATTGTCTTCCCCCCTCTGCGGGTGGAGGTAATTTATCCGTAAGCGCCTGGACATCCCCTATGGAGAATGGCTTGTATCTATCGTGGATCTGACCTGCTTCCCGCAGGAGAGGGAGCTGCATGGCCTCCAGAGTCCTAGATCTAGTTGTCATATGGTGTTTCCTCCCTCCTTCCTGACGCATGTCTCTCCTACCTACACTGGCCCGTTCTTTTTGTTCGATCTGATCCTGCAGTCTCTGGAGTTCTGCCTCACATGCTCTCACTAGGTCACCGTCTCTGAAAGGAGGGTCTTCCTGCAATATCCCTGACAGCGTACCTGTTATGTCGACTCTGGCACTCTCTAGCCCTTCGCGGCTGTCTGCTGAGGAATCTGTTTCCCAGACCCCCGTCAATGCCCCCGCTAGTTCCACTCTGGAAGTTTCTTGTCTGTCTAATATCGGGTATAGTCTCTCTTTCCCTGACCTCCGGGCCCCACGTTTCTTTAACTGAGCCCTTTTCACTCGCGCCCCGAACGGCGTGGATGCTGGACACTCCTTCTCTCCCTCAGAGTCCGTTTCCTGACCTTCGCTCATTATCTCTTCCTCCCCCGAATGTGACCTTGCCACATCATCTCTTTCCTTTACTACTGATTCTCCATTCCGGGGGATATCATGCATTTGTCCCTGTCCCCGTCTGTCTGACTCTATCAAGACAGTTCCCGACGTTATGGTAAATTGGGGACACATATGTGTGACCGGCGCCACCGGGGCGGTGGGCACCGTTCCCCCAGAAGAGTAAGCGGGAGGTGCGTCCAGACACGTTTTAGTTTCGTTTTCTGACGACCCTTTCTTTTTGATCGGTTCCCTGTGTAAATGATCTATTCCCTGCCACAACACTGCCAATTTCCACCATATTCTCCTGTCTTCTTCCTGTTTTTTCTCCTGTTTTTCCCATTTACCTTTCTTAAGCCTCCCTGCTTCATTTTTCTGACGCGCTGCCTCTTTGGCCTGACTTCCGTGTTCTTTCTCTTTTCGCCAGAACAATTCTCCTAAAGATCGCCTGTCTTCCAAATTGTAACCTGCACATTGAATTAGTCCGAACATTCTTTCTCTGGCCTCTGTCACCGCCTTCTCTCTTCCCTTCTTATCTACCTCTTTCGATATTGTCATCTCCATGACTTTTATTTGATCTGACAGAGTTTTCCATGGACGTTTGGGGCTATTTCCCCAGCCTCCATCATCTAATTCTCTGTCGAATTCACCGTCCATTTTACTCTCTCTTACCCTTCTGGTAATCCGGTATTTTCCCTCCTTACGTATTGTACCTGTAAGTCTTATACCGTTTTTCACTCGACTATGTTCTATACTGTAGTCCGTTCTGGTGATCCTGTATTTTCCTTCCTTACGTATTGTACCTGTAAGTCTTACACCGTTTTTCACTCGACTATGTTCTATACTGTAGTCCGACAACACAATCTGTCTGGACTTACCAAGTCTCTTTGCTCATCAAGTTCGACAGTCCAACCCGGTTGGTACTTTTGAGACTTTAAATTAGGGCCTCAAACCCTAAACTTTTCGGGGATCCTTGCCCCGGGTACTTTTGGGACTTTAACCCAGGGCCTCAAACCCTAAACTTTAAGTCAGGGCCTCAAACCCTAAACTTTTCGGGGATCCTACCCCCGGGACTTCTGACCCAGCTCACTGAACCTCGTCCAGTGTTCCTACCGCCCGTCGACTAATAGGGGGGTTGCCACACCAAGGATATCAACACTTTTATTTCTGAGACTGTCTATGACCGTGTCTCCAATATTTCACTTTACGTCTCCGTAAATTCTGACGGACAGACTGAATGGACACATCAGAATACTTTGTTTAGTATGTTCAATATGCAGATTTCGATAAACAGGCTCTGCTTACCTTTATATTTGGGCCCATATATCCTTCCGTGTCCAGTCAAATCTCGTCCAGTTTAGCCGAATAATGGTGTCCTTCTCATCCCGGACGAGCCCCCAAATTGTTGGAGTACGCCGCTCCACCGGGTCCGGATGAGAAGGGAACACGCAAAGGAGACTCTCAGTTTGATTATAAATGATACTTTTATTTAGTAATGCATTCTATTGTTAATGCCTCTTATTGCTTTAATACGAGCCGGCTCGGGAACAGACTGCCTACACACCCCCAGTGTGTCAGCTCAGCGTGTTCTAGGTGGTAAAGCTTTACGCAGTCTTATATACTTGCATTATTCTGGGTTACTTCCTTGTTACATTGTAGCACACAAGCGAAAGAATAAAAGTCAAGCTGGTATATTTCCATTACGCAGTCTCTCATATCTACTGGGTTCTCAGAATCTTTGTTGTTCACAGGTGCAGGCATACTTCTCAGAACAAGATTCCATATAAGGGGCAAGCAGAACATTCGTGGTTATAGGTGTGAGACTGTTCTATGCTTTTTGCAGCAGCTCAATGTTTTGCAGACATATTTCCTGTCGCGCACTCTGTCAGCTCTCCTGCCTGCCGCCCCCCACAATTCCCATGAGATCCACCGATCTTAGTTATATGCTTTTAACTCTTTGGGGTCGAGTATGTCGTCGACGACATCGCGTACTTTTCGCGTCTATTTCAGTTTATAAATATCTCGCTGAAATCTTAATGTATAATCATGAAAAAAACGCTGGCTAAATCCGTAATCTGTCTTCTTTTCAAAACGTCCATTGTCGGAAGTATTAAAGTTTTTTTAATTAGGTTAAATCGGCAAAAAAGTAAACCATGTCATCTTACTTTGTTTTACCTGCATCGGGGGCGTGTAGTACCGCTCTCACCCGAAGATCGCTATTCACATTCTAAATAGCCGCATTAGCGCGTATTCAAATCGCATTCGCATGGTAATTTGATTAACAGCGCAACGGTGAAACGCGATCCAGATACATCCCCTTCAGCGCCATAAAAGGGGGTTGGGGACGTGGCCAGGTGACAATGGCTCATTCATACACATGAAAGTTGCTACATATTCAATGAAATGAGCCAGAAATAGTTACATGAGTTAGGTTTTTCTTATTTATTTATCCAAATTAATGTTGCATCTACACCATTTAGTCATCTTCATGTAGCCAAGACTTTGGTGATCAGATATCTGGGATCAAAACAAACTGCCAGCATTGCTTACTATGTACTTTTATAATGTTTCTGCAAGTGTTCCAAACTGCATTTTGCAATGTCTATACTTTGATGTCAAATTTCAAACTTAACAAAAATCTGACATATTTATTTTAATATATATTAAAATAAAGATGAGTGTAATGGCAAAACAAATATATAAGAAATAATTTATTTGCCATGAATTAAGTGTGATGAAATGTGTGATCATGCCCCAGTCAGTGAAAGTGTGTTTCCTACCCCTAGGCCCCAGAGGGTTAAATCAGCCTTTTCTCCCATTCCCGAGAGAGGTGCAGTGCAGGCTGCCTCCCTCCCTATTTTTTGGACAAGTGTGTCATAACAGCTATATATATATTTTTTTTTTACAAAATTAGAGAAATTAAAGTCTGGAAGAAAAAATATGATTTTGTACTTCAAACAGCAATGCTCATTTATATGTTCATTTATATTTGAGGACACTACCTCATGTTTTGTGAGTATTCATATCAATTTACTCAATAAAAATGGAAACATTGAAGTAACTGTCTTTTAGTTATGAAAGAAACAAGATCGGCAAAAAAAAATCGAGATCGGCAGGTAAGGTTGCCTAAGGATCGGTGATCATTGATCGGCCAGAAAACTGCAATCGGTGCACCCCTAATCAGCGCCGTAGGAGACGCAAGTCCCCGGGTCCCTAAAGCCCTTAAAGGAGCAACGCTTGCTTGGCCGGCGCCCATCCTGGCGCCCATTCCGGACCTGCCTGCAGCACCGCCTGCTGCTGCTTCCGCCTCTCTGCCCGCGGCACCGCCTGCTGCTGCTTCCGCCTCTCAGCCCGCGGCACCGCCTGACCCGCCTGTCCTGCCTGACCCGCCTGTCCTGCCTGACTTGCCTGTTCGGCCTGCAGTCCCTGCAGCTGCCACCGCTCTGCCTGTGGCACTGCCCAAGGTGGCCGCGGATGAGCCCCCTGCTGGCCACGTGATGGCGGCGCCCGCCGGGGCACCCCCTGCTGGCCAGGAATTGAGGGTGCCCGCTGCAGCTCTGCCCGAGGGCCTGGCTTCGCCTCCGCCTGCAGCGGAGGAAGCCGCTCTGTCCGTGGCGCCCCCTGCTGGCCGCACGCCCAAAGCGCCTGATCTGCCTGTCTCGCCTGTCCTCCCGGCACCTGATCTGCCTGTCTCGACTGTCTTGCCGGCACCTGATCTGCCTGTCTCGCCTGTCCTGCCGGCGCCTGATCTGCCTGTCTCTCCGGACCTGCCCGTCCAGCCCGTCTCCTGGTGAGGCGGCACCACCGGCCGCCTCACCAGGAGAAAAGACTCCTGTTCCCCTGTCTGACCGGGAACTACGGCCTGGGGGACCCCGCCTGTCAGTGTCCCGTAAGGGACGGGGCCACAGGCGTCGGGCCCGGTTCCCGCCCGCCCTGCCCCCTTGCTCGCCCTCGCTCGCCTTGCTTGGGGCTCCGGGATTGCCGGCTGCGCCTCTGGCTCGTGGTCGGTGGTCGCCTCCGGGTCCCCCCACGGTGCCTCGGTGTCGATCCTCGGTCACGCCTCCGGCGCCTTGTCGGTTGCCTCCAGGCCCTCCTGCTTCGGCAGGCAGGAGGGGGAAGCCGCAGCAGGCGACGGCGTAGCCAAAGCCGGCGTAGGCGCCGTCCGACAGCCCGCCGAAGCAGGAGGGCCTGGAGGCAACCGACAAGGCGCCGGAGGCTGCTGTTCCCTCCTGCTCCCTTCATGCCCCCTCCGTCTCTCCCTCGTCCCGTCCCCTTGGCCCCTGTATGGTTCCCTCCGGCTCCCTTCTTCCCCTCGCCTGCGGCCCCTCCGGCCGCCGCCCGTCGCCTGTCTGAGCTCCCTCTGGCTCCACTCCTCCCTCCTTTTTTTCCTTTCACACCGTGGGGCCTGTCTCTGCCCCTTGTCCCTCTGTTCCGCCTCTGTTCACCCCTGGCCCCTTTGTGTCGCCGGTGGGTGTTCCTGCTGTGCCCCCCATGTCTCCTTTCCTGGTTTGTCTTTCCGCGTTTCCTGTTCTTTGTCGCGTCCTGTCCTTTGGTTGGTCTTTGTTCCAGTTCTGTGTCTCGGTCCTGTTTCCCTGGTCTCGTTAATGGTTTTGTTCTTGTTTTCCAGGTCCTGTTTCCCCGGTTTGGTCTCCTTCGTCGCCTCCCTTTGGGGCGCGCCCAGAGTGCGCGCCTTTTGGGGGGGGTTCTGTCATGATCCGCTCCGTTCGATCCCAATGTGTGCCACACCCACCTCGTTACCTCATGTGATTCCCTGATTGTTCTCACCTGTGATTCGTTCTCCGTAGCCTGTCTCTAGTACTTAGTCCGTGTCTAAGTCTGTAGTCCCCAGTTCTGTCATTGACGTTGCTATTGTTGGTTCGTTGGTCTTCGTGTTGTCCAGTCCACTTGCAATAAAGCTACGTTACCTGTCACTCTGGGTCAGCCTGCCTCCTTGCTCGCTCGCTGCACCACCGGCCGTGACATAACCACTGGGAAATACTTAAAAATGAACTATGGGGATCGGATTTACAAAAAATCCAACAAGTAATTTCTTGACAACCTGAACGGTGGGACATTCTAAAATGCTTAACGTGAAAAAGCTTCAAGTGGTTTAATGTACCAAAACAGTGACCAGTAATCACCAAATTTCTCACAGACATATCTGGTTATAAAGACTTTAACCTGACAAAAAAAATCAAAACGAAATGCTAGGAATATGGACTTTATCTTAGGTTAAGCCTTTTCCTTATAATGGGTGTCAATATGGAGAGGAAAACGCTTAACGTAAGATAAAGTCCATATTTCTAGCATTTCAGTTTAGAATTTCCCTGATTCGGGGTTTTCTACTTTAAACGCTTAATTAATTGTAACCGGCGGAGCCATTCCGCCATGCTAATGTCTTTGTGCAGCTACTGTAGCTTACACTCTCAATCACCACGCCTCCAGTTAGTTAATTTATTGTTCTCTTTTGTCCGTAGGGCAAGAACTGTGCAATTTTGAAGGGCCAAGACCATTTTGGATTTCAGCCAGTGCCACCGTATGTCTAGCTGCCATACCTTGTGACTGATAAATATAAAGATAAAAATATAGATTAGTTAGGAATCTGATCTTTAGAAATGGGTTTCTCTTGCAAAATTTTTTGCTACTCTGCAGAGACTGTCACTGTATTTGTCAAGCATGTCAAAGAACACAGGAATCTCACCAACTTTAGATTTTCTTGTGGGGTGGTTGGGTGCCCTTGTAGTTTTAGGACTGCCATCGCCCTTCAGGTTCACATGCATCATACCCACTCAAAGTCCAAGTATTGATATGACCTGCCATGTTGAGGGATGTGCATTCACCTCCACAAGCTTTTCCAGTTTATGTGAACATTTAAAATGGCACGTTAGAGATGGAAATAAAATTAAATGCCCTTTTGAAAACTGTAAAAGTAAGGTTTCTTACAGGCAAGGATTCTTACAGGTTTTCTTTCCTCTCACATGTGAGCAGAAAGCATTCATTTGGGCAGGTTGCCTCTACATTTAGTGTGTCTGATGATAATACCAGTATTTCTGATGCTGTTGATGGGGATGCTGGTGACACACACAGTGCAGATTTTTCTGATTTTTCTTGAGAGTTCCTCAAGCAAAGTAGATGGAGATGTATTCATGACAAACTTAGCCTTCTTCTATCTTAGGATGCAAGCTAAGACGCTTTTAGATACTGCCTTATAGATCGAGAATGCTTTGAAAGGGAACTCACAAAGCTTGACCCAGTAAGGACAAGAGAAACTTATAATAACTGTGTTGAGGAGTTGTCCATGGGTCAGGAAGCCATCATAGACGGTGTGATGTATGACTCGGTGTTCAACCAGCTGAGACATTCTCATGTCTGCCAACCTGGTCTCCCACCTTGCCTAGGGCATGATTTGTTTGAGGGGATAGTGTCTGCTGATCTTGCATTATATATCAGGAACCTGGTGTATGTTCGGAAACACTTTTCATATATTCAGTTGAATAAGAGAATATTTCAACTGAAGTTCCAGAGCAGTGATGCTAATAACCGACCATGTGAGGTGAAGTCAAATGGAGAGCACTTGGAGGGGAGTGCTGCTCAGAACTGGTGCTATTTGCGGCTTCTCCCAATTCTTGTTGGTGATCGGATCAAGAATCCATTGGAAGACCAAGCTTAGCAGTTGTGCCTTAAGCTCATGGAGATAGTAGAGCTGATTGGTGCACCTAAGATCCATGTTCACCAAGTGGCATATCTCAAGATTCTCATCCGGGAGTATCTCCAGTCTAGAGTAGCTCTTTTTCCAGACAAGCCTGTAAAGCTAAAACATCATTTCCTACTCCACTATCCGAACCTCCTATTAAAATTTGGTCCTCTCATTCACCTCTGGACATTGCGCTTTGAGAGTAAACACATATTTTAACCGGTGTGCACGGAAGCTCCACAACTTCAAAAATCTTTGTAGCACTTTCGCAGAAAGGCACCAGCTGCTGCAAGCCTATCTTCACTGTGGAAATATTTTTCCTCTCATTCTCCTAGTAGGTCAGGCAAATCAGTTTGATGGACAAATGTATAATGCAGCAATTCAGGAAGTTGTGAGGTTCAAGGGCTTGACTAAAGACACCACAGTAGAAACGCCTGCTGTAACATACAAAGGCACAACATACAGAAAAGGCTTGACTGTTGTCCTTGATGTCAATGATAGTGGCTATGTGCTAGGTAAGATTGTTCTAATACTTGTCAATCAGGAAAAGGTTTATTTTGTGTCTGAGAAATATGTCAGTCGCAGTGTTGGACCTTGGTGTGCACTGTCTGCAGGATGACGGTGAGACTCTGTATGTTTGTGTATGTGCTGACAGTCTTGCTCAATGTTACCCATTGTCTGTGTATAGGCAGTGTGATCTCAGTCTTGTAGTGCTCCATCATTCAGTCTGCCTATGTGAAAAGTGATGGAGGACTTAGTAAGAGGCAGTCTTCCCCATCTGGATAGTGAGACGTTGAGGACTCTACTTGAAGATTTGTCCAAAATGGGAGTACGTGAAGTTAACGACTTGATGTACATCAAAGAGGACGACATCAGACATCTGCTGCCAGTGGTTGATTGCAGAAAGCTACTGCATACACTCACCTAAAGGATTATTAGGAACACCATACTAATATGGTGTTTGACCTCCTTTCGCCTTCAGAACTGCCTTAATTCTACGTGGCATTGATTCAACAAGGTGCTGAAAGCATTCTTTAGAAATGTTGGCCCATATTGATAGGATAGCATCTTGTAGTTGATGGAGATTTGTGGGATGCACACACAGGGCACGAAGCTCCCGTTCCACCACATCCCAAAGATGCTCTATTGGGTTGAGATCTGGTGACTGTGGGGGCCATTTTAGTACAGTGAACTCATTGTCATGTTCAAGAAACCAATTTGAAATGATTCGAGCTTTGTGACATGGTGCATTATCCTGCTGGAAGTAGCCATCAGAGGATGGGTACATGGTGGTCATAAAGGGATGGACATGGTCAGAAACAATGCTCAGGTAGGCCGTGGCATTTAAACGATGCCCAATTGGCACTAAGAGGCCTAAAGTGTGCCAAGAAAACATCCCCCACACCATTACACCACCACCACCAGCCTGCACAGTGGTAACAAGGCATGATGGATCCATGTTCTCATTCTGTTTACGCCAAATTCTGACTTTTGAATGTCTCAACAGAAATCGAGACTCATCAGACCAGGCAACATTTTCCCAGTCTTCAACTGTCCAATTTTGGTGCGCTCATGCAAATTGTAGCCTCTTTTTCCTATTTGTAGTGGAGATGAGTGGTACCCGGTGGGGTCTTCTGCTGTTGTAGCCCATCCGCCTCAAGGTTGTGCGTGTTGTGGATTCACAAATGCTTTGCTGCATACCTCGGTTGTAACGAGTGGTTATTTCAGTCAAAATTGCTCTTCTATCAGCTTGAATCAGTCGGCCCATTCTCCACTGACCTCTAGCATCAACAAGGCATTTTCGCCCACAGGACTGCCGCATACTGGATGTTCTTCCCTTTGCACACCATTCTTTGTAAACCCTAGAAATGGTTGTGCGTGAAAATTCCAGTAACTGAGCAGATGAAATACTCAGACCGGCCCGTCTGGCACCAACAACCATGCCACGCTCAAAATTGCTTAAATCACCTTTCTTTCTCATTCTGACATTCAGTTTGCAGTTCAGGAGATTGTCTTAACCAGGACCACACCCCTAAATGCATTGACGCAACTGCCATGTGATTGGTTGATTAGATAATTGCATTAATGAGAAATTGAACAGGTGTTCCTAATAATCTTTTATGTGAGTGTATATTCAACAATAGAGGTAAAAAATTGTTTTAATGTAAATACCGTATTTTGCCTAGTTCTCATTGTCCATCCACCATTTTTAGCCTACTTTTTGGTTGTTTTTGTTTTTTAGAATATGGTGGGCAATTGATCAATCAACCAAGGGACTCGGTGGCGCCTGACATGATCTCATTGACTCTGACTCCATTATCTTGCAGTTCACGCAATCTCAGCACCCTATTCCCACACAGCACAGTACAGTACATGGACCTCAACATTTCAAGTACCTTGGGACAAGACCAGGCCAAGTCTAAGAACATGCATTGAACATGGGCAAACCCCACAAGAGACAGACAGGCGACATATGGTCAGAGTCATTGTAGATGCCATTAGAGAAATGTGTTTGAATCCCACTCTGAGTCAGTGTGCTGTAGTTGCAAAGAGCATCATTGAACAATACCCTAACAGTTTTGAAGACAGAACAGACGGAGGAGATCGGATGGGCAGTGGATACTTCACTTTGTGTTCACAACTGAAAACAAGAGTAGACAACTTGAATAGGAACAATACCCTTGCACGGCTAAGAAAACCAAAACGGCCTGCGGCCACAGTAGAGTACAGTCAGCTAGAACTATCAAGGACATGAGCAAAAACGGACAACTATGGCTGTAATAACTGGCAGCCGAGCGAGCTACCTGAGGGAGAAACAAGAGTCTCTATTTGAGAAGAAGGAGGAGCTTAAATGCATTTTCTCTCAAGAGGGCCACAAAGGAGCAGATAGGGCAAGAGTGAACGAGCTGATGATGATCACATGAAGCTCAGCGTCGTGCCATCAATGCAGCACCTGTACTTAGTATGCAACAGCTAAAGACTGAATGGCCTTTCTTGTTCATGAAGAGGTTCCTGATGCAGCATTTCAGTACACTTACAGGAATTGATCTAGAATCGAGACTTGGGGAGTCCATTGCTGGAAAACGAAGAAGGGTGCTCCAGTTCTTCAAGGGCCAGCTGCTGCGCTGGAAAAAAGAGGTGAGGATAGTCCTCGCTGATCTTGAAAGACAACCTGAAGACGTTGACCTCAGCCTTGCTCTCACATTGGTGATGATGGCCTTCTTTAAAGACAGAGAAGATTCCATTTTCCTTCTGGCTGATGTAAGAAATAGTTTTATTATATTGTCCTGCATGATAACATACAGGTTATTTACCAGTTTGAGTTTGTGAGTATTCCATTGTAGGGAAATTAGGGCACAGTCCCGTCAGTCGGTATAGATTCTTGTAGATTTGAGAATAACAAATCACTTATTTTTTAGGGTGAAGGATACATGGCAAACATGCAATCCTAACTGAATGTGTGAAACCCTCTTTATCCGTATTCTTAATATTTGCCTTTCCAGTATGCATGATAAATAATTATTTTTCATTTTATTTACTTTTCTTCATATAGTTCAGGCAGATGTGGAGACCCAGTTGTCCCTGTCCAACACACCAAGGATAATCCTACTGGGTAAAACTGCTATACCTGACTTACACAATCACTAGACTAGACATTTTGTTTTACGTTTTGGAAACAATTGTGACAGAGAGTATGTCTTTTTAGGAGATTCCATTCTGGCATCAAGGAAATGGATGTTGGCCACGGAGAGAAAGGTGGTCATAGAAGCCACTCATCTGCAGCTGGACTTCACCTGTGCCCTGGCTGTCCTCTTTGCATCATACTATGTGTAACATTGAGTACCAAGAAGAGGCAGCAACAACACTGGAGTTCATCCAGAGGTAAAATACTGTTCATCAATTGTACTTGGCCCTGCCGCTGTTTCTCTATATGGGCTTCAGTTCTCACACACACACACAATTCTTTGTATTCTAGCTGGAATATATATTTTTATATTTACAGGTTTCTCGTAAGGATAAATCCAGAAAATTCAAAGTGCACATCCAGGTTCCATGTCAGCAAGAGCAGTGGGAAGACGGTTCAGAGGAAGACAATGGCCCTGAATCCACACGTGGCCTCGTTTATCAGGGACTTCACGGAATATGATTGGCAAAATCATTATGGTAAGAGTATTTTTAATTGGGAAAATACATATATATTCTTTGTCAATTTGACTGGTTAAAAAAGGATAAAAACCTACAAAAATAAAACTTGTATTTCACATTATTACTGCACATACAAATCAGTCTTTAAGTCCAGTGAAACATTTCTGGTTGCTTTCATGCTACTGTATACTCCACATTGGATTTCAAAGAGAACAGTGTCAGGTTAAAATATAGAGCAGAGCAGCCCTTTGTCCTATATATTCCCTCAAATGTGTTTTGATAATGTAAGTTGGGGATTGTAGGTGAATCTGTGATTGAATTTTTCATATTTTTTTCTTGCAGGACCATCATATGTGTTGGGGTCTCTGCTGCATATGATGCCACCACCTACCACCATCCTCCACATCTGCCCCTCACCCCTAACCCTAACCCTTACCTCATCTCTAATGCTGCAATTTTGTTATTGTTCTGTGTCATTACTACTGTATTGTTCAAATTGCACAATAAACTTTCAGCTTTCTGTGCAGATTAATTGTCATTTTCATTATTTTACTAAATAACTGTATTTTATTGTAATATACAATACAGTATATAATGCTATGGGTTGTACAGTAGCACTGTAAAATAAATTACAGTATAATGGTATAATGCTGTACTTCACAAAACAGTAAAATACTGTGCTTCATTCTACAGCTTAAAAACTACTATAGTTGCATTTACAGTAATTTTACTGTGTTATTAAGTACAGCAACTACTGGATAATTGTTGCCAGTAAGTTACTGTTAATTTGACAATAAACGTTTTACAGTGTACATATATGCACATGGTTTTGTACAATTGTCATAATTTGGCACAATTTTCAGTTGCTTTAGTCTTGTTGGTGAAAATAGATTATGTGGTTTCCCACTGTAATAATTTTACACCCAAAATTATATATGTATGGGATCATCTAGATCGACCACAGGCAAAAAAGTTAACCAAGCTTTCAAAATGATTTAAAAATATATTCTGTAATTTACAGTGATATGGCATTGTTGGGTTTCTACAGTACATGAATCTGTTTTTCTTGTATTGTCATTTTGCAGTTTTTGTGTTACACAGTGCTGTGTGACTTTTTTGTTTCCTTTGTACAGTCACTCGAGATCTAAAAAATGCATGCAATTTCTTTCTTTCAACATGAAAGTGCTTAAGAAAGCTTAAGAAAGTTGAAACGGGTGTCTTTGACATCAGTTTGCTAAAGAAAAATGATCAGTCGGTGACAATGAGAACGTGGGAACCGACTATCATTCAGAATTCAAGGAATGTGCCAAAACAATCGAGAAAAACTGTAAAAGCATAACTGTAGTGAATGAAGAGCATTTTTAAATACCCATAACAAGACAAATTAGAAATTAGAATGGTGTTTAAAGACAGTTGAAATTCCAGGAGTCGTTGCCTGAATCCATCCATTAAAATATCTAGCTTTATATATTTTGGATAACAATGGTAATCCACTAGGTGGCGCCACTAATATGTGTAATATAGATCTACACGTAGGAATTTAGTTGATGTCTCTGTTTATACAGCAGGATAATTTTACTACTGAAAAACAATCATCTTCTTCTTTGTTACACCAAGGTGCCTTATATTATGTGAAACTGCAATGCATGATTTGTAGATATGCCTCCTTGCAGACTATACTTTCACCTGAAACCTATTCAAAAACTCATTGTAATTGAGGTTGTGTTAGGTGTCTAGTCCCACCCAAATATGTGCTTAATCATTTTTTAAAATAAAATATTTAATGTGAATTATAACATTAAAGTAAAATTTTGATTTAAGGTTCCGTTTTGGAGGTGGTGTGTGGTGCAGTGTTTAATACTATTACCTTACACCTCATGGACTGGGGTTCATGTGTGACTGTTCTCTCCAAGGGTTGGTGCCCCATCCTGGGGCGTTCTCTGCCTTTTGTGCCCACGGGTACCAGACCCCCTGCAACTCTAAATAGGATAAGCAGTTATAGAAAATGATTGGATGGTTCTATTGTGTTTCACATCTTGTCAAATTACTGGTGATTTATTATATATTTTTGGACACTGCTAACCCTGTGAGCCTGCAATGGATTAACGGTTGAAAACCAGACGGATGGATGGACATATAACACTTGGCCCCATTTCTTTGAAACAAGATTGGTCAGATAAGGGTGTGGCTCATACAGGTTTCAGAGTAAATAATAATAAATAATAATCACATCACTGTGCATTGTAATTTACTTTAAAAGAGCACTTTCTTGGGCCCTCATAGATTGGAAATAAGATTGTCAGCACTTACATATAAAATTGGCAATACCAGCACATAAAAATTTGTATCAGTATTTATTATGTTTCCTCTGATTTAGTATTTTGTCGTCACTGTTTTTACAAGATCCAACTTCACTCAAAAGCTCTAGCTGAAAACTAAATGCTAAATGGAAGATTAATGTTGAATATAAGGCCTTTGAGGACCCTTTCTGTAGTGTGCTTTCATATATGTGTGTGTATAAAGTAATATTCTGTACTGTATTCATTAAGCGGTTTTTCTGTTTTTCCTAATATGAATCATTTTCTCAGAATTAAGCCAACATAGGAGATTGCACTCATGTGGATGTAGACTCAGTCGTTGCCTAGCAACAGACTGTCAGAGTATAGGCGGCCTTCTGGGAGGAAGTTAGCAGCTTGGCCCCTGGCACTTTGAGCATATTTGTTTATGCTGCTAATTTCTACTATTGCCCACTCAAACATTTCTGTTGTGTAACTTGTAGTGGCACCTTTGAACATGACCCATGTTTAGGTAAGTAAAGAGAAAATAAAGTAACAAAATACAAATTTAGACTATTTTGTACATTTTTGCCTATCCAAATGTTTGTCTGAACAAAAGCCAACTGGTGAAAAATATTTCTTCTATATTGTACTTTTTGAATATCTTCATATGCATACATCACTGGCTCTTAATGCTGTGTATGTTGTTCTGTTCAAAACAACCTCATATTTACTGAGTATTGTACAGAATACAAAATATGAAGAGAATTTACAACTGTGAACAGTTACAATGATCCTGTAAGAAATTGGATTATGAAAATAAAACATTAATTGTTTTCATTGATTTTATTCATTTGTAGACCTCAAATGGTACTTGAAATTGGTATCCAGTTTAATTAAGCTTAGTCGATTATTCAATTAGACTACTTAACCTCAGGAGCTATGCACCGATAAAACAAATTTATGTAATTACGAAATGAACTGATCATAATTGTGCACATCCATCCGGATTTGCAGCCTATCCCAGGAAGCACAGGGATACAGCAGCACCATTTCACTGCATTTCTCCAGAAAGCAGGAGGACACTGAAGGAAACACACACAGCGCTACCAGCTAAGCTGCCGTGATGCTTCCTAACTGCGTCATGATGCTCAATTATTGTCGTTTAAATTTTGCGGAAGTTTAATATCTTTCTTTATGTTTTGTGATCAGCACAGAAACGCCTAGAAAAAAAATCCAAAATAATTCAGCGATATAAAGATGAACGTGGGAATGTAAAGCATTGTCATAAATCAACTGATGGCTTAGCCACGTTTCATTAATTACAAGCTCAGCCAGAATAAAGCACATCATACACAGGGGAGCCCCAGCACGAAGACAGAGAAGTGCTCAGATAAACGTAATTGATGCTAGAGAGGGTCTCTTGAGTGAATACGATGTAGATCTCTCCCTCACACATTGCAGGTTTCCCATTTTTCTTAATGGCATCCCTCCCCAAGTGCCCAAACACCATGAAAGCCATGTGACTTACTGTTGCACTGAACTCTACAGATTATCCTCCAGTGACCCCCTATATACCTCGGCTTAATCCTCTTTGCTTTGTGAGGCAATCAGACAGAGGACAGCATTGATCTGACCAATTTCACAGGGTTTCCTAAAATGACTCAAATCTCCTCTCAGCTGTCATCATGCATTGATTTCAGATGCTGTTAAATTTAAATCATGAATATTTCAAGGTCGATATTTAATTCTTCCTCTGAAAACACGTCACAACCACTTTTTTATAATTAGAATTGTATTTTTGTATACATGTGTAATTATTTATTATAATTATTTTTTAATCCTATTATCTTTTGACATCTCCAAACCAAGTATATTTTGTGTAATATTTATAGAGGGTGTTCAATAATTTTCTGATGAAAGTCAATACTTTTCTCTCACTTAAAATAAATTTAACTCACATAGAGTATGATACCTATGTTTGAATGTCTATATTTTTGGTGTCCCTGTGTTCAACCTACAATAAAAAGTAAAAATAATTTGTTATGTTCTCTAAAAACCTATTAATACATTGTTGGATGGTTCCTAGAACTCTCGGGGGCATGACAGCCATTCTGTGTTTATTAAAATGTCCCACCAACTTGCTTAATTAACTTTATCAGTTAATTCATTTAATGAAGTATTGATTAGCCAAATGGGGTGAGCTGGTGGTCATGTTCAACAAACTGATATTATAGATAGTATCAAAAATTGGGGTGACTTGAGGTTTTGAAATTACTAAATTGAAACTCTGACAATCCATCATACCAATGTAAATTTAATTCAAATAAATTTTTCACAGTACTGAATTTCCCTGCTGCTACAGTTGTTGCATAAGAGATACCATTATATGACCATTAGACACCTTAAACAGCTGGACCTTGATCATTAGCATTGGATAAAGTGGAAATCTGCAGTCTGAATCTCTTTGGATAAAAGCATATGAAGTTAATATTATAAATAACATCAATCACTCAGATGACAGATGAATGGGTTTAGTGTTCTCTATATTTTTGTATTATGTATGTAATGTCAATTACTGTTTTAACATACTCTGTTGTGCTCAATGTTACTCTCAAGGCTCATCTTTAGGTGAAAAAACATCAGAGTGGTACACTTCTGTCAATTGGTGGGGCTGAAAGATTAAAGCCATGGCTACAGCAAGTGAAACACGCAACTTTCTAGGTAGGACTTGACTGTCTGGGGTTCCAGTACTGCACAGCAGGAGCTCAGCTCTTAGGCAGATGTTAAAGACAAAATGTCCCCACCTACTGCGTTCCCACACACAGCACCCAGCCCCCGCACACTGCATGGCGTACCATCAGAGGAAATAAAGGCAAACCTCTGAAAGCAGCCAAATGAAGGGGAAAAAATGAGAGGAAAAAAACTATATTGGGATTTTAAACTTCAGGACACATAGCCTGTGGCTTTTTTGGAAAGCTAATACTAACCTTTCTTTACTTTGCCACAGCTAGAAACAATATTTTCCCTTTATTTTTTATTTAAGTGTTTATTAACAGCCTATTTATAACATGACCTTGTACATTGTTGGAAAGTATAGATCTTACATCTTCATACTTTCCCTTGTCTCTAACTTTCTAATGACAAGTAGACAGCATTTGTGCGCATTTTAAAATATACTTATATTTTCTCTGAGTCCTGCTCTTCAAAACTAAGGAAATTATGGATTTGATCAACTGGTCTCTCGATGAGAAGCTCAGGTTCGAGGGAACCTGACTGTCCTGCAGGAACGTACGCAGCTGGCTACACGATGGACGGATGGGAGAAGTGGAGGGTCGTGTGTCTGGCAGCTCTTTCCGTGGAGGACATCGAAGATATTTACCTATTCGGAACCATGATTACAGGTCTGATGATGATTGGATTAGGCATTGCCCTGGTTTATCAGAAATTGAAGAAAACGGTGACAGCCGATCAAAGCCCCACTAGGCTGGCCGGGATGATTGACGGACTTGGCAGAGCTGTTGGAGCTCAGACTATGGCTATAGATCGCAAACTGGATAACATCACTGTGACTATGGACCGCAGATTTGATAACATCACTGTGACTATGGACCGCAGATTTGATAACATCACGGAGAAGCTCACGGCTCTGCAACGGATATTGGATGGCGGAGACCAGCGTGGACATTAGAGGAGCTGCGAAATTACAGCTTCTTGCCCGAAAACCCAAACAACCCAATTTTATCTAATTTTGGCTCCCCCCTAATCAGCACGGGCCTTGGCCAAGGCCACTGCTGAATTCAACAACTCCCCCTGAAGAATGAGGCAGTGAGATTCTCTTGCATTCCTCTCACCCAATCCCAAGGACACCCTACCCCCATCCCACGTCTTTGCCGCTTCATAACCCCAGCATGAACAGGCGGGTCTGTTGACCGGCGCTGGATTGGCTACAGGACCGGATGGCTGTTTGTCTATGCTGGACTACCTCCACCTCCCCATTTCCCTCCCCTGTTGCAAGTCATGATTTAAGGTGTACTGACTATGTGCTTATGTTGCTGAGGCATTTTTTTTCTGTTCCTACATTGTACTCCCTATTCCCTATTCCAAAGATTTTTGTATTCATCTGTATGTAAATGAGTTGTGCAGCCCTAACACTTTTTCTAAAGCACTAGTGGCCAGGGGGACTTTGCCGATCTGCACTCCATTACCTTGGCCTTGCTTGGATGAGAAGAAATGCTAGCTGGCGTTCGTGTTAGTAATGCTAAGTTCACACTACATCACTTTCCAAGTCATCAAATTGCTATACCGTTCATTTGTAAGGGGTTCCATTTATGTCAAAAATATGTCGATATGTGCTGAAAAAAACAGCTAAAAACCAGCTTATGCTGGTAGCTGGTTTTAGAGGGTATTGCCTGTGCTGATTCAGTCCAGCTGTTTCTTGTGCCTGTCTAACAGTATTATTCAATCTGTTATTCTTTATTGCCAGGTAAAGTTGATCCTGTCTCCGGTTTCCTTTCATTTGTTCTCTAATTCAATTCACATAAATTCTTGCTGTTTTTCCTTTTTCAGGCTTACCTTCTATCCATGTAAACCGTAAATAAGAGAAACTCATAGTTATTTGTAATATTATATGTCTCATCCCTGGATCAAAAGGCTCTATTTGTTGTCCTGGTGACGATGCTCTGCTCATATCTACTCGGGAACTTTATTTACTACACAACTATGTCACATCACAAACACCATTTCCAATAACCTTTAGATAACCCAAAGTTTGGATTCATTTCAGTGCATGTTTTTTCTTGATTTATTATAAGTACAGAAACCTAGATATGCTGGATATGTAGATGAGTTTCTGTGAAATCTCAAATTTGGATAAATAATATTCAGATTTTATTGGAAACAACAGCAGTGATTAACAAGTTTGTTTTTAGTATGTTGTTGAAGTGTGCACTGATTTTTTTATTGTTTCTTTGTCAGTTTGGTGGGATTCATTGTTGAGAAGTTGATTGTTTATGCATCTGACAGCAGTGCTTGGCAACAGATGGTAAAATAATGAGATCTGAAAGGGCTGCAGTCAGCTTCCCCCACACTTCTCGCCATATCTCATATGAGTTGTCTCATCTGAGGCGCCATTAGTGCCGCAAATTTGCGCTCGATTTAATGCTTTTATTGTCAGACCTTGATGGCCACTGGAGCAGAATACTATATTTCCAGCTGAAATGATTGGCAGATTGTACCTTGTTTATAATTACGTATGTTTGCCGCCTCCTGGTTCAACAACAGAAAAGAGCAAGAAATTAATAGGTGGTAATGATGTGCCTTCCTGCCTGCCTCCCTGCCCAACGATAGCCACAGACATAGCCTATGAATTCAGGGCTTTTGAGAATTCATTTCAGTTTTCATTGTTAGCACATAGGACATTGGTTGTCTATTTGGTGATGCCATTGAGTTGATATTAATTTGTTACATTACATAATTCTAAAAATATAATTTTTAAATACATTTTAAAGCCTTACGGCTTACATTAGTTATATTAATGTATAAGAAAAACTTTCTGTAAATTGTAGGCCTACCTCCTTTAATATGAATGGTTAGCAAGTTGCTGCTTTATCCATTCAGGAAGCAATTTGCTGTTAAGGTAAAAATCATTAAAGGTGCTTTGAGATTTAGAAGGAAATTAGAAATATATCACGCCCTTTGTGACAAAACATCAGTACTGAACACCATACGTAAAATGTATTCCAACTCTTAAAACATTATCTCTGTTCTAGATTATCTCTCTGATAAATCTCCAATACACATTTCAATACCTACTATCAGCTCCATGAACAATTATTCAGGTGAATACAATAATAACAAGCCACCTAGAATCTGGCATTTTTAACGATCTTACAGATAATGTGGGGTGTTGCCTGGATCTTAAGGCATCTAGGGCTTAGCCCCAGTTCTCAAACTGAGAGCTTGATTGTTAAAACATTTGAGCTAAACAATTAATTGGGGTATACCTAAGGTGCAATTACAACACCTACAGGTCATCTGAAAATGCTATTTGAAGAAGTTAAGTTTGATAAATATTGAATAAGAAAAACTTTCTGTAAATCTATTCTCATTTTTTTTTTTTTTTACAAATTTTTTTATCTGATTGAATGACTGATTGGGCTCTCTCACCTTACACCCACTGGGAGAAAAGCCTACAGAAGCCTATGAATTTCAGCTCGTTCTTTGCAGATATCTGCATGAAGTTGAACAATTCCAGTCTATACTCTACCAATTTCCTATTGCTACCTCTTCCCATGGCAGTGATAACATAACCAGGGCAAATTATATCATAGTTATCAAGTGTTAATGGTTTTAACACTGAGAAAATTTCACAATTACATTACACAGTGCTGGTCCATGTGATCAGATTATAATATCATCATTAGTTTGATTTTGTTTCAGTGTTAATAAGAATTGTTTGCTTTATATCTGCAACCACTAGGAACGATCATTCAGACTTTTAATATCAAATACAATTTCTATATTGGTGACATACAGATCAATTTTTCAGCAATCCTAATGAGTCTTCAATATAGAAATCAATGTTAATTTAAAAGTCTAAATGATCATCAACAATCCAAATAATCTTGTACAATTTAAAAACGAATAAAACTATCTTGCTCTAAATACAAACATAAAAGTCCTACTGTTTTATATTGCAAAACCTTAATTGTGATCTTTTAAACATTTACTTAGTGTTGAACTCGTGTGTTGGACCTTAAGCTATAAATTAATGTTCCTTGTTTTCCTATTCAAATAGTTTCATATGTCACGTCCAGCCCTGCCATGCTTGTATGTTCCCAGCCTTTCCCTTGGGCATGGCTGCTAATCAGCCACTCCTGAAGCATGTTAGTCTTACGTCTTGTTCCTGCCCTCTTGTTAACCTGAATGACCGAACCACAAAGATGACCCCATGGCTGTTCTCCGGTCCACCCGGAAGAAGTTTCTGCCTTTGTTCCTTGGCTGATCCTGGAACACCTCTGTGACCGACGGTGGTACTGGCCAGACACCAGAATGGAATCTGCACTGGCTCCCGTGCCTGCTCCAGAAAAGGACAAAGACTAGTTTCGCTCCCTCCTCGGATTGCAAAAGGAAGTCATTGGAGATTCTCGACTACAAGAATCATCCGAAGCTGCATCAGATTGGGAGAGGAATGGAGGCAATTTCCACAGCCCCTACACCTTTGGCAGCCCGGGAAGTGACGAAAAGGGAGACGGGGACATACTGTCCGGCCAGCCGTGGCATGTCCAGTCCCTGCATTGTAAGCCCCTCAGGGCCTCCTGCCCTGGTTCCGGCCATGGTTCCTGTCATGACCTCAGTCCTAACCCGCCTTCTGCAGTCTCCACGACCACAACCTGTTCTTGTCCAGGTCCTATGGGCCCCTCAACACCCTCCAGCTGTACAGTTTCCTCGGTGCCACCAGATCCCAACAGCCTGCCAACACCTCAGGGAGACTTGGGACTGACACCCAACACCCTTGGGTACTCCTGAAGTCCCAGTCTGGCCTCGCTGACTCTCCCACCTCAGTATCTGCCCCTCTGTCCTTGTGCATCCTGGTTCTTCCTTGATGTGCACCCTGATCT
Source organism: Paramormyrops kingsleyae (assembly GCF_048594095.1). NCBI lineage: Eukaryota > Metazoa > Chordata > Actinopteri > Osteoglossiformes > Mormyridae > Paramormyrops > Paramormyrops kingsleyae. The sequence goes on from NC_132804.1 coordinate 34,530,570, forward strand.
GTTGTCCTGCCCTGGCTCAATTCCTCTATGGTCCACACTTGTGCCCTAGTCCCTGTGGTTCCTTTAAATGTCTATCTTGTCTCTGTCTTCTTGTCTGTCCAACCTGTTGTCCCTGCAGTCCCTTGTCCTGCTTTTGTCTGTCCCTTGCTTCAAGTAACATCCTGTCTTGGGTGTACCCTATGTTGCCTGCCGTCATTTTCATAAGTATAGTCTGCCGACTTCTGTTTTTGATTCTGTTTTGTCTCCCTAGGTCTCCAGTCTTGAGTCTGAATGTCTGATGTCTGAGACTGTCCAGTGTCCCTGGTCCTGCCCCCATGTGCCCGTCCTTTTGTTCCATCCCTTGGGACCCCTCCCCGCCCTGCTTGTCTGTTCTCAGCATTTCCCTTAGGTGTGGCTGCTAATCAGCTGCGCCTGAAGCTCGTTAGTCTTACCTCCAGTTCCTGCCCTCTTATTAACCAGCCACAGTTCCTTTCTGTTCACTCCTCTGTTAACCATATACGAAAGTGTCGCCGAGTTCTGTGCTCCGTGTTCAGTCATTGTTGCCCTGCTCAGTCTCCACAATAAACTCCCCTGACAGCCTGCCCTTGGGTCATTCTTCTCCCTCCATATTGTGACATCAAGCAGTAGTGTATTTTTTGGCAGATACAAAATAAATGTAACCTGTCTTTATCTACGGAGGCATAAACTAATTGCAAGCTTCACTTTTCCGTGCTTGACTTTCATAGAGCCTCTTTAACAGAAAATGAAAATGCTAATGCAAGGACAATAACCAGAACTTGAAAATGCAATCACATTAGGGCTGCCACTAACAACTTTTTCTATGGATTAATCTAACGAATTTTTTACTGGTTAGTCGATTAATCTAAATGATTAATTTTCCTACAAATCAATCAAACTACCTATTTAATTTATTATTATTTTGACAACAACATATTGCTTTAGATAATGGACACCGGCTTTTCTTAACTATCCAGACATTTTTTTCACCCACAATTCGATATTAGTAGCATGCCTAAAATATTAATCAAATGCGTAAGATGCCCAAAAGTTTCTGTAGTAAATAATAAATAATAAAATAGTAATCTGTATTAATTAGGCGTATCCCTATGCTTAACAAATTTGTTTAACGGAGCAAGCCACATGCGACTGTTTTGGTATATCATGGAAACGAAAATAACATACGGAAGTCGCGGAGAAGAAAGGGATGGCTCAACAGCCACAGCATCTTTTAAAAGAAGAGATATTGACGTTGAAGAAGGTAGAAGAAGTTGGCAAATGGTGACAATTTTTGCAGTCCGATACTTTTTTTGGTAAAGTTTTGGTACAGCTTTCATTTTTATTTCATTTCACAAATTATATTATTTTATTTAGTGTCTGTTTTCATTTCAGTTTTAGTTTACAATGACAGTACTGGGCCCCAGGGTTGCCAACTCTCACGCATCTGGCTTGAGAATCATGCTTTCAGACTCTCATGCTCACTGAATAAATCTTACGGCAACTGTATCTTATTTCATTATAAGCCTAAAATTAGCCACATCAAAAGCTTTGGGGTAGTTTGCAAACCATGCAGATTTTTAAGGTAATAAAACTGTTACATACAGTAAGGACCGTAAATATTTGGACAGAGACAAAGTTCTGTACATTTTCAAAAGAAACAAGTCAGATGCAGTTGAAGTGCAGGCTTTCAGCTTAAATTCAGTGGGTAGAACAAAAACATTGCATAAAAATATGGAGAACTAAAGTAATTTTTCTACACAATCCCCTCCTTTCCTTTTGCAGGCAATGACAGCCTGCAAAAGGAACTCATGTACATGACCAGACGCTGGGTTTCCTTCTTTTGAATGCTCTGCCAGGCCTTAACTACAGCAGCTTTCAGTTGCTGTTTGTTTGAGGGTCTTTCTGTCTGTAGTTTAGTCTTTATCAAGTGAAATGCATGCTCAATGGGGTTGCGATCAGGTGACTGACTTGGCCATTTGAGAATATTCCACTTTGCTTTAATAAAGTCCTGGGTTGCTTTTGCTGTGTGTTTTGGGTCATTATCCATCTGTATTATGAAACTTGGCTGGATTTGAGCAGACATGATGTCGGGGAGAGTGATCAGCTCCCCCCGGCTGCCGGCCCACAGAGTATGAGACACGCGCTGATTTACTTGCTGCAAGGGTAACCCCACCTCAGTGTGAGCTACAAAGGTGTGGCCCCTCGACAGAGTTTATTTATACTATAAGGTAAACATACTGATATCAGGTTACATTGTGGGTGTGAACAACATTTTAGAATGGGATGGAAGCAATGGGAATGTGGGAGTGGGAACAGGAACAACAGAACGTGCGTCAGAGGTGGCCTCGTCTGCTGCACGTGATAGAAAGTTACTGTTGAGCATTTACACATTTGCTACATGGAACAAGTTATGCATCCTTGAGAATACACGTGAGTGATAATATATATACAATTTTCAACCCAACACATGATGTTTCTGAACACCTCAGCATTCATTCGGCTGCTTCCATCCTGTGTCACATCAAGAAACACTGAAGACCCAGTGCCACTGGCAGCCATGCACACCCAAGCCATCACACTGCCTCCACCATGTTTTACAGATGATGCGGTGTTCTTTGGATCATAAGCTGTTCCAGCCCTTCTCCATACTTTTTTCTTTCCATAATTTTGATACAGGTTAATCTTTGTTTCATCTGTCCAAAGAATGCTGTTCCAGAACTGTGCTGGCTTTTTTAGATGTTTTTTTGCAAAGTCCAATCTAGCCTTTCTATTCTTAAGGCTTATGAGTGGCTTGCGTCTTGCAGTGAACCCTCTGTATTTGCTTTCATGCAGTCTTCTCTTTATTGTAGACTTGGATATTGATACGCCTCTCCTGGAGCCGACACCTTATCGTGGTGGAGGGGTTTGCGTGTTCCAATGATCCCAGGAGCTAAGTTGCCCAGGGCTTTATGCCCCTGGTAGGGTCACCCAAGGCAAACAGGTCCTGGGTGAGGAACCAGACGAAGTGCAGCTCATCAGACCCCTTATGATGAATACAAACATAGATTCACCTTTTCCCTCGCCCGGACGTGGGTCATCGGGGCCCCTCCCTGGAGCCAGGCCTGGGGGTGGGGCTCGATGGCGAGCGCCTGGTGGACAGGCCTGCACCCATGGGGCCTGGTCAGGCACAGCCCGAAGGAGGCATGTGGGTCCCCCCTTGAATGGGCTCACCACTTGTAGGAGACAGGGGTCGGGTGCAGTGTGAGTTGGGCAGTGGCCGAAGGTGGGGACTTTGGCGGTCCGATCCTCGGCTGCAGAAGCTGGCTCTAGGGACATGGAATGTCACCTCTCTGGTGGGGAAGGAGCCTGAGTTGGTGCGCGAGGTTGTGAGATTCTGACTAGATATAGTCGGGCTCACCTCGACGCACAGCTTGGGCTCTGGAACCAGTCTCCTTTAGGGGGATAGGACCCTCTTCCACTCTGGAGTTGCTCACGGGGAGAGGTGCAGAGTGGGGGTAGGCATACTTATTGCCCCCTGGCTGGGCGCCTGTACATTGGGGTTTACCGTGGTGGATGATAGGGTAGCCTCCCTTCGCCTTCGGGTGGGGGGACGGGTCCTGACTGTTGTTTGTGCTTATGGCCGTAAGGTGGTCGGTGCCTGTTGCGGCAGCAATCCCTGAACCCGCTGGTGGACACCAGCTGTAAGGGATGCTGTCAAGCCTTTTTAGCCTATGGGACCCCTGAGGCAGCTGATGAGTACCGGCGAGCCAAGCGGAACGCGGCTTCGGTGGTTGCTGAGGCAAAAACTTCGGTATGGGAGGAGTTTGGCAAGGCCATGGAGAACAACTTCCATACGGCTTTGAGGAGATTATGGTTCACCATCCGGCGTCTCAGGGCGGGAAAGCGGTGCGGCATCAACACTGTTTATGATGGGGATGGAGCACTGCTGACCTCTGCTCGGGACGTTGTGGGTCGGTGGAACGAATACTTTGAAGACCTCCTCAATCCCACCAACACACCTTCCAATGAGGAAGCAGAGTCTGGAGACTTGGGGGTGGACTCCCCTATTTCTGGGGCGGAGGTCGCTGAGGTGGTTAAAAAGCTCCTCGGTGGCCAGGCTCCGGGGGTGGATGTGATCCGCCCGGAGTTCCTCAAGGCTCTGGATGTTGCAGGACTGTCTTGGTTGACATGCATCTGCAGCATCACGTGGACATCGGGGGCGGTGCCACTGGATTGGCAGACCGGGGTGGTGGTCCCCCTCTTCAAGATGGGGGACTGGAGGGTGTGTTCCAACTATAGGGGGATCACACTCCTCAGCCTCCCTGGTGAGGTCTATTCGGGGGTGCTGGAGAGGAGGGTCCGTCGGATAGTCGAACCTCAGATTCAGGAGGAGCAGGGTGCGTGGGAGTTTGCCTAACCAGTCTACATGTGCTTTGTGGACTTGGAGAAGGCATTCGACCATGTCCCTCGGGGAGACCTGTGGGGAGTGCTCCAGGAGTATGGGGTGCCGGGACACCTTATAAGGGCTGTTCGGTCCCTGTACGACGGGTGTCAGAGCTTGGTCCGCATTGTCGGCAGTAAGTCGGACTCGTTTCCAGTGAGGGTTGGACTCCGCCAGGGCTGCTCTTTGTCACCGATTCTGTTCATAACTTGTATGGACAGAATTTCTAGGCGTAGCCAGGGTGTTGAGGGTGTCCGGTTTGGTGACCTCAGGATTAGGTCTCTGCTTTTTGCAGATGATGTGGTTCTGTTGGCCTCATAAGACCATGACCTTCGGCTCTCACTGGAGCAGTTCGCAGATGAGTGTGAAGCGGCTGGGATGAAAATCAGCACCTGGTCCTCAGCTGGAAAAGGGTGGATTTACATGCATGTTGTGGGGAATACTGCTGTCACAGACATCCTTACATTTCTTGGGGAAGATTAAAATTCTTCTGAAGGCATTCAAACTGCACAGTAAATAGGCAAACCCTGGGGTCTGTGTTGCACAATGGTCCACATTAAATAAATAAGAAATTTAAAAGTCAGTCTTCAGCATAGCCAGTCAAATTGCTCCCATCTCTAAGAATTTATTTATGTAGCAAAGAAAACTAATTTAAGATAACAACAGTACAATACATACAGTTTATACAGCTTTAGGAAAAAACACACAAATACAGGTCAAATTAAAAATATATGTTGATATTACTTTGAGAAGAATCTGAAAACCTTGAAGCGCAGTGTATTACATAATTAAAAGGGTCTATTTACCAGTCTCTGATGAATTCTAACTTGAAAATGTTACCATGACAACAATAAAAATCAGACGTGTCAATCCCAGTTTAGTGCACAGATATGTAATTATGACATGAGTTTTAAAATTGCTATTTAAAATTTTTTTGATCATTTCTATAAAAGAAAAGAGAAGATTCACTAAAAGTCTTCTGTACTTTATTCATTAGGTTGCCTTTGTTGTAGAGGAGTGAGATTCAGCTCTCACTAAGGCCAAACACCAAAGAAGTTATTATCACACGTTTTCTCATATCAGTGTTAAATTTTGCAGCTGATGAAATGCAAATAATAAAATACAACTCTTGACTTGTTAGGATAATTGTTAACATTTGTAAGCTGATTTTTTCATGGCAGGCTTTTGAAACACTTGCATAATTTTTCAATTATCCCATTAGCAAGAAAACATCCAAACAATCTTTTATGTTGACTGCTGGGCGGTGACATAGCAAATAAAAGCAGCAATAATATGGCTAAATGATAAATCCTTTATTTTGCCATTTTCACAAGTACATTGGAGTGCTTCTTTTCACTTATCCCATCTTGCTCTCCATAGTTTGGGGGTCACAGTGCAGGGTCAACATCCTTGGAGCTGGGGGTTAAGGGCCTTGTTCAAGGGCCCACAGACATGTGAATGTTCTGCTGATGCTGGGGCTCAAATCAGCAATCTTCTGATCATAGGCACAGATTTAGCCCACTGAGCCACTCACCAGCCCCAGCAGGCCAACCTCAAACTCATGACCAGAAAGACTGAACTCTACCTTCATTGAGCCACACATTGGCCCATCAGACTAATTCAAAAACAACCTTAAGGAATGAGAGTGGAGATGTTGGAGTGTGAACAAAGTACACACTATATCACTGAGATCATTTCTACCAGATTCTATCCAAATGAAAATTGTTTCCTTAAATGCATTAAAATGTACATCTGAATTATAACAATTTAGTGATTGCCATTGTTGACACACCACAGCACACAATGAAATGGGTTGTCTGCATTTAACCCATAGGTGAAAATGTGACATAGCAGGGGGCAGCTAATTCAGCAGCTGGGGAACATTACCTTGCTGGTCAGGGATTTGAACCTGCAATCTTTCAATTACAAGTGCATTTCCCTAACCATTAAGCCACCACTGCCCTTAGCACTGAGTAACTCTATAAATATTCTTTAAAACATCTGAACTGGAATAACAGTAATGGGCGCAATAAATTAAAGTTAAAAACTTTCATTGTAAATATTATAGGTAATGAAAATGTAAATTATGTCTAGGCCTGTCACAATTATTATATAACCACCTACATACATAATCAAATCATCTCCATTCATCTGTATGCAAACAGCCGGATGAGACAGTACCGTAATTTCTATTTCCACATCTTTTTCTACTGTGTAATATTTGACCGGTGCCTTGCACATCTGCGCATGTGCAGCATTACACTTCACTGCAAATTTTACGCCGGTGCCTGATTTGTACAACGTTGTTTCACAACACTTTCATGACCCAGCCTGATCCCGTTAATATTTCTTTTCACTACTTCAGGCTCATTTGTAGGACAAAGAACGAGATAAATGTGTGTTATTTTGCCGAGTTATTTTTGATCCACTCTTTTGGAGTGATCCACTGTTTTGGAGTGATCCACTGTTTTGGAGTGATATAAACCAGTGCACCTAGCCGGTACGCAAGTACACTTTCACCGTAAAGCGATACTCGTGGCAATTTCTTGTTGTAGCAGCGTAAAGGCATACGTATCTTACGCATTCGTGCTGTTATGAGAAAAAATTACTGTGCATTTTAACCTTTATGTGACTAATTTGTACTTTCACATTTTAAAGACTAAAATGCAGTAATTTCTTGTCATATGCACATAAAATACAAACGCTTTTTCATATACAGTGAATACAAGCTTGCGTAACATTTATGAACATCCATATGAATATGGCTGAATCAAACACAAAATATGCCAAACTTTATATCTCAGTTTAGGGGAAGGAGGACTGTGGAGGTCTAACAACTGCATGGAGCTGTCCAACCAAATGTAGAATAAATACAGAGAAAAATGACAATACAGCACTTACATATCTCAGTCACTACTGGAAT